>NC_082685.1:38041940-38685393 GCF_949987515.2 Delphinus delphis | reverse complement strand
GGGAAATTAAAATCAAAAAGACACAGCCACCCCAAAGTTTGGGACGCCTCTGTTTACAAGATCCTCGTTTACAGTACAAGTTCAACATCGCAGAAAGTGAAAAATGGATAAAGAAGTTGTGGTATTTACTTACAAAGCAATATCACTCAGCAATGAAATCTATGTCATCAGGCCCTTAGCAGCACAATGAGTGGATTCAGGTATGATGATTCTAACTGAAATAAGTCACACAGAAAAAGAAACATCATAAGATATCAGTAATACACGGAATGTAAACTTGGCTACACAGGAACTGAATTACAGAACAGAACAGGGTCTCAAATTTAGGAAACCAACTTATGCTTGCTTAAGGGGAAAGGTGAGTTGGGGTGCTGCATAAAACCAGAGATTGAAATGAGCACAGATAAAGTTCCTTAAGCCAAATATGGAATAGACAAGAGCTACTCCTTGCTCAACGAAATGGACTCAACACCGCATATTAAACGCCTAAGAATGTACCTGACTAGTAAGTATCTTAAAACCTATGGATTGCTATGTCTCCGAAAGAGAATCAAGCATGTGTACAGGGGCATAAACGCAGCAGTGATAGGATTGGAGAGGTTCGGTGAGCAAATGAAGACCCTTTGAAGTCATATTGCATGGTACCCATTCCACGGGTTTCAACTACCCAGGTTTAAGGTATTCTTCCTTCAGCTAAAACATGCATGTGGAACCTAGAGTATGATCAACCATGTGATCGGGAGACGTGTTCAAATATGTCTCAGTTTTCGTACCCTGGTACGCGGGTGCAACATTCCAGACACTTTACTAACACTCTCCCGACTTGGAGAGTCAGTCCCTTTAACCTCCTGTTTGGCCCAGTTTGCAATTTCTGCGGAAGATGAACAGGAATAGCGAGAACCAATGAGAGACTAGCTGGAGGTGTCTGGACGGGCAAATTTAACTCTCATTTCCCACCAGGAAGAGGAATTAACCAAAGGCTCAGCGTGCCCTGCCGGAACCAGATTAGGGCCTGAAGCCATCCTGCGGTGTTGCGACCAGGTCACGAGAAAGCCAGTTGAAGAAACGAGCTCAGGGGCACTGTAATTCACAAATCTGCAGAGTTATAAATGACAGCTATCGTCCAAAAATATACTGAAGTAAGGCTGCCAAGAGGACTTGAAAGCGGGGCAGAATTGCAGGAAACCGATTTCAGGAGGTAGACTGGAATTGCATTGAAAGCATAGGAAAAGAGGCAGAACGTCCACAATGATGCACTTGGCCAAAAAGTGCGTATGCGTTTTTTCCTGAATATATTCAGGAAAAAACGCATACGCCCTTTTTGGCCAACCAAGCAAGCTTGCAAAGGAAATCTGCACTACAATGAAGTCTCACTTCCCCCCGGTCAAAAGGGCCATCTGAAAAAAGTGTAAAATCCAGAAAGGCAGGACAGGCCATGGAGAACTGGGAGCCTTGTTATGCTGATGGGCGGGATGTAAATTGCCAACAGCCACTCTAAAGAAATGTATGGTGTTTCCTGAAACATCTAAAAAACAAAGCAACAGAGCCTAGGGCACTTCCACTTATGGTCCTATAGCTTAGGGAAATTAAAATCAAAAAGACACAGCCACCCCAATGTTTGGTATGCCTCTGTTTACAAGAACCTCGTTTACAGTACAAGTTCAACATCGCAGAAAGTGAAAAATGGATAAAGAAGTTGTGGTATTTACTTACAAAGCAATATCACTCAGCAATGAAATCTATGTCATCAGGCCCTTAGCAGCACAATGAGTGGATTCAGGTATGATGATTCTAACTGAAATAAGTCACACAGAAAAAGAAACATCATAAGATATCAGTAATACACGGAATGTAAACCTGGCTACACAGGAACTGAATTACAGAACAGAACAGTGTCTCAAATTTAGAAAACCAACTTATGCTTGCTTAAGGGTAAAGGTGAGTTGGGGTGCTGCATAAAACCAGAGATTGAAATGAGCACAGATAAAGTTCCTTAAGCCAAATATGGAATAGACAAGAGCTACTCCTTGCTCAACGAAATGGACTCAACACCCCATATTAAACGCCTAAGAATGTACCTGACAGTAAGTATCTTAAAACCTATGGATTGCCATGCCTCCGAAAGAGAATCAAGCATGTGTACAGGGGCATAAACGCAGCAGTGATAGGATTGGAGAGGTTCGGTGAGCAAATGAAGACCCTTTGAAGTCATATTGCATGGTACCCATTCCATGGGTTTCAACTACCCAGGTTTAAGGTATTCTTCCTTCAGCTAAAACATGCATGTGGAACCTAGAGGATGATCAACCGTGTGAACGGGAGACGTGTTCAAATATGTCTCAGTTTTTCTCCCCTGGTACTCGGGTGCAACATTCCAGATGCTTTACTAACACTCTCCCCACTTGGAGAGTCAGCGCCATTAACTTCCTGTTTGGCCCAGTTTGCAATTTCTGCGGAAGATGAACAGGAATAGGGAGAACCAATGAGAGACTAGCTGGAGGTGTCTGGACGGGCAAATGTAACTCTCATTTCCCACCAGGAATAGGTAATAACCAAAGGCTCAGGGTGCCGTGCCGGAACCAGATTAGGGCCTGAAGCCATCCTGCGGTGTTGCGGCCAGCTCACAAGAAAGCGAGTTGAAGAACGGAGCTCAGGGGCACTGTAATTCACAAACCTGCAGAGTTATAAATGACAGCTATCGTCCAAAAATATACTGAAGTAAGGTTGCCAAGAGGACTTGAAAGCGGGGCAGAATTGCAGGAAACCGATTTCAGGAGGTAGACTGGAATTGCATTGAAAGCATAGGAAAAGAGGCAGAACGTCCACAATGATGCACTTGGCCAAAAAGTGCGTATGCGTTTTTTCCTGAATATATTCAGGAAAAAACGCATACGCCCTTTTTGGCCAACCAAGCAAGCTTGCAAATGAAATCTGCACTACAATGAAGTCTCACTTCCCCCTGGTCAAAGGGCCATCTGAAAAAAGTGTAAAATCCAGAAAGGCAGGACAGGCCATGGAGAACTGGGAGCCTTGTTATGCTGATGGGCGGGATGTAAATTGCCAACAGACACTAGGGAGAAGTGTATGGTGTTTCCTGAAACATCTAAAAATCAAAGCAACAGAGCCTAGGGCACTTCCACTTATGGTCCTATAGCTTAGGGAAATTAAAATCAAAAAGACACAGCCACCCCAAAGTTTGGGACGCCTCTGTTTACAAGATCCTCGTTTACAGTACAAGTTCAACATCGCAGAAAGTGAAAAATGGATAAAGAAGTTGTGGTATTTACTTACAAAGCAATATCACTCAGCAATGAAATCTATGTCATCAGGCCCTTAGCAGCACAATGAGTGGATTCAGGTATGATGATTCTAACTGAAATAAGTCACACAGAAAAAGAAACATCATAAGATATCAGTAATACACGGAATGTAAACTTGGCTACACAGGAACTGAATTACAGAACAGAACAGGGTCTCAAATTTAGGAAACCAACTTATGCTTGCTTAAGGGGAAAGGTGAGTTGGGGTGCTGCATAAAACCAGAGATTGAAATGAGCACAGATAAAGTTCCTTAAGCCAAATATGGAATAGACAAGAGCTACTCCTTGCTCAACGAAATGGACTCAACACCGCATATTAAACGCCTAAGAATGTACCTGACTAGTAAGTATCTTAAAACCTATGGATTGCTATGTCTCCGAAAGAGAATCAAGCATGTGTACAGGGGCATAAACGCAGCAGTGATAGGATTGGAGAGGTTCGGTGAGCAAATGAAGACCCTTTGAAGTCATATTGCATGGTACCCATTCCACGGGTTTCAACTACCCAGGTTTAAGGTATTCTTCCTTCAGCTAAAACATGCATGTGGAACCTAGAGTATGATCAACCATGTGATCGGGAGACGTGTTCAAATATGTCTCAGTTTTCGTACCCTGGTACGCGGGTGCAACATTCCAGACACTTTACTAACACTCTCCCGACTTGGAGAGTCAGTCCCTTTAACCTCCTGTTTGGCCCAGTTTGCAATTTCTGCGGAAGATGAACAGGAATAGCGAGAACCAATGAGAGACTAGCTGGAGGTGTCTGGACGGGCAAATTTAACTCTCATTTCCCACCAGGAAGAGGAATTAACCAAAGGCTCAGCGTGCCCTGCCGGAACCAGATTAGGGCCTGAAGCCATCCTGCGGTGTTGCGACCAGGTCACGAGAAAGCCAGTTGAAGAAACGAGCTCAGGGGCACTGTAATTCACAAATCTGCAGAGTTATAAATGACAGCTATCGTCCAAAAATATACTGAAGTAAGGCTGCCAAGAGGACTTGAAAGTGGGGCAGAATTGCAGGAAACCGATTTCAGGAGGTAGACTGGAATTGCATTGAAAGCATAGGAAAAGAGGCAGAACGTCCACAATGATGCACTTGGCCAAAAAGTGCGTATGCGTTTTTTCCTGAATATATTCAGGAAAAAACGCATACGCCCTTTTTGGCCAACCAAGCAAGCTTGCAAAGGTAATCTGCACTACAATGAAGTCTCACTTCCCCCCGGTCAAAAGGGCCATCTGAAAAAAGTGTAAAATCCAGAAAGGCAGGACAGGCCATGGAGAACTGGGAGCCTTGTTATGCTGATGGGCGGGATGTAAATTGCCAACAGCCACTCTAAAGAAATGTATGGTGTTTCCTGAAACATCTAAAAAACAAAGCAACAGAGCCTAGGGCACTTCCACTTATGGTCCTATAGCTTAGGGAAATTAAAATCAAAAAGACACAGCCACCCCAATGTTTGGGATGCCTCTGTTTACAAGAACCTCGTTTACAGTACAAGTTCAACATCGCAGAAAGTGAAAAATGGATAAAGAAGTTGTGGTATTTACTTACAAAGCAATATCACTCAGCAATGAAATCTATGTCATCAGGCCCTTAGCAGCACAATGAGTGGATTCAGGTATGATGATTCTAACTGAAATAAGTCACACAGAAAAAGAAACATCATAAGATATCAGTAATACACGGAATGTAAACCTGGCTACACAGGAACTGAATTACAGAACAGAACAGTGTCTCAAATTTAGAAAACCAACTTATGCTTGCTTAAGGGTAAAGGTGAGTTGGGGTGCTGCATAAAACCAGAGATTGAAATGAGCACAGATAAAGTTCCTTAAGCCAAATATGGAATAGACAAGAGCTACTCCTTGCTCAACGAAATGGACTCAACACCCCATATTAAACGCCTAAGAATGTACCTGACAGTAAGTATCTTAAAACCTATGGATTGCCATGCCTCCGAAAGAGAATCAAGCATGTGTACAGGGGCATAAACGCAGCAGTGATAGGATTGGAGAGGTTCGGTGAGCAAATGAAGACCCTTTGAAGTCATATTGCATGGTACCCATTCCATGGGTTTCAACTACCCAGGTTTAAGGTATTCTTCCTTCAGCTAAAACATGCATGTGGAACCTAGAGGATGATCAACCGTGTGAACGGGAGACGTGTTCAAATATGTCTCAGTTTTTCTCCCCTGGTACTCGGGTGCAACATTCCAGATGCTTTACTAACACTCTCCCCACTTGGAGAGTCAGCGCCATTAACTTCCTGTTTGGCCCAGTTTGCAATTTCTGCGGAAGATGAACAGGAATAGGGAGAACCAATGAGAGACTAGCTGGAGGTGTCTGGACGGGCAAATGTAACTCTCATTTCCCACCAGGAATAGGTAATAACCAAAGGCTCAGGGTGCCGTGCCGGAACCAGATTAGGGCCTGAAGCCATCCTGCGGTGTTGCGGCCAGCTCACAAGAAAGCGAGTTGAAGAACGGAGCTCAGGGGCACTGTAATTCACAAACCTGCAGAGTTATAAATGACAGCTATCGTCCAAAAATATACTGAAGTAAGGTTGCCAAGAGGACTTGAAAGCGGGGCAGAATTGCAGGAAACCGATTTCAGGAGGTAGACTGGAATTGCATTGAAAGCATAGGAAAAGAGGCAGAACGTCCACAATGATGCACTTGGCCAAAAAGTGCGTATGCGTTTTTTCCTGAATATATTCAGGAAAAAACGCATACGCCCTTTTTGGCCAACCAAGCAAGCTTGCAAATGAAATCTGCACTACAATGAAGTCTCACTTCCCCCTGGTCAAAGGGCCATCTGAAAAAAGTGTAAAATCCAGAAAGGCAGGACAGGCCATGGAGAACTGGGAGCCTTGTTATGCTGATGGGCGGGATGTAAATTGCCAACAGACACTAGGGAGAAGTGTATGGTGTTTCCTGAAACATCTAAAAATCAAAGCAACAGAGCCTAGGGCACTTCCACTTATGGTCCTATAGCTTAGGGAAATTAAAATCAAAAAGACACAGCCACCCCAAAGTTTGGGACGCCTCTGTTTACAAGATCCTCGTTTACAGTACAAGTTCAACATCGCAGAAAGTGAAAAATGGATAAAGAAGTTGTGGTATTTACTTACAAAGCAATATCACTCAGCAATGAAATCTATGTCATCAGGCCCTTAGCAGCACAATGAGTGGATTCAGGTATGATGATTCTAACTGAAATAAGTCACACAGAAAAAGAAACATCATAAGATATCAGTAATACACGGAATGTAAACTTGGCTACACAGGAACTGAATTACAGAACAGAACAGGGTCTCAAATTTAGGAAACCAACTTATGCTTGCTTAAGGGGAAAGGTGAGTTGGGGTGCTGCATAAAACCAGAGATTGAAATGAGCACAGATAAAGTTCCTTAAGCCAAATATGGAATAGACAAGAGCTACTCCTTGCTCAACGAAATGGACTCAACACCGCATATTAAACGCCTAAGAATGTACCTGACTAGTAAGTATCTTAAAACCTATGGATTGCTATGTCTCCGAAAGAGAATCAAGCATGTGTACAGGGGCATAAACGCAGCAGTGATAGGATTGGAGAGGTTCGGTGAGCAAATGAAGACCCTTTGAAGTCATATTGCATGGTACCCATTCCACGGGTTTCAACTACCCAGGTTTAAGGTATTCTTCCTTCAGCTAAAACATGCATGTGGAACCTAGAGTATGATCAACCATGTGATCGGGAGACGTGTTCAAATATGTCTCAGTTTTCGTACCCTGGTACGCGGGTGCAACATTCCAGACACTTTACTAACACTCTCCCGACTTGGAGAGTCAGTCCCTTTAACCTCCTGTTTGGCCCAGTTTGCAATTTCTGCGGAAGATGAACAGGAATAGCGAGAACCAATGAGAGACTAGCTGGAGGTGTCTGGACGGGCAAATTTAACTCTCATTTCCCACCAGGAAGAGGAATTAACCAAAGGCTCAGCGTGCCCTGCCGGAACCAGATTAGGGCCTGAAGCCATCCTGCGGTGTTGCGACCAGGTCACGAGAAAGCCAGTTGAAGAAACGAGCTCAGGGGCACTGTAATTCACAAATCTGCAGAGTTATAAATGACAGCTATCGTCCAAAAATATACTGAAGTAAGGCTGCCAAGAGGACTTGAAAGTGGGGCAGAATTGCAGGAAACCGATTTCAGGAGGTAGACTGGAATTGCATTGAAAGCATAGGAAAAGAGGCAGAACGTCCACAATGATGCACTTGGCCAAAAAGTGCGTATGCGTTTTTTCCTGAATATATTCAGGAAAAAACGCATACGCCCTTTTTGGCCAACCAAGCAAGCTTGCAAAGGTAATCTGCACTACAATGAAGTCTCACTTCCCCCCGGTCAAAAGGGCCATCTGAAAAAAGTGTAAAATCCAGAAAGGCAGGACAGGCCATGGAGAACTGGGAGCCTTGTTATGCTGATGGGCGGGATGTAAATTGCCAACAGCCACTCTAAAGAAATGTATGGTGTTTCCTGAAACATCTAAAAAACAAAGCAACAGAGCCTAGGGCACTTCCACTTATGGTCCTATAGCTTAGGGAAATTAAAATCAAAAAGACACAGCCACCCCAATGTTTGGGATGCCTCTGTTTACAAGAACCTCGTTTACAGTACAAGTTCAACATCGCAGAAAGTGAAAAATGGATAAAGAAGTTGTGGTATTTACTTACAAAGCAATATCACTCAGCAATGAAATCTATGTCATCAGGCCCTTAGCAGCACAATGAGTGGATTCAGGTATGATGATTCTAACTGAAATAAGTCACACAGAAAAAGAAACATCATAAGATATCAGTAATACACGGAATGTAAACCTGGCTACACAGGAACTGAATTACAGAACAGAACAGTGTCTCAAATTTAGAAAACCAACTTATGCTTGCTTAAGGGTAAAGGTGAGTTGGGGTGCTGCATAAAACCAGAGATTGAAATGAGCACAGATAAAGTTCCTTAAGCCAAATATGGAATAGACAAGAGCTACTCCTTGCTCAACGAAATGGACTCAACACCCCATATTAAACGCCTAAGAATGTACCTGACAGTAAGTATCTTAAAACCTATGGATTGCCATGCCTCCGAAAGAGAATCAAGCATGTGTACAGGGGCATAAACGCAGCAGTGATAGGATTGGAGAGGTTCGGTGAGCAAATGAAGACCCTTTGAAGTCATATTGCATGGTACCCATTCCATGGGTTTCAACTACCCAGGTTTAAGGTATTCTTCCTTCAGCTAAAACATGCATGTGGAACCTAGAGGATGATCAACCGTGTGAACGGGAGACGTGTTCAAATATGTCTCAGTTTTTCTCCCCTGGTACTCGGGTGCAACATTCCAGATGCTTTACTAACACTCTCCCCACTTGGAGAGTCAGCGCCATTAACTTCCTGTTTGGCCCAGTTTGCAATTTCTGCGGAAGATGAACAGGAATAGGGAGAACCAATGAGAGACTAGCTGGAGGTGTCTGGACGGGCAAATGTAACTCTCATTTCCCACCAGGAATAGGTAATAACCAAAGGCTCAGGGTGCCGTGCCGGAACCAGATTAGGGCCTGAAGCCATCCTGCGGTGTTGCGGCCAGCTCACAAGAAAGCGAGTTGAAGAACGGAGCTCAGGGGCACTGTAATTCACAAACCTGCAGAGTTATAAATGACAGCTATCGTCCAAAAATATACTGAAGTAAGGTTGCCAAGAGGACTTGAAAGCGGGGCAGAATTGCAGGAAACCGATTTCAGGAGGTAGACTGGAATTGCATTGAAAGCATAGGAAAAGAGGCAGAACGTCCACAATGATGCACTTGGCCAAAAAGTGCGTATGCGTTTTTTCCTGAATATATTCAGGAAAAAACGCATACGCCCTTTTTGGCCAACCAAGCAAGCTTGCAAATGAAATCTGCACTACAATGAAGTCTCACTTCCCCCTGGTCAAAGGGCCATCTGAAAAAAGTGTAAAATCCAGAAAGGCAGGACAGGCCATGGAGAACTGGGAGCCTTGTTATGCTGATGGGCGGGATGTAAATTGCCAACAGACACTAGGGAGAAGTGTATGGTGTTTCCTGAAACATCTAAAAATCAAAGCAACAGAGCCTAGGGCACTTCCACTTATGGTCCTATAGCTTAGGGAAATTAAAATCAAAAAGACACAGCCACCCCAAAGTTTGGGACGCCTCTGTTTACAAGATCCTCGTTTACAGTACAAGTTCAACATCGCAGAAAGTGAAAAATGGATAAAGAAGTTGTGGTATTTACTTACAAAGCAATATCACTCAGCAATGAAATCTATGTCATCAGGCCCTTAGCAGCACAATGAGTGGATTCAGGTATGATGATTCTAACTGAAATAAGTCACACAGAAAAAGAAACATCATAAGATATCAGTAATACACGGAATGTAAACTTGGCTACACAGGAACTGAATTACAGAACAGAACAGGGTCTCACATTTAGGAAACCAACTTATGCTTGCTTAAGGGGAAAGGTGAGTTGGGGTGCTGCATAAAACCAGAGATTGAAATGAGCACAGATAAAGTTCCTTAAGCCAAATATGGAATAGACAAGAGCTACTCCTTGCTCAACGAAATGGACTCAACACCGCATATTAAACGCCTAAGAATGTACCTGACTAGTAAGTATCTTAAAACCTATGGATTGCTATGTCTCCGAAAGAGAATCAAGCATGTGTACAGGGGCATAAACGCAGCAGTGATAGGATTGGAGAGGTTCGGTGAGCAAATGAAGACCCTTTGAAGTCATATTGCATGGTACCTATTCCACGGGTTTCAACTACCCAGGTTTAAGGTATTCTTCCTTCAGCTAAAACATGCATGTGGAACCTAGAGTATGATCAACCATGTGATCGGGAGACGTGTTCAAATATGTCTCAGTTTTCGTACCCTGGTACGCGGGTGCAACATTCCAGACACTTTACTAACACTCTCCCGACTTGGAGAGTCAGTCCCTTTAACCTCCTGTTTGGCCCAGTTTGCAATTTCTGCGGAAGATGAACAGGAATAGCGAGAACCAATGAGAGACTAGCTGGAGGTGTCTGGACGGGCAAATTTAACTCTCATTTCCCACCAGGAAGAGGAATTAACCAAAGGCTCAGCGTGCCCTGCCGGAACCAGATTAGGGCCTGAAGCCATCCTGCGGTGTTGCGACCAGGTCACGAGAAAGCCAGTTGAAGAAACGAGCTCAGGGGCACTGTAATTCACAAATCTGCAGAGTTATAAATGACAGCTATCGTCCAAAAATATACTGAAGTAAGGCTGCCAAGAGGACTTGAAAGCGGGGCAGAATTGCAGGAAACCGATTTCAGGAGGTAGACTGGAATTGCATTGAAAGCATAGGAAAAGAGGCAGAACGTCCACAATGATGCACTTGGCCAAAAAGTGCGTATGCGTTTTTTCCTGAATATATTCAGGAAAAAACGCATACGCCCTTTTTGGCCAACCAAGCAAGCTTGCAAAGGAAATCTGCACTACAATGAAGTCTCACTTCCCCCCGGTCAAAAGGGCCATCTGAAAAAAGTGTAAAATCCAGAAAGGCAGGACAGGCCATGGAGAACTGGGAGCCTTGTTATGCTGATGGGCGGGATGTAAATTGCCAACAGCCACTCTAAAGAAATGTATGGTGTTTCCTGAAACATCTAAAAAACAAAGCAACAGAGCCTAGGGCACTTCCACTTATGGTCCTATAGCTTAGGGAAATTAAAATCAAAAAGACACAGCCACCCCAATGTTTGGTATGCCTCTGTTTACAAGAACCTCGTTTACAGTACAAGTTCAACATCGCAGAAAGTGAAAAATGGATAAAGAAGTTGTGGTATTTACTTACAAAGCAATATCACTCAGCAATGAAATCTATGTCATCAGGCCCTTAGCAGCACAATGAGTGGATTCAGGTATGATGATTCTAACTGAAATAAGTCACACAGAAAAAGAAACATCATAAGATATCAGTAATACACGGAATGTAAACCTGGCTACACAGGAACTGAATTACAGAACAGAACAGTGTCTCAAATTTAGAAAACCAACTTATGCTTGCTTAAGGGTAAAGGTGAGTTGGGGTGCTGCATAAAACCAGAGATTGAAATGAGCACAGATAAAGTTCCTTAAGCCAAATATGGAATAGACAAGAGCTACTCCTTGCTCAACGAAATGGACTCAACACCCCATATTAAACGCCTAAGAATGTACCTGACAGTAAGTATCTTAAAACCTATGGATTGCCTTGCCTCCGAAAGAGAATCAAGCATGTGTACAGGGGCATAAACGCAGCAGTGATAGGATTGGAGAGGTTCGGTGAGCAAATGAAGACCCTTTGAAGTCATATTGCATGGTACCCATTCCATGGGTTTCAACTACCCAGGTTTAAGGTATTCTTCCTTCAGCTAAAACATGCATGTGGAACCTAGAGTATGATCAACCGTGTGAACGGGAGACGTGTTCAAATATGTCTCAGTTTTTCTCCCCTGGTACTCGGGTGCAACATTCGAGACGCTTTACTAACACTCTCCCCACTTGGAGAGTCAGCGCCATTAACTTCCTGTTTGGCCCAGTTTGCAATTTCTGCGGAAGATGAACAGGAATAGGGAGAACCAATGAGAGACTAGCTGGAGGTGTCTGGACGGGCAAATGTAACTCTCATTTCCCACCAGGAATAGGTAATAACCAAAGGCTCAGGGTGCCGTGCCGGAACCAGATTAGGGCCTGAAGCCATCCTGCGGTGTTGCGGCCAGCTCACAAGAAAGCGAGTTGAAGAACGGAGCTCAGGGGCACTGTAATTCACAAACCTGCAGAGTTATAAATGACAGCTATCGTCCAAAAATATACTGAAGTAAGGTTGCCAAGAGGACTTGAAAGCGGGGCAGAATTGCAGGAAACCGATTTCAGGAGGTAGACTGGAATTGCATTGAAAGCATAGGAAAGGAGGCAGAACGTCCACAATGATGCACTTGGCCAAAAAGTGCGTATGCGTTTTTTCCTGAATATATTCAGGAAAAAACGCATACGCCCTTTTTGGCCAACCAAGCAAGCTTGCAAATGAAATCTGCACTACAATGAAGTCTCACTTCCCCCTGGTCAAAGGGCCATCTGAAAAAAGTGTAAAATCCAGAAAGGCAGGACAGGCCATGGAGAACTGGGAGCCTTGTTATGCTGATGGGCGGGATGTAAATTGCCAACAGACACTAGGGAGAAGTGTATGGTGTTTCCTGAAACATCTAAAAATCAAAGCAACAGAGCCTAGGGCACTTCCACTTATGGTCCTATAGCTTAGGGAAATTAAAATCAAAAAGACACAGCCACCCCAAAGTTTGGGACGCCTCTGTTTACAAGATCCTCGTTTACAGTACAAGTTCAACATCGCAGAAAGTGAAAAATGGATAAAGAAGTTGTGGTATTTACTTACAAAGCAATATCACTCAGCAATGAAATCTATGTCATCAGGCCCTTAGCAGCACAATGAGTGGATTCAGGTATGATGATTCTAACTGAAATAAGTCACACAGAAAAAGAAACATCATAAGATATCAGTAATACACGGAATGTAAACTTGGCTACACAGGAACTGAATTACAGAACAGAACAGGGTCTCAAATTTAGGAAACCAACTTATGCTTGCTTAAGGGGAAAGGTGAGTTGGGGTGCTGCATAAAACCAGAGATTGAAATGAGCACAGATAAAGTTCCTTAAGCCAAATATGGAATAGACAAGAGCTACTCCTTGCTCAACGAAATGGACTCAACACCGCATATTAAACGCCTAAGAATGTACCTGACTAGTAAGTATCTTAAAACCTATGGATTGCTATGTCTCCGAAAGAGAATCAAGCATGTGTACAGGGGCATAAACGCAGCAGTGATAGGATTGGAGAGGTTCGGTGAGCAAATGAAGACCCTTTGAAGTCATATTGCATGGTACCCATTCCACGGGTTTCAACTACCCAGGTTTAATGTATTCTTCCTTCAGCTAAAACATGCATGTGGAACCTAGAGTATGATCAACCATGTGATCGGGAGACGTGTTCAAATATGTCTCAGTTTTCGTACCCTGGTACGCGGGTGCAACATTCCAGACACTTTACTAACACTCTCCCGACTTGGAGAGTCAGTCCCTTTAACCTCCTGTTTGGCCCAGTTTGCAATTTCTGCGGAAGATGAACAGGAATAGCGAGAACCAATGAGAGACTAGCTGGAGGTGTCTGGACGGGCAAATTTAACTCTCATTTCCCACCAGGAAGAGGAATTAACCAAAGGCTCAGCGTGCCCTGCCGGAACCAGATTAGGGCCTGAAGCCATCCTGCGGTGTTGCGACCAGGTCACGAGAAAGCCAGTTGAAGAAACGAGCTCAGGGGCACTGTAATTCACAAATCTGCAGAGTTATAAATGACAGCTATCGTCCAAAAATATACTGAAGTAAGGCTGCCAAGAGGACTTGAAAGCGGGGCAGAATTGCAGGAAACCGATTTCAGGAGGTAGACTGGAATTGCATTGAAAGCATAGGAAAAGAGGCAGAACGTCCACAATGATGCACTTGGCCAAAAAGTGCGTATGCGTTTTTTCCTGAATATATTCAGGAAAAAACGCATACGCCCTTTTTGGCCAACCAAGCAAGCTTGCAAAGGAAATCTGCACTACAATGAAGTCTCACTTCCCCCCGGTCAAAAGGGCCATCTGAAAAAAGTGTAAAACCCAGAAAGGCAGGACAGGCCATGGAGAACTGGGAGACTTGTTATGCTGATGGGCGGGATGTAAATTGCCAACAGACACTCGGGAGAAGTGTATGGTGTTTCCTGAAACATCTAAAAAACAAAGCAACAGAGCCTAGGGCACTTCCACTTATGGTCCTATAGCTTAGGGAAATTAAAATCAAAAAGACACAGCCACCCCAAAGTTTGGAATGGCTCTGTTTAAAAGAACCTCGTTTACAGTACAAGTTCAACATCGCAGAAAGTGAAAAATGGATAAAGAAGTTGTGGTATTTACTTACAAAGCAATATCACTCAGCAATAAAATCTATGTCATCAGGCCCTTAGCAGCGCAATGAGTGGATTCAGGTATGATGATTCTAACTGAAATCAGTCAAACAGAAAAAGAAACATCATAAGATATCAGTAATACACGGAATGTAAACTTGGCTACACAGGAACTGAATTCCAAAACAGAACAGGGTCTCAAATTTAGAAAACCAACTTATGCTTGCTTAAGGGTAAAGGTGAGTTGGGGTGCTGCATAAAACCAGAGATTGAAATGAGCACAGATAAAGTTCCTTAAGCCAAATATGGAATAGACAAGAGCTACTCCTTGCTCAACGAAATGGACTCAACACCGCATATTAAACGCCTAAGAATGTACCTGACTAGTAAGTATCTTAAAACCTATGGATTGCTATGTCTCCGAAAGAGAATCAAGCATGTGTACAGGGGCATAAACGCAGCAGTGATAGGATTGGAGAGGTTCGGTGAGCAAATGAAGACCCTTTGAAGTCATATTGCATGGTACCCGTTCCACGGGTCTCAACTCTCCATGTTTAAGGTATTCTTCCTTCAATTAAAACATGCATGTGGAACCCAGAGTATGATCAACCATGTGATCGTGAGACGTGTTCAAATATGTCTCAGTTTTCGTACCCTGGTACTCGGGTGCAACATTCCAGACGCTTTACTAACAATCTCCCGACTTGGAGAGTCAGTCCCTTTAACCTCCTGTTAGGCCCAGTTTGCAATTTCTGTGGAAGATGAACAGGAATAGCGAGAACCAATGAGATACTAGCTGGAGGTGTCTGGACGGGCAAATTTAACTCTCATTTCTCACCAGGAAGAGGAATTAACCAAAGGCTCAGCGTGCCGTGCCGGAACCAGATTAGGGCCTGAAACCATCCTGCGGTGCTGCGGCCAGGTCACAAGAAAGCGAGTTGAAGAAAGGAGCTCAGGGGCACTGTAATTCACAAACCTGCAGAGTTATAAATGACAGCTATCGTCCAAAAATAGACTGAAGTAAGGCTGCGAAGAGGAATTGAAAGCGGGGCAGAATTGCAGGAAACCGATTTCAGGAGGTAGACTGGAATTGCATTGAAAGCATAGGAAAAGAGGCAGAACGTCCACAATGATGCACTTGGCCAAAAAGTGCGTATGCGTTTTTTCCTGAATATATTCAGGAAAAAACGCATACGCACTTTTTGGCCAACCAAGCAAACTTGCAAAGGAAATCTGCACTACAATGAAGTCTCACTTCCCCCCGGTCAAAAGGGCCATCTGAAAAAAGTGTAAAATCCAGAAAGGCAGGACAGGCCATGGAGAACTGGGAGCCTTGTTATGCTGATGGGCGGGATGTAAATTGCCAACAGACACTCGGGAGAAGTGTATGGTGTTTCCTGAAACATCTAAAAAACAAAGCAACAGAGCCTAGGGCAGTTCCGCTTATGGTCCTATAGCTTAGGGAAATTAAAATCAAAAAGACACAGCCACCCCAAAGATTGGGACGCCTCTGTTTACAAGAACCTCGTTTACTGTACAAGTTCAATATCACAGAAAGTGAAAAATGGATAAAGAACTAGTGGTACTTACTTACAATGCAGTATCACTCAGCAATGAAATCTATGTCATCAGGCCCGTAGCAGCATAATGAGTGGATTCAGGTACGATGATTCTAACTGAAATAAGTCACACAGAAAAAGAAACATCATAAGATATCACTAATACACGGAATGTAAACTTGGTTACACAGGAACTGAATTCCAAAACAGAACAGGGTCTCAAATTTAGAAAACCAACTTATGCTTGCTTAAGGGGAAAGGTGAGTTGGGGTGCTGCATAAAACCAGACATTGAAATGAGCACAGATAAAATTCCTTAAGCCATATATGGAATAGACAAGAGCTACTCTTTGCTTAACGAAATGGACTCAACACCCCATATTAAACGCCTAAGAATGTACCTGACTAGTAAGTATCTTAAAACCTATGGATTGCTATGTCTCCAAAAGAGAATCAAATGTGTGTACAGGGGCATAAACGCAGCAGTGATAGGATTGGAGAGGTTCGGTGAGCAAATGAAGACCCTTTGAAGTCATATTGCATGGTACCCATTCCACGGGTCTCAACTCTCCATGTTTAAGGTATTCTTCCTTCAGCTAAAACATGCATGTGGAACCCAGAGTATGATCAACCGTGTGAACAGGAGACGTGGTCAAATATGTCTCAGTTTTCCTCCCCTGGTACTCGGGTGCAACATTCCAGATGCTTTACTAACACTCTCCCCACTTGGAGAGTCAGTGCCTTTAACCTCCTATTTGGCCCAGTTTGCAATTTCTGCGGAAGATGAACAGGAACAGGGAGAACCAATGAGAGACTAGCTGGAGGTGTCTGGACGGGCAAATTTAACTCTCATTTCCCACCAGGAAGAGGAAATAACCAAAGGCTCAGGGTGCCGTGCCGGAACCAGATTAGGGCCTGAAGCCATCCTGCGGTGTTGCGGCCAGCTCAAAAGAAAGCGAGTTGAAGAAAGGAGCTCAGGGGCACTGTAATTCACAAACCTGCAGAGTTATAAATGACAGCTATCGTCCAAAAATATACTGAAGTAAGGCTGCCAAGAGGACTTGAAAGCGGGGCAGAATTGCATTAAACCGATTTCAGGAGGTAGACTGGAATTACATTGAAAGCATAGGAAAAGAGGCAGAGCGTCCACAATGATGCACTTGGCCAAAAAGGGCGTATGCGTTTTTTCCTGAATATATTCAGGAAAAAACGCATACGCCCTTTTTGGCCAACCAAGCAAGCTTGCAAAGGAAATCTGCACTACAATGAAGTCTCACTTCCCCCCGGTCAAAAGGGTTATCTGAAAAAAGTGTAAAATCCAGAAAGGCAGGACAGGCCATGGAGAACTGGGAGCCTTGTTATGCTGATGGGCGGGATGTAAATTGCCAACAGACACTAGGGAGAAGTGTATGGTGTTTCCTAAAACATCTAAAAAACAAAGCAACAGAGCCTAGGGCACTTCCACTTATGGTCCTATAGCTTAGGGAAATTAAAATCTAAAAGACACAGCCACCCCAAAGTTTGGGACGCCTCTGTTTACAAGAACCTCGTTTACAGTACAAGTTCAACATCGCAGAAAGGGAAAAATGGATAAAGAAGTTGTGGTATTTACTTACAAAGCAATATCACTCAGCAATGAAATCTATGTCATCAGGCCCTTAGCAGCACAATGAGTGGATTCAGGTATGATGATTCTAACTGAAATAAGTCACACAGAAAAAGAAACATCATAAGATATCAGTAATACACGGAATGTAAACCTGGCTACACAGGAACTGAATTACAGAACAGAACAGGGTCTCAAATTTAGAAAAGCAACTTATGCTTGCTTAAGGGGAAAGGTGAGTTGGGGTGCTGCATAAAACCAGAGATTGAAATGAGCACAGATAAAGTTCCTTAAGCCAAATATGGAATAGACAAGAACTACTCCTTGCTCAACGAAATGGACTCAACACCGCATATTAAACGCCTAAGAATGTACCTGTCTAGTAAGTATCTTAAAACCTATGGATTGCTATGTCTCCAAAAGAGAATCAAGTGTGTGTACAGGGGCATAAACGCAGCAGTGATAGGATTGGAGAGGTTCGGTGAGCAAATGAAGACCCTTTGAAGTCATATTGCATGGTACCCATTCCACGGGTCTCAACTCTCCAGGTTTAAGGTATTCTTCCTTTAGCTAAAACATGCATGTGGAACCCAGAGTATGATCAACCATGTGAACGGGAGACGTGTTCAAATATGTCTCAGTTTTCCTCCCCTGGTACTCGGGTGCAACATTCCAGACGCTTTACTAACACTCTCCCCACTTGTAGAGTCAGCGCCTTTAACCTCCTGTTTGGCCCAGTTTGCAATTTCTGCGGAAGATGAACAGGAATAGCGAGAACCAATGAGAGACTAGCTGGAGGTGTCTGGACGGGCAAATTTAACTCTCATTTCCCACCAGGAACAGGAATTAACCAAAGGCTCAGCACGCCGTGCCGGAACCAGATTAGGGCCTGAAGCCATCCTTCGGTGTTGCGGCCAGTTCACAAGAAAGCGAGTTGAAGAAAGGAGCTCAGGGGCTCTGTAATTCACAAACCTGCAGAGTTATAAATGACAGCTATCGTCCAAAAATATACTGAAGTAAGGCTGCCAAGAGGACTTGAAAGCGGGGCCGAATTGCAGGAAACCGATTTCAGGAGGTACACTGGAATTGCATTGAAAGCATAGGAAAAGAGGCAGAACGTCCACAATGATGCACCTGGCCAAAAGGGGCGTATGCGTTTTTTCCTGAATATATTCAGGAAAAAACGCATACGCCCTTTTTGGCCAACCAAGCAAGCTTGCAAAGGAAATCTGCACTACAATGAAGTCTCACTTCCCCCCGGTCAAAAGGGCCATCTGAAAAAAGTGTAAAATCCAGAAAGGCAGGACAGGCCATGGAGAACTGGGAGCCTTGTTATGCTGATGGGCGGGATGTAAATTGCCAACAGACACTCTGGAGAAGTGTATGGTGTTTCCTGAAACATCTAAAAAACAAACAACAGAGCCTAGGGCACTTCCACTTATGGTCCTATAGCTTAGGGAAATTAAAATCAAAAAGACACATCCACCCCAAAGTTTGGGACACCTCTGTTTACAAGAACCTCGTTTACAGTACAAGTTCAACATCACAGAAAGTGAAAAATGGATAAAGAAGTTGTGGTATTTACTTACAAAGCAATATCACTCAGCAATGAAATCTACGTCATCAGGCCCTTAGCAGCACAATGAGTGGATTCAGGTATGATGATTCTAACTGAAATAAGTCACACAGAGAAAGGAACATCATAGGATATCAGTAATACACGGAATGTAAACTTCGCTACACAGGAACTGAATTACAGAACAGAACATGGTCTCAAATTTAGAAAACCAACTTATGCTTGCTTAAGGGTAAAGGTGAGTTGGGGTGCTGCATAAAACCAGAGATTGAAATGAGCACAGATAAAGTTCCTTAAGCCAAATATGGAATAGACAAGAGCTACTCCTTGCTCAACGAAATGGACTCAACACCGCATATTAAACGCCTAAGAATGTACCTGACTAGTAAGTATCTTAAAACCTATGGATTGCTATGTCTCCGAAAGAGAATCAAGCATGTGTACAGGGGCATAAACGCAGCAGTGATAGGATTGGAGAGGTTCGGTGAGCAAATGAAGACCCTTTGAAGTCATATTGCATGGTACCCATTCCACGGGTCTCAACTACCCAGGTTTAAGGTATTCTTCCTTCAGCTAAAACATGCATGTGGAACCTAGAGTATGATCAACCATGTGATCGGGAGACGTGTTCAAATATGTCTCAGTTTTCGTACCCTGGTACTCGGGTGCAACATTCCAGACGCTTTACTAACACTCTCCTGATTGGAGAGTCAGTCCCTTTAACCTCCTGTTTGGCCCAGTTTGCAATTTCTGCGGAAGATGAACAGGAATAGCGAGAACCAATGAGAGACTAGCTGGAGGTGTCTGGACGGGCAAATTTAACTCTCATTTCCCACCAGGAAGAGGAATTAACCAAAGGCTCAGCGTGCCGTGCCGGAACCAGATTAGGGCCTGAAGCCATCCTGTGGTGTTGCAGCCAGCTCACAAGAAAGCGAGTTGAAGAAAGGAGCTCAGGGGCACTGTAATTCACAAACCTGCAGAGTTATAAATGACAGCTATCGTCCAAAAATATACTGAAGTAAGGCTGCCAAGAGGACTTGAAAGTGGGGCAGAATTGCAGGAAACCGATTTCAGGAGGTAGACTGGAATTGCATTGAAAGCATAGGAAAAGAGGCAGAGCGTCCACAATGATGTACTTGGCCAAAAAGGGCGTATGCGTTTTTTCCTGAATATATTCAGGAAAAAACGCATACGCCCTTTTTGGCCAACCAAGCAAGCTTGCAAAGGAAATCTGCACTACAATGAAGTCTCACATCCCCCCTGTCAAAAGGGCCATCTGAAAAAAGTGTAAAATCCAGAAAGGCAGGACAGGCCATGGAGAACTGGGAGCCTTGTTATGCTGATGGGCGGGATGTAAATTGCCAACAGACACTCGGGAGAAGTGTATGGTGTTTCCTGAAACATCTAAAAAACAAAGCAACAGAGCCTAGGGCACTTCCACTTATGGTCCTATAGCTTAGGGAAATTAAAATCAAAAAGACACAGCCACCCCAAAGTTTGGAACGGCTCTGTTTACAAGAACCTCGTTTACAGTCCAAGTTCAACATCGCAGAAAGTGAAAAATGCATAAAGAAGTTGTGGTATTTTCTTACAAAGCAATATCACTGAGCAATGAAATCTATGTCATCAGGCCCTCAGCAGCACAATGAGTGGATTCAGGTACGATGATTCTAACTGAAATAAGTCACACAGAAAAAGAAACATCATAAGATATCACTAATACACGGAATGTAAACTTGTCTACACATGAACTGAATTACAGAACAGAACAGGGTCTCAAATTTAGAAAACCAACTTATGCTTGCTTAAGGGTAAAGGTGAGTTGGGGTGCTGCATAAAACCAGAGATTGAAATGAGCACAGATAAAGTTCCTTAAGACAAATATGTAATAGACAAGAGCTACTCCTTGCTCAACGAAATGGACTCAACACCGCATATTAAACGCCTAAGAATGTACCTGACTAGTAAGTATCTTAAAACCTATGGATTGCTATGTCTCCAAAAGAGAATCAAGCATGTGTACAGGGGCATAAACGCAGCAGTGATAGGATTGGAGAGGTTCGGTGAGCAAATGAAGACCCTTTGAAGTCATATTGCATGGTACCCATTCCACAGGTTTCAAATACCCAGGTTTAAGGTATTCTTCCTTCAGCTAAAACATGCATGTGGAACCTAGAGTATGATCAACCATGTGATCGGGAGACGTGTTCAAATATGTCTCAGTTTTCGTACCCTGGTACTCGGGTGCAACATTCCAGACGCTTTACTAACACTCTCCTGATTGGAGAGTCAGTCCCTTTAACCTCCTGTTTGGCCCAGTTTGCAATTTCTGCGGAAGATGAACAGGAATAGCGAGAACCAATGAGAGACTAGCTGGAGGTGTCTGGACGGGCAAATTTAACTCTCATTTCCCACCAGGAAGAGGAATTAACCAAAGGCTCATCGTGCCGTGCCGGAACCAGATTAGGGCCTGAAGCCATCCTGCGGTGTTGCGGCCAGCTCACAAGAAAGCGAGTTGAAGAAAGGAGCTCAGGGGCACTGTAATTCACAAACCTGCAGAGTTATAAATGACAGCTATCGTCCAAAAATATACTGAAGTAAGGCTGCCAAGATGACTTGAAAGTGGGGCAGAATTGCAGGAAACCGAATTCAGGAGGTAGACTGGAATTGCATTGAAAGCATAGGAAAAGAGGCAGAGCGTCCACAATGATGTACTTGGCCAAAAAGGGCGTATGCGTTTTTTCCTGAATATATTCAGGAAAAAACGCATACGCCCTTTTTGGCCAACCAAGCAAGCTTGCAAAGGAAATCTGCACTACAATGAAGTCTCACTTCCCCCCTGTCAAAAGGGCCATCTGAAAAAAGTGTAAAATCCAGAAAGGCAGGACAGGCCATGGAGAACTGGGAGCCTTGTTATGCTGATGGGCGGGATGTAAATTGCCAACAGACACTCGGGAGAAGTGTATGGTGTTTCCTGAAACATCTAAAAAACAAAGCAACAGAGCCTAGGGCACTTCCACTTATGGTCCTATAGCTTAGGGAAATTAAAATCAAAAAGACACAGCCACCCCAAAGTTTGGGACGCCTCTGTTTACAAGAACCTCGTTTACCGTACAAGTTCAATATCACAGAAAGTGAAAAATGGATAAAGAACTTGTGATACTTACGTACAATGCAGTATCACTCAGCAATGAAATCTATGTCATCAGGCCCGTAGCAGCATAATGAGTGGATTCAGGTATGATGATTCTAACTGAAATAAGTCACACAGAAAAAGAAACATCATAAGATATCACTAATACATGGAATGTAAACTTGGCTACACAGGAACTGAATTCCAAAACAGAACAGGGTCCCAAATTTAGAAAACCACCTTATGCTTGCTAAGGGGAAAGGTGAGTTGGGGTGCTGCATAAAACCAGAGATTGAAATGAGCACAGATAAAGTTCCTTAAGCCAAATATGGAATAGACAAGAGCTACTCCTTGCTCAACGAAATGGACTCTACACCCCATATTAAAAGCCTAAGAATGTACCTGACTACTAAGTATCTTAAAACCTATGGATTTCTATGTCTCCGAAAGAGAATCAAGCATGTGTACAGGGGCATAAATGCAGCAGGGATAGGATTGGAGAGGTTCGGTGAGCAAATGAAGACCCTTTGAAGTCATATTGCATGGTACCCATGCCACGGGTCTCAACTCTCCAGGTTTAAGGTATTCTTCCTTCAGCTAAAACATGCATGTGGAACCCAGAGTATGATCAACCATGTGATCGTGAGACGTGTTCAAATATGTCTCAGTTTTCGTACCCTGGTACTCGGGTGCAATATTCCAGACGCTTTACTAACACTCTCCCGACTTGGAGAGTCAGTCCCTTTAACCTCCTGTTTGGCCCAGTTTGCAATTTCTGCGGAAGATGAACAGGAATAGGGAGAACCAATGAGAGACTACCTGGAGGTGTCTGGACGGGCAAATTTAACTCTCATTTCCCTCTAGGAAGAGGAATTAACCAAAGGCTCAGCGTGCCTGCCGGAACCAGTTTAGGGCCTGAAGCCATCCTGGGGTGTTGCGGCCAGCTCAAAAGAAAGTGAGTTGAAGAAAGGAGCTCAGGGGCACTGTAATTCACAAACCTGCAGAGTTATAAATGACAGCTATCGTCCAAAAATATACTGAAGTAAGGCTGCCAAGAGGACTTGAAAGCGGGGCAGAATTGCAGGAAACTGATTTCAGGAGGTAGACTGGAATTGCATTGAAAGCATAGGAAAAGAGGCAGAACGTCCACAATGATGCACTTGGCCAAAAAGGGCGTATGCGTTTTTTCCTGAATATATTCAGGAAAAAACGCATACGCCCTTTTTGGCCAACCAAGCAAGCTTGCAAAGGAAATCTGCACTACAATGAAGTCTCACTTCCCCCCGGTCAAAAGGGCCATCTGAAAAAAGTGTAAAATCCAGAAAGGCAGGGCAGGCCATGGAGAACTGGGAGCCTTGTTATGCTGATGGGCGGGATGTAAATTGCCAACAGACACTCGGGAGAAGTGTATGGTGTTTCCTGAAACATCTAAAAAACAAAGCAACAGAGCCTAGGGCACTTCCACTTATGGTCCTATAGCTTAGGGAAATTAAAATAAAAAAGACACAGCCACCCCAAAGTTTGTGAGGCCTCTGTTTACAAGAACCTCACTTACCGTACAAGTTCAATATCACAGAAAGTGAAAAATGGATAAAGAACGTGTGGTACTTACGTACAATGCAGTATCACTCAGCAATGAAATCTATGTCATCAGGCCCGTAGGAGCATAATGAGTGGATTCAGGAACGATGATTCTAACTGAAATAAGTCACACAGAAAAACAAACATCATAAGATATCAGTAATACACGGAATGTAAACTTGGCTCCACAGGAACTGAATTCCAAAACAGAACAGGGTCTCAAATTTAGAAAACCAACTTATGCTTGCTTAAGGTGAAAGGTAAGTTGGGGTGCTGCATAAAACCAGAGATTGAAATGAGCACAGATAAAGTTCCTTAAGCCAAATATGGAATAGACAAGAGCTACTCCTTGCTCAACGAAATGGACTCAACACCGCATATTAAACGCCTAAGAATGTACCTGACTAGTAAGTATCTTAAAACCTATGGATTGCTATGTCTCCGAAAGAGAGGCAAGCATGTGTACAGGGGCATAAACACAGCAGTGATAGGATTGGAGAGGTTCGGTGAGCAAATGAAGACCCTTTGAAGTCATATTGCATGGTACCCATTCCACGGGTCTCAACTACCCAGGTTTAAGGTATTCTTCCTTCAGCTAAAACATGCATGTGGAACCTAGAGTATGATCAACCATGTGATCGGGAGACGTGTTCAAATATGTCTCAGTTTTCGTACCCTGGTACTCGGGTGCAACATTCCAGACGCATTACTAACACTCTCCCCACTTGGAGAGTCAGTCCCTTTAACCTCCTGTTTGGCCCAGTTTGCAATTTCTGCGGAAGATGAACAGGAATAGCGAGAACCAATGAGACACTAGCTGGAGGTGTCTGGACGGGCAAATTTAACTCTAATTTCCCACCAGGAAGAGGAATTAACCAAAGGCTCAGCGTGCCGTGCCAGAACCAGATTAGGGCCTGAAGCCATCCTGCGGTGTTGCGGCCAGGTCACAAGAAAGTGAGTTGAAGAAAGGAGCTCAGGGGCACTGTAATTCACAAACCTGCAGAGTTATAAATGTCAGCTATCGTCCAAAAATATACTGAGGTAAGGCTGCCATGAGGACTTGAAAGCGGGGCAGAATTGCAGGAAACCGATTTCAGGAGGTAGACTGGAATTGCATTGTAAGCATAGGAAAAGAGGCAGAACGTCCACAATGATGCACTTGGCCAAAAAGGGCGTATGCGTTTTTTCCTGAATATATTCAGGAAAAAACGCATACGCCCTTTTTGGCCAACCAAGCAAGCTTGCAAAGGAAATCTGCACTACAATGAAGTCTCACTTCCCCCCGGTCAAAAGGGCCATCTGAAAAAAGTGTAAAATCCAGAAAGGCAGGACAGGCCATGGAGAACTGGGAGCCTTGTTATGCTGATGGGCGGGATGTAAATTGCCAACAGACACTCGGGAGAAGTGTATGGTGTTTCCTGAAACATCTGAAAAACAAAGCAACAGAGCCTAGGGCACTTCCACTTATGGTCCTATAGCTTAGGGAAATTAAAATCAAAAAGACACAGCCACCGCAATGTTTGGGACGCCTCTGTTTACAAGAACCTCGTTTACAGTACGAGTTCAACATCGCAGAAAGTGAAAAATGTATAAAGAAGTTGTGGTATTTACTTACAAAGTAATATCACTCAGCAATGAAATCTATGTCATCAGGCACTTAGCAGCACAATGAGTGGATTCAGGTAAGATGATTCTAACTGAAATAAGTCACACAGAAAAAGAAACATCATAAGATATCAGTAATACACGGAATGTAAACCTGGCTACACAGGAACTGAATTACAGAACAGAACAGGGTCTCAAATTTAGAAAAGCAACTTATGCTTGCTTAAGGGGAAAGGTGAGTTGGGGTGCTGCATAAAACCAGAGATTGAAATGAGCACAGATAAAGTTCCTTAAGCCAAATATGGAATAGACAAGAGCTACTCCTTGCTCAACGAAATGGACTCAACACCGCATATTAAACGCCTAAGAATGTACCTGACTAGTAAGTATCTTAAAACCTATGGATTGCCATGTCTCCGAAAGAGAATCAAGCATGTGTACAGGGGCATAAACGCAGCAGTGATAGGATTGGCGAGGTTCGGTGAGCAAATGAAGACATATTGCATGGTACCCATTGCACGGGTTTCAACTCTCCAGGTTTAAGGTATTCTTCCTTCAGCTAAAACATGCATGTGGAACCTAGAGTATGATCAACCATGTGATCGGGAGACGTGTTCAAATATTTCTCAGTTTTCATACCCTGGTACTCGGGTGCAACATTCCAGACGCTTTACTAACACTCTCCCGACTTGGAGAGTCAGTCCCTTTAACCTCCTGTTTGGCCCAGTTTGCAATTTCTGTGGAAGATGAACAGGAATAGGGAGAACCAATGAGAGACTAGCTGGAGGTGTCTGGACGGGCAAATTTAACTCTCATTTCCCTCCAGGAAGAGGAATTAACCAAAGGCTCAGCATGCCGTGCCGGAACCAGATTAGGGCCTGAAGCCATCCTGCGGTGTTGCGGCCAGCTCAAAAGAAAGTGAGTTGAAGAAAGGAGCTCAGGGGCACTGTAATTCACAAACCTGCAGAGTTATAAATGACAGCTATCGTCCAAAAATATACTGAAGTAAGGCTGCCAAGAGGACTTGAAAGCGGGGCAGAATTGCAGGAAACCGGTTTCAGGAGGTAGACTGGAATTGCATTGAAAGCATAGGAAAAGAGGCAGAACGTCCACAATGATGCACTTGGCCAAAAAGGGCGTATGCGTTTTTTCCTGAATATATTCAGGAAAAAACGCATACGCACTTTTTGGCCAACCAAGCAAGCTTGCAAAGGAAATCTGCACTACAATGAAGTCTCACTTCCCCCCGGTCAAAAGGGCCATCTGAAAAAAGTGTAAAATCCAGAAAGGCAGGACAGGCCATGGAGAACTGGGAGCCTTGTTATGCTGATGGGCGGGATGTAAATTGCCAACAGACACTCGGGAGAAGTGTATGGTGTTTCCTGAAACATCTAAAAAACAAAGCAACAGAGCCTAGGGCACTTCCACTTATGGTCCTATAGCTTAGGGAAATTAAAATCAAAAAGACACAGCCACCCTAAAGTTTGTGAGGCCTCTGTTTACAAGAACCTCATTTACCGTACAAGTTCAATATCACAGAAAGTGAAAAATGGATAAAGAACGTGTGGTACTTAGGTACAATGCAGTATCACTCAGCAATGAAATCTATGTCATCAGGCTCATAGGAGCATAATGAGTGGATTCAGGTACGATGATTCTAACTGAAATAAGTCACACAGAAAAACAGAACAGAACAGGGTCTCAAATTTAGAAAAGCCACTTATGCTTGCTTAAGGGGAAAGGTGAGTTGGGGTGCTGCATAAAACCAGACATTGAAATGAGCACAGATAAAGTTCCTTAAGCCAAATATGGAATAGACAAGAGCTACTCCTTGCTCAACGAAATGGACTCAACACCGCATATTAAACGCCTAAGAATGTACCTGACTAGTAAGTATCTTAAAACCTATGGATTGCTATGTCTCCGAAAGAGAATCAAGCATGTGTACAGGGGCATAAACGCATCAGTGATAGGATTGGAGAGGTTCCGTGAGCAAATGAAAACCCTTTGAAGTCATATTGCATGGTACCCATTCCACGGGTTTCAACTACCCAGGTTTAAGGTGTTCTTCCTTCAGCTAAAACATGCATGTGGAACCTAGAGTATGATCAACCATGTGATCGGGAGACGTGTTCAAATATGTCTCAGTTTTCGTACCCTGGTAATCGGGTGCAACATTCCAGATGCTTTACTAACACTCTCACGACTTGGAGAGTCAGTCCCTTTAACCTCCTGTTTGGCCCAGTTTGCAATTTCTGCGGAAGATGAACAGCAATAGCGAGAACCAATGAGAGACTAGCTGGAGGTGTCTGGACGGGCAAATTTAACTCTCATTTCCCACCAGGAAGAGGAATTAACCAAAGGCTCAGCGTGCCGTGCCGGAACCAGATTAGGGCCTGAAGCCATCCTGCGGTGTTGCGGCCAGGTCACAAGAAAATGAGTTGAAGAAAGGAGCTCAGGGGCACTGTAATTCACAAACCTGCAGAGTTATAAATGACAGCTATCATCCAAAAATATACTGAAGTAAGGCTGCCAAGAGGACTTGAAAGCGAAGCAGAATTGCAGGAAACCGATTTCAGGAGGTAGACTGGAATTGCATTGAAAGCATAGGAAAAGAGGCAGAACGTCCACAATGATGCACTTGGCCAAAATGGGCGTATGTGTTTTTTCCTGAATATATTCAGGAAAAAACGCATACACCCTTTTTGGCCAACCAAGCAAACTTGCAAAGGAAATCTGCACTACAATGAAGTCTCACTTCCCCCGGTCAAAAGGGCCATCTGAAAAAAGTGTAAAATCCAGAAAGGCAGGACAGGCCATGGAGAACTGGGAGCATTGTTATGCTGATGGGCGGGATGTAAATTGCTAACAGACACTCGGGAAAAGTGTATGGTGTTTCCTGAAACATCTAAAAAACAAAGCAACAGAGCCTAGGGCACTTCCACTTATGGTCCTATAGCTTAGGGAAATTAAAATCAAAAAGACACAGCCACCCCAAAGTTTGGAACGCCTCTGTTTACAAGAACCTCATTTACAGTACAAGTTCAACATCGCAGAAAGTGAAAAATGGATAAAGAAGTTGTGGTATTTACTTACAAAGCAATATCACTCAGCAATGAAATCTATGTCATCAGGCCCTTAGCAGCACAATGAGTGGATTCAGGTATGATGATTCTAACTGAAATAAGTCACACAGAAAAAGAAACATCATAAGACATCAGTAATACACGGAATGTAAACTTGGCTCCACAGGAACTGAATTCCAAAACAGAACAGGGTCTCAAATTTAGAAAAGCAACTTATGCTTGCTTAACGGGAAAGTTGAGTTGGGGTTCTGCATAAAACCAGACATTGAAATGAGCACAGATAAAGTTCCTTAAGCCAAATATGTAATAGACAAGAGCTACTCCTTGCTCAACGAAATGGACTCAACACCGCATATTAAACGCCTAAGAATGTACCTGACTAGTAAGTATCTTAAAACCTATGGATTGCTATGACTCCAAAAGAGAATCAAGCATGTGTACAGGGGCATAAACGCAGCAGTGATAGGATTGGAGAGGTTCGGTGAGCAAATGAACACCCTTTGAAGTCATATTGCATGGTACCCATTCCACAGGTTTCAACTACCCAGGTTTAAGGTATTCTTCCTTCAGCTAAAACATGCATGTGGAACCTAGAGTATGATCAACCATGTGATCAGGAGACGTGTTCAAATATGTCTCAGTTTTCGTACCCTGGTACTCGGGTGCAACATTCCAGACGCTTTACTAACACTCTCCCGACTTGGAGAGTCTGTCCCTTTAACCTCTTGTTTGGCCCAGTTTGCAATTTCTGCGGAAGATGAACAGGAATAGCGAGAACCAATGAGAGACTAGCTGGAGGTGTCTGGACGGGCAAATTTAACTCTCATTTCCCACCAGGAAGAGGAAATAACCAAAGGCTCAGCGTGCCGTGCTGGAACCAGATTAGGGCCTGAAGCCATCCTGCGGTGTTGTGGCCAGCTCAAAAGAAAGCGAGTTGAAGAAAGGAGCTCAGGGGCACTGTAATTCACAAACCTGCAGAGTTATAAATGACAGCTATCGTCCAAAAATATACTGAAGTAAGGCTGCCAAGAGGACTTGAAAGCGGGGCAGAATTGCAGGAAACCGATTTCAGGAGGTAGACTGGAATTGCATTGAAAGCATAGGAAAAGAGGCAGAACGTCCACAATGATGCACTTGGCCAAAAAGGGCGTATGCGTTTTTTCCTGAATATATTCAGGAAAAAACGCATACGCCCTTTTTGGCCAACCAAGCAAGCTTGCAAAGGAAATCTGCACTACAATGAAGTCTCACTTCCCCCCAGTCAAAAGGGCCATCTGAAAAAAGTGTAAAATCCAGAAAGGCAGGACAGGCCATGGAGAACTGGGAGCCTTGTTATGCTGATGGGCGGGATGTAAATTGCCAACAGACACTCGGGAGAAGTGTATGGTGTTTCCTGAAACATCTAAAAAACAAAGCAACAGAGCCTAGGGCACTTCCACTTATGGTCCTATAGCTTAGGGAAATTAAAATCAAAAAGACACAGCCACCCCAATGTTTGGGATGCCTCCGTTTACAAGAACCTCGTTTACAGTACAAGTTCAACATCGCAGAAAGTGAAAAATGGATAAAGAAGTTGTGGTATTTACTTACAAAGTAATATAACTCAGCAATGAAATCTATGTCATCAGGCCCTTAGCAGCACAATGAGTGGATTCAGGTATGATGATTCTAACTGAAATAAGTCACACAGAAAAAGAAACATCATAAGATATCAGTAATACACGGAATGTAAACCTGGCTACACAGGAACTGAATTACAGAACAGAACAGGGTCTCAAATTTAGAAAAGCAACTTATGCTTGCTTAAGGGTAAAGGTGAGTTGGGGTGCTGCATAAAACCAGAGATTGAAATGAGCACAGATAAAGTTCCTTAAGCCAAATATGGAATAGACAAGAGCTACTCCTTGCTCAACGAAATGGACTCAACACCGCATATTAAACGCCTAAGAATGTACCTGACTAGTAAGTATCTTAAAACCTATGGATTGCCATGTCTCCGAAAGAGAATCAAGCATGTGTACAGGGGCATAAACGCAGCAGTGATAGGACTGGAGAGGTTCGGTGAGCAAATGAAGACCCTTTGAAGTCATATTGCATGGTACCCATTCCACGGGTTTCAACTACCCAGGTTTAAGGTATTCTTCCTTCAGCTAAAACATGCATGTGGAACCTAGAGTATGATCAACCATGTGATCGGGAGACGTGTTCAAATATGTCTCAGTTTTCGTACCCTGGTACTCGGGTGAAACATTCCAGACGCTTTACTAACACTCTCCCGACTTGGAGAGTCAGTCCCTTTAACCTCCTGTTTGGCCCAGTTTGCAATTTCTGCGGAAGATGAACAGGAATAGGGAGAACCAATGAGAGACTAGCTGGAGGTGTCTGGACGGGCAAATTTAACTCTCATTTCCCACCAGGAAGAGGAAATAACCAAAGGCTCAGCGTGCCGTGCCGGAACCAGATTAGGGCCTGAAGCCATCCTGCGGTATTGTGGCCAGCTCAAAAGAAAGCGAGTTGAAGAAAGGAGCTCAGGGGCACTGTAATTCACAAACCTGCAGAGTTATAAATGACAGCTATCGTCCAAAAATATACTGAAGTAAGGCTGCCAAGAGGACTTGAAAGCGGGGCAGAATTGCAGGAAACCGATTTCAGGAGGTAGACTGGAATTGCATTGAAAGCATAGGAAAAGAGGCAGAACGTCCACAATGATGCACTTGGCCAAAAAGGGCGTATGCGTTTTTTCCTGAATATATTCAGGAAAAAACGCATACGCCCTTTTTGGCCAACCAAGCAAGCTTGCAAAGGAACTCTGCACTACAATGAAGTCTCACTTGCCCCCGGTCAAAAGGGCCATCTGAAAAAAGTGTAAAATCCAGAAAGGCAGGACAGGCCATGGAGAACTGGGAGCCTTGTTATGCTGATGGGCGGGATGTAAATTGCCAACAGACACTCGGGAGAAGTGTATGGTGTTTCCTGAAACATCTAAAAAACAAAGCAACAGAGCCTAGGGCACTTCCACTTATGGTCCTATAGCTTAGGGAAATTAAAATCAAAAAGACACAGCCACCCCAATGTTTGGGATGCCTCTGTTTACAAGAACCTCGTTTACAGTAGAAGTTCAACATCGCAGAAAGTGAAAAATGGATAAAGAAGTTGTGGTATTTACTTACAAAGCAATATCACTCAGCAATGAAATCTATGTCATCAGGCCCTTAGCAGCACAATGAGTGGATTCAGGTATGATGATTCTAACTGAAATAAGTCACACAGAAAAGAAACATCATATGATATCAGTAATACATGGAATGTAAACTTGCTTCCACAGGAACTGAATTCCAAAACAGAACAGAGTCTCAAATTTAGAAAAGCAACTTATGCTTGCTTAAGGGGAAAGGTGAGTTGGGGTGCTGCATAAAACCAGACATTGAAATGAGCACAGATAAAGTTCCTTAAGCCAAATATGGAATAGACAAGAGCTACTCCTTGCTCAACGAAATGGACTCAACACCGCATATTAAACGCCTAACAATGTACCTGACTAGTAAGTATCTTAAAACCTATGGATTGCTATGTCTCCGAAAGAGAATCAAGCATGTGTACAGGGGCATAAACGCAGCAGTGATAGGATTGGAGAGGTTCGGTGAGCAAATGAAGACCCTTTGAAGTCATATTGCATGGTACCCATTCCACGGGTTTCAACTACCCAGGTTTAAGGTATTCTTCCTTCAGCTAAAACATTCATGTGGAACCCAGAGTATGACCAACCGTGTGAACGGGAGACGTGTTCAAATATGTCTCAGTTTTCCTCCCCTGGTACTCGGGTGCAACATTCCAGACGCTTTACTAACACTCTCCCCACTTGGAGAGTCAGCGCCTTTAAACTCTTGTTTGAACCGGGTTGCAATTTCTGCGGAAGATGAACAGGAATAGCGAGAACCAATGAGAGACTAGCTGGAGGTGTCTGGACGGGCAAATTTAACTCTCATTTCCCACCAGGAAGAGGAAATAACCAAAGGCTCAGCGTGCCGTGCCGGAACCAGATTAGGGCCGGAAGCCATCCTGCGGTGTTGCGGCCAGCTCAAAAGAAAGCGAGTTGAAGAAAGGAGCTCAGGGGCACTGTAATTCACAAACCTGCAGAGTTATAAATGACAGCTATCGTCCAAAAATATACTGAAGTAAGGCTGCCAAGAGGACTTGAAAGCGGGGCAGAATTGCAGGAAACCGATTTCAGGAGGTAGACTGGAATTGCATTGAAAGCATAGGAAAAGAGGCAGAACGTCCACAATGATGCACTTGGCCAAAAAGGGCGTATGCGTTTTTTCCTGAATATATTCAGGAAAAAACGCATACGCCCTTTTTGGCCAACCAAGCAAGCTTGTAAATGAAATCTGCACTACAATGAAGTCTCACTTCCCCCCGGTCAAAAGGGCCATCTGAAAAAAGTGTAAAATCCAGAAAGGCAGGACAGGCCATGGAGAACTGGGAGCCTTGTTATGCTGATGGGCGGGATGTAAATTGCCAACAGACACTCGGGAGAAGTGTATGGTGTTTCCTGAAACATCTAAAAAACAAAGCAACAGAGCCTAGGGCACTTCCACTTATGGTCCTATAGCTTAGGGAAATTAAAATCAAAAAGACACAGCCACCGGAAAGTTTAGAACGGCTCTGTTTACAAGAACCTCGTTTACAGTACAAGTTCAACATCGCAGAAAGTGAAAAATGGATAAAGAACTTGTGGTACTTACGTACAATGCAATATCACTCAGCAATGAAATCTATGTCATCAGGCCCTTAGCAGCATAATGAGTGGATTCAGGTACGATGATTCTAACTGAAATAAGTCACACAGAAAAAGAAACATCATAAGATATCAGTAATACACGGAATGTAAACTAGGCTACACAGGAACTGAATTACAGAACGGAACACGGTCCCAAATTTAGAAAACCAACTTATGCTTGCTTAAGGGTAAAGGTGAGTTGGGGTGCTGCATAAAACCAGAGATTGAAATGAGCACAGATAAAGTTCCTTAAGCCAAATATGGAATAGACAAGAGCTACTCCTTGCTCAACGAAATGGACTCAACACCGCATATTAAACGCCTAAGAATGTACCTGACTAGTAAGTATCTTAAAACCTATGGATTGCTATGTCTCCGAAAGAGAATCAAGCATGTGTACAGGGGCATAAACGCAGCAGTGATAGGATTGGAGAGGTTCGGTGAGCAAATGAAGACCCTTTGAAGTCATATTGCATGGTACCCATTCCACGGGTTTCAACTACCCAGGTTTATGGTATTCTTCCTTCAGCTAAAATATGCATGTGGAACCTAGAGTATGATCAACCGTGTGATCAGGAGACGTGTTCAAATATGTCTCAGTTTTCGTACCCTGGTACTCGGGTGCAACATTCCAGACGCTTTACTAAAAATCTCCCAAATTGGAGAGTCAGTCCCTTTAACCTCCTGTTTGGCCCAGTTTGCAATTTCTGCGGAAGATGAACAGGAATAGCGAGAACCAATGAGAGACTAGCTGGAGGTGTCTGGACGGGCAAATTTAACTCTCATTTCCCACCAGGAAGAGGAAATAACCAAAGGCTCAGCGTGCCGTGCCGGAACCAGATTAGGGCCTGAAGCCATCCTGCGGTGTTGCGGCCAGCTCACAAGAAAGCGAGTTGAAGAAAGGAGCTCAGGGGCACTGTAATTCACAAACCTGCAGAGTTATAAATGACAGCTATCGTCCAAAAATATACTGAAGTGAGGCTACCAAGAGGACTTGAAAGCGGGGCAGAATGGCAGGAAACCGATTTCAGGAGGTAGACTGGAAGTGCATTGAAAGCATAGGAAAAGAGGCAGAACGTCCACAATGATGCACTTGGCCAAAAAGGGCGTATGCGTTTTTTCCTGACTATATTCAGGAAAAAACGCATACGCACTTTTAGGCCAACCAAGCAAACTTGCAAAGGAAATCTGCACTACAATGAAGTCTCACTTCCCCACGGTCAAAAGGGCCATCTGAAAAAACTGTAAAATCCAGAAAGGCAGGACAGGCCATGGAGAACTGGGAGCCTTGTTATGCTGATGGGCGGGATGTAAATTGCCAACAGACACTCGGGAGAAGTGTATGGTGTTTCCTGAAACATCTAAAAAACAAAGCAACAGAGCCTAGGGCACTTCCACTTATGGTCCTATAGCTTAGGGAAATTAAAATCAAAAAGACACAGCCACCCCAAAGTTTGGAATGGCTCTGTTTACAAGAACCTCGTTTACAGTAGAAGTTCAACATCGCAGAAAGTGAAAAACGGATAAAGAAGTTGTGGTATTTACTTACAAAGCAATATCACTCAGCAATGAAATCTATGTCATCAGGCCCTTAGCAGCACAATGAGTGGATTCAGGTACGATGATTCTAACTGAAATAAGTCACACAGAAAAAGAAACATCATAAGATATCAGTAATACACGGAATGTAAACTTGGCTACACAGGAACTGAATTCCAAAACAGAACAGGGTCTCAAATTTAGAAAACCAACTTATGCTTGCTTAAGGGGAAAGGTGAGTTGAGGTGCTGCATAAAACCAGAGATTGAAATGAGCACAGATAAAGTTCCTTAAGCCAAATATGGAATAGACAAGAGCTACTCCTTGCTCAACGAAATGGACTCAACACCCCATATTAAACGTCTAAGAATGTACCTGACTAGTAACTATCTTAAAACCTATGGATTGCTATGTCTCCAAAAGATAATCAAATGTGTGTACAGGGGCATAAACGCTGCAGTGATAGGATTGGAGAGGTTCGGTGAGCAAATGAAGACCCTTTGAAGTCATATTGCATGGTACCCATTCCACGGGTTTCAACTACCCAGGTTTCAGGTATTCTTCCTTCAGCTAAAACATGCATGTGGAACCCAGAGTATGACCAACCGTGTGAACGGGAGACGTGTTCAAATATGTCTCAGTTTTCCTCCCCTGGTACTCGGGTGCAACATTCCAGATGCTTTACTAACACTCTCCCCACTTGGAGAGTCAGCGCCTTTAAACTCTTGTTTGAACCGGGTTGCAATTTCTGCGGAAGATGAACAGGAATAGCGAGAACCAATGAGAGACTAGCTGGAGGTGTCTGGACGGGCAAATTTAACTCTCATTTCCCACCAGGAAGAGGAATTAACCAAAGGCTCAGCGTGCCGTGCCGGAACCAGATTAGGGCCGGAAGCCATCCTGCGGTGTTGCGGCCAGCTCAAAAGAAAGCGAGTTGAAGAAAGGAGCTCAGGGGCACTGTAATTCACAAACCTGCAGAGTTATAAATGACAGCTATCGTCCAAAAATATACTGAAGTAAGGCTGCCAAGAGGACTTGAAAGCGGGGCAGAATTGCAGGAAACCGATTTCAGGAGGTAGACTGGAATTGCATTGAAAGCATAGGAAAAGAGGCAGAACGTCCACAATGATGCACTTGGCCAAAAAGGGCGTATGCGTTTTTTTCCTGAATATATTCAGGAAAAAACGCATACGCCCTTTTTGGCCAACCAAGCAAGCTTGCAAAGGAAATCTGCACTACAATGAAGTCTCACTTCCCCCCGGTCAAAAGGGCCATCTGAAAAAAGTGTAAAATCCAGAAAGGCAGGACAGGCCATGGAGAACTGGGAGCCTTGTTATGCTGATGGGCGGGATGTAAATTGCCAACAGACACTCGGGAGAAGTGTATGGTGTTTCCTGAAACATCTAAAAAACAAAGCAACAGAGCCTAGGGCACTTCCACTTATGGTCCTATAGCTTAGGGAAATTAAAATCAAAAAGACACAGCCACCCCAAAGTTTGGGACGCCTCTGTTTACAAGAACCTCGTTTACAGTACAAGTTCAACATCGCAGAAAGTGAAAAATGGATAAAGAAGTTGTGGTATTTACTTACAAAGCAATATCACTCAGCAATGAAATCTATGTCATCAGGCCCTTAGCAACACAATGAGTGGATTCAGGTACGATGATTCTAACTGAAATAAGTCACACAGAAAAAGAAACATCATAAGATATCAGTAATACACGGAATGTAAACTTGGCTACACAGGAACTGAATTACAGAACAGAACAGGGTCTCAAATTTAGAAAACCAACTTATGCTTGCTTAAGGGGAAAGGTGAGTTGGGGTGCTGCATAAAACCAGAGATTGAAATGAGCACAGATAAAGTTCCTTAAGCCAAATATGGAATAGACAAGAGCTACTCCTTGCTCAATGAAATGGACTCAACACCGCATATTAAACGCCTAAGAATGTACCTGACTAGTAAGTATCTTAAAACCTATGGATTGCTATGTCTCCAAAAGAGAATCAAGCGTGTGTACAGGGGCATAAACGCAGCAGTGATAGGATTGGAGAGGTTCGGTGAGCAAATGAAGACCCTTTGAAGTCATATTGCATGGTAACCATTCCACGGGTCTCAACTCGCCAGGTTTAAGGTATTCTTCCTTCAGCTAAAACATGCATGTGGAACCCAGAGTATGATCAACCGTGTGAACGGGAGACGTGTTCAAATATGTCTCAGTTTTCGTACCCTGGTACTCGGGTGCAACATTCCAGACGCGTTACTAACACTCTCCCTACTTGGAGAGTCAGCGCCTTTAAACTCTTGTTTGAACCAGTTTGCAATTTCTGAGGAAGATGAACAGGAATAGGGAGAACCAATGAGAGACTAGCTGGAGGTGTCTGGACGGGCAAATTTAACTCTCATTTCCCACCAGGAAGAGGAAATAACCAAAGGCTCAGCGTGCCCTGCCGGAACCAGATTAGGGCCTGAAGCCATCCTGCGGTGATGTGGCCAGCTCAAAAGAAAGCGAGTTGAAGAAAGGAGCTCAGGGGCACTGTAATTCACAAACCTGCAGAGTTATAAATGACAGCTATCGTCCAAAAATGTACTGAAGTAAGGCTGCCAAGAGGACTTGAAAGTGGGGCAGAATTGCAGGAAACCGATTTCAGGAGGTAGACTGGAATTGCATTGAAAGCATAGGAAAAGAGGCAGAACGTCCACAATGATGCACTTGGCCAAAAAGGGCGTATGCGTTTTTTCCTGAATATATTCAGGAAAAAACGCATACGCCCTTTTTGGCCAACCAAGCAAGCTTGCAAAGGAAATCTTCACTACACTGATGTCTCAATTCCCCCCGGTCAAAAGGGCCATCTGAAAAAAGTGTAAAATCCAGAAAGGCAGGACAGGCCGTGGAGAACTGGGAGCCTTGTTATGCTGATGGGCGGGATGTAAATTGCCAACAGACACTCGGGAGAAGTGTATGGTGTTTCCTGAAACATCTAAAAAACAAAGCAACAGAGCCTAGGGCACTTCCACTTATGGTCCTATAGCTAAGGGAAATTAAAATCAAAAAGACACAGCCACCCCAAAGTTTGGGACGCCTCTGTTTACAAGAACCTCGTTTACCGTACAAGTTCAATATCACAGAAAGTGAAAAATGGATAAAGAAGTTGTGGTATTTAATTACAAAGCAATATACCTCAGGAATGAAATCTATGTCATCAGGCCCTTAGCAGCACAATGAGTGGATTCAGGTATGATGATTCTAACTGAAATAAGTCACACAGAAAAAGAAACATCATACGATATCAGTAATACACGGAATGTAAACTTGGCTACACAGGAACTGAATTACAGAACAGAACAGGGTCTTAAATTTAGAAAACCAACTTATGCTTGCTTAAGGGGAAAGGTGAGTTGGAGTGCTGCATAAAACCACAGATTGAAATGAGCACAGATAAATTTCCTTAAGCCAAATATGGAATAGACAAGAGCGACTCCTTGCTCAATGAAATGGACTCAACACCGCATATTAAACGCCTAACAATGTACCTGACTAGTAAGTATATTAAAACCTATGGATTGCTATGTCTCCGAAAGAGAATCAAGCATGTGTACAGGGGCATAAACGCAGCAGTGATAGGATTGGAGAGGTTCGGTGAGCAAATGAAGACCCTTTGAAGTCATATTGCCTGGTACCCATTCCAGGGGTCTCAACTCTCCAGGTTTAAGGTATTCTTCCTTCAGCTAAAACATGCATGTGGAACCTAGAGTATGATCAACCATGTGATCGGGAGACGTGTTCAAATATGTCTCAGTTTTCATACCCTGGTACTCGGGTGCAACATTCCAGATGCTTTACTAACACTCTCCCCACTTGGAGAGTCAGTCCCTTTAACCTCCTGTTTGGCCCAGTTTGCAATTTCTGTGGAAGATGAACAGGAATAGGGAGAACCAATGAAAGACTAGCTGGAGGTGTCTGGACGGTCAAATTTAACTCTCATTTCCCACCAGGAAGAGGAAATAACCAAAGGCTCAGTGTGCCGTGCCGGAACCACATTAGGGCCTGAAGCCATCCTGCGGTGTTGCGGCCAGCTCAAAAGAAAGCGAGTTGAAGAAAGGAGCTCAGGGACACTGTAATGCACAAACCTGCAGAGTTATAAATGACAGCTATCGTGCAAAAATATACTGAAGTAAGGCTGCCAAGAGGACTAGAAAGCGGGGCAGAATTGCAGGAAACCGATTTCAGGAGGTAGATTGGAATTGCATTGAAAGCATAGGAAAAGAGGCAGAACGTCCACAATGATGCACTTGGCCAAAAAGGGCATATGCGTTTTTTCCTTAATATATTCAGGAAAAAACGCATACGCACTTTTTGGCCAACCAAGCAAGCTTGCAAAGGAAATCTGCACTACAATGAAGTCTCACTTCCCCCCGGTCAAAAGGGCCATCTGAAAAAAGTGTAAAATCCTGAAAGGCAGCACAGGCCATTGAGAACTGAGAGCCTTGTTATGCTGATGGGCGGGATGTAAATTGCCAACAGACACTCGGGAGAAGTGTATGGTGTTTCCTGAAACATCTAAAAAACAAAGCAACAGAGCCTAGGGCACTTCCACTTATGGTCCTATAGCTTAGGGAAATTAAAATCAAAAAGACACAGCCACCCCAAAGTTTGGGACGCCTCTGTTTACAAGAACCTCGTTTACCGTACAAGTTCAATATCAAAGAAAGTGAAAAATGGATAAAGAACTTGTGGTACTTACGTACAATGCAGTATCACTCAGCAATGAAATCTATGTCACCAGGCCCGTAGCAGCATAATGAGTGGATTCAGGTATGATGATTCTAACTGAAATAAGTCACACAGAAAAAGAAACATCATAAGATATCAGTAATACACGGAATGTAAATTGGCTACACAGGAACTGAATTACAGAACAGAACAGGGTCTCAAATTTAGAAAACAAACTTATGCTTGCTTAAGGGTAAAGGTGAGTTGGGGTGCTGCATAAAACCAGAGATTGAAATGAGCACAGATAAAGTTCTTTAAGCCAAATATGGAATAGACAAGAGCTACACCTTGCTCAACGAAATGGACTCAACACCGCATATTAAACGCCTAAGAATGTACCTGACTAGTAAGTACCTTAAAACCTATGGATTGCTATGTCTCCGAAAGAGAATCAAGCATGTGTACAGGGGCATAAACGCAGCAGTGATAGGATTGGAGAGGTTCGGTGAGCAAATGAAGACCCTTTGAAGTCATATTGCATGGTACCCATTCCACGGGTCTCAACTCTCCAGGTTTAAGGTATTCTTCCTTCAGCTAAAACATGCATGTGGAACCTAGAGTATGATCAACCATGTGATCGGGAGTCGTGTTCAAATATGTCTCAGTTTTCGTACCCTGGTACTCGGGTGCAACATTCCAGACGCTTTACTAACACTCTCCCCACTTGGAGATCAGCGCCTTTAAACTCCTGTTTGGCCCAGTTTGCAATTTCTGCGGAAGATGAACAGGAATAGGGAGAACCAATGAGAGACTAGCTGGAGGTGTCTGGACGGGCAAATTTAACTCTCATTTCCCACCAGGAAGAGGAATTAACCAAAGGCTTAGTGTGCCGTGCCGGAACCAGATTAGGGCCTGAAGCCATCCTGCGGTGTTGCGGCCAGCTCAAAAGATAGCGAGTTGAAGAAAGGAGCTCAGGGGCACTGTAATTCACAAACCTGCAGAGTTATAAATGACAGCTATCGTCCAAAAATATACTGAAGTAAGGCTGCCAAGAGGAGTTGAAAGCGGGACAGAATTGCAGGAAACCGATTTCAGGAGGTAGACTGGAATTGCATTGAAAGCATAGGAAAAGAGGCAGAACGTCCACAATGATGCACTTGGCCAAAAAGGGCGTATGCGTTTTTTCCTGAATATATTCAGGAAAAAACGCATACGCCCTTTTTGGCCAACCAAGCAAGCTTGCAAAGGAAATGTGCACTACAATGAAGTCTCACTTCCCCGTGGTCAGAAGGGCCATCTGAAAAATGTGTAAAATCCAGAAAGGCAGGACAGGCCATGGAGAACTGGGAGCCTTGTTATGCTGATGGGCGGGATGTAAATTGCCAACAGACACTCCAGAGAAGTGTATGGTGTTTCCTGAAACATCTAAAAAACAAAGCAACAGAGCCTAGGGCACTTCCACTTATGGTCCTATAGCTTAGGGAAATTAAAATCAAAAAGACACAGCCAACCCAAAGTTTGGGACGCCTCTGTTTACAAGAACCTCGTTTACAGTACAAGTTCAACATCGCAGAAAATGAAAAATGGATAAAGAAGTGGTGGTATTTACTTACAAAGCAATATCACTCAGCAATGAAATCTATGTCATCAGGCCCTTAGCAGCACAGTGAGTGGATTCAGGTATGATGATTCTAACTGAAATAAGTCACACAGAAAAAGAAACATCATAAGATATCAGTAATACACGGAATGTAAACTTGGCTATACAGGAACTGAATTACAGAACAGAACAGGGTCTCAAATTTAGAAAACCAACTTATGCTTGCTTAAGGGGAAAGGTGAGTTGGGGTGCTGCATAAAACCAGAGATTGAAATGAGCACAGATAAAGTTCCTTAAGCCAAATATGGAATAGACAAGAGCTACTCCTTGCTCAACGAAATGGACTCAACACCGCATATTAAACGCCTAAGAATGTACCTGACTAGTAAGTATCGTAAAACCTATGGATTGCTATGTCTCCGAAAGAGAATCAGGCATGTGTACAGGGTCATAAACGCAGCAGTGATAGGATTGGAGAGGTTCGGTGAGCAAATGAAGACCCTTTGAAGTCATATTGCATGGTACCCATTCCACGGGTCTCAACTACCCAGGTTTAAGGTATTCTTCCTTCAGCTAAAACATGCATGTGGAACCTAGAGTATGATCAACCATGTGATCGGGAGACGTGTTCAAATATGTCTCAGTTTTCGTACCCTGGTACTCGGATGCAACATTCCAGATGCTTTACTAACACTCTCCCCACTTGGAGAGTCAGCGCCTTTAAACTCCTGTTTGGCCCAGTTTGCAATTTCTGCGGAAGATGAACAGGAATAGGGAGAACCAATGAGAGACTAGCTGGAGGTGTCTGGACGGGCAAATTTAACTCTCATTTCCCACCAGGAAGAGGAATTAACCAAAGGTTCAGCGTGCCGTGCCGGAAACTGATTATTGCCTGAAGCCATCCTGCGGTGTTGCGGCCAGCTCAAATGATAGTGAGTTGAAGAAAGGAGCTCAGGGGCACTGTAATTCACAAACCTGCAGAGTTATAAATGACAGCTATCGTCCAAAAATATACTGAAGTAAGGCTGCCAAGAGGACTTGAAAGCCGGGCAGAATTGCAGGAAACCGATTTCAGGAGGTAGACTGGAATTGCATTGAAAGCATAGGAAAAGAGGCAGAACGTCCACAATGATGCACTTGGCCAAAAAGGGCGTATGCGTTTTTTCCTGAATATATTCAGGAAAAAACGCATACGCCCTTTTTCGCCAACCAAGCAAGCTTGCAAAGGAAATCTGCACTACAATGAAGTCTCACTTCCCCCCGGTCAAAAGGGCCATCTGAAAAAAGTGTAAAATCCAGAAAGGCAGGACAGGCCATGGAGAACTGGGAGCCTTGTTATGCTGATGGGCGGGATGTAAATTGCCAACAGACACTCCGGAGAAGTGTATGGTGTTTCCTGAAACATCTAAAAAACAAAGCAACAGAGCCTACGGCACTTCCACTTATGGTCCTATAGCTTAGGGAAATTAAAATCAAAAAGACACAGCCACCCCAAAGTTTGGGACGCCTCTGTTTACAAGAACCTCGTTTACCGTACAAGTTCAATATCACAGAAAGTGAAAAATGGATAAAGAACTTGTGGTACTTACGTACAATGCAGTATCACTCAGCAATGAAATCTATGTCACCAGGCCCGTAGCAGCATAATGAGTGGATTCAGGTACGATGATTCTAACTGAAATAAGTCACACAGGAAAAGAAACATGATAAGATATCAGTAATACACGGAATGTAAACTTGGCTACACAGGAACTGAATTCCAAAACAGAACAGGGTCTCAAATTTAGAAAAGCAACTTATGCTTGCTTAAGGGTAAAGGTGAGTTGGGGTGCTGCATAAAACCAGAGATTGAAATGAGCACAGATAAAGTTCCTTAAGCCAAATATGGAATAGACAAGAGCTACTCCTTGTTCAACGAAATGGACTCAACACCCCATATTAAACGCCTAAGAATGTACCTGACTAGTAAGTATCTTAAAACCTATGGATTGCCATGTCTCCGAAAGAGAATCAAGCATGTGTACAGGGGCATAAACGCAGCAGTGATAGGATTGGAGAGGTTCGGTTAGCAAATGAAGACTCTTTGAAGTCATATTGCATGGTACCCATTCCACGGGTTTCAACTACCCAGGTTTAAGGTATTCTTCCTTCAGCTAAAACATGCATGTGGAACCTAGAGTATGATCAACCATGTGATCGGGAGACGTGTTCAAATATGTCTCAGTTTTCGTACCCTGGTACTCGGGTGCAACATTCCAGACGCTTTACTAACACTCTCCCTACTTGGAGAGTCAGTCCCTTTAACCTCCTGTTTGGCCCAGTTTGCAATTGCTGCGGAAGATGAACACGAATAGCGAGAACCAATGAGAGACTAGCTGGAGGTGTCTGGACGGGCAAATTTAACTCTCATTTCCCACAAGGAAGAGGAATTAACCAAAGGCTCAGCGTGCCGTTCCGGAACCAGATTAGGGCTTGAAGCCATCCTGCTGTGTTGCGGCCAGGTCACAAAAAAGCGAGTTGAAGAAAGGAGCTCAGGGGCACTGTAATTCACAAACCTGCAGAGTTATAAATGACAGCTATCGTCCAAAAATATACTGAAGTAAGGCTGCCAAGAGGACTTGAAAGCCGGGCAGAATTGCAGGAAACCGATTTCAGGAGGTAAACTGGAATTGCATTGAAAGCATAGGAAAAGAGGCAGAGCGTCCACAATGATGCACTTGGCCAAAAAGGGCGTATGCGGTTTTTCCTGAATATATTCAGGAAAAAACGCATACGCCCTTTTTGGTCAACCAAGCAAGCTTGCAAAGGAAATCTGCACTACAATGAAGTCTCACTTCCCCCCCGGTCAAAAGGGCCATCTGAAAAAAGTGTAAAATCCAGAAAGGCAGGACAGGCCATGGAGAACTGGGAGCCTTGTTATGCTGATGGGCTTGATGTAAATTGCCAACAGACACTCCGGAGAAGTGTATGGTGTTTCCTGAAACATCTAAAAAACAAAGCAACAGAGCCTAGGGCACTTCCACTTATGGTCCTATAGCTTAGGGAAATTAAAATCAAAAACACACAGCCACCCCAAAGTTTGGGACGCCTCTGTTTACAAGAACATCGTTTACCGTACAAGTTCAATATCACAGAAAGTGAAAAATGGATAAAGAACTTGTGGTACTTACGTACAATGCAGTATCACTCAGCAATGAAATCTATGTCATCAGGCCATTAGCAGCATAATGAGTGGATTCAGGTACGATGATTCTAACTGAAATAAGTCACACAGAAAAAGAAACATCATAAGATATCACTAATACACGGAATGTAAACTTGGCTACACAGGAACTGAATTACAGAACAGAACAGGGTCTCAAATTTAGAAAACCAACTTATGCTTGCTTAAGGGGAAAGGTGAGTTGGGGTGCTGCATAAAACCAGAGATTGAAATGAGCACAGATAAAGTTCCTTAAGCCAAATATGGAATAGACAAGAGCTACTCCTTGCTCAACGAAATGGACTCAACACCGCATATTAAACGCCTAAGAATGTACCTGACTAGTAAGTATCTTAAAACCTATGGATTGGTATGTCTGCAAAAGAGAATCAAGCGTGTGTACAGGGTCATAAACGTAGCAGTGATAGGATTGGAGAGGTTCGGTGAGCAAATGAAGACCCTTTGAAGTCATATTGCATGGTACCCATTCCACGGGTTTCAACTACCCAGGTTTAAGGTATTCTTCCTTCAGCTAAAACATGCATGTGGAACCCAGAGTATGATCAACCGTGTGAACGGAGGACGTGTTCAAATATGTCTCAGTTTTTCTCCCCTGGTACTCGGGTGCAACATTCCAGACGCTTTACTAACACTCTCCCCACTTGGAGAGTCAGCGCCTTTAACCTCCTGTTTGGCCCAGTTTGCAATTTCTGCGGAAGATTAACAGGAATAGCGAGAACCAATGAGAGACTAGCTGGAGGTGTCTGGACAGGTAAATTTAACTCTCATTTCCCACCAGGAAGAGGAATTAACCAAAGGCTCAGCGTGCCGTGCCGGAACCAGATTAGGGCCTGAAGCCATCCTGTGGTGTTGCGGCCAGCTCACCAGAAAGCGAGTCGAAGAAAGGAGCTCAGGGGCACTGTAATTCACAAACCTGCAGAGTTATAAATGACAGCTATCGTCCAAAAATATACTGAAGTAAGGCTGTCAAGAGGACTTGAAAGCGGCGCAGAATTGCAGGAAACCGATTTCAGGAGGTAGACTGGAATTGCATTGAAAGCATAGGAAAAGAGGCAGAACGTCCACAATGATGCACTTGGCCAAAAAGGGCGTATGCGTTTTTTCCTTATTCAGGAAAAAACGCATACGCCCTTTTTGGCCAACCAAGCAAGCTTGCAAAGGAAATCTGCACTACAATGAAGTCTCACTTCCCCACGGTCAAAAGGGCCATCTGAAAAAAGTGTAAAATCCAGAAAGGCAGGACAGGCCATGGAGAACTGGGAGCCTTGTTATGCTGATGGGCGGGATGTAAATTGCCAACAGACACTCGGGAGAAGTGTATGGTGTTTCCTGAAACATCTAAAAAACAAAGCAACAGAGCCTAGGGCACTTCCACTTATGGTCCTATAGCTTAGGGAAATTAAAATCAAAAAGACACAGCCACTCCAAAGTTTGGGACGCCTCTGTTTACAAGAACCTCGTTTACCGTACAAGTTCAATATCACAGAAAGTGAAAAATGGATAAAGAACTTGTGGTACTTACGTACAATGCAGTATCACTCAGCAATGAAATCTATGTCATCAGGCCCGTAGCAGCATAATGAGTGGATTCAGGTACGATGATTCTAACTGAAATAAGTCACACAGAAAAAGAAACATCATAAGATATCACTAATACACGGAATGTAAACTTGGCTACACAGGAACTGAATTCCAAAACAGAACAGGGTCTCAAATTTAGAAAACCAACTTATGCTTGCTTAAGGGGAAATGTGAGTTGGGGTGCTGCATAAAACCAGAGATTGAAATGAGCACAGATAAAGTTCCTTAAGCCAAATATGGAATAGACAAGAGCTACACCTTGCTCAACGAAATGGACACAACACCGCATATTAAACGCCTAAGAATGTACCTGACTAGTAAGTACCTTAAAACCTATGGATTTCTATGTCCCTGAAAGAGAATCAAGCATGTGTACAGGGGCATAAACGCAGCAGTGATAGGATTGGAGAGGTTCGGTGAGCAAATGAAGACCCTTTGAAGTTATATTGCATGGTACCCATTACACGGGTCTCAACTCTCCAGGTTTAAGGTATTCTTCCTTCAGCTAAAACATGCATGTGGAACCTAGAGTATGATCAACCATGTGATCGGGAGACGTGTTCAAATATGTCTCAGTTTTCGTACCCTGGTACTCGGGTGCATCATTCCAGACGCTTGACTAACACTCTCCCCTCTTGGAGAGTCAGCGCCTTTAAACTCCTGTTTGGCCCAGTTTGCAATTTCTGCGGAAGATGAACAGGAATAGGGAGAACCAATGAGAGACTAGCTGGAGGTGTCTGGACAGGCAAATTTAACTCTCATTTCCCACCAGGAAGAGGAATTAACCAAAGGCTCATCGTGCCGTACCGGAACCAGATTAGGGCCTGAAGCCATCCTGCGGTGTTGCGGCCAGCTCAAAAGATAGTGATTTGAAGAAAGGAGCTCAGGGGCACTGTAATTCACCAACCTGCAGAGTTATAAATGACAGCTATCGTCCAAATATATACTGAAGTAAGGCTGCCAAGAGGACTTGAAAGCGGGGCAGAGTTGCAAGAAACCGATTTCAGGAGGTAGACTGGAATTGCATTGAAAGCATAGGAAAAGAGGCAGAACGTCCACAATGATGCACTTGGCCAAAAAGGGCGTATGCGTTTTTTCCTGAATATATTCAGGAAAAAACGCATACACCCTTTTGGCCAACCAAGCAAGCTTGCAAAGGAAATCTGCACTACAATGAAGTCTCACTTCCCCCCGGTCAAAAGGGCCATCTGAAAAAAGTGTAAAATCCAGAAAGGCAGGACAGGCCATGGAGAACTGGGAGCCTTCTTATGCTGATGGGCGAGATGTAAATTGCCAACAGACACTCGGGAGAAGTGTATGGTGTTTCCTGAAACATCTAAAAAACAAAGCAACAGAGCCTAGGGCACTTCCACTTATGGTCCTATAGCTTAGGGAAATTAAAATCAAAAAGACACAGCCACCCCAAAGTTTGGGACGCATCTGTTTACAAGAACCTCGTTTACTGTACAAGTTCAATATCACAGAAAGTGAAAAATGGATAAAGAACTTGTGGCACTTACGTACAATGCAGTATCACTCAGCAATGAATTCTATGTCATCAGGCCCGTAGCAGCATAATGAGTGGATTCAGGTACGATGATTCTAACTGAAATAAGTCACACAGAAAAAGAAACATCATAAGATATCACTAATACACGGAATGTAAACTTGGCTACCCAGGAACTGAATTCCAAAACAGAACAGGGTCTCAAATTTAGAAAACCAACTTATGCTTGCTTAAGGGGAAAGGTGAGTTGGGGCGCTGCATAAAACCAGAGTTTGAAATGAGCACAGATAAAGTTCCTTAAGCCAAATATGGAATAGACAAGAGCTATTCCTTGCTCAACGAAATGGACTCAACACCCCATATTAAACGCCTAAGAATGTACCTGACTAGTAAGTATCTGAAAACCTATGGATTGCTATGTCTCCAAAAGAGAATCAAGCGTGTGTGCAGGGACATAAACGCAGCAGTGATAGGATTGGAGAGGTTCAGTGAGCAAATGAAGACCTTTAAAGTCATATTGCATGGTACCCATTCCACGGGTCTCAACTCTCCAGGTTTAAGGTATTCTTCCTTCAGCTAAAACATGCATGTGGAACCCAGAGTATGATCAACCGTGTGAACGGGAGACGTGTTCAAATATGTCTCAGTTTTCGTACCCTGGTACTCGGGTGCAACATTCCAGACGCTTCACTAACACTCTCCCCACTTGGAGAGTCAGCGCCTTTAACCTCCTGTTTGGCCCAGTTTGCAATTTCTGCGGAAGATGAACAGGAATAGCGAGAACCAATGAGAGACTAGCTGGAGGTGTCTGGACGGGCAAATTTAACTCTCATTTACAACCAGGAAGAGGAAATAACCAAAGGCTCAGTGTGCCGTGCCGGAACCAGATTAGGGCCTGAAGCCATCCTGCGGTGTTGCGGCCAGCTCAAAAGAAAGCAAGTTGAAGAAAAGAGCTCAGGGGCACTGTAATTCACAAACCTGCAGAGTTATAAATGACAGCTATCGCCCAAAAATATACTGAAGTAAGGCTGCCAAGAGGACTTGAAAGCGGGGCAGAATTGCAGGAAACCGATTTCAGGAGGTAGACTGGAATTGCATTGAAAGAATAGGAAAAGAGGCAGAACGTCCACAATGATGCACTTGGCCAAAAAGGGCGTATGCGTTTTTTCCTGAATATATTCAGGAAAAAACGCATACGCCCTTTTTGGCCAACCAAGCAAGCTTGCAAAGGAAATCTGCACTACAATGAAGTCTCACTTCCCCCCGGTCAAAAGGGCCATCTGAAAAAAGTGTAAAATCCAGAAAGGCAGGACAGGCCATGGAGAACAGGGAGCCTTGTTATGCTGATGGGCGGGATGTAAATTGCCAACAGACACTCGGGAGAAGTGTATGGTGTTTCCTGAAACATCTAAAAAACAAAGCAACAGAGCCTAGGGCACTTCCACGTATGGTCCTATAGCTTAGGGAAATTAAAATCAAAAAGACACAGCCACCCCAATGTTTGGGACGCCTCTGTTTACAAGAACCTCGTTTACCATACAAGTTCAATATCACAGAAAGTGAAAAATGGATAAAGAACTTGTGGTACTTACGTACAATGCAGTATCACTCAGCAATGAAATCTATGTCATCAGGCCCTTAGCAGCACAATGAGTGGATTCATGCATGATGATTCTAACTGAAATAAGTCACACAGAAAAAGAAACATCATAAGATATCACTAATACACGGAATGTAAACTTGGCTACACAGGAACTGAAGTCCAAAACAGAACAGGGTCTCAAATTTAGAAAACCAACTTATGCTTGCTTAAGGGGAAAGGTGAGTTGGGGTGCTGCATAAAACCAGAGATTGAAATGAGCACAGATAAAGTTCCTTAAGCCAAATATGGAATAGACAAGAGCTATTCCTTGCTCAACGAAATGGACTCAACACCGCATATTAAACGCCTAAGAATGAACCTGACTAGTAAGTATCTTAAAACCTATGGATTGCTATGTCTCCTAAAGAGAATCAAGCGTGTGTACAGGGACATAAACGCAGCAGTGATAGGATTGTAGAGGTTCGGTGAGCAAATGAAGACCTTTGAAGTCATATTGCATGGTACCCATTCCACGGGTCTCAACTCTCCAGGTTTAAGGTATTCTTCCTTCAGCTAAAACATGCATGTGGAACCCAGAGTACGATGAACCATGGGAACGGGAGACGTGTTCAAATACGTTTCAGTTTTCCTCCCCTGGTACTCGGGTGCAACATTCCAGACGCTTTACTAACACTCTCCGCACTTGGAGAGTCAGCGCCTTTAACCTCCTGTTTGGCCCAGTTTGCAATTTCTCCGGAAGATGAACAGGAATAGCGAGAACCAATGAGAGACTAGCTGGAGGTTTCTGGACGGGCAAATTTAACTCTCATTTCCCACCAGGAAGAGGAAATAACCAAAGGCTCAGCCTGCCGTGCCGGAACCAGATTAGGGCCTGAAGCCATCATGCGGTGTTGCGGCCAGCTCAAAAGAAAGCGAGTTGAAGAAAGGAGCTCAGGGGCACTGTAATTCACAAACCTGCAGAGTTATAAATGACAGCTATCGTCCAAAAATATACTGAAGTAAGGCTTCCAAGAGGACTTGAAAGCGGGGCAGAATTGCAGGAAACCGATTTCAGGGGGTAGACTGGAATTGCATTGAAAGCATAGGAAATGAGGCAGAACGTCCACAATGATGCACTTGGCCAAAAAGGGCGTATGCGTTTTTTCCTGAATATATTCAGGAAAAAACGCATACGCCCTTTTTTGCCAACCAAGCAAGCTTGCAAAGGAAATCTGCACTACAATGAAGTCTCACTTCCCCCCGGTCAAAAGGGCCATCTGAAAAAAGTGTAAAATCCAGAAAGGCAGGACAGGCCATGGAGAACTGGGAGCCTTCTTATGCTGATGGGCGAGATGTAAATTGCCAACAGACACTCGGGAGAAGTGTATGGTGTTTCCTGAAACATCTAAAAAACAAAGCAAGAGAGCCTAGGGCACTTCCACTTATGGTCCTATAGTTTAGGGAAATTAAAATCAAAAAGACACAGCCACCCCAAAGTTTGGAACGGCTCTGTTTACAAGAACCTCATTTACAGTACAAGTTCTATATCACAGAAAGTGAAAAATGGATAAAGAACTTGTGGTACTTACGTACAATGCAGTATCAGTCAGCAATGAAATCTATGTCATCAGACCCGTAGCAGCATAATGAGTGGATTCAGGTACGATGATTCTAACTGAAATAAGTCACACAGAAAAAGAAACATCATAAGATATCACTAATACACGGAATGTAAACTTGGCTACACAGGAACTGAATTCCAAAACAGAACAGGGTCTCATATTTAGAAAACCAACTTATGCTTGCTTAAGGGGAAAGGTGAGTTGGGGTGCTGCATAAAACCAGAGATTGAAATGAGCGCAGATAAAGTTCCTTAAGCCAAATATGGAATAGACAAGAGCTACTCCTTGCTCAACGAAATGGACTCAAAACCGCATATTAAACGCCTAAGAATGTACCTGACTAGTAAGTATCTTAAAACCTATGGATTGCTATGTCTCCGAAAGAGAATCAAGCGTGTGTACAGGGGCATAAACGCAGCAATGATAGGATTGGAGAGGTTCGGTGAGCAAATGAAGACCCTTTCAAATCATATTGCATGGTACCCATTACATGGGTCTCAACTCTCCAGGTTTAAGGTATTCTTCCTTCAGCTAAAACATGCATGTGGAACCCAGAGTATGATCAACCATGTGAACGGGAGACGTGTTCAAATATGTCTCAGTTATCCTCCCCTGGTACTCGGGTGCAACATTCCAGACGCTTTACTAACACTCTCCGCACTTGGAGAGTCAGCGCCTTTAACCTCCTGTTTGGCCCAGTTTGCAATTTCTGCGGAAGATGAACAGGAATAGCGAGAACCAATGAGAGACTAGCTGGAGGTGTCTGGACGGGCAAATTTAAGTCTCATTTCCCACCAGGAAAAGGAATTAACCAAAGGCTCAGCATGCCGTGCCGGAACCAGATTAGGGCCTGAAGCCATCATGCGGTGTTGCGGCCAAGTCACAAGAAAGCGCGTTGAAGAAAGGAGCTCAGGGGCACTGTAATTCACAAACCTGCAGAGTTATAAAATGACAGCTATCATCCAAAAATATACTGAAGTAAGGCTGCCAAGAGGACTTGAAAGCGGGGCAGAATTGCAGGAAACCGATTTCAGGAGGTAGACTGGAATTGCATTGAAAGCATAGGAAAAGAGACAGAACGTCCACAATGATGCACTTGGCCAAAAAGGGCGTATGCGTTTTTTCCTGAATATATTCAGGAAAAAACGCATACGCCCTTTTTGGCCAACCAAGCAAGCTTGCAAAGGAAATCTGCACTACAATGAAGTCTCACTTCCCCCCGGTCAAAAGGGCCATCTGAAAAAAGTGTAAAATCCAGAAAGGCAGGACAGGCCATGGAGAATTGGGAGCCTTGTTATGCTGATGGGCAGGATGTAAATTGCCAACAGACACTCTGGAGAATTGTATGGTGTTTCCTGAAACATCTAAAAAACAAAGCAACAGAGCCAAGGGCACTTCCACTTATGGTCCTATAGCTTAGGGAAATTAAAATCAAAAAGACACAGCCACCCCAAAGTTTGGGACGCCTCTGTTTACAAGAACCTCGCTTACCGTACTAGTTCAATATCACAGAAAATGAAAAATGGATAAAGAACTTGTGGTACTTACGTACAATGCAGTATCACTCAGCAATGAAATCCATGTCATCAGGCCCGTAGCAGCATAATGAGTGGATTCAGGTACGATGATTCTAACTGAAATAAGTCACACAGAAAAAGAAACATCATAAGATATCACTAATACACGGAATGTAAACTTGGCTACAGAGGAACTGAATTCCAAAACAGAACAGGGTCTCAAATTTAGAAAACCAACTTATGCTTGCTTAAGGGTAAAGGTGAGCTGGGGTGCTGCATAAAACCAGAGATTGAAATGAGCACAGATAAAGTTCCTTAAGCCAAATATGGAATAGACAAGAGCTACTCCTTGTTCAACGAAATGGACTCAACACCCCATATTAAACGCCTAAGAATGTACCTGACTAGTAAGTATCTTAAAACCTATGGATTGCTATGTCTCCAAAAGAGAATCAAGCGTGTGTACAGGGGCATAAACGCAGCAGTGATACGATTGGAGAGGTTCGGTGAGCAAATGAAGACCCTTTGAAGTCATATTGCATGGTACCCATTTCACGGGTCTCAACTCTCCAGGTTTAAGGTATTCTTCCTTCAGCTAACACATGCATTTGGAACCCAGAGTATGATCAACCGTGTGAACGGGAGACGTGTTCAAATATGTCTCAGTTTTCCTCCCCTGGTACTCGGGTGCAACATTCCAGACGCTTTACTAACACTCTGCCCACTTGGAGAGTCAGCGCCTTTAACATCCTGTTTGGCCCAGTTTGCAATTTCTGCGGAAGATGAACAGGAATAGGGAGAACCAATGAGAGACTAGCTGGAGGTGTCTGGACGGGAAAATTTAACTCTCATTTCCCAACAGGAAGAGGAATTAACCAAAGGCTCAGCGTGCCGTGCCGGAACCAGATTAGGGCCTGAAGCCATCCTGCGGTGTTGCGGCCAGCTCAAAAGAAAGTGAGTTGAAGAAAGGAGCTCAGGGGCACTGTAATTCACAAACCTGCAGAGTTATAAATGACAGCTCTCGTCCAAAAATATACTGAAGTAAGGCTGCCAAGAGGACTTGAAAGCGGGGCAGAATTGCAGGAAACCGATTTCAGGAGGTAGACTGGAATTGCATTGAAAGCATAGGAAAAGAGGCAGAACGTCCACAATGATGCACTTGGCCAAAAAGGGCGTATGCGTTTTTTCCTGAATATATTCAGGAAAAAACGCATACGCCCTTTTTGGCCAACCAAGCAAGCTTGCAAAGGAAATCTGCACTACAATGAAGTCTCACTTCCCCCCAGTCAAAAGGGCCATCTGAAAAAAGTGTAAAATCCAGAAAGGCAGGACAGGCCATGGAGAACAGGGAGCCTTGTTATGCTGATGGGCGGGATGTAAATTGCCAACAGACACTCGGGAGAAGTGTATGGTGTTTCCTGAAACATCTAAAAAACAAAGCAACAGAGCCTAGGGCACTTCCACGTATGGTCCTATAGCTTAGGGAAATTAAAATCAAAAAGACACAGCCACCCCAATGTTTGGGACGCCTCTGTTTACAAGAACCTCGTTTACCATACAAGTTCAATATCACAGAAAGTGAAAAATGGATAAAGAACTTGTGGTACTTACGTACAATGCAGTATCACTCAGCAATGAAATCTATGTCATCAGGCCCTTAGCAGCACAATGAGTGGATTCATGTATGATGATTCTAACTGAAATAAGTCACACAGAAAAAGAAACATCATAAGATATCACTAATACACGGAATGTAAACTTGGCTACACAGGAACTGAAGTCCAAAACAGAACAGGGTCTCAAATTTAGAAAACCAACTTATGCTTGCTTAAGGGGAAAGGTGAGTTGGGGTGCTGCATAAAACCAGAGATTGAAATGAGCACAGATAAAGTTCCTTAAGCCAAATATGGAATAGACAAGAGCTATTCCTTGCTCAACGAAATGGACTCAACACCGCATATTAAACGCCTAAGAATGAACCTGACTAGTAAGTATCTTAAAACCTATGGATTGCTATGTCTCCTAAAGAGAATCAAGCGTGTGTACAGGGACATAAACGCAGCAGTGATAGGATTGTAGAGGTTCGGTGAGCAAATGAAGACCTTTGAAGTCATATTGCATGGTACCCATTCCACGGGTCTCAACTCTCCAGGTTTAAGGTATTCTTCCTTCAGCTAAAACATGCATGTGGAACCCAGAGTACGATGAACCATGGGAACGGGAGACGTGTTCAAATACGTTTCAGTTTTCCTCCCCTGGTACTCGGGTGCAACATTCCAGACGCTTTACTAACACTCTCCGCACTTGGAGAGTCAGCGCCTTTAACCTCCTGTTTGGCCCAGTTTGCAATTTCTCCGGAAGATGAACAGGAATAGCGAGAACCAATGAGAGACTAGCTGGAGGTTTCTGGACGGGCAAATTTAACTCTCATTTCCCACCAGGAAGAGGAAATAACCAAAGGCTCAGCCTGCCGTGCCGGAACCAGATTAGGGCCTGAAGCCATCATGCGGTGTTGCGGCCAGCTCAAAAGAAAGCGAGTTGAAGAAAGGAGCTCAGGGGCACTGTAATTCACAAACCTGCAGAGTTATAAATGACAGCTATCGTCCAAAAATATACTGAAGTAAGGCTTCCAAGAGGACTTGAAAGCGGGGCAGAATTGCAGGAAACCGATTTCAGGGGGTAGACTGGAATTGCATTGAAAGCATAGGAAATGAGGCAGAACGTCCAAAATGATGCACTTGGCCAAAAAGGGCGTATGCGTTTTTTCCTGAATATATTCAGGAAAAAACGCATACGCCCTTTTTTGCCAACCAAGCAAGCTTGCAAAGGAAATCTGCACTACAATGAAGTCTCACTTCCCCCCGGTCAAAAGGGCCATCTGAAAAAAGTGTAAAATCCAGAAAGGCAGGACAGGCCATGGAGAACTGGGAGCCTTCTTATGCTGATGGGCGAGATGTAAATTGCCAACAGACACTCGGGAGAAGTGTATGGTGTTTCCTGAAACATCTAAAAAACAAAGCAAGAGAGCCTAGGGCACTTCCACTTATGGTCCTATAGTTTAGGGAAATTAAAATCAAAAAGACACAGCCACCCCAAAGTTTGGAACGGCTCTGTTTACAAGAACCTCATTTACAGTACAAGTTCTATATCACAGAAAGTGAAAAATGGATAAAGAACTTGTGGTACTTACGTACAATGCAGTATCAGTCAGCAATGAAATCTATGTCATCAGACCCGTAGCAGCATAATGAGTGGATTCAGGTACGATGATTCTAACTGAAATAAGTCACACAGAAAAAGAAACATCATAAGATATCACTAATACACGGAATGTAAACTTGGCTACACAGGAACTGAATTCCAAAACAGAACAGGGTCTCATATTTAGAAAACCAACTTATGCTTGCTTAAGGGGAAAGGTGAGTTGGGGTGCTGCATAAAACCAGAGATTGAAATGAGCGCAGATAAAGTTCCTTAAGCCAAATATGGAATAGACAAGAGCTACTCCTTGCTCAACGAAATGGACTCAAAACCGCATATTAAACGCCTAAGAATGTACCTGACTAGTAAGTATCTTAAAACCTATGGATTGCTATGTCTCCGAAAGAGAATCAAGCGTGTGTACAGGGGCATAAACGCAGCAATGATAGGATTGGAGAGGTTCGGTGAGCAAATGAAGACCCTTTCAAATCATATTGCATGGTACCCATTACATGGGTCTCAACTCTCCAGGTTTAAGGTATTCTTCCTTCAGCTAAAACATGCATGTGGAACCCAGAGTATGATCAACCATGTGAACGGGAGACGTGTTCAAATATGTCTCAGTTATCCTCCCCTGGTACTCGGGTGCAACATTCCAGACGCTTTACTAACACTCTCCGCACTTGGAGAGTCAGCGCCTTTAACCTCCTGTTTGGCCCAGTTTGCAATTTCTGCGGAAGATGAACAGGAATAGCGAGAACCAATGAGAGACTAGCTGGAGGTGTCTGGACGGGCAAATTTAAGTCTCATTTCCCACCAGGAAAAGGAATTAACCAAAGGCTCAGCATGCCGTGCCGGAACCAGATTAGGGCCTGAAGCCATCATGCGGTGTTGCGGCCAAGTCACAAGAAAGCGCGTTGAAGAAAGGAGCTCAGGGGCACTGTAATTCACAAACCTGCAGAGTTATAAAATGACAGCTATCATCCAAAAATATACTGAAGTAAGGCTGCCAAGAGGACTTGAAAGCGGGGCAGAATTGCAGGAAACCGATTTCAGGAGGTAGACTGGAATTGCATTGAAAGCATAGGAAAAGAGACAGAACGTCCACAATGATGCACTTGGCCAAAAAGGGCGTATGCGTTTTTTCCTGAATATATTCAGGAAAAAACGCATACGCCCTTTTTGGCCAACCAAGCAAGCTTGCAAAGGAAATCTGCACTACAATGAAGTCTCACTTCCCCCCGGTCAAAAGGGCCATCTGAAAAAAGTGTAAAATCCAGAAAGGCAGGACAGGCCATGGAGAACTGGGAGCCTTCTTATGCTGATGGGCGAGATGTAAATTGCCAACAGACACTCGGGAGAAGTGTATGGTGTTTCCTGAAACATCTAAAAAACAAAGCAAGAGAGCCTAGGGCACTTCCACTTATGGTCCTATAGTTTAGGGAAATTAAAATCAAAAAGACACAGCCACCCCAAAGTTTGGAACGGCTCTGTTTACAAGAACCTCATTTACAGTACAAGTTCTATATCACAGAAAGTGAAAAATGGATAAAGAACTTGTGGTACTTACGTACAATGCAGTATCAGTCAGCAATGAAATCTATGTCATCAGACCCGTAGCAGCATAATGAGTGGATTCAGGTACGATGATTCTAACTGAAATAAGTCACACAGAAAAAGAAACATCATAAGATATCACTAATACACGGAATGTAAACTTGGCTACACAGGAACTGAATTCCAAAACAGAACAGGGTCTCATATTTAGAAAACCAACTTATGCTTGCTTAAGGGGAAAGGTGAGTTGGGGTGCTGCATAAAACCAGAGATTGAAATGAGCGCAGATAAAGTTCCTTAAGCCAAATATGGAATAGACAAGAGCTACTCCTTGCTCAACGAAATGGACTCAAAACCGCATATTAAACGCCTAAGAATGTACCTGACTAGTAAGTATCTTAAAACCTATGGATTGCTATGTCTCCGAAAGAGAATCAAGCGTGTGTACAGGGGCATAAACGCAGCAATGATAGGATTGGAGAGGTTCGGTGAGCAAATGAAGACCCTTTCAAATCATATTGCATGGTACCCATTACATGGGTCTCAACTCTCCAGGTTTAAGGTATTCTTCCTTCAGCTAAAACATGCATGTGGAACCCAGAGTATGATCAACCATGTGAACGGGAGACGTGTTCAAATATGTCTCAGTTATCCTCCCCTGGTACTCGGGTGCAACATTCCAGACGCTTTACTAACACTCTCCGCACTTGGAGAGTCAGCGCCTTTAACCTCCTGTTTGGCCCAGTTTGCAATTTCTGCGGAAGATGAACAGGAATAGCGAGAACCAATGAGAGACTAGCTGGAGGTGTCTGGACGGGCAAATTTAAGTCTCATTTCCCACCAGGAAAAGGAATTAACCAAAGGCTCAGCATGCCGTGCCGGAACCAGATTAGGGCCTGAAGCCATCATGCGGTGTTGCGGCCAAGTCACAAGAAAGCGCGTTGAAGAAAGGAGCTCAGGGGCACTGTAATTCACAAACCTGCAGAGTTATAAAATGACAGCTATCATCCAAAAATATACTGAAGTAAGGCTGCCAAGAGGACTTGAAAGCGGGGCAGAATTGCAGGAAACCGATTTCAGGAGGTAGACTGGAATTGCATTGAAAGCATAGGAAAAGAGACAGAACGTCCACAATGATGCACTTGGCCAAAAAGGGCGTATGCGTTTTTTCCTGAATATATTCAGGAAAAAACGCATACGCCCTTTTTGGCCAACCAAGCAAGCTTGCAAAGGAAATCTGCACTACAATGAAGTCTCACTTCCCCCCGGTCAAAAGGGCCATCTGAAAAAAGTGTAAAATCCAGAAAGGCAGGACAGGCCATGGAGAATTGGGAGCCTTGTTATGCTGATGGGCAGGATGTAAATTGCCAACAGACACTCTGGAGAATTGTATGGTGTTTCCTGAAACATCTAAAAAACAAAGCAACAGAGCCAAGGGCACTTCCACTTATGGTCCTATAGCTTAGGGAAATTAAAATCAAAAAGACACAGCCACCCCAAAGTTTGGGACGCCTCTGTTTACAAGAACCTCGCTTACCGTACTAGTTCAATATCACAGAAAATGAAAAATGGATAAAGAACTTGTGGTACTTACGTACAATGCAGTATCACTCAGCAATGAAATCTATGTCATCAGGCCCGTAGCAGCATAATGAGTGGATTCAGGTACGATGATTCTAACTGAAATAAGTCACACAGAAAAAGAAACATCATAAGATATCACTAATACACGGAATGTAAACTTGGCTACAGAGGAACTGAATTCCAAAACAGAACAGGGTCTCAAATTTAGAAAACCAACTTATGCTTGCTTAAGGGTAAAGGTGAGCTGGGGTGCTGCATAAAACCAGAGATTGAAATGAGCACAGATAAAGTTCCTTAAGCCAAATATGGAATAGACAAGAGCTACTCCTTGTTCAACGAAATGGACTCAACACCCCATATTAAACGCCTAAGAATGTACCTGACTAGTAAGTATCTTAAAACCTATGGATTGCTATGTCTCCAAAAGAGAATCAAGCGTGTGTACAGGGGCATAAACGCAGCAGTGATACGATTGGAGAGGTTCGGTGAGCAAATGAAGACCCTTTGAAGTCATATTGCATGGTACCCATTTCACGGGTCTCAACTCTCCAGGTTTAAGGTATTCTTCCTTCAGCTAACACATGCATTTGGAACCCAGAGTATGATCAACCGTGTGAACGGGAGACGTGTTCAAATATGTCTCAGTTTTCCTCCCCTGGTACTCGGGTGCAACATTCCAGACGCTTTACTAACACTCTGCCCACTTGGAGAGTCAGCGCCTTTAACATCCTGTTTGGCCCAGTTTGCAATTTCTGCGGAAGATGAACAGGAATAGGGAGAACCAATGAGAGACTAGCTGGAGGTGTCTGGACGGGAAAATTTAACTCTCATTTCCCAACAGGAAGAGGAATTAACCAAAGGCTCAGCGTGCCGTGCCGGAACCAGATTAGAGCCTGAAGCCATCCTGCGGTGTTGCGGCCAGCTCAAAAGAAAGTGAGTTGAAGAAAGGAGCTCAGGGGCACTGTAATTCACAAACCTGCAGAGTTATAAATGACAGCTCTCGTCCAAAAATATACTGAAGTAAGGCTGCCAAGAGGACTTGAAAGCGGGGCAGAATTGCAGGAAACCGATTTCAGGAGGTAGACTGGAATTGCATTGAAAGCATAGGAAAAGAGGCAGAACGTCCACAATGATGCACTTGGCCAAAAAGGGCGTATGCGTTTTTTCCTGAATATATTCAGGAAAAAACGCATACGCCCTTTTTGGCCAACCAAGCAAGCTTGCAAAGGAAATCTGCACTACAATGAAGTCTCACATTCCCGCGGTCAAAAGGGCCATTTGAAAAAAGTGTAAAATCCAGAAAGGCAGGACAGGCCATGGAGAACTGGGAGCCTTGTTATGCTGATGGGCGGGATGTAAATTGCCAACAGACACTCGGGAGAAGTGTATGGTGTTTCCTGAAACATCTAACAAACAAAGCAACAGAGACTAGGGCACTTCCTCTTATGGTCCTATAGCTTAGGGAAATTAAAATCAAAAAGACACAGCCACCCCAAAGTTTGGGACGCCTCTGTTTACAAGAACCTCGTTTACCGTACAAGTTCAATATCACAGAAAGTGAAAAATGGATAAAGAACTTGTGGTACTTACGTACAATGCAGTATCACTCAGCAATGAAATCTATGTCATCAGGCCCGTAGCAGCATAATGAGTGGATTTAGGTACAATGATTCTAACTGAAATAAGTCACACAGAAAAAGAAACATCATAAGATATCAGTAATACACGGAATGTAAACTTGGCTACACAGGAACTGAATTACAGAACAGAACAGGGTCTCAAATTTAGAAAACCAACTTATGCTTGCTTAAGGGGAAAGGTGAGTTGGGGTGCTGCATAAAACCAGAGATTGAAATGAGCACAGATAAAGTTCCTTAAGCCAAATATGGAATAGACAAGAGCTACTCTTTGCTCAAGGAAAAGGACTCAACACCCCATATTAAACGCCTAAGAATGTACCTGACTAGTAAGTATCTTAAAACCTATGGATTGCTATGTCTCCGAAAGAGAATCAAGCATGTGTACAGGGGCATAAACACAGCAGTGATAGGATTGGAAAAGTTCGGTGAGCAAATGAAGACCCTTTGAAGTCATATTGCATTGTACCCATTCCATGGGTTTCAACTACTCAGTTTTAAGGCATTCTTCCTTCAGGTAAAACATGCATGTGGAACCTAGAGTATGATCAACCATGTGATCGAGAGACGTGTTCAAATATGTCTCAGCTTTCGTACCCTGGTAATCGGGTGCAACATTCCAGACGCTTAACTAACACTCTCCCTACTTGGAGAGTCAGTCCCTTTAACCTCCTGTTGGGCCCAGTTTGCAATTTCTGCGGAAGATGAACAGCAATAGCGAGAACCAATGAGAGACTAGCTGGAGGTGTCTGGACGGGCAAATTTAACTGTCATTTCCCACCAGGAAGAGGAAGTAACTAAAGGCCCACCGTGCCACGCCGGAACCAGATTAGGGCCTGAAGCCATCATGCGGTGTTGCGGCCAGGTCACAAGAAAGCCCGTTGAAGAAGGGAGCTCAGGGGCACTGTAATTCACAAACATGCAGAGTTATAAATGACAGCTATCGTCCAAAAATATACTGAAGTAAGGCTGCCAAGAGGACTTGAAAGCGGGGCAGAATTGCAGGAAACCGATTTCAGGAGGTAGACTGGAATTGCATTGAAAGCATAGGAAAAGAGACAGAACGTCCACAATGATGCACTTGGCCAAAAAGGGCGTATGCGTTTTTTCCTGAATATATTCAGGAAAAAACGCATACGCCCTTTTTGGCCAACCAAGCAAGCTTGCGAAGGAAATCTGCACTACAATGAAGTCTCACTTCCCCCCGGTCAAAAGGGCCATCTGAAAAAAGTGTAAAATCCAGAAAGGCAGGACAGGCCATGAGAATTGGGAGCCTTGTTATGCTGATGGGCAGGAGGTAAATTGCCAACAGACACTCTGGAGAATTGTATGGTGTTTCCTGAAACATCTAAGAAACAAAGCAACAGAGCCTAGGGCACTTCCACTTATGGTCCTATAGATTAGGGAAATTAAAATCAAAAAGACACAGCCACCCCAAAGTTTGGGACGCCTCTGTTTACAAGAACCTCGTTTACAGTACAAATTCAATATCACAGAAAGTGAAAAATGGATAAAGAACTTGTGGTACTTACGTACAATGCAGTATCACTCAGCAATGAAATCTATGTCATCAGGCCATTAGCAGCACAGTGAGTGGATTCAGGTATGATGATTCTAACTGAAATAAGTCACACAGAAAAAGAAACATCATGAGATATCAGTAATACACGGAATGTAAACTTGGCTACACAGGAACTGAATTCCAAAACAGAACAGGGTCTCAAATTTAGAAAACCAACTTATGCTTGCTTAAGGGGAAAGGTGAGTTGGGGTGCTGCATAAAACCAGAGATTGAAATGAGCACAGATAAAGTTCCTTAAGCCAAATATGGAATAGACAAGAGCTACTCCTTGCTCAACGAAATGGACTCAACACCGCATATTAAACGCCTAAGAATGTACCTGACTAGTAAGTATCTTAAAACCTATGGATTGCTATGTCTCCGAAAGAGAATCAAGCATGTGTACAGGGGCATAAACGCAGCAGTGATAGGATTGGAGAGGTTCGGTGAGCAAATGAAGACCCTTTGAAGTCATATTGCATGGTACCCATTCCACGGGTCTCAACTGTCCAGGTTTAAGACATTCTTCCTTTAGCTAAAACATGCATGTGACCTAGAGTATTATCAACCATGTGATCGGGAGACGTGTTCAAATATGTCTCAGTTTTCCTCCCCTGGTACTCGGGTGCAACATTCCAGACGGTTTACTAACACTCTCCCCACTTGGAGAGTCAGCGCCTTTAACCTCCTGTTTGGCCCAGTTTGCAATTTCTGCGGAAGATGAACAGGAATAACGAGAACCAATGAGAGACTAGCTGGAGGTGTCTGGACGGGCAAATTTAACTCTCATTTCCCACCAGGAAGAGGAAATAACCAAAGGCTCAGCGTGCCGTGCTGGAACCAGATTAGGGCCTGAAGCCATCCTGCGGTGTTGCGGCCAGCTCACAAGAAAGCGAGTTGAAGAAAGGAGCTCAGGGGCACTGTAATTCACAAACGTGCAGAGTTATAAATGACAGCTATCGTCCAAAAATATACTGAAGTAAGGCTGCCAAGAGGACTTGAAAGCGGGGCAGAATTGCAGGAAACCGATTTCAGGAGGTAGACTGGAATTGCATTGAAAGCATAGGAAAAGAGGCAGAACGTCTACAATGATGCACTTGGTCAAAAAGGGCGTATGCGTTTTTACCTGAATATATTCAGGAAAAAACGCATGCGCACTTTTTGGCCAACCAAGCAAGCTTGCAAAGGAAATCTGCACTACAATGAAGTCTCACTTCCCCCCGGTCAAAAGGGCCATCTGAAAAAAGTGTAAAATCCAGAAAGGCAGGACAGGCCATGGAGAACTGGGAGCCTTGTTATGCTGATGGGCGGGATGTAAATTGCCACAGACACTTGGGAGAAGTGTATGGTGTTTCCTGAAACATCTAAAAAACAAAGCAACAGAGCCTAGGGCACTTCCACTTATGGTCCTATAGGTTAGGGAAATTAAAATCAAAAAGACACAGCCACCCCAAATTTTGGGACGCCTCTGTTTACAAGAACCTCGTTTACAGTACAAGTTCAACATCGCAGAAAGTGAAAAATGGATAAAGAAGTTGTGGTATTTACTTACAAAGCAATATCACTCAGCAATGAAATCTATGTCATCAGGCCCTTAGCAGCACAATGAGTGAATTCAGGTATGATGATTCTAACTGAAATAAGTCACACAGAAAAAGAAACATCATAAGATATCAGTAATACATGGAATGTAAACTTGGCTACACAGGAACTGAATTCCAAAACAGAACAGGGTCTCAAAATTAGAAAACCAACTTATGCTTGCTTAAGGGGAAAGGTGAGTTGGGGTGCTGCATAAAACCAGAGATTGAAATGAGCACAGATAAAGTTCCTTAAGCCAAATATGGAATAGACAAGAGCTACTCCTTGCTCAACGAAATGCACACAACACCCCATATTAAACGCCTAAGAATGTACCTGACTAGTAAGTATCTTAAAACCTATGATTGCTGTGTCTCCAAAAGAGAATCAAGCGTGTGTACAGGGACATAAACGCAGCAGTGATAGGATTGGAGAGGTTCGGTTAGCAAATGAAGACCCTTTGAAGTCATATTACATGGTACCCATTACACAGGTCTCAACTCTCCAGGTTTAAGGTATTCTTCCTTCAGCTAAAACATGCATGTGGAACCCAGAGTATGATCAACCGTGTGAACGGGAGACGTGTTCAGATATGTCTCAGTTTTCCTCCCCTGGTACTCGGGTGCAACATTCCAGACGCTTTACTAACACTCTCCCCACTTGAGGAGTCAGCGCCTTTAACCTCCTGTTTGGCCCAGTTTGAAATTTCTGTGGAAGATGAACAGGAATAGGGAGAACCAATGACAGGCTAGCTGGAGGTGTCTGGACGGGCAAATTTAACTCTCATTTCCCACCAGGAAGAGGAATTAACCAAAGGCTCAGCGTGCCGTGCCGGAACAAGATTAGGGCCTGAAGCCATCCTGCGGTGTTGCGGCCAGGTCACAAGAAAGCGTGTTGAAGAAAGGAGCTCAGGGGCACTGTAATTCACAAACCTGCAGAGTTATAAATGACAGCTATCGTCCAAAAATATACTGAAGTAAGGCTGCCAAGAGGACTTGAAAGCGGGGCAGAATTGCAGGAAACCGATTTCAGGAGGTAGACTGGAACTGCATTGAAAGCATAGGAAAAGAGGTAGAACGTCCAAAATTATGCACTTGGCCAAAAAGGGCGTATGCGTTTTTTCCTGAATATATTCAGGAATATATTCAGGAAAAATATATTCAGGAAAAAACGCATACGCCCTTTTTGGCCAACCAAGCAAGCTTGCAAAGGAAATCTGCACTACAATGAAGTCTCTCTTCCCCCCGGTCAAAAGGGCCATCTGAAAAAAGTGTAAAATCCAGAAAGGCAGGACAGGCCATGGAGAACTGGCAGCCTGGTTATGCTGATGGGCGGGATGGAAATTGCCAACAGACACTCAGGAGAAATGTATGGTGTTTCCTGAAACATCTAAAAAACAAAGCAACAGAGCCTAGGGCACATCCACTTATGGTCCTATAGCTTAGGGAAATGAAAATCTAAAAGACACAGCCACCCCAAAGTTTGAGATGGCTCTGTTTACAAGAACCTCGTTTACAGTACAAGTTCAATATCGCAGAAAGTGAAAAATGGATGAAGAAGTTGTGGTACTTACGTACAATGCAATATCACTCAGCAATGCATCTATGTCATCAGGCCCATAGCAGCATAATGAGTGGATTTAGGTACGATGATTCTAACTGAAATAAGTCACACAGAAAAAGAAACATCATAAGATATCACTAATACACGGAATGTAAACTTGGCTACACAGGAACTGAATTCCAAAACAGAACAGGGTCTCAAATTTAGAAAACCAACTTATGCTTGCTTAAGGGGAAAGGTGAGTTGGGGTGCTGCATAAAACCAGAGATTGAAATGAGCACAGATAAAGTTCCTTAAGCCAAATATGGAATACACAAGAGCTACTCCTTGCTCAACGAAATGGACTCAACACCCCATATTAAACGCCTAAGAAAGTACCTGACTAGTAAGTATCTTAAAACCTATGGATTGCTATGTCTCCAAAAGAGAATCAAGCGTGTGTACAGGGGCATAAACGCAGCAGGGATAGGATTGGAGAGGTTCGGTGAGCAAATGAAGACCCTTTGAAGTCATATTGCATGGCAACCATTCCACGGGTCTCAACTACCCCGGTTTAAGGTATTCTTCCTTCAGCTAAAACATGCATGTGGAACCCAGAGTATGATCAATCGTGTGAACTGGAGACGTGTTCAAATATGTCTCAGTTTTCCTCCCCTGGTACTTGGGTGCAACATTCCAGACGCTTTACTAACACTCTCCCCACTTGGAGAGTCAGCACCTTTTTAACTCCTGTTTGGCCCAGTTTGCAATTTCTGCGGAAGATGAACAGGAATAGCGAGAACCAATGAGAGACTAGCTGGAGGTGTCTGGACGGGCACATTTAACTCTCATTTCCAACCAGGAAGAGGAAATAACCAAAGGCTCAGCGTGCCGTGCCAGAACCAGATTAGGGCCTGAAGCCATCCTGCGGTGTTGCGGCCAGGTCACAAGAAAGCGAGTTGAAGAAAGGAGCTCAGGGGCACTGTAATTCACAAACCTGCAGAGTTATAAATGACAGCTATCGTCCAAAAATATACTGAAGTAAGGCTGCCAAGAGGACTTGAAAGCGGGGCAGAATTGCAGGAAACCGATTTCAGGAGGTAGACTGGAATTGCATTGAAAGCATAGGAAAAGAGGCAGAACGTCCACAATGATGCACTTGGCCAAAAAGGGCGTATGCGTTTTTTCCTGAATATATTCAGGAAAAAACGCATACGCCCTTTTGGCCAACCAAGCAAGCTTGCAAATGAAATCTGCACTACAATGCAGTCTCACTTCCCCCCGGTCAAAAGGGCCATCTGAAAAAAGTGTAAAATCCAGAAAGGCAGGACAGGCCATGGAGAACTGGGAGCCTTGTTATGCTGATGGGCGGGATGTAAATTGCCAACAGACACTCGGGAGAAGTGTATGGTGTTTCCTGAAACATCTAAGAAACAAAGCAACAGAGACTAGGGCACTTCCTCTTATGGTCCTATAGCTTAGGGAAATTAAAATCAAAAAGACAGAGCCACCCCAAAGTTTGGGACGGCTCTGTTTACAAGAACCTCGTTTACCGTACAAGTTCAATATCAGAGAAAGTGAAAAATGGATAAAGAACTTGTGGTACTTACGTACAATGCAGTATCACTCAGCAATGAAATCTATGTCATCAGGCCCGTAGCAGCATAATGAGTGGATTTAGGTACAATGATTCTAACTGAAATAAGTCACACAGAAAAAGAAACATCATAAGATATCACTAATACACGGAATGTAAACTTGGCTACACAGGAACTGAATTACAGAACAGAACAGGGTCTCAAATTTAGAAAACCAACTTATGCTTGCTTAAGGGGAAAGGTGAGTTGGGGTGCTGCATAAAACCAGAGATTGAAATGAGCACAGATAAAGTTCCTTAAGCCAAATATGGAATAGACAAGAGCTACTCCTTGCTCAACGAAATGGACTCAACACCCCATAATAAACGCCTAAGAATGTACCTGACTAGTAAGTATCTTAAAACCTATGGATTGCTATGTCTCCGAAAGAGAATCAAGCATGTGTACAGGGGCATAAACGCAGCAGTGATAGGATTGGAGAGGTTCAGTGAGCAAATGAGGACCCTTTGAAGACATACTGCATGGTACCCATTACACGGGTCTCAACTCTCCAGGTTTAAGGTATTCTTCCTTCAGCTAAAACATGCATGTGGAACACAGAGTATGATCAACCGTGTGAACGGGAGACGTGCTCAAATATGTCTCAGTTTTCGTACCCTGGTACTCGGGTGCAACATTCCAGACGCTTTACTAACACTCTCCCCACTTGGAGAGTCAGCACCTTTAACCTCCTGTTTGGCCCAGTTTGCAATTTCTGCGGAAGATGAACAGGAATAGGGAGAACCAATGAGAGACTAGCTGGAGGGGTCTGGACGGGCAAATTTAACTCTCATTTCCCACCAGGAAGAGGAAATAACCAAAGGCTCAGCGTGCCGTGCCGGAACCAGATTAGGGCCTGAAGCCATCCTGCGATGTTGTGGCCAGCTCAAAAGAAAGCGAGTTGAAGAAAGGAGCTCAGGGGCACGGTAATTCACAAACCTGCAGAGTTATAAATGATAGCTATCGTCCAAAAATATACTGAAGTAAGGCTGCCAAGAGGACTTGAAAGCGGGGCAGAATTGCAGGAAACCGATTTCAGGAGGTAGACTGGAATTGCATTGAAAGCATAGGAAAAGAGGCAGAACGTCCACAATGATGCACTTGGCCAAAAAGGGCGTATGCGTTTTTTCCTGAATATATTCAGGATAAAACGCATACGCCCTTTTTGGCCAACCAAGCAAGCTTGCAAAGGAAATCTGCACTACAATGAAGTCTCACTTCCCCCCGGTCAAAAGGGCCATCTGAAAAAAGTGTAAAATCCAGAGAGGCAAGACAGGCCATGGAGAACTGGGAGCCTTGTTATGCTGATGGGCGGGATGTAAATTGCCAACAGACACTCGGGAGAAGTGTATGGTGTTTCCTGAAACATCTAAAAAACAAAGCAACAGAGCCTAGGGCACTTCCACTTATGGTCCTATAGCTTAGGGAAATTAAAATCAAAAAGACACAGCCACCCCAAAGTTTGGGACGCCTCTGTTTACAAGAACCTCGTTTACAGTACAAGTTCAACATCGCAGAAAGTGAAAAATGGGTAAAGAAGTTGTGATATTTACTTACAGAGCAATATCACTCAGCAATGAAATCTATGTCATCAGGCCCTTAGCAGCACAATGAGTGGATTCAGGTATGATGATTCTAACTGAAATAAGTCACACAGAAAAAGAAACATCATAAGATATCAGTAATACATGGAATGTAAACTTGGCTACACAGGACCTGAATTACAGAACAGAACAGGGTCTCAAATTTAGAAAACCAACTTATGCTTGCTTAAGGGGAAAGGTGAGTTGGGGTGCTGCATAAAACCAGAGATTGAAATGAGCACAGATAAAGTTCCTTAAGCCAAATATGGAATAGACAAGAGCTACTCCTTGCTCAACGAAATGGACTCAACACCCCATATTAAACGCCTAACAATGTACCTGACTAGTAAGTATCTTAAAACCTATGGATTGCTATGTCTCCGAAAGAGAATCAAGCGTGTGTACAGGGGCATAAACGCAGCAGTGATAGGATTGGAGAGGTTCGGTGAGCAAATGAAGACCCTTTGAAGTCATATTGCATGGTACCCATTACACGGGTCTCAACTCTCCAGGTTTAAGGTATTCTTCCTTCAGCTAAAACATGCATGTGGAACCCAGAGTATGATCAACCGTGTGAACGGGAGACGTGTTCAAATATGTCTCAGTTTTCGTCCCCTGGTACTCGGGTGCAACATTCCAGACGCTTTACTAACACTCTCCCGACTTGGAGAGTCAGCACCTTTAACCTCCTGTTTGGCCCAGTTTGCAATTTCTGCGGAAGATGAACAGGAATAGCGAGAACCAATGAGAGACTAGCTGGAGGGGTCTGGACGGGCAAATTTAACTCTCATTTCCCACCAGGAAGAGGAAATAACCAAAGGCTCAGCATGTCGTGCCGGAACCAGATTAGGGACTGAAGCCATCCTGCGGTGTTGCAGCCAGCTGAAAAGAAAGCGAGTTGAAGAAAGGAGCTCAGGGGAACTGTAATTCACAGACCTGCAGAGTTATAAATGACAGCTATCGTCCAAAAATATACTGAAGTAAGGCTGCCAAGAGGACTTGAAAGTCGGGCAGAATTGCAGGAAACCGATTTCAGGAGGTAGACTGGAATTGCATTGAAAGCATAGGAAAAGAGGCAGAACGTCCACAATGATGCACTTGGCCAAAAAGGGCGTATGCGTTTTTTCCTGAATATATTCAGGAATATATTCAGGAAAAATATATTCAGGAAAAAACGCATACGCCCTTTTTGGCCAACCAAGCAAACTTGCAAAGGAAATCTGCACTACAATGAAGTCTCACTTCCCCCCGCTGAAAAGGGCCATCTGAAAAAAGTGTAAAATCCAGAAAGGCAGGACAGGCCATGGAGAACTGGGAGCCTTCTTATGCTGATGGGCGGGATGTAAATTGCCAACAGACACTCGGGAGAAGTGTATGGTGTTTCCTGAAACATCTAAAAAACAAAGCAACAGAGCCTAGGGCACTTCCACTTATGGTCCTATAGCTTAGGGAAATTAAAATCAAAAAGACACAGCCACCCCAAAGTTTGGGACGCCTCTGTTTACAAGAACCTCGTTTGCCGTACAAGTTCAATATCACAGAAAGTGAAAAATGGATAAAGAACTTGTGGTACTTACGTACAATGCAGTATCACTCAGCAATGAAATCTATGTCTTCAGGCCCACAGCAGCATAATGAGTGGATTCAGGTATGATGATTCTAACTGAAATAAGTCACACAGAAAAAGAAACATCATAAGATATCACTAATACACGGAATGTAAACTTGGCTACACAGGAACTGAATTCCAACTGGGAGCCTTGTTATGCTGATGGGCGGGATGTAAATTGCCAACAGACACTCGGGAGAAGTGTATAGTGTTTCCTGAAACATCTAAAAAACAAAGCAACAGAGGCTAGGGCACTTCTACTTATGGTCCTATATGTTAGGGAAATTAAAATCAAAAAGACACAGCCACCCCAAAGTTTGGAACGGCCCTGTTTACAAGAACCCCGTTTACAGTACAAGTTCAACATCGCAGAAAGTGAAAAATGGATAAAGAAGTTGTGGTATTTACTTACAAAGCAATATCACTCAGCAATGAAATCTATGCCATCAGGCCCTTAGCAGCACAATGAGTGGATTCAGGTACGATGATTCTAACTGAAATAAGTCACACAGAAAAAGAAACATCATAAGATATCACTAATACACGGAATGTAAACTTGGCTACACAGGAACTGAATTCCAAAACAGAACAGGGTCTCAAATTTAGAAAACCAACTTATGCTTGCTTAAGGGGAAAGGTGAGTTGGGGTGCTGCATAAAACCAGAGATTGAAATGAGCACAGATAAAGTTCCTTAAGCCAAATATGGAATAGACAAGAGCTACTCCTTGCTCAACGAAATGGACTCAACACCCCATATTAAACGCCTAAGAATGTACCTGACTAGTAAGTATCTTAAAACCTATGGATTGCTATGTCTCCAAAAGAGAATCAAGCGTGTGTACAGGGGCATAAACGCAGCAGTGATACGATTGGAGAGGTTCGGTGAGCAAATGAAGACCCTGTGAAGTCATATTGCATGGTACCCATTCCACGGGTCTCAACTCTCCAGGCTTAAGGTATTCTTCCTTCAGCTAAAACATGCATGTGGAACCCAGAGTATGATCAACTGTGTGAACGGGAGACGTGTTCAAATATGTCTCAGTTTTCCTCCCCTGGTACTCGGGTGCAACATTCCAGACGCTTTACTAACACTCTCCCGACTTGGAGAGTAATTCCCTTTAACCTCCTGTTTGGCCCAGTTTGCAATTTCTGCGGAAGATGAACAGGAATAGCGAGAACAAATGAGAGACTAGCCGGAGGTGTCTGGACAGGCAAATTTAACTCTCATTTCCCACCAGGAAGAGGAATTAACCAAAGGCTCAGCGTGCCGTGCCAGAACCAGATTAGGGCCTGAAGCCATCCTGCGGTGTAGCGGCCAGCTCACAAGAAAGCGAGTTGAAGAAAGGAGCTCAGGGACACTGTAATTCACAAACCTGCAGAGTTATAAATGACAGCTATCGTCCAAAAATATACTGAAGTAAGGCTGCCAAGCGGACTTGAAAGCGGGGCAGAATTGCAGGAAACCGATTTCAGGAGGTAGACAGGAATTGCACTGAAAGCATAGGAAAAGAGGCAGAACGTCCACAATGATGCACTTGGCCAAAAGGGCGTATGCGTTTTTTCTGAATATATTCAGGAAAAAACGCATACGCACTTTTTTGCCAACCAAGCAAACTTGCAAAGGAAATCTGCTCTACAATGAAGTCTCACTTCCCCCCGGTCAAAAGCGCCATCAGAATAAAGTGTAAAATCCAGAAAGGCAAGACAGGCCATGGAGAACTGGGAGCCTTGTTATGCTGATGGGCGGGATGGAAATTGCCAACAGACACTGGGGAGAAGTGTATGGTGTTTCCTGAAACATCTAAAAAACAAAGCAACAGAGCCTAGGGCACTTCCACTTATGGTCCTATAGCTTAGGGAAATTAAAATCCAAAAGACACAGCCACCCCAAAGTTTGGGACGCCTCGGTTTACAAGAACCTCGTTTACCGTACAAGTTCAATATCACAGAAAGTGAAAAATGGATAAAGAACTTGTGGTACTTACGTACAATGCAGTATCACTCAGCAATGAAATCTATGTAATCAGGCCCGTAGCAGCATAATGAGTGGATTCAGGTATGATGATTCTAACTGAAACAAGTCACACAGAAAAAGAAACATCATAAGATATCAGTAATACACGGAATGTAAACTTGGCTACACAGGAACTGAATTCCAAAACAGAACAGGGTCTCAAATTTAGAAAACCAACTTATGCTTGCTTAAGGGGAAAGGTGAGTTGGGGTGCTGCATAAAACCAGAGATTGAAATGAGCACAGATAAAGTTCCTTAAGCCAAATATGGAATACACAAGAGCTACTCCTTGCTCAACGAAATGGACTCAACACCCCATATTAAACGCCTAAGAATGTACCTGACTAGTAAGTATCATAAACCTATGGATTGCCATGTCTCCGAAAGAGAATCAAGCATGTGTACAGGGGCATAAACGCAGCAGTGATAGGATTGGAGAGGTTCGGTGAGCAAATGAAGACCCTTTGACGTCATATTGCATGGTACCCATTCCATGGGTTTCAACTACCCAGGTTTAAGGTATTCTTCCTTCAGCTAAAACATGCATGTGGAACCTAGAGTATGATGAACCATGTGATCGGGAGACGTGTTCAAATATGTCTCAGTTTTCGTACCCTGGTACTCGGGTGCAACATTGCAGATGCTTTACTAACACTCTCCCGACTTGGAGAGTCAGTCCCTTTAACCTCCTGTTTGGCCCAGTTTGCAATTTCTGCGGAAGATGAACAGGAATAGCGAGAACCAATGAGAGAGTAGCTGGAGGTGTCTGGACGGGCAAATTTAACTCTCATTTACCACCAGGAAGAGGAATTAACCAAAGGCTCAGCGTGCCGTGCCGGAACCAGATTAGGGCCTGAAGCCATCCTGCGGTGTTGCGGCCAGCGCACAAGAAAGCGAGTTGAAGAAAGGAGCTCAGGGGCACTGTAATTCACAAACCTGCAGAGTTATAAATGATAGCTATCGTCCAAAAATATACTGAAGTAAGGCTGCCAAGAGGACTTGAAAGCGGGGCAGAATTGCAGGAAACCGATTTCAGGAGGTAGACAGGAATTGCATTGAAAGCATAGGAAAAGAGGCAGAGCGTCCACAACGATGCACTTCGCCAAAAAGGGCGTATGTGTTTTTTCCTGAATATATTCAGGAAAAAACGCATACGCCCTTTTTGGTCAACCAAGCAAGCTTGCAAAGGACATCTGCACTACAATGAAGACTCACTTCCCCCCGGTCAAAAGGGCCATCTGAAAAAAGTGTAAAATCCAGAAAGGCAGGACAGGCCATGGAGAACTGGGAGGCTTGTTATGCTGATGGGCGGGATGTAAATTGCCAACAGACACTGGGGAGAAGTGTATGGTGTTTCCTGAAACATCTAAAAAACAAAGCAACAGAGCCTAGGGCACTTCCACTTATGGTCCTATAGCTTAGGGAAATTAAAATCAAAAAGACACAGCCACCCCGAAGTTTGGAATGGCTCTGTTTACAAGAACCTCGTTTACAGTACAAGTTCAACATCGCAGAAAGTGAAAAATGGATAAAGAACTTGTGGTACTTACGTACAATGCAGTATCTCTCAGCAATGAAATCTATGTCATCAGACCCGTAGCAGCATAATGAGGGGATTCAGGTACGATGATTCTAACTGAAATAAGTCACACAGAAAAAGAAACATCATAAGATATCACTAATACACAGAATGTAAACTTGGCTACACAGGAACTGAATTCCAAAACAGAACAGGGTCTCAAATTTAGAAAACCAACTTATGCTTGCTTAAGGGGAAAGGTGAGTTGGGGTGCTGCATAAAACCAGAGATTGAAATGAGCACAGATAAAGTTCCTTAAGCCAAATATGGAATAGACAAGAGCTACTCCTTGCTCAACGAAATGGACTCAACACCGCATATTAAACGCCTAAGAATGTACCTGACTAGTAAGTATCTTAAAACCTATGGATTGCTATGTCTCCGAAAGAGAATCAAGCATGTGTACAGGGGCATAAACGCAGCAGTGATAGGATTGGAGAGGTTCGGAGAGCAAATGAAGACCCTTTGAAGTCATATTGCATGGTACCCATTCCATGGGTTTCAACTACCCAGGTTTAAGGTATTCTTCCTTCAGCTAAAACATGCATGTGGAACCTAGAATATGATGAACCATGTGATCGGGAGACGTGTTCAAATATGTCTCAGTTTTCGTACCCTGGTACTCGGGTACAACATTCCAGACGCTTTACTAACACTCTCCTGACTTGGAGAGTCAGTCCCTTTAACCTCCTGTTTGGCCCAGTTTGCAATTTCTGCGGAAGATGAACAGGAATAGCGAGAACCAATGAGAGACTAGCCGGAGGTGTCTGGACGGGCATATTTTAACTCTCATTTCCCACCAGGAAGAGGAATTAACCAAAGGCTCAGCGTGCCGTGCCGGAACCAGATTAGGGCCGGAAGCCATCCTGCGGTGTTGCGGCCAGCTCAAAAGAAAGCGAGTTGAAGAAAGGAGCTCAGGGGCACTGTAATTCACAAACCTGCAGAGTTATAAATGACAGCTATCGTCCAAAAATATACTGAAGTAAGGCTGCCAAGAGGACTTGAAAGCGGGGCAGAATTGCAGGAAACCGATTTCAGGAGGTAGACTGGAATTGCATTGAAAGCATAGGAAAAGAGGCAGAACGTCCACAATGATGCACTTGGCCAAAAAGGGCGTATGCGTTTTTTCCTGAATATATTCAGGAAAAAACGCATACGCCCTTTTTGGCCAACCAAGCAAGCTTGCAAAGGAAATCTGCACTACAATGAAGTCGCACTTCCCCCGGTCAAAAGGGCCATCTGAAAAAAGTGTAAAATCCAGAAAGGCAGGACAGGCCATGGAGAACTGGGAGCCTTGTTATGCTGATGGGCGGGATGTAAATTGCCAACAGACACTCGGGAAAAGTGTATGGTGTTTCCTGAAACATCTAAAAAACAAAGCAACAGAGCCTAGGGCACTTCCACTTATGGTCCTATAGCTTAGGGAAATTAAAATCTAAATGACACAGCCACGTCAAAGTTTGGGACGCCTCTGTTTACAAGAACCTCGTTTACGGTACAAGTTCAATATCACAGAAAGTGAAAAATGGTTAAAGAACTTGTGGTACTTCCGTACAATGCAGTATCACTCAGCAATGAAATCTATGTCATCAGGCCCATAGCAGAATAATGAGTGGATTCAGGTACGATGATTCTAACGGAAATAAGTCACACAGAAAAAGAAACATCATAAGATATCACTAATACACGGATGTAAACTTGGCTACACAGGAACTGAATTCCAAAACAGAACAGGGTCTCAAATTTAGAAAACCAACTTATGCTTGCTTAAGGGGAAAGGTGAGTTGGGGTGCTGCATAAAACCAGAGATTGAAATGAGCACAGATAAAGTTCCTTAAGCCAAATATGGAATAGACAAGAGCTACTCCTTGCTCAACGAAATGGACTCAACACCGCATATTAAACGCCTAAGAATGTACCTGACTAGTAAGTATCTTAAAACCTATGGATTGCTATGTCTCCAAAAGAGAATCAAGCGTGGGTACAGGGGCATAAACGCAGCAGTGATAGGATTGGAGAGGTTCGGTGAGCAAATGAAGACCCTTTGAAGTCATATTGCATGGTACCCATTCCACGGGTCTCAACTCTCCAGGTTTAAGGTATTCTTCCTTCAGCTAAAACATGCATGTGGAACCCAGAGTATGATCAACCGTGTGAACAGGAGACGTGTTCAAATATGTCTCAGTTTTCCTCCCCTGGTACTCGGGTGCAACATTCCAGACGCTTTACTAACACTCTCCACACTTGGAGAGTCAGCGCCTTTAACCTCCTGTTTGGCCCAGTTTGCAATTTCTGCGGAAGATGAACAGGAATAGGGAGAACCAATGAGAGACTAGCTGGAGGTGTCTGGATGGGCAAATTTAACTCTCATTTCCCACCAGGAAGAGGAAATAACCAAAGGCTCAGCGTGCCGTGCCGGAACCAGATTAGGGCCTGAAGCCATCTTGCGGTGTTGCGGCCAGCTCACAATAAAGCAAGTTGAAGAAAGGAGCTCAGGGGCACTGTAATTCAAAAACCTGCAGAGTTATAAATGACAGCTATCGTCCAAAAATATACTGAAGTAAGGCTGCCAAGAGGACTTGAAAGCGGGGCAGAATTGCAGGAAACCGATTTCAGGAGGTAGACTGGAATTGCATTGAAAGCATAGGAAAAGAGGCAGAACGTCCACAATGATGCACTTGGCCAAAAAGGGCGTATGCGTTTTTTCCTGAATATATTCAGGAAAAAACGCATACGCCCTTTTTGGCCAACCAAGCAAGCTTGCAAAGGAAATCTGCACTACAATGAAGTCGCACATCCCCCCGGTCAAAAGGGACATGTGAAAAAAGTGTAAAATCCAGAAAGGCAGGACAGGCCATGGAGAACTGGGAGCCTTGTTATGCTGATGGGCGGGATGTAAATTGCCAACAGACACTCGGGAGAAGTGTATGGTGTTTCCTGAAACATCTAAAAAACAAAGCAACAGAGCCTAGCGCACTTCCACTTATGGTCCTATAGCTTAGGGAAATTAAAATCAAAAAGACACAGCCACCCCAAAGTTTGGGACGCCTCTGTTTTCAAGAACCTCGTTTACGGTACAAGTTCAATATCACAGAAAGTGAAAAATGGTTAAAGAACTTGTGGTACTTACGTACAATGCAGTATCACTCAGCAATGAAATCTATGTCATCAGGCCCATAGCAGCATAATGAGTGGATTCAGGTACGATGATTCTAACGGAAATAAGTCACACAGAAAAAGAAACATCATAAGATATCACTAATACACGGATGTAAACTTGGCTACACAGGAACTGAATTACAGAACAGAACAGGGTCTCAAATTTAGAAAACCAACTTATGCTTGCTTAAGGGGAAAGGTGAGTTGGGGTGCTGCATAAAACCAGAGATTGAAATGAGCACAGATAAAGTTCCTTAAGCCAAATATGGAATAGACAAGAGCTACTCCTTGCTCAACGAAATGGACTCAACACCCCATATTAAACGCCTAAGAATGTACCTGACTAGTAAGTATCTTAAAACCTATGGATTGCTATGTCTCCAAAAGAGAATCAAGCGTGGGTACAGGGGCATAAACGCAGCAGTGATAGGATTGGAGAGGTTCGATGAGCAAATGAAGACCCTTTGAAGTCATATTGCATGGTACCCATTCAACGGGTTTCAACTACCCAGGTTTAAGGTATTCTTCCTTCAGCTAAAACATGCATGTGGAACCTAGAGTATGATCAACCATGTGATCGGGAGACATGTTCAAATATGTCTCAATTTTCGTACCCTGGTACTCGGGTGCAACATTGCAGATGCTTTACTAACACTCTCCCGACTTGGAGAGTCAGTCCCTTTAACCTCCTGTTTGGCCCAGTTTGCAATTTCTGCGGAAGATGAACAGGAATAGCGAGAACCAATGAGAGACTAGCCGGAGGTGTCTGGACGGGCATATTTTAACTCTCATTTCCCACCAGGAAGAGGAATTAACCAAAGGCTCAGCGTACCGTGCCGGAACAAGATTAGGGCCTGAAGCCATCCTGCGGTGTTGCGGCGAGGTCACAAGAAAGCGAGTTGAAGAAAGGAGCTCAGGGGCACTGTAATTCACAAACCTGCAGAGTTATAAATGACAGCTATCGTCCAAAAATATACTGAAGTAAGGCTGCCAAGAGGACTTGAAAGCGGGGCAGAATTGCAGGAAACCGATTTCAGGAGGTAGACTGGAATTGCATTGAAAGCATAGGAAAAGAGGCAGAACGTCCACAATGATGCACTTGGCCAAAAAGGGCGTATGCGTTTTTTCCTGAATATATTCAGGAAAAAACGCATACGCCCTTTTTGGCCAACCAAGCAAGTTTGCAAAGGAAATCTGCACTACAATGAAGTCGCACTTCCCCCCGGTCAAAAGGGCCATCTGAAAAAAGTGTAAAATCCAGAAAGGCAGGACAGGCCATGGAGAACTGGGAGCCTTGTTATGCTGATGGGCGGGATGTAAATTGCCAACAGACACTCGGGAAAAGTGTATGGTGTTTCCTGAAACATCTAAAAAACAAAGCAACAGAGCCTAGGGCACTTCCACTTATGGTCCTATAGCTTAGGGAAATTAAAATCTAAATGACACAGCCACGTCAAAGTTTGGGACGCCTCTGTTTACAAGAACCTCGTTTACGGTACAAGTTCAATATCACAGAAAGTGAAAAATGGTTAAAGAACTTGTGGTACTTCCGTACAATGCAGTATCACTCAGCAATGAAATCTATGTCATCAGGCCCATAGCAGCATAATGAGTGGATTCAGGTACGATGATTCTAACGGAAATAAGTCACACAGAAAAAGAAACATCATAAGATATCACTAATACACGGATGTAAACTTGGCTACACAGGAACTGAATTCCAAAACAGAACAGGGTCTCAAATTTAGAAAACCAACTTATGCTTGCTTAAGGGGAAAGGTGAGTTGGGGTGCTGCATAAAACCAGAGATTGAAATGAGCACAGATAAAGTTCCTTAAGCCAAATATGGAATAGACAAGAGCTACTCCTTGCTCAACGAAATGGACTCAACACCGCATATTAAACGCCTAAGAATGTACCTGACTAGTAAGTATCTTAAAACCTATGGATTGCTATGTCTCCAAAAGAGAATCAAGCGTGGGTACAGGGGCATAAACGCAGCAGTGATAGGATTGGAGAGGTTCGGTGAGCAAATGAAGACCCTTTGAAGTCATATTGCATGGTACCCATTACACGGGTCTCAACTCTCCAGGTTTAAGGTATTCTTCCTTCAGCTAAAACATGCATGTGGAACCCAGAGTATGATCAACCGTGTGAACGGGAGACGTGTTCAAATATGTCTCAGTTTTCCTCCCCTGGTACTCGGGTGCAACATTCCAGACGCTTTACTAACACTCTCCACACTTGGAGAGTCAGCGCCTTTAACCTCCTGTTTGGCCCAGTTTGCAATTTCTGCGGAAGATGAACAGGAATAGGGAGAACCAATGAGAGAATAGCTGGAGGTCTCTGGACGGGCAAATTTAACTCTCATTTCCCACCAGGAAGAGGAAATAACCAAAGGCTCAGCGTGCCATGCCGGAAACAGATTAGGGCCTGAAGCCATCCTGCGGTGTTGCGGCCAGCTCACAAGAAAGCGAGTTGAAGAAAGGAGCTCAGGGGCACTGTAATTCACAAACCTGCAGAGTTATAAATGACAGCTATCGTCCAAAAATATACTGAAGTAAGGCTGCCAAGAGGACTTGAAAGCGTGGAAGAATTGCAGGAAACCGATTTCAGGAGGTAGACTGGAATTGCATTGAAAGCATAGGAAAAGAGGCAGAGCGTCCACAATGATGCACTTGGCCAAAAAGGGCGTATGCGTTTTTTCCTGAATATATTCAGGAAAAAACGCATTCGCCCTTTTTGGCCAACCAAGCAAGCTTGCAAAGGAAATCTGCACTACAATGAAGTCTCACTTCGCCCTGGTCAAATGGGCCATCTGAAAAAAGTGTAAAATCCAGAAAGGCAGGACAGGCCATGGAGAACTGGGAGCCTTGTTATGCTGATGGGCGGGATGTAAATTGCCAACAGACACTCGGGAGAAGTGTATGGTGTTTCCTGAAACATCTAAAAAACAAAGCAACAGAGCCTAGGGCACTTCCACTTATGGTCCTATAGCTTAGGGAAATTAAAATCTCAATGACACAGCCACGCCAAAGTTTGGGACGCCTCTGTTTACAAGAACCTCGTTTACCGTACAAGTTCAATATCACAGAAAGTGAAAAATGGATAAAGAACTTGTGGTACTTACGTACAATGCAGTATCACTCAGCAATGAAATCTATGTCATCAGGCCCATAGCAGCATAATGAGTGGATTAAGGTACGATGATTCTAACTGAAATAAGTCACACAGAAAAAGAAACATCATAAAATATCACTAATACACGGAATGTAAACTTGGTTACACAGGAACTGAATTCCAAAACAGAACAGGGTCTCAAATTTAGAAAACCAACTTATGCTTGCTTAAGGGGAAAGGTGAGTTGGGGTGCTGCATAAAACCAGAGATTGAAATGAGCACAGATAAAGTTCCTTAAGCCAAATATGGAATAGACAAGAGCTACTCCTTGCTCAACGAAATGGACTCAACACCGCATATTAAACGCCTAAGAATGTACCTGACTAGTAAGTATCTTAAATCCTATGGATTGTTATGTCTCCAAAAGAGAATCAAGCGTGTGTACAGGGGCATAAACGCAGCAGTGATAGGATTGGAGAAGTAAGGTGAGCAAATGAAGACCCTTTGAACTCATATTGCATGGTACCCATTCCACGGGTTTCAACTACCCAGGTTTAAGGTATTCTTCCTTCAGCTAAAACATGCATGTGGAACCCAGAGTATGATCAACCATGTGATCGGGAGACGTGTTCAAATATGTCTCAGTTTTCGTACCCTGGTACTCGGGTGCAACATTCCAGACGCTTTACTAACACTCTCCCGACTGAAAGTCAGTCCCTTTAACCTCCTGTTTGGCCCAGAGTGCAATTTCTGCGGAAGATGAACAGGAATAGGGAGAACCAATGAGAGACTAGCTGGAGGTGTCTAGACGGGCAAATTTAACTCTCATTTCCCACCAGGAAGAGGAAATAACCAAAGGATCAGCGTGCCATGCCGGAACCAGATTAGGGCCTGAAGCCATCCTGCGGTGTTGCGGCCAGCTCACAAGAAAGCGAGTTGAAGAAAGGAGCTCAGGGGCACTGTAATTCACAAACCTGCAGAGTTATAAATGACAGCTATCGTCCAAAAATATACTGAAATAAGGCTGCCAAGAGGACTTGAAAGCGGGGCAGAATTGCAGGAAACCGATTTCAGGAGGTAGACTGGAATTGCATTGAAAGCATAGGAAAAGAGGCAGAGCGTCCACAATGATGCACTTGGCCAAAAAGGGCGTATGCGTTTTTTCCTGAATATATTCAGGAAAAAACGCATACGCCCTTTTTGGCCAACCAAGCAAGCTTGCAAAGGAAATCTGCACTACAATGAAGTCTCACTTCCCCCCGGTCAAAAGGGCCATCTGAAAAAAGCGTAAAATCCAGAAAGGCAGGACAGGTCATGGAGAACTGGTAGCCTTGTTATGCTGATGGGCGGGATGTAAATTGCCACAGACACTCGGGAGAAGTGTATGGTGTTTCCTGAAACATCTAAAAAACAAAGCAACAGAGCCTAGGGCACTTCCACTTATGGTCCTATAGCTTAGGGAAATTAAAATCAAAAAGACACAGCCACCCCAAAGTATGGGACGCCTCTGTTTACAAGAACCTCGTTTACCGTACAAGTTCAATATCACAGAAAGTGAAAAATGGATAAAGAACATGTGGTACTTACGAACAATGCACTATCACTCAACAATGAAGTCTATGTCATCAGGCCCATAGAAGCATAATGAGTGGATTCAGGTACGATGATTCTAACTGAAATAAGTCACACAAAAAAAACATCATAAGATATCACTAATACACGGAATGTAAACTTGGCTACACAGGAACTGAATTCCTAAACAGAACAGGGTCTCAAATTTAGAAAACCAACTTATGCTTGCTTAAGGGGAAAGGTGAGTTGGGGTGCTGCATAAAACCAGAGATTGAAATGAGCACAGATAAAGTTCCTTAAGCCAAATATGGAATAGACAAGAGCTACTCCTTGCTCAACGAAATGGACTCAACACCCCATATTAAACGCCTAAGAATGTACCTGACTAGTAAGTATCTTAAAACCTATGGATTGCTATGTCTCCGAAAGAGAATCAAGCATGTGTACAGGGGCATAAACGCAACAGTGATAGGATTGGAGAAGTAAGGTGAGCAAATTAAGACCCTTTGAAGTCATATTGCATGGTACCCATTCCACGGGTTTCAACTACCCAGGTTTAAGGTATTCTTCCTTCAGCTAAAACATGCATGTGGAACCCAGAGTATGATCAACCATGTGATCGGGAGACGTGTTCAAATATGACTCAGTTTTCGTACCCTGGTACTCGGGTGCAACATTCCAGACGCTTTACTAACACTCTCCCGACTGAGAGTCAGTCCCTTTAACCTCCTGTTTGGCCCAGAGTGCAATTTCTGCGGAAGATGAACAGGAATAGCGAGAACCAATGAGAAACTAGCTGGAGGTGTCTGGACGGGCAAATTTAACTCTCATTTCCCACCAGGAAGAGGAATTAACCAAAGGCTCAGCGTGCCGTGCCGGAAGCAGATTAGGGCCTGAAGCCATCCTGCGGTGTTGCGGCCAGATCGCAAGAAAGCGAGTTGAAGAAAGGAGCTCAGGGGCACTGTAATGCACAAACCTGCAGAGTTATAAATGACAGCTATCGTCCAAAAATATACTGAGGTAAGGCTGCCAAGAGGACTTGAAAGCGGGGCAGAATTGCAGGAAACCGATTTCAGGAGGTAGACTGGAATTGCATTGAAAGCATAGGAAAAGAGGCAGAACGTCCACAATGATGCACTTGGCCAAAAAGGGCGTATGCGTTTTTTCCTGAATATATTCAGGAAAAAACGCATACGCCCTTTTTGGCCAACCAAGCAAGCTTGCAAAGGAAATCTGCACTACAATGAAGTCTCACTTCCCCCCGGTCAAAAGGGCCATCTGAAAAAAGTGTAAAATCCAGAAAGGCAGGACAGGCCAAGGAGAACTGGGAGCCTTGTTATGCTGATGGGCGGGATGTAAATTGCCAACAGACACTCGGGAGAAGTGTATGGTGTTTCCTGAAACATCTAAGAAACAAAGCAACAGAGCCTAGGGCACTTCCACTTATGGTCCTATAGCTTAGGGAAATTAAAATCAAAAAGACACAGCCACCCCAAAGTTTGCGACGCCTCTGTTTACAAGAACCTCGTTTACAGTACAAGTTCAACATCGCAGAAAGTGAAAAATGGATAAAGAAGTTGTGGTATTTACTTACAAAGCAATATCACTCAGCAATGAAATCTATGTCATCAGGCCCTTAGCAGCACAATGAGTGGATTCAGGTATGATGATTCTAACTGAAATAAGTCACACAGAAAAAGAAACATCATAAGATATCACTAATACACGGAATGTAAACTTGGCTACACAGGAACTGAATTACAGAACAGAACAGGGTCTCAAATTTAGAAAACCAACTTATGCTTGCTTAGGGGAAAGGTGAGTTGGGGTGCTGCATGAAACCAGAGATTGAAATGAGCACAGATAAAGTTCCTTAAGCCAAATATGGAATAGACAAGAGCTACTCCTTGCTCAACGAAATGGACTCAACACCGCATATTAAACGCCTAAGAATGTACCTGACTAGTAAGTATCTTAAAACCTATGGATTGCTATGTCTCCAAAAGAGAATGAAGCGTGTGTACAGGGGCATAAACGCAGCAGTGATAGGATTGGAGAGGTTCGGTGAGCAAATGAAGACCCTTTGAAGTCATATTGCATGGTACCCATTACACGGGTCTCAACTCTCCAGGTTTAAGGTATTCTTCCTTCAGCTAAAACATGCATGTGGAACACAGAGTATGATCAACCATGTGAACGGGAGCCGTGTTCAAATATGTCTCAGTTTTCATACCCTGGTACTCGGGTGCAACATTCCAGATGCTTTAATAACACTCTCCCCACTTGGAGAGTCAGCGCCTTTAACCTCCTGTTTGGCCCAGTTTGCAATTTCTGCGGAAGATGAACAGGAATAGCGAGAACCAATGAGAGACTAGCTGGAAGTGTCTGGACGGGCAAATTTAACTCTCATTTCCCACCAGGAAGAGGAAATAACCAAAGGCTCAGCGTGCCGTGCGGGAACCAGATTAGGGCCTGAAGCCATCCTGCGGTGTTGCGGCCAGCTCACAAAAAAGCGAGTTGAAGAAAGGAGCTCAGGGGCACTGTAATTCACAAACCTGCAGAGTTATAAATGACAGCTATCGTCCAAAAATATACTGAAGTAAGGCTGCCAAGAGGACTTGAAAGCGGGGCAGAATTGCAGGAAACCGATTTCAGGAGGTAGACTGGAATTGCATTGAAAGCATAGGAAAAGAGGCAGAACGTCCACAATGATGCACATGGCCAAAAAGGGTGTATGCGTTTTTTCCTGAATATATTCAGGAAAAAACGCATACACCCTTTTTGGCCAACCAAGCAAACTTGCAAAGGAAATCTGCACTAAAATGAAGTCTCACTTCCCCCCGGTCAAAAGGGCCATCTGAAACAAGTGTAAAATCCAGAAAGGCAGGACAGGCCATGGAGAACTGGGAGCCTTGTTATGCTGATGGGCGGGATATAAATTGCCAACAGACACTCGGGAGAAGTGTATGGTGTTTCCTGAAACATCTGAAAAACAAAGCAACAGAGCCTAGGGCACTTCCACTTATGGTCCTATAGCTTAGGGAAATTAAAATCCAAAAGACACAGCCACCCCAATGTTTGGGACGCCTCTGTTTACAAGAACCTCATTTACTGTACAAGTTCAACATCACAGAAAGTGAAAAATGGATAAAGAACTTGTGGTACTTATGTTCAATGCAGTATCACTCAGCAATGAAATCTATGTCATCAGGCCCGTAGCAGCATAATGAGTGGATTCAGGTATGTTGATTCTAGCTGAAATAAGTCACACAGAAAAAGAAACATCATAAGATATCACTAATACACGGAATGTAAACTTGGCTACACAGGAACTGAATTCCAAAACAGAACAGGGTCTCAAATTTAGAGAACCAACTTATGCTGGCTTAGGGGAAAGGTGAGTTGGGGTGCTGCATAAAACCAGAGATTGAAATGAGCACAGATAAAGTTCCTTAAGCCAAATATGGAATAGACCAGAGCTACTCCTTGCTCAACGAAATGGACTCAACACCCCATATTAAACGCCTAAGAATGTACCTGACTAGTAAGTATCTTAAAACCTATGGATTGCTATGTCTCCGAAAGAGAATCAAGCATGTGTACAGGGGCATAAACGCAGCAGTGATAGGATTGAAGAGGTTCGGTGAGCAAATGAAGACACTTTGAAGTCATATTGCATGGTACCCATTCCACGGGTTTCAACTACCCAGGTTTAACGTATTCTTCCTTCAGCTGAAACATGCATGTGGAACCTAGAGTATGATCAACCATGTGATCGGGAGACGTGTTCAAATATGTCTCAGTTTTCCTCCCCTGGTACTCGGGTGCAACATTCCAGACGCTTTACTAACACTCTCCCGTCTTGGAGAGTCAGTCCCTTTAACCTCCTGTTTGGCCCAGTTTGCAATTTCTGCGGAAGATGTACAGGAGTAGCGAGAACCAATGAGAGACTAGCTGGAGGTGTCTGGACGGGCAAATTTAACTCTCATTTCCCACCAGGAAGAGGAATTAACCAAAGGCTCAGCGTGCCGTGCCGGAACCAGATTAGGGCCTGAAGCCATCCTGCGGTGTTGCGGCCAGCTCCCAAGAAAGTGAGTTGAAGAAAGGAGCTCAGGGGCACTGTAATGCACAAACCTGCACAGTTATAAATGACAGCTATCGTCCAAAAATATACTGAAGTAAGGCTGCCAAGAGGAGTTGAAAGCGGGGCAGAATTGCAGGAAACCGATTTCAGGAGGTAGACTGGAATTGCATTGAAAGCATAGGAAAAGAGGCAGAACGTCCACAATGATGCACTTGGCCAAAAAGGGCGTATGCGTTTTTTCCTGAATATATTCAGGAAAAAACCCATACGCCTTTTTTGGCCAACCAAGCAAGCTTGCAAAGGAAATCTGCACTACAATGAAGTCTCATTTCCCCCCGGTCAAACGGGCCATCTGAAAAAAGCATAAAATCCAGAAAGGCAGGACAGGCCATGATGAACTGGGAGCCTTGTCATGCTGATGGGCGGGATGGAAATTGCTAACAGACACTCGGGAGAAGTGTATGGTGTTTCCTGAAACATCTAAAAAACAAAGCAACAGAGCCTAGGGCACTTCCACTTATGGTCCTATAGCTTAAGGAAATTAAAATCAAAAAGACTCAGCCACCCCAAAGTTTGGGATGCCTCTGTTTACAAGAACCTCGTTTACCGTATAAGTTCAATATCACAGAAAGTGAAAAATGGATAAAGAACATGTGGTACTTACGTACAATGCAGTATCACTCAACAATGAAATCCATGTCATCAGGCCCGTAGCAGCGTAATGAGTGGATTCAGGTACGATGATTCTAACTGAAATAAGTCACACAGAAAAAGAAACATCATAAGATATCACTAATACACAGAATGTAAACTTGGCTACACAGGAACTGAATTACAGAACAGAACAGGGTCTCAAATTTAGAAAACCAACTTATGCTTGCTTAAGTGGAAAGGTGAGTTGGGGTGCTGCATAAATGCAGAGAATGAAATGAGCACAGATAAAGTTCCTGAAGCCAAATATGGAATAGACAAGAGCTACTCCTTGCTCAACGAAATGGACTCAACACCGCATATTAAACGCCTAAGAATGTACCTGACTAGTAAGTATCTTAAAACCTATGGATTGCTATGTCTCCAAAAGAAAATCAAGCATGTGTACAGGGGCATAAACGCAGCAGTGATAGGATTGGAGAGGTTCGGTGAGCAAATGAAGACCCTTTGAAGTCATATTGCATGGTACCCATTCCATGGGTTTCAACTACCCAGGTTTAAGGTATTCTTCCTTTAGCTAAAACATGCATGTGGAACCTAGAGTATGATCAACCATGTGATCGGGAGACGTGTTCAAATATGTCTCAGTTTTCCTCCCCTGGTACTCGGGTGCAACATTCCAGACGCTTTACTAACACTCTCCCCACTTGGAGAGTCAGCGCCTTTAACCTCCTGTTTGGCCCAGTTTGCAATTTCTGCGGAAGATGAACAGGAATAGCGAGAACCAATGAGAGACTAGCTGGAGGTGTCTGGACGGGCAAATTTAACTCTCATTTCCCACCAGGAAGAGGAATTAACCAAAGGCTCAGCGTGCCGTGCCGGAACCAGATTAGGGCCTGATGCCATCCTGTGGTGTTGCGGCCAGGTCACAAGAGAGCGAGTTGAAGAAAGGAGCTCAGGGGCACTGTAATTCACAAAACTGCAGAGTTATAAATGACAGCTATCGTCCAAAAATATACTGAAGTAAGGCTACCAAGAGGACTTGAAAGCGGGGCAGAATTGCAGGAAACCGATTTCAGGAGGTAGACTGGAATTGCATTGAAAGCATAGGAAAAGAGGCAGAACGTCCACAATGATGCACTTGGCCAAAAAGGGCGTATGCGTTTTTTCCTGAATATATTCAGGAAAAAACGCATACGCCCTTTTTGGCAAACCAAGCAAGCTTGCAAAGGAAATCTGCACTACAATGAAGTCTCACTTCACCCCCGTCAAAAGGGCCATCTGAAAAAAGTGTAAAATCCAGAAAGCCAGGACAGGCCATGGAGAACTGGGAGCCTTGTTATGCTGATGGGCGGGATGTAAATTGCCAACAGACACTCAGGAGAAGTATATGGTGTTTCCTGAAACATCTAAAAAACAAAGAAACAGAGCCTAGGGCACTTCCACTTATGGTCCTATAGCTTAGGGAAATTAAAATCAAAAAGACACAGCCACCCCAAATTTTGGGACAGCTCTGTTTACAAGAACCTCGTTTACAGTACAAGTTCAACATCGCAGAAAGTGAAAAATGGATAAAGAAGTTGTGGTATTTACTTACAAAGCAATATCACTCAGCAATGAAATCTATGTCATCAGGCCCGTAGCAGCACAATGAGTGGATTCAGGTATGATGATTCTAACTGAAATAAGTCACACAGAAAAAGAAACATCATAAGATATCACTAATACACGGAATGTAAACTTGGCTACATAGGAACTGAATTACAGAACAGAACAGGGTCTTAAATTTAGAAAACCAACTTATGCTTGCTTAAGGGGAAAGGTGAGTTGGGGTGCTGCATAAAACCAGAGATTGAAATGAGCACAGATAAAGTTCCTTAAGCCACATATGGAATAGACAAGAGCTACTCCTTGCTCAATGAAATGGACTCAACACCGCATATTAAACGCCTAAGAATGTACCTGACTAGTAAGTATCTTAAAACCTATGGATTGCTATGTCTCCGAAAGAGAAACAAGCGTGTGTACAGGGGCATAAACGCAGCAGAGATAGGATTGGAGAGGTTCGGTGAGCAAATGAAGACCCTTTGAAGTCATATTGCATGGTACCCATTCCACGGGTCTCAACTCTCCAGGTTTAAGGTATTCTTCCTTCAGCTAAAACATGCATGTGGAACCCAGAGTATGATCAACCATGTGATCAGGAGACGTGTTCAAATATGTCTCTGTTTTCGTACCCTGGTACTCGGGTGCAACATTCCAGACGCTTTACTAACACTCTCCCCACTTGGAGAGTCAGCACCTTTAACCTCCTGTATGGCCCAGTTTGCAATTTCTGCGGAAGATGAACAGGAATAGCGAGAACCAATGAGAGACTAGCTGGAGGTGTCTGGACGGGCAATTTTAACTCTCATTTCCCACCAGGAAGAGGAATTAACCAAAGGCTCAGCGTGCTGTGCCAGAACCAGATTAGGGCCTGAAGCCATCCTGCGGTGCTGCGGCCAGGTCACAAGAAAGCGAGTTGAAGAAAGGAGCTCAGGGGCACTGTAATTCACAGACCTGCAGAGTTATAAATGACAGCTATCGTCCAAAAATATACTGAAGTAAGGCTGCCAAGAGGACTTGAAAGCGGGGCAGAATTGCAGGAAACCGATTTCAGGAGGTAGACTGGAATTGCATTGAAAGCATAGGAAAAGAGGCAGAACGTCCACAATGATGCACTTGGCCAAAAAGGGCGTATGCGTTTTTTCCTGAATATATTCAGGAAAAAACGCATACGCCCTTTTTGGCCAACCAAGCAAGCTTGCAAAGGAAATCTGCACTACAATGAAGTCTCACTTGCCCCCGGTCAAAAGGGCCATCTGAAAAAAGTTTAAAATCCAGAAAGGCAGGACAGGCCATGGAGAACTGGGAGCCTTGTTATGCTGATGGGCGGGATGTAAATTGCCAATAGACACTCGGGAGAAGTGTATGGTGTTTCCTGAAACATCTGAAAAACAAAGCAACAGAGCCTAGGGCACTTCCACTTTGGTCCTATAGCTTAGGGAAATTAAAATCCAAAAGACACAGCCACCCCAAAGTTTGGGACGACTCTGTTTACAAGAACCTCGTTTACAGTACAAGTTCAACATCGCAGAAAGTGAAAAATGGATAAAGAAGTTGTGGTATTTACTTACAAAGCAATATCACTCAGCAATGAAATCTATGTCATCAGGCCCTTAGCAGCACAATGAGTGGACTCAGGTATGATGATTCTAACTGAAATAAGTCACACAGAAAAAGAAACATCATAAGATATCAGTAATACACGGAATGTAAACTTGGCTACACAGGAACTGAATTCCAAAACAGAACAGGGTCTCAAATTTAGAAAACCAACTTATGCTTGCTTAAGGGGAAAGGTGAGTTGGGGTACTGCATAAAAGCAGAGAATGAAATGAGCACAGATAAAGTTCCTGAAGCCAAATATGGAATAGACAAGAGCTACTCCTTGCTCAACGAAATAGACTCAACACCGCATATTAAACGCCTAAGAATGTACCTGACTAGTAAGTATCTTAAAACCTATGGATTGCTATGTCTCCGAAAGAGAATCAAGCATGTGTACAGGGGCATAAACGCAGCAGTGATAGGATTGGAGAGGTTCGGTGAGCAAATGAAGACCCTTTGAAGTCATATTGCATGGTACCCATTCCATGGGTTTCAACTACCCAGGTTTAAGGTATTCTTCCTTCAGCTAAAACATGCATGTGGAACCTAGAGTATGATCAACCATGTGATCGGGAGATGTGTTCAAATATGTCTCAGTTTTCGTACCCTGGTACTCGGGTGCAACATTCCAGACGCTTTACTAACACTCTCCCGACTTGGAGAGTCAGTCCCTTTAACCTCCAGTTTGGCCCAGTTTGCAATTTCTGCGGAAGATGAACAGGAATAGCGAGAACCAATGAGAGACTAGCTGGAGGTGTCTGGACGGGCAAATTTAACTCTCATTTCCCACCAGGAAGAGGAAATAACCAAAGGCTCAGCGTGCCGTGCCGGAACCATATTAGGGCCTGAAGCCATCCTGCGGTGTTGCGGCCAGGTCACAAGAAAGCGAGTTGAAGAAAGGAGCTCAGGGCCACTGTAATTCACAAACCTGCAGAGTTATAAATGACAGCTATCGTCCAAAAATATACTGAAGTAAGGCTGCCAAGAGGACTTGAAAGCGGGGCAGAATTGCAGGAAACCGATTTCAGGAGGTAGACTGGAATTGCATTGAAAGCATAGGAAAAGAGGCAGAACGTCCACAATGATGCACTTGGCCAAAAAGGGCGTATGCGTTTTTTCCTGAATATATTCAGGAAAAAACGCATACGCCCTTTTTGGCCAACCAAGCAAGCTTGCAAAGGAAATCTGCACTACAATGAAGTCTCACTTCCCCCCGGTCAAAAGGGCCATCTGAAAAAAGTGTAAAATCCAGAAAGACAGGACAGGCCATGGAGAACTGGGAGCCTTGTTATGCTGATGGGTGGGATGTAAATTGCCAACAGACACTCGGGAGAAGTGTATGGTGTTTCCTGAAACATCTAAGAAACAAAGCAACAGAGCCTGGGGCACTTCCACTTATGGTCCTATAGCTTAGGGAAATTAAAATCAAAAAGACACAGCCACCCCAAATTTTGGGACGCCTCTGTTTACAAGAACCTCGTTTACGTACAAGTTCAACATCGCAGAAAGTGAAAAATGGATAAAGAAGTTGTGGTATTTACTTACAAAGCAATATCACTCAGCAATGAAATCTATGTCATCAGGCCCTTAGCAGCACAATGAGTGGATTCAGGTATGATGATTCTAACTGAAATAAGTCACACAGAAAAAGAAACATCATAAGATATCAGTAATACACGGAATGTAAACTTGGCTACACAGGAACTGAATTACAGAACAGAACAGGGTCTCAAATTTAGAAAACCAACTTATGCTTGCTTAAGGGGAAAGGTGAGTTGGGGTGCTGCATAAAAACAGAGATTGAAATGAGCACAGATAAAGTTCCTTAAGCCAAATATGGAATAGACAAGAGCTACTCCTTGCTCAACGAAATGGACTCAACACCGCATATTAAACGCCTAAGAATGTACCTGACTAGTAAGTATCTTAAAACCTATGGATTGCTATGTCTGCAAAAGAGAATCAAGCATGTGTACAGGGGCATAAACGCAGCAGTGATAGGATTGGAGAGGTTCGGTGAGCAAATGAAGACCCTTTGAAGTCATATTGCATGGTACCCATTCCATGGGTTTCAACTACCCAGGTTTAAGGTATTCTTCCTTCAGCTAAAACATGCATGTGGAACCTAGAGTATGATCAACCATGTGATCGGGAGACGTGTTCAAATATGTCTCAGTTTTCGTACCCTGGTACTCGGGTGCAACATTCCAGACGCTTTACTAACACTCTCCCGACTTGGAGAGTCAGTCCCTTTAACCTCCAGTTTGGCCCAGTTTGCAATTTCTGCGGAAGATGAACAGGAATAGCGAGAACCAATGAGAGACTAGCTGGAGGTGTCTGGACGGGCAAATTTAACTCTCATTTCCCACCAGGAAGAGGAAATAACCAAAGGCTCAGCGTGACGTGCCGGAACCATATTAGGGCCTGAAGCCATCCTGCGGTGTTGCGGCCAGGTCACAAGAAAGCGAGTTGAAGAAAGGAGCTCAGGGCCACTGTAATTCACAAACCTGCAGAGTTATAAATGACAGCTATCGTCCAAAAATATACTGAAGTAAGGCTGCCAAGAGGACTTGAAAGCGGGGCAGAATTGCAGGAAACCGATTTCAGGAGGTAGACTGGAATTGCATTGAAAGCATAGGAAAAGAGGCAGAACGTCCACAATGATGCACTTGGCCAAAAAGGGCGTATGCGTTTTTTCCTGAATATATTCAGGAAAAAACGCATACGCCCTTTTTGGCCAACCAAGCAAGCTTGCAAAGGAAATCTGCACTACAATGAAGTCTCACTTCCCCCCGGTCAAAAGGGCCATCTGAAAAAAGTGTAAAATCCAGAAAGACAGGACAGGCCATGGAGAACTGGGAGCCTTGTTATGCTGATGGGTGGGATGTAAATTGCCAACAGACACTCGGGAGAAGTGTATGGTGTTTCCTGAAACATCTGAAAAACAAAGCAACAGAGCCTGGGGCACTTCCACTTATGGTCCTATAGCTTAGGGAAATTAAAATCCAAAAGACACAGCCACCCCAAAGTTTGGGACGCCTCTGTTTACAAGAACCTCGTTTACAGTAGAAGTTCAACATCGCAGAAAGTGAAAAATGGATAAAGAAGTTGTGGTATTTACTTACAAAGCAATATCACTCAGCAATGAAATCTATGTCATCAGGCCCTTAGCAGCACAATGAGTGGACTCAGGTATGATGATTCTAACTGAAATAAGTCACACAGAAAAAGAAACATCATAAGATATCAGTAATACACGGAATGTAAACTTGGCTACACAGGAACTGAATTACAGAACAGAACAGGGTCTCAAATTTAGAAAACCAACTTATGCTTGCTTAAGGGGAAAGGTGAGTTGGGGTGCTGCATAAAAACAGAGATTGAAATGAGCACAGATAAAGTTCCTTAAGCCAAATATGGAATAGACAAGAGCTACTCCTTGCTCAACGAAATGGACTCAACACCGCATATTAAACGCCTAAGAATGTACCTGACTAGTAAGTATCTTAAAACCTATGGATTGCTATGTCTGCAAAAGAGAATCAAGCATGTGTACAGGGGCATAAACGCAGCAGTGATAGGATTGGAGAGGTTCGGTGAGCAAATGAAGACCCTTTGAAGTCATATTGCATGGTACCCATTCCATGGGTTTCAACTACCCAGGTTTAAGGTATTCTTCCTTCAGCTAAAACATGCATGTGGAACCTAGAGTATGATCAACCATGTGATCGGGAGACGTGTTCAAATATGTCTCAGTTTTCGTACCCTGGTACTCAGGTGCAACATTCCAGACGCTTTACTAACACTCTCCCGACTTGGAGAGTCAGTCCCTTTAACCTCCTGTTTGGCCCAGTTTGCAATTTCTGTGGAACATGAACAGGAATAGCGAGAACCAATGAGAGACTAGCTGGAGGTGTCTGGACGGGCAAATTTAACTCTCATTTCCCACCAGGAAGAGAAAATAACCAAAGGCTCAGCGTGCCGTGCCGGAACCAGATTAGGGCCTGAAGCGATCCTGCGGTGTTGCGGCCAGCTCACAAGAAAGCGAGTTGAAGAAAGGAGCTCAGGGGCACTGTAATTCACAAACCTGCAGAGTTATAAATGACAGCTATCGTCCAAAAATATACTGAAGTAAGGCTGCCAAGAGGACTTGAAAGCGGGGCAGAATTGCAGGAAACCGATTTCAGGAGGTAGACTGCAATTGCATTGAAAGCATAGGAAAAGAGGCAGAGCGTCCACAATGATGCACTTGGCCAAAAAGGGCGTATGCGTTTTTTCCTGAATATATTCAGGAAAAAACGCATACGCCCTTTTTGGCCAACCAAGCAAGCTTGCAAAGGAAATCTGCACTACAATGAAGTCTCACTTCCCCACGGTCAAAAGGGCCATCTGAAAAACGTGTAAAATCCAGAAAGGCAGGACAGGCCATGGAGAACTGGGAGCCTTGTTATGCTGATGGGCGGGATGTCAATTGCCAACAGACACTCGGGAGAAGTGTATGGTGTTTCCTGAAACATCTAAGAAACAAAGCAACAGAGCCTAGGGCACTTCCACTTATGGTCCTATAGCTTAGGGAAATTAAAATCAAAAAGACACAGCCACCCCAAATTTTGGGACGCCTCTGTTTACAAGAACCTCGTTTACAGTACAAGTTCAACATCGCAGAAAGTGAAAAATGGATAAAGAAGTTGTGGTATTTACTTACAAAGCAATATCACTCAGCAATGAAATCTATGTCATCAGGCCCTTAGCAGCACAATGAGTGGATTCAGGTATGATGATTCTAACTGAAATAAGTCACACAGAAAAAGAAACATCATAAGATATCACTAATACACGGAATGTAAACTTGGCTACACAGGAACTGAATTACAGAACAGAACAGGGTCTCAAATTTAGAAAACCAACTTATGCTTGCTTAAGGGGAAAGGTGAGTTGGAGTGCTGCATAAAACCAGAGATTGAAATGAGCACAGATAAAGTTCCTTAAGCCAAATATGGAATAGACAAGAGCTACTCCTTGCTCAACGAAATGGACTCAACACCGCATATTAAACGCCTAAGAATGTACCTGACTAGTAAGTATCTTAAAACCTATGGATTGCTATGTCTCCAAAAGAGTATCAAGCATGTGTACAGGGGCATAAACGCAGCAGTGATAGGATTGGAGAGGTTCGGTGAGCAAATGAAGACCCTTTGAAGTCATATTGCATGGTACCCATTACACGGGTCTCAACTACCCAGGTTCAAGGTATTCTTCCTGCAGCTAATACATGCATGTGGAACCGAGAGTATGATCAACCATGTGATCGGGAGACGTGTTCAAATATGTCTCAGTTTTCGTACCCTGGTACTCGGGTGCAACATTCCAGATGCTTTACTAACACTCTCTCGACTTGGAGAGTCAGTCCCTTTAACCTCCTGTTTGGCCCAGTTTGCAATTTCTGTGGAACATGAACAGGAATAGCGAGAACCAATGAGAGACTAGCTGGAGGTGTCTGGACGGGCAAATTTAACTCTCATTTCCCACCAGGAAGAAGAATTAACCAAATGCTCAGCGTGCCGTGCCGGAACCAGATTAGGAACTGAAGCCATCCTGTGGTGTTGCGGCCAGCTCACAAGAAAGCGAGTTGAAGAAAGGAGCTCAGGGGCACTGTAATTCACAAACCTGCAGAGTTATAAATGACAGCTATCGTCCAAAAATATACTGAAGTAAGGCTGCCAAGAGGACTTGAAAGCGGGGCAGAATTGCAGGAAACCGATTTCAGGAGGTAGACTGGAATTGCATTGAAAGCATAGGAAAAGAGGCAGAACGTCCACAATGATGCACTTGGCCAAAAAGGGCGTATGCGTTTTTTCCTGAATATATTCAGGAAAAAACGCATACGCCCTTTTTGGCCAACCAAGCAAGCTTGCAAAGGAAATCTGCACTACAATGAAGTCTCACTTCCCCCCGGTCAAAAGGGCCATCTGAAAAAAGTGTAAAATCCAGAAAGGCAGGACAGGCCATGGAGAACTGGGAGCCTTGTTATGCTGTTGGGCGGGATGTAAATTGCCAACAGACACTAGGGAGAAGTGTATGGTGTTTCCTGAAACATCTAAAAAACAAAGCAACAGAGCCTAGGGCACTTCCACTTATGGTCCTATAGCTTAGGGAAATTAAAATCAAAAAGACACAGCCACCCCAAAGTTTAGGACGCCTCTGTTTACAAGAACCTTGTTTACAGAACAAGTTCAACATCGCCGAAAGTGAAAAATGGATAAAGAAGTTGTGGTATTTACTTACAAAGCAATATCACTCAGCAATGAAATCTATGTCATCAGGCCCTTAGCAGCACAATGAGTGGATTCAGGTATGATGATTCTAACTGAAATAAGTCACACAGAAAAAGAAACATCATAAGATATCAGTAATACACGGAATGTAATCTTGGCTACACAGGAACTGAATTCCAAAACAGAACAGTGTCACAAATTTAGAAAAGCAACTTATGCTTCCTTGAGGGGAAAGGTGAGTTGGGGTGCTGCATAAAAGCAGAGATTGAAATGAGCACAGATAAAGTTCCTTAAGCCAAATATGGAATAGACAAGAGCTACTCCTTGCTCAATGAAATGGACTCAACACCGCATATTAAACGCCTAAGAATGTACCTGACTAGTAAGTATCTTAAAACCTATGGATTGCTATGTCTCCAAAAGAGAATCAAGCATGTGTACAGGGGCATAAACGCAGCAGTGATAGGATTGGAGAGGTTTGGTGAGCAAATGAAGACCCTTTGAAGTCATATTGCATGGTACCCATTCCACGGGTTTCAACTACCCAGGTTTAAGGTATTCTTCCTTCAGCTAAAACATGCATGTGGAACCTAGAGTATGATCAACCATGTGATCGGGAGACGTGTTCAAATATGTCTCAGTTTTCGTACCCTGGTACTCGGGTGCAACATTCCAGACACTTTACTAACACTCTCCAGACTTCGAGAGTCAGTCCCTTTAACCTCCTGTTTGGCCCAGTTTGCAATTTCTGCGGAAAATGAACAGGAATAGCGAGAACAAATGAGAGACTAGCTGGAGGTGTCTGGACGGGCAAATTTAACTCTCATTTCCCACCAGGAAGAGGAAATAACCAAAGGCTCAGCGTGCCGTGCCAGAACCAGATTAGGGCCTGAAGCCATCCTGCGGTGTTGCGGCCAGGTCACAAGAAAGCGAGTTGAAGAAAGGAGCTCAGGGGCACTGTAATTCACAAACATGCAGAGCTATACATGACAGCTATCGTCCAAAAATATACTGAAGTAAGGCTGCCAAGAGGACTTGAAAGTGGGGCAGAATTGCAGGAAACCGATTTCAGGAGGTAGACTGGAATTGCATTGAAAGCATAGGAAAAGAGGCAGAACGTCCACAATGATGCACTTGGCCAAAAAGGGCGAATGCGTTTTTTCCTGAATATATTCAGGAAAAAACGCATACGCCCTTTTTGGCCAAGCAAGCAAGCTTGCAAAGGAAATCTGCACTACAATGAAGTCTCACTTCCCCCCGGTCAAGAGGGCCATCTGAAAAAAGTGTAAAATCCAGAAAGGCAGGACAGGCCATGGAGAACTGGGATCCTTGTTATGCTGATGGGCGGGATGTAAATTGCCAACAGACACTTGGTAGAAGTGTATGGTGTTTCCTGAAACATCTAAAAAACAAAGCAACAGAGCCTAGGGCACTTCCACTTATGGTCCTATAGCTTAGGGAAATTAAAATCAAAAAGACACAGCCACCCCAAAGTTTGGGACGCCTCTGTTTACAAGAACCTCGTTTACCGTACAAGTTCAATATCACAGAAAGTGAAAAATGGATAAAGAACTTGTGGTATTTACGTACAATGCAGTAACACTCAGCAATGAAATCTATGTCATCAGGCCCGTAGCAGCATAATGAGTGGATTCAGGTACGATGATTCTAACTGAAATAAGTCACACAGAAAAAGAAACATCATAAGATATCACTAATACACGGAATGTAAACTTGGCTACACAGGAACTGAATTCCAAAACAGAACAGGGTCTCAAATTTAGAAAACCAACTTATGCTTGCTTAAGGGGAAAGGTGAGTTGGGGTGCTGCATAAAACCAGAGATTGAAATGAGCACAGATAAAGTTCCTTAAGCCAAATATGGAATAGACAAGAGCTACTCCTTGCTCAACGAAATGGACACAACACCCCATATTAAATGCCTAAGAATGTACCTGAGTAGTAAGTATCTTAAAACCTATGGATTGCTGTGTCTCCAAAAGAGAATCAAGCGTGTGTACAGGGGCATAAACGCAGCAGTGATAGGATTGGAGAGGTTCGGTGAGCAAATGAAGACCCTTTGAAGTCATATTACATGGTACCCATTACACGGGTCTCAAATCTCCAGGTTTAAGGTATTCTTCCTTCAGCTAAAACATGCATGTGGAACCCAGAGTATGATCAACCGTGTGAACAGGTGACCTGTTCAGATATGTCTCAGTTTTCATACCCTGGTACTCGGGTGCAACATTCCAGACGCTTTAATAACACTCTCCCCACTTGAGGAGTCAGCGCCTTTAACCTCGTGTTTCTCCCAGTTTGCAATTTCTGTGGAAGATGAACAGGTATAGGGAGAACCAATGAGAGGCTAGCTGGAGGTGTCTGGACGGGCAAATTTAACTCTCATTTCCCACCAGGAAGAGGAAATAACCAAAGGCTCAGCGTGCCGTGCCGGAACCAGATTAGGGCCTGAAGCCATCCTGCGGTGTTGCGGCCAGGTCACAAGAAAGCGAGTTGAAGAAAGGAGCTCAGGGGCACTGTAATTCAAAAACCTGCAGAGTTATAAATGACAGCTATCGTCCAAAAATATACTGAAGTAAGGCTGCCAAGAGGACTTGAAAGCGGGGCAGAATTGCAGGAAACCGATTTCAGGAGGTAGACTGGAATTGCATTGAAAGCATAGGAAAAGAGGCAGAACGTCCACAATGATGCACTTGGCCAAAAAGGGCGTATGCGTTTTTTCCTGAATATATTCAGGAAAAAACGCATACGCCCTTTTTGGCCAACCAAGCAAGCTTGCAAAGGAAATCTGCACTACAATGAAGTCTCACTTCCCCCCGGTCAAAAGGGCCATCTGAAAAAAGTGTAAAATCCAGAAAGGCAGGACAGGCCATGGAGAACTGGGAGCCTTGTTATGCTGATGGGTGGGATGTAAATTGCCAACAGACACTCGGGAGAAGTGTATGGTGTTTCCTGAAACATCTAAGAAACAAAGCAACAGAGCCTAGGGCACTTCCACTTATGGTCCTATAGCTTAGGGAAATTAAAATCAAAAAGACACAGCCACCCCAAAGTTTGGGACGCCTCTGTTTACAAGAACCTCGTTTACTGTACAAGTTCAATATCACAGAAAGTGAAAAATGGATAAAGAAGTTGTGGTACTTACGTACAATGCAGTATCACTCAGCAATGAAATCTATGTCATCAGGCCCGTAGCAGCATAATGAGTGGATTCAGGTATGATGATTCTAACTGAAATAAGTCACACAGAAAAAGAAACATCATAAGATATCACTAATACACGGAATGTAAACTTGGCTACACAGGAACTGAATTACAGAACAGAACAGGGTCTCAAATTTAGAAAACCAACTTATGCTTGCCTAAGGGGAAAGGTGAGTTGGGGTGCTGCATAAAAACAGAGATTGAAATGAGCACAGATCATGTTCCTAGCGCCAAATATGGAATAGACTAGAGCTACTCCTTGCTCAACGAAATGGACTCAACACCCCATATTAAACGCCTAAGAATGTACCTGACTAGTAAGTATCTTAAAACCTATGGATTGCTATGTCTGCAAAAGAGAATCAAGCGTGTGTACAGGGTCATAAACGTAGCAGTGATAGGATTGGAGAGGTTCGGTGAGCAAATGAAGACCCTTTGAAGTCATATTGCATGGTACCCATTACACGGGTCTCAACTCTCCAGGTTTAAGGTATTCTTCCTTCAGCTAAAACATGCATGTGGAACCCAGAGTATGATCAACCGTGTGAACGGGAGACGTGTTCAAATATGTCTCAGTTTTCCTCCCCTGGTACTCGGGTGCAACATTCCAGACGCTTTACTAACACTCTCCCGACTTGGAGAGTCAGCCCCTTTAACCTCCTGTTTGGCCCAGTTTGCAATTTCTGCGGAAGATGAACAGGAATAGGGAGAACCAATGAGAGACTAGCTGGAGGTGTCTGGATGGGCAAATTTAACTCTCATTTCCCACCAGGAAGGGGAAATAACCAAAGGCTCAGCGTGCCATGCCGGAACCAGATTAGGGCCTGAAGCCATCCTGCGGTGTTGCGGCCAGGTCACAAGAAAGCGAGTTGAAGAAAGGAGCTCAGGGGCACTGTAATTCACAAACCTGCAGAGTTATAAATGACAGCTATCGTCCAAAAATATACTGAAGTAAGGCTGCCAAGAGGACTTGAAAGCAGGGCAGAATTGCAGGAAACCGATTTCAGGAGGTAGACTGGAATTGCATTGAAAGCATAGGAAAAGAGGCAGAACGTCCACAATGATGCACTTGGCCAAAAAGGGCGTATGCGTTTTTTCCTGAATATATTCAGGAAAAAACGCATACGCCCTTTTTGGCCAACCAAGCAAGCTTGCAAACGAAATCTGCACTACAATGAAGTCTCACTTCCCCCCGGTCAAAAGGGCTTTCTGAAAAAAGTGTAAAATCCAGAAAGGCAGGACAGGCCATGGAGAACTGGGAGCCTTGTTATGCTGATGGGCGGATGTCAATTGCCAACAGACACTCGGGAGAAGTGTATGGTGTTTCCTGAAACATCTAAGAAACAAAGCAACAGAGCCTAGGGCACTTCCACTTATGGTCCTATAGCTTAGGGAAATTAAAATCAAAAAGACACAGCCACCCCAAAGTTTGGGACGCCTCTGTTTACAAGAACCTCGTTTACCGTACAAGTTCAATATCACAGAAAGTGAAAAATGGATAAAGAACTTGTGGTACTTACGTACAATGCAGTATCACTCAGCAATGAAATCTATGTCATCAGGCCCGTAGCAGCAAAATGAGTGGATTCAGGTACGATGATTCTAACTGAAATAAGTCACACAGAAAAAGAAACATCATAAGATATCACTAATACACGGAATGTAAACTTGGCTACACAGGAACTGAATTCCAAAACAGAACAGGGTCTCAAATTTAGAAAACCAACTTATGCTTGCTTAAGGGGAAAGGTGAGTTGGGGTGCTGCATAAAACCAGAGATTGAAATGAGCACAGATAAAGTTCCTTAAGCCAAATATGGAATAGACAAGAGCTACTCCTTGCTCAACGAAATAGACTCAACACCGCATGTTAAACGACTAAGAATGTACCTGACTAGTAAGTATCTTAAAACCTATGGATTGCTATGTCTCCAAAAGAGAATCAAGCATGTGTACAGGGGCATAAACGCAGCAGTGATAGGATTGGAGAGGTTCGGTGAGCAAATGAAGACCCTTTGAAGTCATATTGCATGGTACCCATTCCACGGGTCTCAACTCTCCAGGTTTAAGATATTCTTCCTTCAGCTAAAACATGCATGTGGAACCCAGAGTATGATCAACCGTGTGAACGGGAGACGTGTTCAAATATGTCTCAATTTCCTCCCCTGGTACTCGGGTGCAACATTCCAGACGCTTTACTAACACTCTCCCCACTTGGAGAGTCAGCGCCTTTAACCTCCTGTTTGGCCCAGTTTGTAATTTCTGCGGAAGATGAACAGGAACAGCGAGAACCAATGAGAGACTAGCTGGAGGTGTCTGGATGGGCAAATTTAACTCTCATTTCCCACCAGGAGGAGGAATTAACCAAAGGCTCAGCGTGCCGTGCCGGAACCAGATTAAGGCCTGAAGCCATCCTGCGGTGTCGCGGCCAGCTCAAAAGAAAGCGAGTTGAAGAAAGCAGCTCAGGGGCACTGTAATTCACAAACCTGCAGAGTTATAAATGACAGCTATCGTCCAAAAATATACTGAAGTAAGGCTGCCAAGAGGACTTGAAAGCGGGGCAGAATTGCAGGAAACCGATTTCAGGAGGAAGACTGGAATTGCATTGAAAGCATAGGAAAAGAGGCAGAACGTCCACAATGATGCACTTGGCCAAAAAGGGCGTATGCGTTTTTTCCTGAATATATTACTCCTGAATATATTCAGGAAAAAACGCATACGCCCTTTTTGGCCAACCAAGCAAGCTTGCAAACGAAATCTGCACTACAATGAAGTCTCACTTCCGCCCAGTCAAAAGGGCCATCTGAAAAAAGTGTAAAATCCAGAAAGGCAGGACAGGCCATGGAGAACTGGGAGCCTTGTTATGCTGATGGGTGGGATGTAAATTGCCAACAGACACTCGGGAGAAGTGTATGGTGTTTCCTGAAACATCTAAAAAACAAAGCAACAGAGCCTAGGGCACTTCCACTTATGGTCCTATAGCTTAGGGAAATTAAAATCAAAAAGATACAGCCACCCCAATGTTTGGGACGCCTCTGTTTACAAGAACCTCGTTTACCATACAAGTTCAATATCACAGAAAGTGAAAAATGGATAAAGAACTTGTGGTACTTACGTACAATGCAGTATCACTCAGCAATGAAATCTATGTCATCAGGCCCTTAGCAGCACAATGAGTGGATTCAGGTACTATGATTCTAACTGAAATAAGTCACACAGAAAAAGAAACATCGTAAGATATCACTAATACACGGAATGTAAACTTTGCTACACAGGAACTGAATTCCAAAACAGAACAGGGTCTCAAATTTAGAAAACCAACTTATGCTTGCTTAAGTGGACAGGTGAGTTGGGGTGCTGCATAAAACCAGAGATTGAAATGAGCACAGATAAAGTTCCTTAAGCCAAATATGGAATAGATAAGAGCTACTCCTTGCTCAACGAAATGGACTCAACACCCCATATTAAACACCTAAGAATGTACCTGACTAGTAAGTATCTTAAAACCTATGGATTGCTATGTCTCCAAAAGAGAATCAAGCGTGTGTACAGGGGCATAAACGCAGCAGTGATAGGATTGGAGAGGTTTGGTGAGCAAATGAAGACCCTTTGAAGTCATATTGCATGGTACCCATTCCATGGGTTTCAACTACCCAGGTTTAAGGTATTCTTCCTTCAGCTAAAACATGCATGTGGAACCCAGAGTATGATCAACCATGTGATCGGGAGACGTGTTCAAATATGTCTCAGTTTTCGTACCCTGGTACTTGGGTGCAACATTCCAGACGCTTTACTAACACTCTCCCGACTTGGAGAGTCAGTCCCTTTAACCTCCTGTTTGGCCCAGTTTGCAATTTCTGTGGAACATGAACAGGAATAGCGAGAACCAATGAGAGACTAGCTGGAGGTGTCTGGACGGGCAAATTTAACTCTCATTTCCCACCAGGAAGAGGAATTAACCAAAGGCTCAGCATGCCGTGCCGGAACCAGATTAGGAACTGAAGCCATCCTGCGGTGTTGTGGCCAGCTCACAAGAAAGCGAGTTGAAGAAAGGAGCTCAGGGGCACTGTAATTCACAAACCTGCAGAGTTATAAATGACAGCTATCGTCCAAAAATATACTGAAGTAAGGCTGCCAAGAGGACTTGAAAGCGGGGCAGAATTGCAGGAAACCGATTTCAGGAGGTAGACTGGAATTGCATTGAAAGCATAGGAAAAGAGGCAGAACGTCCACAATGATGCACTTGGCCAAAAAGGGCGTATGCGTTTTTTCCGGAATATATTCAGGAAAAAACGCATACGCCCTTTTTGGCCAACCAAGCAAGCTTGCAAAGGAAATCTGCACTACAATGAAGTCTCACTTCCCCCCGGTCAAAAGGGCCATCTGAAAAAAGTGTAAAATCCAGAAAGGCAGGACAGGTCATGGAGAACTGGGAGCCTTGTTATGCTGATGGGCGGGATGTAAATTGCCAACAGACACTTGGGAGAAGCGTATGGTGTTTCCTGAAACATCTGAAAAACAAAGCAACAGAGCCTAGGGCACTTCCACTTATGGTCCTATAGCTTAGGGAAATTAAAATCAAAAAGACACAGCCACCCCAAAGTTTGGGACGCCTCTGTTTACAAGAACCTCGTTTACAGTACAAGTTCAATATCGCAGAAAGTGAAAAATGGATAAAGAAGCTGTGGTATTTACTTACAAAACAATATCACTCAGCAATGAAATCTATGTCATCAGGCCCTTAGCAGCACAATGAGTGGATTCAGGTATGATGATTCTAACTGAAATAAGTCACACAGAAAAAGAAACATCATAAGATATCAGTAATACACGGAATGTAAACTTGGCTACACAGGAACTGAATTACAGAACAGAACAGGGTCTCAAATTTAGAAAAGCAACTTATGCTTGCTTAAGGGGAAAGGTGAGTTGGGGTGCTGCATAAAACCAGAGATTGAAATGAGCACAGATAAAGTTCCTTAAGCCAAATATGGAATAGACAAGAGCTACTCCTTGCTCAACGAAATGGACTCAACACCCCATATTAAACGCCTAAGAATGTACCTGACTAGAATCTTAAAACCTATGGATTGCTATGTCTCCGAAAGAGAATCAAGCATGTGTACAGGGGCATAAACGCAGCAGTGATAGGATTGGAGATGTTCGGTGAGCAAATGAAGACCGTTTGAAGTCATATTGCATGGTACCCATTCCATGGGTTTCAACTACCCAGGTTTAAGGTATTCTTCCTTCAGCTAAAACATGCATGTGGAACCTAGAGTATGATCAACCATGTGATCGGGAGACGTGTTCAAATATGTCTCAGTTTTCGTACCCTGGTACTCGGGTGCAACATTCCAGACGCTTTACTAACACTCTCCCGACTTGGAGAGTCAGTCCCTTTAACCTCCTGTTTGGCCCAGTTTGCAATTTCTGCGGAAGATGAACAGGAATAGCGAGAACCAATGAGAGACTAGCTGGAGGTGTCTGGACGGGCAAATTTAACTCTCATTTCCCACCAGGAAGAGGAAATAACCAAAGGCTCAGCGTGCCGTGCCGGAACCATATTAGGGCCTGAAGCCATCCTGCGGTGGTGCGACCAGGTCACAAGAAAGCGAGTTGAAGAAAGGGGCTCAGGGGCACTGTAATACACAAACCTGCAGAGTTATAAATGACAGCTATCGTCCAAAAATATACTGAAGTAAGGCTGCCAAGAGGACTTGAAAGCGGGGCAGAATTGCAGGAAACCGATTTCAGGAGGGAGACTGGAATTGCATTGAAAGCATAGGAAAAGAGGCAGAACGTCCACAATGATGCACTTGGCCAAAAAGGGCGTATTCGTTTTTTCCTGAATATATTCAGGAAAAAACGCATACACACTTTTTGGCCAACCAAGCAAGCTTGCAAAGGAAATCTGCACTACAATGAAGTCTCACTTCCCCCCGGTCAAAAGGGCCATCTGAAAAAAGTGTAAAATCCAGAAAGGCAGGACAGGCCATGGAGAACTGGGAGCCTTGTTATGCTGATGGGCGGGATGTAAATTACCAACAGACACTTGGGAGAAGTGTATGTTGTTTCCTGAAACATCTGAAGAACAAAGCAACAGAGCCTAGGGCACTTCCACTTATGGTCCTATAGCTTAGGGAAATTAAATTCAAAAAGACACAGCCACCCCAAAGTTTGGGACGCCTCTGTTTACAAGAACCTCATTTACAGTACAAGTTCAACATCGCAGAAAGTGAAAAATGGATAAAGAAGTTGTGGTATTTACTTACAAAGCAATATCACTCGGCAATGAAATCTATGTCATCAGGCCCTTAGCAGCACAATGAGTGGATTCAGGTATGATGATTCTAACTGAAATAAGTCACACAGAAAAAGAAACATCATAAGATATCAGTAATACATGGAATGTAAACTTGGCTACACAGGACCTGAATTATAGAACAGAACAGGGTCTCAAATTTAGAAAACCAACTTATGCTTGCTTAAGGGGAAAGGTGAGTTGGGGTGCTGCATAAAACCAGAGATTGAAATGAGCACAGATAAAGTTCCTTAAGCCAAATATGGAATAGACAAGAGCTACTCCTTGCTCAACGAAATGGACTGAACACCCCATATTAAACGCCTAAGAATGTACCTGACTAGTAAGTATCTTAAAACCTATGGATTGCTATGTCTCCGAAAGAGAATCAAGCATGTGTACAGGGGCCTAAACGCAGCAGTGATAAGATTGGAGAGGTTCGGTGAGCAAATGAAGACCCTTTGAAGTCATATTGCATGGTACCCATTCCATGGGTTTCAACTACCCAGGTTTAAGGTATTCTTCCTTCAGCTAAAACATGCATGTGGAACCTAGAGTATGATCAACCATGTGATCGGGAGACGTGTTCAAATATGTCTCAGTTTTCGTACCCTGGTACTCGGGTGCAACATTCCAGACGCTTTACTAACACTCTCCCGACTTGGAGAGTCAGTCCCTTTAACCTCCTGTTTCGCCCAGTTTGCAATTTCTGCGGAAGATGAACAGGAATAGCGAGAACCAATGAGAGACTAGCTGGAGGGGTCTGGACGGGCAAATTTAACTCTCATTTCCCACCAGGAAGAGGAAATAACCAAAGGCTCAGCATGCCGTGCCGGAACCAGATTAGGGACTGAAGCCATCCTGCGGTGTTGCGGCCAGCTCAAAAGAAAGCGAGTTGAAGAAAGGAGCTCAGGGGCACTGTAATTCACAAACCTGCAGAGTTATAAATGACAGCTATCGTTCAAAAATATACTGAAGTAAGGCTGCCAAGAGGACTTGAAAGTGGGGCAGAATTGCAGGAAACCGATTTCAGGAGGTAGACTGGAATTGCATTGAAAGCATAGGAAAAGAGGCAGAACGTCCACAATGATGCACTTGGCCAAAAAGGGCGTATGCGTTTTTTCCTGAATATATTCAGGAATATTTTCAGGAAAAATATATTCAGGAAAAAACGCATACGCCCTTTTTGGCCAACCAAGCAAGCTTGCAAAGGAAATCTGCACTACAATGAAGTCTCACTTCCCCCCGGTCAAAAGGGCCATCTGAAAAAAGTGTAAAATCCAGAAAGGCAGGACAGGCCATGGAGAACTGGGAGCCTTGTTATGCTGATGGGCGGGATGTAAATTACCAACAGACACTTGGGAGAAGTGTATGGTGTTTCCTGAAACATCTGAAAAACAAAGCAACAGAGCCTAGGGCACTTCCATTTATGGTCCTATAGCTTAGGGAAATTAAATTCAAAAAGACACAGCCACCCCAAAGTTTGGGACGCCTCTGTTTACAAGAATCTCATTTACAGTACAAGTTCAACATCGCAGAAAGTGAAAAATGGATAAAGAAGTTGTGGTATTTACTTACAAAGCAATATCACTCAGCAATGAAATCTATGTCATCAGGCCCTTAGCAGCACAATGAGTGGATTCAGGTATGATGATTCTAACTGAAATAAGTCACACAGAAAAAGAAACATCATAAGATATCAGTAATACACGGAATGTAAACTTGGCTACACAGGAACTGAATTACAGAACAGAACAGGGTCTCAAATTTAGAAAAGCAACTTATGCTTGCTTAAGGGGAAAGGTGAGTTGGGGTGCTGCATAAAACCAGAGATTGAAATGAGCACAGATAAAGTTCCTTAAGCCAAATATGGAATAGACAAGAGCTACTCCTTGCTCAACGAAATGGACTCAACACCCCATATTAAACGCCTAAGAATGTACCTGACTAGTAAATATCTTAAAACCTATGGATTGCTATGTCTCTGAAAGAGAATCAAGCATGTGTATAGGGGCATAAACGCAACAGTGATAAGATTGGAGAGGTTCGGTGAGCAAATGAAGACCCTTTGAAGTCATATTGCATGGTACCCATTACAAGGGTCTCAACTCTCCAGGTTTAAGGTATTCTTCCTTCAGCAAAAACATGCATGTGGAACCCAGAGTATGATCAACCGTGTTATCAGGAGACGTGTTCAAATATGTCTCAGTTTTCCTCCCCTGGTACTCGGGTGCAACATTCCAGACGCTTTACTAACACTCTCCCCACTTGGAGAGTCAGCGCCTCTAACCTCCTGTTTGGCCCAGTTTGCAATTTCTGCGGAAGATGAACAGGAATAGCGAGAACCAAAGAGAGACTAGCTGGAGGTGTCTGGACGGGCAAATTTAACTCTCATTTCCCACCAGGAAGAGGAAATAACCAAAGGCTCAGAGTGCCGTGCCGCAACAAGATTAGGGCCTGAAGCCATCCTGCGGTGTTGCGGCCAGCTCACAAGAAAGCGAGTTGAAGAAAGGAGCTCAGGGGCACTGTAATTCACAAACCTGCAGAGTTATAAATGACAGCTATCATCCAAAAATATACTGAAGTAAGGCTGCCAAGAGGACTTGAAAGCGGGGCAGAATTGCAGGAAACCGATTTCAGGAGGTAGACTGGAATTCCATTGAAAGCATAGGAAAAGAGGCAGAACGTCCACAATGATGCACTTGGCCAAAAAGGGCGTATGCGTTTTTTCCTGAATATATTCAGGAAAAAACGCATACGCCCTTTTTGGCCAACCAAGCAAGCTTGCAAACGAAATCTGCACTACAATGAAGTCTCACTTCCCCCCGGTCAAAAGGGCCATCTGAAAAAAGTGTAAAATCCAGAAAGGCAGGAGAGGCCATGGAGAACTGGGAGCCTTGTTATGCTGATGGGTGGGATGTAAATTGCCAACAGACACTCGGGAGAAGTGTATGGTGTTTCCTGAAACATCTAAAAAACAAAGCAACAGAGCCTAGGGCACTTCCACTTATGGTCCTATAGCTTAGGGAAATTAAAATCAAAAAGACACAGCCACCCCAAACTTTGGGACGCCTCTGTTTACAAGAACCTCGTTTACAGTACAAGTTCAACATCGCAGAAAGTGAAAAATGGATAAAGAAGTTGTGGTATTTACTTACAAAACAATATCACTCAGCAATGAAATCTATGTCATCAGGCCCTTACCAGCACAATGAGTGGATTCAGGTAAGATGATTCTAACTGAAATAAGTCACACAGAAAAAGAAACATCATAAGATATCACTAATACAGGGAATGTAAACTTGGCTACACAGGAACTGAATTCCAAAACAGAACAGGGTCTCAAATTTAGAAAACCAACTTATGCTTGCTTAAGGGGAAAGGTGAGTTGGGGTGCTGCATAAAACCAGAGATTGAAATGAGCACAGATAAAGTTCCTTAAGCCAAATATGGAATAGACAAGAGCTACTCCTTGCTCAAAGAAATGGACTCAAAACCCCATATTAAATGCCTAAGAATGTACCTGACTAGTAAGTATCTTAAAACTTATGGATTGCTATGTCTCCAAAAGAGAATCAAGCGTGTGTACAGGGGCATAAACGCAGCAGTGATAGGATTGGAGAGGTTCGGTGAGCAAATGAAGACCCTTTGAAGTCATATTGCATGGTACCCATTCCACGGGTCTCAACTACCCCGGTTGAAGGTATTCTTCCTTCAGCTAAAACATGCATGTGGAACCCAGAGTATGATCAACCGTGTGAACGGGAGACGTGTTCAAATATGTCTCAGTTTTCGTACCCTGGTACTCGGGTGCAACATTCCAGACGCTTTACTAACACTCTCCCCACTTGGAGAGTCAGCACCTTTAACCTCCTGTTTGGCCCAGTTTGCAATTTCTGCGGAAGATGAACAGGAATAGGGAGAACCAATGAGAGACTAGCTGGAGGGGTCTGGACGGGCAAATTTAACTCTCATTTCCCACCAGGAAGAGGAAATAACCAAAGGCTCAGCGTGCCGTGCCGGAACCAGATTAGGGCCTGAAGCCATCCTGCGATGTTGTGGCCAGCTCAAAAGAAAGCGAGTTGAAGAAAGGAGCTCAGGGGCACTGTAATTCACAAACCTGCAGAGTTATAAATGATAGCTATCGTCCAAAAATATACTGAAGTAAGGCTGCCAAGAGGACTTGAAAGCGGGGCAGAATTGCAGGAAACCGATTTCAGGAGGTAGACTGGAATTGCATTGAAAGCATAGGAAAAGAGGCAGAACGTCCACAATGATGCACTTGGCCAAAAAGGGCGTATGCGTTTTTTCCTGAATATATTCAGGAAAAAACGCATACGCCCTTTTTGGCCAAGCAAGCAAGCTTGCAAAGGAAATCTGCACTACAATGAAGTCTCACTTCCCCCCGGTCAAGAGGGCCATCTGAAAAAAGTGTAAAATCCAGAAAGGCAGGACAGGCCATGGAGAACTGGGAGCCTTGTTATGCTGATGGGCGGGATGTAAATTGCCAACAGACACTTGGTAGAAGTGTATGGTGTTTCCTGAAACATCTAAAAAACAAAGCAACAGAGCCTAGGGCACTTCCACTTATGGTCCTATAGCTTAGGGAAATTAAAATAAAAAAGACACAGCCACCCCAAAGTTTGGGATGCCTCTGTTTACAAGAACCTCGTTTACGGTACAAGTTCAATATCACAGAAAGTGAAAAATGGATAAAGAACTTGTGTTACTTATGTACAATGCAGTATCACTCAGCAATGAAATCTATGTCATCAGGCCCATAGCAGCATAATGAGTGGATTCAGGTACGATGATTCTAACTGAAATAAGTCACACAGAAAAAGAAACATCATAAGATATCACTAATACACGGATGTAAACTTGGCTACACAGGAACTGAATTTCAAAACAGAACAGGGTCTCAAATTTAGAAAACCAACTTATGCTTGCTTAAGGGGAAAGGTGAGCTGGGGTGCTGCATAAAACCAGAGATTGAAATGAGCACAGATAAAGTTCCTTAAGCCAAATATGGAATAGACAAGAGCTACTCCTTGCTCAACGAAATGGACTCAACACCCCATATTAAACGCCTAAGAATGTACCTGACTAGTAAGTATCTTAAAACCTATGGATTGCTATGTCTCCAAAAGAGAATCAAGCATGTGTACAGGGGCATAAACGCAGCAGTGATAGGATTGGAGAGGTTCGGTGAGCAAATGAAGACCCTTTGAAGTCATATTGCATTGTACCCATTACACGGGTCTCAACTCTCCAGGTTTAAGGTATTCTTCCTTCAGCTAAAACATGCATGTGGAACCCAGAGTATGATCAACCGTGTGAACGGGATACGTGTTCAAATATGTCTCAGTTTTCCTCCCCTGGTACTCGGGTGCAACATTCCAGATGCTTTACTAACACTCTCCACACTTGGACAGTCAGCACCTTTAACCTCCTGTTTGGCCCAGTTTGCAATTTCTGCGGAAGATGAACAGGAATAGGGAGAACCAAAGAGAGACTAGCTGGAGGTGTCTGGACGGGCAAATTTAACTCTCATTTCCCACCAGGAAGAGGAAATAACCAAAGGCTCAGAGTGCCGTGCCGCAACAAGATTAGGGCCTGAAGCCATCCTGCGGTGTTGCGGCCAGCTCACAAGAAAGCGAGTTGAAGAAAGGAGCTCAGGGGCACTGTAATTCACAAACCTGCAGAGTTATAAATGACAGCTATCGTCCAAAAATATACTGAAGTAAGGCTGCCAAGAGGACTTGAAAGCGGGGCAGAATTGCAGGAAACCGATTTCAGGAGGTAGACTGGAATTGCATTGAAAGCATAGGAAAAGAGGCAGAACGTCCACAATGATGCACTTGGCCAAAAAGGGCGTATGCGTTTTTTCCTGAATATATTCAGGAAAAAACGCATACGCCCTTTTTGGCCAACCAAGCAAGCTTGCAAACGAAATCTGCACTACAATGAAGTCTCACTTCCCCCCGGTCAAAAGGGCCATCTGAAAAAAAGTGTAAAATCCAGAAAGGCAGGAGAGGCCATGGAGAACTGGGAGCCTTGTTATGCTGATGGGTGGGATGTAAATTGCCAACAGACACTCGGGAGAAGTGTATGGTGTTTCCTGAAACATCTAAAAAACAAAGCAACAGAGCCTAGGGCACTTCCACTTATGGTCCTATAGCTTAGGGAAATTAAAATCAAAAAGACACAGCCACCCCAAACTTTGGGACGCCTCTGTTTACAAGAACCTCGTTTACAGTACAAGTTCAACATCGCAGAAAGTGAAAAATGGATAAAGAAGTTGTGGTATTTACTTACAAAACAATATCACTCAGCAATGAAATCTATGTCATCAGGCCCTTACCAGCACAATGAGTGGATTCAGGTAAGATGATTCTAACTGAAATAAGTCACACAGAAAAAGAAACATCATAAGATATCACTAATACAGGGAATGTAAACTTGGCTACACAGGAACTGAATTCCAAAACAGAACAGGGTCTCAAATTTAGAAAACCAACTTATGCTTGCTTAAGGGGAAAGGTGAGTTGGGGTGCTGCATAAAACCAGAGATTGAAATGAGCACAGATAAAGTTCCTTAAGCCAAATATGGAATAGACAAGAGCTACTCCTTGCTCAAAGAAATGGACTCAAAACCCCATATTAAATGCCTAAGAATGTACCTGACTAGTAAGTATCTTAAAACTTATGGATTGCTATGTCTCCAAAAGAGAATCAAGCGTGTGTACAGGGGCATAAACGCAGCAGTGATAGGATTGGAGAGGTTCGGTGAGCAAATGAAGACCCTTTGAAGTCATATTGCATGGTACCCATTCCACGGGTCTCAACTACCCCGGTTGAAGGTATTCTTCCTTCAGCTAAAACATGCATGTGGAACCCAGAGTATGATCAACCGTGTGAACGGGAGACGTGTTCAAATATGTCTCAGTTTTCGTACCCTGGTACTCGGGTGCAACATTCCAGACGCTTTACTAACACTCTCCCCATTTGGAGAGTCAGCACCTTTAACCTCCTGTTTGGCCCAGTTTGCAATTTCTGCGGAAGATGAACAGGAATAGGGAGAACCAATGAGAGACTAGCTGGAGGGGTCTGGACGGGCAAATTTAACTCTCATTTCCCACCAGGAAGAGGAAATAACCAAAGGCTCAGCGTGCCGTGCCGGAACCAGATTAGGGCCTGAAGCCATCCTGCGATGTTGTGGCCAGCTCAAAAGAAAGCGAGTTGAAGAAAGGAGCTCAGGGGCACTGTAATTCACAAACCTGCAGAGTTATAAATGATAGCTATCGTCCAAAAATATACTGAAGTAAGGCTGCCAAGAGGACTTGAAAGCGGGGCAGAATTGCAGGAAACCGATTTCAGGAGGTAGACTGGAATTGCATTGAAAGCATAGGAAAAGAGGCAGAACGTCCACAATGATGCACTTGGCCAAAAAGGGCGTATGCGTTTTTTCCTGAATATATTCAGGATAAAACGCATACGCCCTTTTTGGCCAACCAAGCAAGCTTGCAAAGGAAATCTGCACTACAATGAAGTCTCACTTCCCCCCGGTCAAAAGGGCCATCTGAAAAAAGTGTAAAATCCAGAGAGGCAAGACAGGCCATGGAGAACTGGGAGCCTTGTTATGCTGATGGGCGGGATGTAAATTGCCAACAGACACTCGGGAGAAGTGTATGGTGTTTCCTGAAACATCTAAAAAACAAAGCAACAGAGCCTAGGGCACTTCCACTTATGGTCCTATAGCTTAGGGAAATTAAAATCAAAAAGACACAGCCACCCCAAAGTTTGGGACGCCTCTGTTTACAAGAACCTCGTTTACAGTACAAGTTCAACATCGCAGAAAGTGAAAAATGGGTAAAGAAGTTGTGATATTTACTTACAAAGCAATATCACTCAGCAATGAAATCTATGTCATCAGGCCCTTAGCAGCACAATGAGTGGATTCAGGTATGATGATTCTAACTGAAATAAGTCACACAGAAAAAGAAACATCATAAGATATCACTAATACAGGGAATGTAAACTTGGCTACACAGGAACTGAATTACAGAACAGAACAGGGTCTCAAATTTAGAAAACTAACTTATGCTTGCTTAAGGGGAAAGGTGAGTTGGGATGCTGCATAAAACCAGAGATTGAAATGAGCACACATAAAGTTCCTTAAGCCAAATATGGAATAGACAAGAGCTACTCCTTGCTCAACGAAATGGACTCAACACCCCATATTAAACGCCTAAGAATGTACCTGACTAGTAAGTATCTTAAAACCTATGGATTGCTATGTCTCCAAAAGAGAATCAAGCGTGTGTACAGGGGCATAAACGCAGCAGTGATAGGATTGGAGAGGTTCGGTGAGCAAATGAAGACCCTTTGAAGTCATATTGCATGGTACCCATTACACGGGTCTCAACTCTCCAGGTTTAAGGTATTCTTCCTTCAGCTAAAACATGCATGTGGAACCCAGAGTATGATCAACCGTGTGAACGGGAGACGTGTTCAAATATGTCTCAGTTTTCGTCCCCTGGTACTCGGGTGCAACATTCCAGACGCTTTACTAACACTCTCCCGACTTGGAGAGTCAGCACCTTTAACCTCCTGTTTGGCCCAGTTTGCAATTTCTGCGGAAGATGAACAGGAATAGGGAGAACCAATGAGAGACTAGCTGGAGGGGTCTGGACGGGCAAATTTAACTCTCATTTCCCACCAGGAAGAGGAAATAACCAAAGGCTCAGCGTGCCGTGCCGGAACCAGATTAGGAACTGAAGCCATCCTGCGGTGTTTTGGCCAGCTCAAAAGAAAGCGAGTTGAAGAAAGGAGCTCAGGGGCACTGTAATTCACAAACCTGCAGAGTTATAAATGATAGCTATCGTCCAAAAATATACTGAAGTAAGGCTGCCAAGAGGACTTGAAAGCGGGGCAGAATTGCAGGAAACCGATTTCAGGAGGTAGACTGGAATTGCATTGAAAGCATAGGAAAAGAGGCAGAACGTCCACAATGATGCACTTGGCCAAAAAGTGCGTATGCGTTTTTTCCTGAATATATTCAGGAAAAAACGCATACGCCCTTTTTGGCCAACCAAGCAAGCTTGCAAAGGAAATCTGCACTACAATGAAGTCTCACTTCCCCCCGGTCAAACGGGCCATCTGAAAAAAGTGTAAAATCCAGAAAGGCAGGACAGGCCATGGAGAACTGGGAGCCTTGTTATGCTGATGGGCGGGATGTAAATTGCCAACAGACACTCGGGAGAAGTGTATGGTGTTTCCTGAAACATCTAAAAAACAAAGCAACAGAGCCTAGGGCACTTCCACTTATGGTCCTATAGCTTAGGGAAATTAAAATCAAAAAGACACAGCCACCCCAAAGTTTGGGACGCCTCTGTTTACAAGAACCTCGTTTACAGTACAAGTTCAACATCGCAGAAAGTGGAAAATGGATAAAGAAGTTGTGGTATTTACTTACAAAGCAATATCACTCAGCAATGAAATCTATGTCATCAGGCCCTTAGCAACACAATGAGTGGATTCAGGTATGATGATTCTAACTGAAATAAGTCACACAGAAAAAGAAACATCATAAGATATCACTAATACACGGAATGTAAAGTTGGCTACACAGGAACTAAATTAGAGAACAGAACAGGGTCTCAAATTTAGAAAAGCAACTTATGCTTGCTTAAGGGGAAAGGTGAGTTGGGGTGCTGCATAAAACCAGAGATTGAAATGAGCACAGATAAAGTACCTTAAGCCAAATATGGAATAAACAAGAGCTACTCCTTGCTCAACGAAATGGACTCAACACCCCATATTAAACGCCTAAGAATGTACCTGACTAGTAAGTATCTTAAAACCTATGGATTGCTGTGTCTCCGAAAGAGAATCAAGCATGTGTACAGGGGCATAAACGCAGCAGTGATAGGATTGGAGATATTCGGTGAGCAAATGAGGACCCTTTGAAGACATATTGCATGGTACCCATTACACGGGTCTCAACTACCCAGCTTTCAGGTATTCTTCCTTCAGCTAATACATTCATGTGGAACCTAGAGTATGATCAACCATGTGATCGGGAGACGTGTTCAAATATGTCTCAGTTTTCGTACCCTGGTACTCGGGTGCAACATTCCAGACGCTTTACTAACACTCTCCCGACTTGGAGAGTCAGTCCCTTTAACCTCCTGTTTGGCCCAGTTTGCAATTTCTGCGGAAGATGACCAGGAATAGCGAGAACCAATGAGAGACTAGCTGGAGGTGTCTGGACGGGCAAATTTAACTCTCATTTCCCACCAGGAAGAGGAAATAACCAAAGGCTCAGCATGCCGTGCCGGGACCAGATTAGAGACTGAAGCCATCCTGCGGTGTTGCGGCCAGCTCACAAGAAAGCGAGTTGAAGAAAGGAGCTCAGGGGCACTGTAATTCACAAACCTGCAGAGTTATAAATGACAGCTATCGTCCAAAAATATACTGAAGTAAGGCTGCCAAGAGGACTTGAAAGCGGGGCAGAATTGCAGGAAACCGATTTCAGGAGGGAGACTGGAATTGCATTGAAAGCATAGGAAAAGAGGCAGAACGTCCACAATGATGCACTTGGCCAAAAAGGGCGTATGCGTTTTTTCCTGAATATATTCAGGAAAAAACGCATACGCCCTTTTTGGCCAACCAAGCAAGCTTGCAAAGGAAATCTGCACTACAATGAAGTCTCACTTCCCCACGGTCAAAAGGGCCATCTGAAAAAAGTGTAAAATCCAGAAAGGCAGGACAGGCCATGGAGAACTGGGAGCTTTGTTATGCTGATGGGCGGGATGTAAATTGCCAACAGACACTCGGGAGAAGTGTATGGTGTTTCCTGAAACATCTGAAAAACAAAGCAACAGAGCCTAGGGCACTTCCACTTATGGTCCTATAGCTTAGGGAAATTAAAATCAAAAAGACACAGCCACCCCAAAGTTTGGGACGCCTCTGTTTACAAGAACCTCGTTTACCGTACAAGTTCAATATCACAGAAATTGAAAAATGGATAAAGAACTTGTGGTACTTACCTACAATGCAGTATCACTCAGCAATGAAATCTATGTCATCAGGCCCGTAGCAGCACAATGAGTGGATTCAGGTACGATGATTCTAACTGAAATAAGTCACACAGAAAAAGAAACATCATAAGATATCACTAATACATGGAATGTAAACTTGTCTACACAGGAACTGAATTCCAAAACAGAACAGGGTCTCAAATTTAGAAAACCAACTTATGCTTGCTTAAGGGGAAAGGTGAGTTGGGGTGCTGCATAAAACCAGAGATTGAAATGAGCACAGATAAAGTTCCTTAAGCCAAATATGGAATAGACAAGAGCTACTCCTTGCTCAACGAAATGGACTCAACACCCCATATTCAGCGCCTAGGAATATACCTGCCTAGTAAGAATCATAAAAGCTATTGATTTATATATCTCTGTAAGAGAATCAAGAGTGTGTACAGCGGCATTAAAGCAGTGAAAATCAGCTAAATCCCATATTAAAAATAAATTTCTTAAACAAAACACAATGACAGTGAAATAGAGAGCAATACTTAAGTAATTCATTCAAGGCTTCTGATGTAACCTGCATTTACCATATCTACACCCAGAGCTGGGTGACACATAAGGCTGGACACTTGGGGCTCATAAGATTGGTGAGGTTCGGTGAGCAAATGCAGACCCTTTGAAGTCATATTGCATGGTACCCATTCCATGGGTCTCAACTCTCCAGGTTTAAGGGATTCTTCCTTCAGCTAAAACATGCATGTGGAACCCAGAGTATGATCCACCGTGTGATCGAGAAACGTGTTCAAATGTGTCTCACATTTCGTTCCCTGGTACTCGGGTGCAACATTCCAGACGCTTTACTAACACTCTCCTCACTTGGAGAGTGAGTGCCTTTAACCTCCTGTTTGGCCCAATTTGCAATTTCAGCGGAAGATGAACAGGAATAGCGAGAACCAATGAGAGACTAGCTGGAGGTGTCTGGACGGGCAAATTTAACTCTCATTTCCCACAGGGAAGAGGAATAAACCAAAGGCTCAGCATGCCATGCCGGAACCAGATTAGGGCCTGAAGCAATCCTGTGGTGTTGTGGCCAGCTCACAAGAAAGCGAGTTGAAGAAAGGAGCTCAGGGGCACTGTTATTCACAAACCTGCAGATTTATAAATGACAGCTATTGTCCGAAAATATACTGAAGTAGGGCTGCCAAGAGGACTTGAATGCGGGGCAGAATTGCAGGAAACCGATTTCAGGAGGAATCGGAATTGGATTGCATTTAAAATACAGGAAAAGAGGCAGAACGTCAACAATGATGCACTTGGCCAAAAAGGGCGTATGCGTTTTTTCCTGAATATATTCAGGAAAAAACGCATACGCCCTTTTTGGCCAACCAAGCAAGCTTGCAAAGGAAATCTGCACTACAATGAAGTCTCACTTCCCCCCGGTCAAAAGGGCCATCTGAAAAAAGTGTAAAATCCAGAAAGGCAGGACAGGCCATGGAGAACTGGGAGCCTTGTTATGCTGATGGGCGGGTTGTAAATTGCCAGCAGCCACTCTGTAGAAATGTATGGTTTTCCTGAAACATCTAAAAAACAAAGCAACAGAGCCTAGGGCACTTCCACTTATGGTGCTATAGCTTAGGGAAATTAAAATCAAAAAGACACAGCCACCCCAAAATTTGGGACGGCTCTTTTTACAGGAATCTCTTCTGCGGCACAAGTAAAATATCCCAGAGAGCAAATAATGGATAAAGAAGTTGCGGTACTTATGTACAACAGAATACCACTCAGCAATGAAATCTATGTCACCAGGCCCGTAGCAGCATGAGTGGATTGAGGCACGATGATTCTAAGTGAAATAAGTCACACAGAAAAAGAAACATCATAAGATATCACTAATACACGGAATGTAAACTTGGCTACACAGGAACTGAATTCCAAAACAGAACAGAGTCTCAAATTTAGAAAACCAACTTATGATTGCTTAAGAGGAAAGGTGAGTTGGGTTGCTGCATAAAACCAGAGATTGAAATGAGCACAGATGAAGTTCTATAAGCCAAATATGGAATAGACAAGAGCTACTCCTTGCTCAACGAAATGGACTCAACACCCCATATTCAGCGCCTAGGAATATACCTGCCTAGTAAGAATCATAAAAGCTATCGATTTATATATCTCTGTAAGAGAATCAAGAGTGTGTACAGCGGCATTAAAGCAGTGAAAATCAGCTAAATCCCATATTAAAAATAAATTTCTTAAACAAAACACAATGACAGTGAAATAGAGAGCAATACTTAAGTAATTCATTCAAGGCTTCTGATGTAACCTGCATTTACCATATCTACACCCAGAGCTGGGTGACACATAAGGCTGGACACTTGGGGCTCATAAGATTGGTGAGGTTCGGTGAGCAAATGCAGACCCTTTGAAGTCATATTGCATGGTACCCATTCCATGGGTCTCAACTCTCCAGGTTTAAGGGATTCTTCCTTCAGCTAAAACATGCATGTGGAACCCAGAGTATGATCCACCGTGTGATCGAGAAACGTGTTCAAATGTGTCTCACTTTTCGTTCCCTGGTACTCGGGTGCAACATTCCAGACGCTTTACTAACACTCTCCTCACTTGGAGAGTGAGTGCCTTTAACCTCCTGTTTGGCCCAATTTGCAATTTCTGCGGAAGATGAACAGGAATAGCGAGAACCAATGAGAGACTAGCTGGAGGTGTCTGGACGGGCAAATTTAACTCTCATTTCCCACAGGGAAGAGGAATAAACCAAAGGCTCAGCATGCCATGCCGGAACCAGATTAGGGCCTGAAGCAATCCTGTGGTGTTGTGGCCAGCTCACAAGAAAGCGAGTTGAAGAAAGGAGCTCAGGGGCACTGTAATTCACAAACCTGCAGATTTATAAATGACAGCTATTGTCCGAAAATATACTGAAGTAGGGCTGCCAAGAGGACTTGAATGCGGGGCAGAATTGCAGGAAACCGATTTCAGGAGGAATCGGAATTGGATTGCATTTAAAACACAGGAAAAGAGGCAGAACGTCCACAATGATGCACTTGGCCAAAAAGGGCGTATGCGTTTTTTCCTGAATATATTCAGGAAAAAACGCATACGCCCTTTTTGGGCAACCAAGCAAGCTTGCAAAGGAAATCTGCACTACAATGAAGTCTCACTTTCCCCTGGTCAAAAGGGCCATCTGAAAAAAGTGTAAAATCCAAAGGCACGACAGGCCATGGAGAACTGGGAGCCTTGTTATGCTGATGGGCGGGATGTAAATTGCCAACAGCCACTCTGGAGAAGTGTATGGTGTTTCCTGAAACATCTAAGAAACAAAGCAACAGAGCCTGGGGCACTTCCACTTATGGTCCTATAGTTTAGGGAAATTAAAATCAAAAAGAAACAGCCACCCCAAAGTTTGGGATGGCTCTGTTTACAAGAACCTCATATACGGTACAAGTTCAATATCGCAGAAAGTGAAAAATGGATAAAGAAGTTGTGGTACTTACGTACAATGCAATATCACTCAGCAATGAAATCTATGTCATCAGGCCCATAGCAGCATAATGAGTGGATTCAGGTACGATGATTCTAACTGAAATAAGTCACACAGAAAAAGAAATATCATAAGATATCAGTAATACATGGAATGTACACTTGGCTACTCAGGAACTGAATTACAGAACAGAACAGGGTCTCAAATTTAGAAAACCAACTTATGCTTGCTTAAGGGGAAAGGTGAGTTGGGGTGCTGCATAAAACCAGAGATTGAAATGAGCACAGATAAAGTTCCTTAAGCCAAATATGGAATAGACAAGAGCTACTCCTTGCTCAACGAAATGGACTCAACACCGCATATTAAACGCCTAAGAATGTACCTGACTAGTAAGTATCTTAAAACCTATGGATTGCTATGTCTCCGAAAGAGAATCAAGCATGTGTACAGGGGCATAAACGCAGCAGTGATAGGATTGGAGAGGTTCGGTGAGCAAATGAAGACCCTTTGAAGTCATATTGCATGGTACCCATTCCACGGGTTTCAACTACCCAGGTTTAAGGTATTCTTCCTTCAGCTAAAACATGCATGTGGAACCTAGATTATGATCAACCATGTGATCGGGAGACGTGTTCAAATATGTCTCAGTTTTCATACCCTGGTACTCGGGTGCAACATTCCAGACGCTTTACTAACACTCTCCCGACTTGGAGAGTCAGTCCCTTTAACCCCCTGTTGGGCCCAGTTTGCAATTTCTGCGGAAGATGAACAGGAATAGCGAGAACCAATGAGAGACTAGCTGGAGGTGTCTGGACGGGCAAATTTAACTCTCATTTCCCACCAGGAAGAGGAATTAACCAAAGGCTCAGCGTGCCGTGCTGGAACCAGATTAGGGCCTGAAGCCATCCTGCGGTGTTACGGCCAGCTCACAAGAAAGCGAGTTGAAGAAAGGAGCTCAGGGGCACTGTAATTCACAAACCTGCAGAGTTATAAATGACAGCTATCGTCCAAAAATATACTGAAGTAAGGCTGCCAAGAGGACTTGAAAGCGGGGCAGAATTGCAGGAAACCGATTTCAGGAGGTAGACAGGAATTGCATTGAAAACATATGAAGAGAGTCAGAACCTCGACAATGATGCACTTGGCCAAAAAGGGCGTATGCCTTTTTTCCTGAATATATTCAGGAAAAAAGGCATACGCCCTTTTTGGCCAACCAAGCAAGCTTGCAAAGGAAATCAGCACTACAATGAAGTCTCACTTCCCCCCGGTCAAAAGGGCCATCTGAAAAAAGTGTAAAATCCAGAAAGGCAGGACAGGCCATGGAGAACTGGGAGCCTTGTTATGCTGATGGGCGGGATGTAAATTGCCAACAGACACTCGGGAGAAGTGTATGGTGTTTCCTGAAACATCTAAAAAACAAAGCAACAGAGCCTAGGGCACTTCCACTTATGGTCCTATAGCTTAGGGAAATTAAAATCTCAATGACACAGCCACGCCAAAGTTTGGGACGCCTCTGTTTACAAGAACCTCGTTTACCGTACAAGTTCAATATCACAGAAAGTGAAAAATGGATAAAGAACTTGTGGTACTTACGTACAATGCAGTATCACTCAGCAATGAAATCTATGTCATCAGGCCCATAGCAGCATAATGAGTGGATTAAGGTACGATGATTCTAACTGAAATAAGTCACACAGAAAAAGAAACATCATAAAATATCACTAATACACGGAATGTAAACTTGGTTACACAGGAACTGAATTCCAAAACAGAACAGGGTCTCAAATTTAGAAAACCAACTTATGCTTGCTTAAGGGGAAAGGTGAGTTGGGGTGCTGCATAAAACCAGAGATTGAAATGAGCACAGATAAAGTTCCTTAAGCCAAATATGGAATAGAAAAGAGCTACTCCTTGCTCAACGAAATGGACTCAACACCGCATATTAAACGCCTAAGAATGTACCTGACTAGTAAGTATCTTAAATCCTATGGATTGTTATGTCTCCAAAAGAGAATCAAGCGTGTGTACAGGGGCATAAACGCAGCAGTGATAGGATTGGAGAAGTAAGGTGAGCAAATGAAGACCCTTTGAACTCATATTGCATGGTACCCATTCCACGGGTTTCAACTACCCAGGTTTAAGGTATTCTTCCTTCAGCTAAAACACGCATGTGGAACCCAGAGTATGATCAACCATGTGATCGGGAGACGTGTTCAAATATGTCTCAGTTTTCGTACCCTGGTACTCGGGTGCAACATTCCAGACGCTTTACTAACACTCTCCCGACTGAAAGTCAGTCCCTTTAACCTCCTGTTTGGCCCAGAGTGCAATTTCTGCGGAAGATGAACAGGAATAGGGAGAACCAATGAGAGACTAGCTGGAGGTGTCTAGACGGGCAAATTTAACTCTCATTTCCCACCAGGAAGAGGAAATAACCAAAGGATCAGCGTGCCATGCCGGAACCAGATTAGGGCCTGAAGCCATCCTGCGGTGTTGCGGCCAGCTCACAAGAAAGCGAGTTGAAGAAAGGAGCTCAGGGGCACTGTAATTCACAAACCTGCAGAGTTATAAATGACAGCTATCGTCCAAAAATATACTGAAATAAGGCTGCCAAGAGGACTTGAAAGCGGGGCAGAATTGCAGGAAACCGATTTCAGGAGGTAGACTGGAATTGCATTGAAAGCATAGGAAAAGAGGCAGAGCGTCCACAATGATGCACTTGGCCAAAAAGGGCGTATGCGTTTTTTCCTGAATATATTCAGGAAAAAACGCATACGCCCTTTTTGGCCAACCAAGCAAGCTTGCAAAGGAAATCTGCACTACAATGAAGTCTCACTTCCCCCCGGTCAAAAGGGCCATCTGAAAAAAGCGTAAAATCCAGAAAGGCAGGACAGGTCATGGAGAACTGGTAGCCTTGTTATGCTGATGGGCGGGATGTAAATTGCCACAGACACTCGGGAGAAGTGTATGGTGTTTCCTGAAACATCTAAAAAACAAAGCAACAGAGCCTAGGGCACTTCCACTTATGGTCCTATAGCTTAGGGAAATTAAAATCAAAAAGACACAGCCACCCCAAAGTATGGGACGCCTCTGTTTACAAGAACCTCGTTTACCGTACAAGTTCAATATCACAGAAAGTGAAAAATGGATAAAGAACATGTGGTACTTACGAACAATGCACTATCACTCAACAATGAAGTCTATGTCATCAGGCCCATAGAAGCATAATGAGTGGATTCAGGTACGATGATTCTAACTGAAATAAGTCACACAAAAAAAACATCATAAGATATCACTAATACACGGAATGTAAACTTGGCTACACAGGAACTGAATTCCTAAACAGAACAGGGTCTCAAATTTAGAAAACCAACTTATGCTTGCTTAAGGGGAAAGGTGAGTTGGGGTGCTGCATAAAACCAGAGATTGAAATGAGCACAGATAAAGTTCCTTAAGCCAAATATGGAATAGACAAGAGCTACTCCTTGCTCAACGAAATGGACTCAACACCCCATATTAAACGCCTAAGAATGTACCTGACTAGTAAGTATCTTAAAACCTATGGATTGCTATGTCTCCGAAAGAGAGTCAAGCATGTGTACAGGGGCATAAACGCAACAGTGATAGGATTGGAGAAGTAAGGTGAGCAAATTAAGACCCTTTGAAGTCATATTGCATGGTACCCATTCCACGGGTTTCAACTACCCAGGTTTAAGGTATTCTTCCTTCAGCTAAAACATGCATGTGGAACCCAGAGTATGATCAACCATGTGATCGGGAGACGTGTTCAAATATGACTCAGTTTTCGTACCCTGGTACTCGGGTGCAACATTCCAGACGCTTTACTAACACTCTCCCGACTGAGAGTCAGTCCCTTTAACCTCCTGTTTGGCCCAGAGTGCAATTTCTGCGGAAGATGAACAGGAATAGCGAGAACCAATGAGAAACTAGCTGGAGGTGTCTGGACGGGCAAATTTAACTCTCATTTCCCACCAGGAAGAGGAATTAACCAAAGGCTCAGCGTGCCGTGCCGGAAGCAGATTAGGGCCTGAAGCCATCCTGCGGTGTTGCGGCCAGATCGCAAGAAAGCGAGTTGAAGAAAGGAGCTCAGGGGCACTGTAATGCACAAACCTGCAGAGTTATAAATGACAGCTATCGTCCAAAAATATACTGAGGTAAGGCTGCCAAGAGGACTTGAAAGCGGGGCAGAATTGCAGGAAACCGATTTCAGGAGGTAGACTGGAATTGCATTGAAAGCATAGGAAAAGAGGCAGAACGTCCACAATGATGCACTTGGCCAAAAAGGGCGTATGCGTTTTTTCCTGAATATATTCAGGAAAAAACGCATACGCCCTTTTTGGCCAACCAAGCAAGCTTGCAAAGGAAATCTGCACTACAATGAAGTCTCACTTCCCCCCGGTCAAAAGGGCCATCTGAAAAAAGTGTAAAATCCAGAAAGGCAGGACAGGCCAAGGAGAACTGGGAGCCTTGTTATGCTGATGGGCGGGATGTAAATTGCCAACAGACACTCGGGAGAAGTGTATGGTGTTTCCTGAAACATCTAAGAAACAAAGCAACAGAGCCTAGGGCACTTCCACTTATGGTCCTATAGCTTAGGGAAATTAAAATCAAAAAGACACAGCCACCCCAAAGTTTGCGACGCCTCTGTTTACAAGAACCTCGTTTACAGTACAAGTTCAACATCGCAGAAAGTGAAAAATGGATAAAGAAGTTGTGGTATTTACTTACAAAGCAATATCACTCAGCAATGAAATCTATGTCATCAGGCCCTTAGCAGCACAATGAGTGGATTCAGGTATGATGATTCTAACTGAAATAAGTCACACAGAAAAAGAAACATCATAAGATATCACTAATACACGGAATGTAAACTTGGCTACACAGGAACTGAATTACAGAACAGAACAGGGTCTCAAATTTAGAAAACCAACTTATGCTTGCTTAGGGGAAAGGTGAGTTGGGGTGCTGCATGAAACCAGAGATTGAAATGAGCACAGATAAAGTTCCTTAAGCCAAATATGGAATAGACAAGAGCTACTCCTTGCTCAACGAAATGGACTCAACACCGCATATTAAACGCCTAAGAATGTACCTGACTAGTAAGTATCTTAAAACCTATGGATTGCTATGTCTCCAAAAGAGAATGAAGCGTGTGTACAGGGGCATAAACGCAGCAGTGATAGGATTGGAGAGGTTCGGTGAGCAAATGAAGACCCTTTGAAGTCATATTGCATGGTACCCATTACACGGGTCTCAACTCTCCAGGTTTAAGGTATTCTTCCTTCAGCTAAAACATGCATGTGGAACACAGAGTATGATCAACCATGTGAACGGGAGCCGTGTTCAAATATGTCTCAGTTTTCATACCCTGGTACTCGGGTGCAACATTCCAGATGCTTTAATAACACTCTCCCCACTTGGAGAGTCAGCGCCTTTAACCTCCTGTTTGGCCCAGTTTGCAATTTCTGCGGAAGATGAACAGGAATAGCGAGAACCAATGAGAGACTAGCTGGAAGTGTCTGGACGGGCAAATTTAACTCTCATTTCCCACCAGGAAGAGGAAATAACCAAAGGCTCAGCGTGCCGTGCGGGAACCAGATTAGGGCCTGAAGCCATCCTGCGGTGTTGCGGCCAGCTCACAAAAAAGCGAGTTGAAGAAAGGAGCTCAGGGGCACTGTAATTCACAAACCTGCAGAGTTATAAATGACAGCTATCGTCCAAAAATATACTGAAGTAAGGCTGCCAAGAGGACTTGAAAGCGGGGCAGAATTGCAGGAAACCGATTTCAGGAGGTAGACTGGAATTGCATTGAAAGCATAGGAAAAGAGGCAGAACGTCCACAATGATGCACATGGCCAAAAAGGGTGTATGCGTTTTTTCCTGAATATATTCAGGAAAAAACGCATACACCCTTTTTGGCCAACCAAGCAAACTTGCAAAGGAAATCTGCACTAAAATGAAGTCTCACTTCCCCCCGGTCAAAAGGGCCATCTGAAACAAGTGTAAAATCCAGAAAGGCAGGACAGGCCATGGAGAACTGGGAGCCTTGTTATGCTGATGGGCGGGATATAAATTGCCAACAGACACTCGGGAGAAGTGTATGGTGTTTCCTGAAACATCTGAAAAACAAAGCAACAGAGCCTAGGGCACTTCCACTTATGGTCCTATAGCTTAGGGAAATTAAAATCCAAAAGACACAGCCACCCCAATGTTTGGGACGCCTCTGTTTACAAGAACCTCATTTACTGTACAAGTTCAACATCACAGAAAGTGAAAAATGGATAAAGAACTTGTGGTACTTATGTTCAATGCAGTATCACTCAGCAATGAAATCTATGTCATCAGGCCCGTAGCAGCATAATGAGTGGATTCAGGTATGTTGATTCTAGCTGAAATAAGTCACACAGAAAAAGAAACATCATAAGATATCACTAATACACGGAATGTAAACTTGGCTACACAGGAACTGAATTCCAAAACAGAACAGGGTCTCAAATTTAGAGAACCAACTTATGCTGGCTTAGGGGAAAGGTGAGTTGGGGTGCTGCATAAAACCAGAGATTGAAATGAGCACAGATAAAGTTCCTTAAGCCAAATATGGAATAGACCAGAGCTACTCCTTGCTCAACGAAATGGACTCAACACCCCATATTAAACGCCTAAGAATGTACCTGACTAGTAAGTATCTTAAAACCTATGGATTGCTATGTCTCCGAAAGAGAATCAAGCATGTGTACAGGGGCATAAACGCAGCAGTGATAGGATTGAAGAGGTTCGGTGAGCAAATGAAGACACTTTGAAGTCATATTGCATGGTACCCATTCCACGGGTTTCAACTACCCAGGTTTAACGTATTCTTCCTTCAGCTGAAACATGCATGTGGAACCTAGAGTATGATCAACCATGTGATCGGGAGACGTGTTCAAATATGTCTCAGTTTTCCTCCCCTGGTACTCGGGTGCAACATTCCAGACGCTTTACTAACACTCTCCCGTCTTGGAGAGTCAGTCCCTTTAACCTCCTGTTTGGCCCAGTTTGCAATTTCTGCGGAAGATGTACAGGAATAGCGAGAACCAATGAGAGACTAGCTGGAGGTGTCTGGACGGGCAAATTTAACTCTCATTTCCCACCAGGAAGAGGAATTAACCAAAGGCTCAGCGTGCCGTGCCGGAACCAGATTAGGGCCTGAAGCCATCCTGCGGTGTTGCGGCCAGCTCCCAAGAAAGCGAGTTGAAGAAAGGAGCTCAGGGGCACTGTAATGCACAAACCTGCACAGTTATAAATGACAGCTATCGTCCAAAAATATACTGAAGTAAGGCTGCCAAGAGGAGTTGAAAGCGGGGCAGAATTGCAGGAAACCGATTTCAGGAGGTAGACTGGAATTGCATTGAAAGCATAGGAAAAGAGGCAGAACGTCCACAATGATGCACTTGGCCAAAAAGGGCGTATGCGTTTTTTCCTGAATATATTCAGGAAAAAACCCATACGCCTTTTTTGGCCAACCAAGCAAGCTTGCAAAGGAAATCTGCACTACAATGAAGTCTCACTTCCCCCCGGTCAAACGGGCCATCTGAAAAAAGCATAAAATCCAGAAAGGCAGGACAGGCCATGATGAACTGGGAGCCTTGTCATGCTGATGGGCGGGATGGAAATTGCTAACAGACACTCGGGAGAAGTGTATGGTGTTTCCTGAAACATCTAAAAAACAAAGCAACAGAGCCTAGGGCACTTCCACTTATGGTCCTATAGCTTAAGGAAATTAAAATCAAAAAGACTCAGCCACCCCAAAGTTTGGGATGCCTCTGTTTACAAGAACCTCGTTTACCGTATAAGTTCAATATCACAGAAAGTGAAAAATGGATAAAGAACATGTGGTACTTACGTACAATGCAGTATCACTCAACAATGAAATCCATGTCATCAGGCCCGTAGCAGCGTAATGAGTGGATTCAGGTACGATGATTCTAACTGAAATAAGTCACACAGAAAAAGAAACATCATAAGATATCACTAATACACAGAATGTAAACTTGGCTACACAGGAACTGAATTACAGAACAGAACAGGGTCTCAAATTTAGAAAACCAACTTATGCTTGCTTAAGTGGAAAGGTGAGTTGGGGTGCTGCATAAATGCAGAGAATGAAATGAGCACAGATAAAGTTCCTGAAGCCAAATATGGAATAGACAAGAGCTACTCCTTGCTCAACGAAATGGACTCAACACCGCATATTAAACGCCTAAGAATGTACCTGACTAGTAAGTATCTTAAAACCTATGGATTGCTATGTCTCCAAAAGAAAATCAAGCATGTGTACAGGGGCATAAACGCAGCAGTGATAGGATTGGAGAGGTTCGGTGAGCAAATGAAGACCCTTTGAAGTCATATTGCATGGTACCCATTCCATGGGTTTCAACTATCCAGGTTTAAGGTATTCTTCCTTTAGCTAAAACATGCATGTGGAACCTAGAGTATGATCAACCATGTGATCGGGAGACGTGTTCAAATATGTCTCAGTTTTCCTCCCCTGGTACTCGGGTGCAACATTCCAGACGCTTTACTAACACTCTCCCCACTTGGAGAGTGAGCGCCTTTAACCTCCTGTTTGGCCCAGTTTGCAATTTCTGCGGAAGATGAACAGGAATAGGGAGAACCAATGAGAGACTAGCTGGAGGTGTCTGGACGGGCAAATTTAACTCTCATTTCCCACCAGGAAGAGGAATTAACCAAAGGCTCAGCGTGCCGTGCCGGAACCAGATTAGGGCCTGATGCCATCCTGTGGTGTTGCGGCCAGGTCACAAGAGAGCGAGTTGAAGAAAGGAGCTCAGGGGCACTGTAATTCACAAAACTGCAGAGTTATAAATGACAGCTATCGTCCAAAAATATACTGAAGTAAGGCTACCAAGAGGACTTGAAAGCGGGGCAGAATTGCAGGAAACCGATTTCAGGAGGTAGACTGGAATTGCATTGAAAGCATAGGAAAAGAGGCAGAACGTCCACAATGATGCACTTGGCCAAAAAGGGCGTATGCGTTTTTTCCTGAATATATTCAGGAAAAAACGCATACGCCCTTTTTGGCAAACCAAGCAAGCTTGCAAAGGAAATCTGCACTACAATGAAGTCTCACTTCACCCCCGTCAAAAGGGCCATCTGAAAAAAGTGTAAAATCCAGAAAGCCAGGACAGGCCATGGAGAACTGGGAGCCTTGTTATGCTGATGGGCGGGATGTAAATTGCCAACAGACACTCAGGAGAAGTATATGGTGTTTCCTGAAACATCTAAAAAACAAAGAAACAGAGCCTAGGGCACTTCCACTTATGGTCCTATAGCTTAGGGAAATTAAAATCAAAAAGACACAGCCACCCCAAATTTTGGGACAGCTCTGTTTACAAGAACCTCGTTTACAGTACAAGTTCAACATCGCAGAAAGTGAAAAATGGATAAAGAAGTTGTGGTATTTACTTACAAAGCAATATCACTCAGCAATGAAATCTATGTCATCAGGCCCGTAGCAGCACAATGAGTGGATTCAGGTATGATGATTCTAACTGAAATAAGTCACACAGAAAAAGAAACATCATAAGATATCACTAATACACGGAATGTAAACTTGGCTACATAGGAACTGAATTACAGAACAGAACAGGGTCTTAAATTTAGAAAACCAACTTATGCTTGCTTAAGGGGAAAGGTGAGTTGGGGTGCTGCATAAAACCAGAGATTGAAATGAGCACAGATAAAGTTCCTTAAGCCACATATGGAATAGACAAGAGCTACTCCTTGCTCAATGAAATGGACTCAACACCGCATATTAAACGCCTAAGAATGTACCTGACTAGTAAGTATCTTAAAACCTATGGATTGCTATGTCTCCGAAAGAGAAACAAGCGTGTGTACAGGGGCATAAACGCAGCAGAGATAGGATTGGAGAGGTTCGGTGAGCAAATGAAGACCCTTTGAAGTCATATTGCATGGTACCCATTCCACGGGTCTCAACTCTCCAGGTTTAAGGTATTCTTCCTTCAGCTAAAACATGCATGTGGAACCCAGAGTATGATCAACCATGTGATCAGGAGACGTGTTCAAATATGTCTCTGTTTTCGTACCCTGGTACTCGGGTGCAACATTCCAGACGCTTTACTAACACTCTCCCCACTTGGAGAGTCAGCACCTTTAACCTCCTGTATGGCCCAGTTTGCAATTTCTGCGGAAGATGAACAGGAATAGCGAGAACCAATGAGAGACTAGCTGGAGGTGTCTGGACGGGCAATTTTAACTCTCATTTCCCACCAGGAAGAGGAATTAACCAAAGGCTCAGCGTGCTGTGCCAGAACCAGATTAGGGCCTGAAGCCATCCTGCGGTGCTGCGGCCAGGTCACAAGAAAGCGAGTTGAAGAAAGGAGCTCAGGGGCACTGTAATTCACAGACCTGCAGAGTTATAAATGACAGCTATCGTCCAAAAATATACTGAAGTAAGGCTGCCAAGAGGACTTGAAAGCGGGGCAGAATTGCAGGAAACCGATTTCAGGAGGTAGACTGGAATTGCATTGAAAGCATAGGAAAAGAGGCAGAACGTCCACAATGATGCACTTGGCCAAAAAGGGCGTATGCGTTTTTTCCTGAATATATTCAGGAAAAAACGCATACGCCCTTTTTGGCCAACCAAGCAAGCTTGCAAAGGAAATCTGCACTACAATGAAGTCTCACTTGCCCCCGGTCAAAAGGGCCATCTGAAAAAAGTTTAAAATCCAGAAAGGCAGGACAGGCCATGGAGAACTGGGAGCCTTGTTATGCTGATGGGCGGGATGTAAATTGCCAATAGACACTCGGGAGAAGTGTATGGTGTTTCCTGAAACATCTGAAAAACAAAGCAACAGAGCCTAGGGCACTTCCACTTTGGTCCTATAGCTTAGGGAAATTAAAATCCAAAAGACACAGCCACCCCAAAGTTTGGGACGACTCTGTTTACAAGAACCTCGTTTACAGTACAAGTTCAACATCGCAGAAAGTGAAAAATGGATAAAGAAGTTGTGGTATTTACTTACAAAGCAATATCACTCAGCAATGAAATCTATGTCATCAGGCCCTTAGCAGCACAATGAGTGGACTCAGGTATGATGATTCTAACTGAAATAAGTCACACAGAAAAAGAAACATCATAAGATATCAGTAATACACGGAATGTAAACTTGGCTACACAGGAACTGAATTCCAAAACAGAACAGGGTCTCAAATTTAGAAAACCAACTTATGCTTGCTTAAGGGGAAAGGTGAGTTGGGGTACTGCATAAAAGCAGAGAATGAAATGAGCACAGATAAAGTTCCTGAAGCCAAATATGGAATAGACAAGAGCTACTCCTTGCTCAACGAAATAGACTCAACACCGCATATTAAACGCCTAAGAATGTACCTGACTAGTAAGTATCTTAAAACCTATGGATTGCTATGTCTCCGAAAGAGAATCAAGCATGTGTACAGGGGCATAAACGCAGCAGTGATAGGATTGGAGAGGTTCGGTGAGCAAATGAAGACCCTTTGAAGTCATATTGCATGGTACCCATTCCATGGGTTTCAACTACCCAGGTTTAAGGTATTCTTCCTTCAGCTAAAACATGCATGTGGAACCTAGAGTATGATCAACCATGTGATCGGGAGATGTGTTCAAATATGTCTCAGTTTTCGTACCCTGGTACTCGGGTGCAACATTCCAGACGCTTTACTAACACTCTCCCGACTTGGAGAGTCAGTCCCTTTAACCTCCAGTTTGGCCCAGTTTGCAATTTCTGCGGAAGATGAACAGTAATAGCGAGAACCAATGAGAGACTAGCTGGAGGTGTCTGGACGGGCAAATTTAACTCTCATTTCCCACCAGGAAGAGGAAATAACCAAAGGCTCAGCGTGCCGTGCCGGAACCATATTAGGGCCTGAAGCCATCCTGCGGTGTTGCGGCCAGGTCACAAGAAAGCGAGTTGAAGAAAGGAGCTCAGGGCCACTGTAATTCACAAACCTGCAGAGTTATAAATGACAGCTATCGTCCAAAAATATACTGAACTAAGGCTGCCAAGAGGACTTCAAAGCGGGGCAGAATTGCAGGAAACCGATTTCAGGAGGTAGACTGGAATTGCATTGAAAGCATAGGAAAAGAGGCAGAACGTCCACAATGATGCACTTGGCCAAAAAGGGCGTATGCGTTTTTTCCTGAATATATTCAGGAAAAAACGCATACGCCCTTTTTGGCCAACCAAGCAAGCTTGCAAAGGAAATCTGCACTACAATGAAGTCTCACTTCCCCCCGGTCAAAAGGGCCATCTGAAAAAAGTGTAAAATCCAGAAAGACAGGACAGGCCATGGAGAACTGGGAGCCTTGTTATGCTGATGGGTGGGATGTAAATTGCCAACAGACACTCGGGAGAAGTGTATGGTGTTTCCTGAAACATCTAAGAAACAAAGCAACAGAGCCTGGGGCACTTCCACTTATGGTCCTATAGCTTAGGGAAATTAAAATCAAAAAGACACAGCCACCCCAAATTTTGGGACGCCTCTGTTTACAAGAACCTCGTTTACGTACAAGTTCAACATCGCAGAAAGTGAAAAATGGATAAAGAAGTTGTGGTATTTACTTACAAAGCAATATCACTCAGCAATGAAATCTATGTCATCAGGCCCTTAGCAGCACAATGAGTGGATTCAGGTATGATGATTCTAACTGAAATAAGTCACACAGAAAAAGAAACATCATAAGATATCAGTAATACACGGAATGTAAACTTGGCTACACAGGAACTGAATTACAGAACAGAACAGGGTCTCAAATTTAGAAAACCAACTTATGCTTGCTTAAGGGGAAAGGTGAGTTGGGGTGCTGCATAAAAACAGAGATTGAAATGAGCACAGATAAAGTTCCTTAAGCCAAATATGGAATAGACAAGAGCTACTCCTTGCTCAACGAAATGGACTCAACACCGCATATTAAACGCCTAAGAATGTACCTGACTAGTAAGTATCTTAAAACCTATGGATTGCTATGTCTGCAAAAGAGAATCAAGCATGTGTACAGGGGCATAAACGCAGCAGTGATAGGATTGGAGAGGTTCGGTGAGCAAATGAAGACCCTTTGAAGTCATATTGCATGGTACCCATTCCATGGGTTTCAACTACCCAGGTTTAAGGTATTCTTCCTTCAGCTAAAACATGCATGTGGAACCTAGAGTATGATCAACCATGTGATCGGGAGACGTGTTCAAATATGTCTCAGTTTTCGTACCCTGGTACTCGGGTGCAACATTCCAGACGCTTTACTAACACTCTCCCGACTTGGAGAGTCAGTCCCTTTAACCTCCTGTTTGGCCCAGTTTGCAATTTCTGTGGAACATGAACAGGAATAGCGAGAACCAATGAGAGACTAGCTGGAGGTGTCTGGACGGGCAAATTTAACTCTCATTTCCCACCAGGAAGAGAAAATAACCAAAGGCTCAGGGTGCCGTGCCGGAACCAGATTAGGGCCTGAAGCGATCCTGCGGTGTTGCGGCCAGCTCACAAGAAAGCGAGTTGAAGAAAGGAGCTCAGGGGCACTGTAATTCACAAACCTGCAGAGTTATAAATGACAGCTATCGTCCAAAAATATACTGAAGTAAGGCTGCCAAGAGGACTTGAAAGCGGGGCAGAATTGCAGGAAACCGATTTCAGGAGGTAGACTGCAATTGCATTGAAAGCATAGGAAAAGAGGCAGAGCGTCCACAATGATGCACTTGGCCAAAAAGGGCGTATGCGTTTTTTCCTGAATATATTCAGGAAAAAACGCATACGCCCTTTTTGGCCAACCAAGCAAGCTTGCAAAGGAAATCTGCACTACAATGAAGTCTCACTTCCCCACGGTCAAAAGGGCCATCTGAAAAACGTGTAAAATCCAGAAAGGCAGGACAGGCCATGGAGAACTGGGAGCCTTGTTATGCTGATGGGCGGGATGTCAATTGCCAACAGACACTCGGGAGAAGTGTATGGTGTTTCCTGAAACATCTAAGAAACAAAGCAACAGAGCCTAGGGCACTTCCACTTATGGTCCTATAGCTTAGGGAAATTAAAATCAAAAAGACACAGCCACCCCAAATTTTGGGACGCCTCTGTTTACAAGAACCTCGTTTACAGTACAAGTTCAACATCGCAGAAAGTGAAAAATGGATAAAGAAGTTGTGGTATTTACTTACAAAGCAATATCACTCAGCAATGAAATCTATGTCATCAGGCCCTTAGCAGCACAATGAGTGGATTCAGGTATGATGATTCTAACTGAAATAAGTCACACAGAAAAAGAAACATCATAAGATATCACTAATACACGGAATGTAAACTTGGCTACACAGGAACTGAATTACAGAACAGAACAGGGTCTCAAATTTAGAAAACCAACTTATGCTTGCTTAAGGGGAAAGGTGAGTTGGGGTGCTGCATAAAACCAGAGATTGAAATGAGCACAGATAAAGTTCCTTAAGCCACATATGGAATAGACAAGAGCTACTCCTTGCTCAATGAAATGGACTCAACACCGCATATTAAACGCCTAAGAATGTACCTGACTAGTAAGTATCTTAAAACCTATGGATTGCTATGTCTCCGAAAGAGAAACAAGCGTGTGTACAGGGGCATAAACGCAGCAGAGATAGGATTGGAGAGGTTCGGTGAGCAAATGAAGACCCTTTGAAGTCATATTGCATGGTACCCATTCCACGGGTCTCAACTCTCCAGGTTTAAGGTATTCTTCCTTCAGCTAAAACATGCATGTGGAACCCAGAGTATGATCAACCATGTGATCAGGAGACGTGTTCAAATATGTCTCTGTTTTCGTACCCTGGTACTCGGGTGCAACATTCCAGACGCTTTACTAACACTCTCCCCACTTGGAGAGTCAGCACCTTTAACCTCCTGTATGGCCCAGTTTGCAATTTCTGCGGAAGATGAACAGGAATAGCGAGAACCAATGAGAGACTAGCTGGAGGTGTCTGGACGGGCAATTTTAACTCTCATTTCCCACCAGGAAGAGGAATTAACCAAAGGCTCAGCGTGCTGTGCCAGAACCAGATTAGGGCCTGAAGCCATCCTGCGGTGCTGCGGCCAGGTCACAAGAAAGCGAGTTGAAGAAAGGAGCTCAGGGGCACTGTAATTCACAGACCTGCAGAGTTATAAATGACAGCTATCGTCCAAAAATATACTGAAGTAAGGCTGCCAAGAGGACTTGAAAGCGGGGCAGAATTGCAGGAAACCGATTTCAGGAGGTAGACTGGAATTGCATTGAAAGCATAGGAAAAGAGGCAGAACGTCCACAATGATGCACTTGGCCAAAAAGGGCGTATGCGTTTTTTCCTGAATATATTCAGGAAAAAACGCATACGCCCTTTTTGGCCAACCAAGCAAGCTTGCAAAGGAAATCTGCACTACAATGAAGTCTCACTTGCCCCCGGTCAAAAGGGCCATCTGAAAAAAGTTTAAAATCCAGAAAGGCAGGACAGGCCATGGAGAACTGGGAGCCTTGTTATGCTGATGGGCGGGATGTAAATTGCCAATAGACACTCGGGAGAAGTGTATGGTGTTTCCTGAAACATCTGAAAAACAAAGCAACAGAGCCTAGGGCACTTCCACTTTGGTCCTATAGCTTAGGGAAATTAAAATCCAAAAGACACAGCCACCCCAAAGTTTGGGACGACTCTGTTTACAAGAACCTCGTTTACAGTACAAGTTCAACATCGCAGAAAGTGAAAAATGGATAAAGAAGTTGTGGTATTTACTTACAAAGCAATATCACTCAGCAATGAAATCTATGTCATCAGGCCCTTAGCAGCACAATGAGTGGACTCAGGTATGATGATTCTAACTGAAATAAGTCACACAGAAAAAGAAACATCATAAGATATCAGTAATACACGGAATGTAAACTTGGCTACACAGGAACTGAATTCCAAAACAGAACAGGGTCTCAAATTTAGAAAACCAACTTATGCTTGCTTAAGGGGAAAGGTGAGTTGGGGTACTGCATAAAAGCAGAGAATGAAATGAGCACAGATAAAGTTCCTGAAGCCAAATATGGAATAGACAAGAGCTACTCCTTGCTCAACGAAATAGACTCAACACCGCATATTAAACGCCTAAGAATGTACCTGACTAGTAAGTATCTTAAAACCTATGGATTGCTATGTCTCCGAAAGAGAATCAAGCATGTGTACAGGGGCATAAACGCAGCAGTGATAGGATTGGAGAGGTTCGGTGAGCAAATGAAGACCCTTTGAAGTCATATTGCATGGTACCCATTCCATGGGTTTCAACTACCCAGGTTTAAGGTATTCTTCCTTCAGCTAAAACATGCATGTGGAACCTAGAGTATGATCAACCATGTGATCGGGAGATGTGTTCAAATATGTCTCAGTTTTCGTACCCTGGTACTCGGGTGCAACATTCCAGACGCTTTACTAACACTCTCCCGACTTGGAGAGTCAGTCCCTTTAACCTCCAGTTTGGCCCAGTTTGCAATTTCTGCGGAAGATGAACAGGAATAGCGAGAACCAATGAGAGACTAGCTGGAGGTGTCTGGACGGGCAAATTTAACTCTCATTTCCCACCAGGAAGAGGAAATAACCAAAGGCTCAGCGTGACGTGCCGGAACCATATTAGGGCCTGAAGCCATCCTGCGGTGTTGCGGCCAGGTCACAAGAAAGCGAGTTGAAGAAAGGAGCTCAGGGCCACTGTAATTCACAAACCTGCAGAGTTATAAATGACAGCTATCGTCCAAAAATATACTGAAGTAAGGCTGCCAAGAGGACTTGAAAGCGGGGCAGAATTGCAGGAAACCGATTTCAGGAGGTAGACTGGAATTGCATTGAAAGCATAGGAAAAGAGGCAGAACGTCCACAATGATGCACTTGGCCAAAAAGGGCGTATGCGTTTTTTCCTGAATATATTCAGGAAAAAACGCATACGCCCTTTTTGGCCAACCAAGCAAGCTTGCAAAGGAAATCTGCACTACAATGAAGTCTCACTTCCCCCCGGTCAAAAGGGCCATCTGAAAAAAGTGTAAAATCCAGAAAGACAGGACAGGCCATGGAGAACTGGGAGCCTTGTTATGCTGATGGGTGGGATGTAAATTGCCAACAGACACTCGGGAGAAGTGTATGGTGTTTCCTGAAACATCTAAGAAACAAAGCAACAGAGCCTGGGGCACTTCCACTTATGGTCCTATAGCTTAGGGAAATTAAAATCAAAAAGACACAGCCACCCCAAATTTTGGGACGCCTCTGTTTACAAGAACCTCGTTTACAGTAGAAGTTCAACATCGCAGAAAGTGAAAAATGGATAAAGAAGTTGTGGTATTTACTTACAAAGCAATATCACTCAGCAATGAAATCTATGTCATCAGGCCCTTAGCAGCACAATGAGTGGATTCAGGTATGATGATTCTAACTGAAATAAGTCACACAGAAAAAGAAACATCATAAGATATCAGTAATACACGGAATGTAAACTTGGCTACACAGGAACTGAATTACAGAACAGAACAGGGTCTCAAATTTAGAAAACCAACTTATGCTTGCTTAAGGGGAAAGGTGAGTTGGGGTGCTGCATAAAAACAGAGATTGAAATGAGCACAGATAAAGTTCCTTAAGCCAAATATGGAATAGACAAGAGCTACTCCTTGCTCAACGAAATGGACTCAACACCGCATATTAAACGCCTAAGAATGTACCTGACTAGTAAGTATCTTAAAACCTATGGATTGCTATGTCTGCAAAAGAGAATCAAGCATGTGTACAGGGGCATAAACGCAGCAGTGATAGGATTGGAGAGGTTCGGTGAGCAAATGAAGACCCTTTGAAGTCATATTGCATGGTACCCATTCCATGGGTTTCAACTACCCAGGTTTAAGGTATTCTTCCTTCAGCTAAAACATGCATGTGGAACCTAGAGTATGATCAACCATGTGATCGGGAGACGTGTTCAAATATGTCTCAGTTTTCGTACCCTGGTACTCAGGTGCAACATTCCAGACGCTTTACTAACACTCTCCCGACTTGGAGAGTCAGTCCCTTTAACCTCCTGTTTGGCCCAGTTTGCAATTTCTGTGGAACATGAACAGGAATAGCGAGAACCAATGAGAGACTAGCTGGAGGTGTCTGGACGGGCAAATTTAACTCTCATTTCCCACCAGGAAGAGAAAATAACCAAAGGCTCAGCGTGCCGTGCCGGAACCAGATTAGGGCCTGAAGCGATCCTGCGGTGTTGCGGCCAGCTCACAAGAAAGCGAGTTGAAGAAAGGAGCTCAGGGGCACTGTAATTCACAAACCTGCAGAGTTATAAATGACAGCTATCGTCCAAAAATATACTGAAGTAAGGCTGCCAAGAGGACTTGAAAGCGGGGCAGAATTGCAGGAAACCGATTTCAGGAGGTAGACTGCAATTGCATTGAAAGCATAGGAAAAGAGGCAGAGCGTCCACAATGATGCACTTGGCCAAAAAGGGCGTATGCGTTTTTTCCTGAATATATTCAGGAAAAAACGCATACGCCCTTTTTGGCCAACCAAGCAAGCTTGCAAAGGAAATCTGCACTACAATGAAGTCTCACTTCCCCACGGTCAAAAGGGCCATCTGAAAAACGTGTAAAATCCAGAAAGGCAGGACAGGCCATGGAGAACTGGGAGCCTTGTTATGCTGATGGGCGGGATGTCAATTGCCAACAGACACTCGGGAGAAGTGTATGGTGTTTCCTGAAACATCTAAGAAACAAAGCAACAGAGCCTAGGGCACTTCCACTTATGGTCCTATAGCTTAGGGAAATTAAAATCAAAAAGACACAGCCACCCCAAATTTTGGGACGCCTCTGTTTACAAGAACCTCGTTTACAGTACAAGTTCAACATCGCAGAAAGTGAAAAATGGATAAAGAAGTTGTGGTATTTACTTACAAAGCAATATCACTCAGCAATGAAATCTATGTCATCAGGCCCTTAGCAGCACAATGAGTGGATTCAGGTATGATGATTCTAACTGAAATAAGTCACACAGAAAAAGAAACATCATAAGATATCACTAATACACGGAATGTAAACTTGGCTACACAGGAACTGAATTACAGAACAGAACAGGGTCTCAAATTTAGAAAACCAACTTATGCTTGCTTAAGGGGAAAGGTGAGTTGGAGTGCTGCATAAAACCAGAGATTGAAATGAGCACAGATAAAGTTCCTTAAGCCAAATATGGAATAGACAAGAGCTACTCCTTGCTCAACGAAATGGACTCAACACCGCATATTAAACGCCTAAGAATGTACCTGACTAGTAAGTATCTTAAAACCTATGGATTGCTATGTCTCCAAAAGAGTATCAAGCATGTGTACAGGGGCATAAACGCAGCAGTGATAGGATTGGAGAGGTTCGGTGAGCAAATGAAGACCCTTTGAAGTCATATTGCATGGTACCCATTACACGGGTCTCAACTACCCAGGTTCAAGGTATTCTTCCTGCAGCTAATACATGCATGTGGAACCGAGAGTATGATCAACCATGTGATCGGGAGACGTGTTCAAATATGTCTCAGTTTTCGTACCCTGGTACTCGGGTGCAACATTCCAGATGCTTTACTAACACTCTCTCGACTTGGAGAGTCAGTCCCTTTAACCTCCTGTTTGGCCCAGTTTGCAATTTCTGTGGAACATGAACAGGAATAGCGAGAACCAATGAGAGACTAGCTGGAGGTGTCTGGACGGGCAAATTTAACTCTCATTTCCCACCAGGAAGAAGAATTAACCAAATGCTCAGCGTGCCGTGCCGGAACCAGATTAGGAACTGAAGCCATCCTGTGGTGTTGCGGCCAGCTCACAAGAAAGCGAGTTGAAGAAAGGAGCTCAGGGGCACTGTAATTCACAAACCTGCAGAGTTATAAATGACAGCTATCGTCCAAAAATATACTGAAGTAAGGCTGCCAAGAGGACTTGAAAGCGGGGCAGAATTGCAGGAAACCGATTTCAGGAGGTAGACTGGAATTGCATTGAAAGCATAGGAAAAGAGGCAGAACGTCCACAATGATGCACTTGGCCAAAAAGGGCGTATGCGTTTTTTCCTGAATATATTCAGGAAAAAACGCATACGCCCTTTTTGGCCAACCAAGCAAGCTTGCAAAGGAAATCTGCACTACAATGAAGTCTCACTTGCCCCCGGTCAAAAGGGCCATCTGAAAAAAGTGTAAAATCCAGAAAGGCAGGACAGGCCATGGAGAACTGGGAGCCTTGTTATGCTGTTGGGCGGGATGTAAATTGCCAACAGACACTAGGGAGAAGTGTATGGTGTTTCCTGAAACATCTAAAAAACAAAGCAACAGAGCCTAGGGCACTTCCACTTATGGTCCTATAGCTTAGGGAAATTAAAATCAAAAAGACACAGCCACCCCAAAGTTTAGGACGCCTCTGTTTACAAGAACCTCGTTTACAGAACAAGTTCAACATCGCCGAAAGTGAAAAATGGATAAAGAAGTTGTGGTATTTACTTACAAAGCAATATCACTCAGCAATGAAATCTATGTCATCAGGCCCTTAGCAGCACAATGAGTGGATTCAGGTATGATGATTCTAACTGAAATAAGTCACACAGAAAAAGAAACATCATAAGATATCAGTAATACACGGAATGTAATCTTGGCTACACAGGAACTGAATTCCAAAACAGAACAGTGTCACAAATTTAGAAAAGCAACTTATGCTTCCTTGAGGGCAAAGGTGAGTTGGGGTGCTGCATAAAAGCAGAGATTGAAATGAGCACAGATAAAGTTCCTTAAGCCAAATATGGAATAGACAAGAGCTACTCCTTGCTCAATGAAATGGACTCAACACCGCATATTAAACGCCTAAGAATGTACCTGACTAGTAAGTATCTTAAAACCTATGGATTGCTATGTCTCCAAAAGAGAATCAAGCATGTGTACAGGGGCATAAACGCAGCAGTGATAGGATTGGAGAGGTTTGGTGAGCAAATGAAGACCCTTTGAAGTCATATTGCATGGTACCCATTCCACGGGTTTCAACTACCCAGGTTTAAGGTATTCTTCCTTCAGCTAAAACATGCATGTGGAACCTAGAGTATGATCAACCATGTGATCGGGAGACGTGTTCAAATATGTCTCAGTTTTCGTACCCTGGTACTCGGGTGCAACATTCCAGACACTTTACTAACACTCTCCAGACTTCGAGAGTCAGTCCCTTTAACCTCCTGTTTGGCCCAGTTTGCAATTTCTGCGGAAAATGAACAGGAATAGCGAGAACAAATGAGAGACTAGCTGGAGGTGTCTGGACGGGCAAATTTAACTCTCATTTCCCACCAGGAAGAGGAAATAACCAAAGGCTCAGCGTGCCGTGCCAGAACCAGATTAGGGCCTGAAGCCATCCTGCGGTGTTGCGGCCAGGTCACAAGAAAGCGAGTTGAAGAAAGGAGCTCAGGGGCACTGTAATTCACAAACATGCAGAGCTATACATGACAGCTATCGTCCAAAAATATACTGAAGTAAGGCTGCCAAGAGGACTTGAAAGTGGGGCAGAATTGCAGGAAACCGATTTCAGGAGGTAGACTGGAATTGCATTGAAAGCATAGGAAAAGAGGCAGAACGTCCACAATGATGCACTTGGCCAAAAAGGGCGAATGCGTTTTTTCCTGAATATATTCAGGAAAAAACGCATACGCCCTTTTTGGCCAAGCAAGCAAGCTTGCAAAGGAAATCTGCACTACAATGAAGTCTCACTTCCCCCCGGTCAAGAGGGCCATCTGAAAAAAGTGTAAAATCCAGAAAGGCAGGACAGGCCATGGAGAACTGGGATCCTTGTTATGCTGATGGGCGGGATGTAAATTGCCAACAGACACTTGGTAGAAGTGTATGGTGTTTCCTGAAACATCTAAAAAACAAAGCAACAGAGCCTAGGGCACTTCCACTTATGGTCCTATAGCTTAGGGAAATTAAAATCAAAAAGACACAGCCACCCCAAAGTTTGGGACGCCTCTGTTTACAAGAACCTCGTTTACCGTACAAGTTCAATATCACAGAAAGTGAAAAATGGATAAAGAACTTGTGGTATTTACGTACAATGCAGTAACACTCAGCAATGAAATCTATGTCATCAGGCCCGTAGCAGCATAATGAGTGGATTCAGGTACGATGATTCTAACTGAAATAAGTCACACAGAAAAAGAAACATCATAAGATATCACTAATACACGGAATGTAAACTTGGCTACACAGGAACTGAATTCCAAAACAGAACAGGGTCTCAAATTTAGAAAACCAACTTATGCTTGCTTAAGGGGAAAGGTGAGTTGGGGTGCTGCATAAAACCAGAGATTGAAATGAGCACAGATAAAGTTCCTTAAGCCAAATATGGAATAGACAAGAGCTACTCCTTGCTCAACGAAATGGACACAACACCCCATATTAAATGCCTAAGAATGTACCTGAGTAGTAAGTATCTTAAAACCTATGGATTGCTGTGTCTCCAAAAGAGAATCAAGCGTGTGTACAGGGGCATAAACGCAGCAGTGATAGGATTGGAGAGGTTCGGTGAGCAAATGAAGACCCTTTGAAGTCATATTACATGGTACCCATTACACGGGTCTCAAATCTCCAGGTTTAAGGTATTCTTCCTTCAGCTAAAACATGCATGTGGAACCCAGAGTATGATCAACCGTGTGAACAGGTGACCTGTTCAGATATGTCTCAGTTTTCATACCCTGGTACTCGGGTGCAACATTCCAGACGCTTTAATAACACTCTCCCCACTTGAGGAGTCAGCGCCTTTAACCTCGTGTTTCTCCCAGTTTGCAATTTCTGTGGAAGATGAACAGGTATAGGGAGAACCAATGAGAGGCTAGCTGGAGGTGTCTGGACGGGCAAATTTAACTCTCATTTCCCACCAGGAAGAGGAAATAACCAAAGGCTCAGCGTGCCGTGCCGGAACCAGATTAGGGCCTGAAGCCATCCTGCGGTGTTGCGGCCAGGTCACAAGAAAGCGAGTTGAAGAAAGGAGCTCAGGGGCACTGTAATTCAAAAACCTGCAGAGTTATAAATGACAGCTATCGTCCAAAAATATACTGAAGTAAGGCTGCCAAGAGGACTTGAAAGCGGGGCAGAATTGCAGGAAACCGATTTCAGGAGGTAGACTGGAATTGCATTGAAAGCATAGGAAAAGAGGCAGAACGTCCACAATGATGCACTTGGCCAAAAAGGGCGTATGCGTTTTTTCCTGAATATATTCAGGAAAAAACGCATACGCCCTTTTTGGCCAACCAAGCAAGCTTGCAAAGGAAATCTGCACTACAATGAAGTCTCACTTCCCCCCGGTCAAAAGGGCCATCTGAAAAAAGTGTAAAATCCAGAAAGGCAGGACAGGCCATGGAGAACTGGGAGCCTTGTTATGCTGATGGGTGGGATGTAAATTGCCAACAGACACTCGGGAGAAGTGTATGGTGTTTCCTGAAACATCTAAGAAACAAAGCAACAGAGCCTAGGGCACTTCCACTTATGGTCCTATAGCTTAGGGAAATTAAAATCAAAAAGACACAGCCACCCCAAAGTTTGGGACGCCTCTGTTTACAAGAACCTCGTTTACTGTACAAGTTCAATATCACAGAAAGTGAAAAATGGATAAAGAAGTTGTGGTACTTACGTACAATGCAGTATCACTCAGCAATGAAATCTATGTCATCAGGCCCGTAGCAGCATAATGAGTGGATTCAGGTATGATGATTCTAACTGAAATAAGTCACACAGAAAAAGAAACATCATAAGATATCACTAATACACGGAATGTAAACTTGGCTACACAGGAACTGAATTACAGAACAGAACAGGGTCTCAAATTTAGAAAACCAACTTATGCTTGCCTAAGGGGAAAGGTGAGTTGGGGTGCTGCATAAAAACAGAGATTGAAATGAGCACAGATCATGTTCCTAGCGCCAAATATGGAATAGACTAGAGCTACTCCTTGCTCAACGAAATGGACTCAACACCCCATATTAAACGCCTAAGAATGTACCTGACTAGTAAGTATCTTAAAACCTATGGATTGCTATGTCTGCAAAAGAGAATCAAGCGTGTGTACAGGGTCATAAACGTAGCAGTGATAGGATTGGAGAGGTTCGGTGAGCAAATGAAGACCCTTTGAAGTCATATTGCATGGTACCCATTACACGGGTCTCAACTCTCCAGGTTTAAGGTATTCTTCCTTCAGCTAAAACATGCATGTGGAACCCAGAGTATGATCAACCGTGTGAACGGGAGACGTGTTCAAATATGTCTCAGTTTTCCTCCCCTGGTACTCGGGTGCAACATTCCAGACGCTTTACTAACACTCTCCCGACTTGGAGAGTCAGCCCCTTTAACCTCCTGTTTGGCCCAGTTTGCAATTTCTGCGGAAGATGAACAGGAATAGGGAGAACCAATGAGAGACTAGCTGGAGGTGTCTGGATGGGCAAATTTAACTCTCATTTCCCACCAGGAAGGGGAAATAACCAAAGGCTCAGCGTGCCATGCCGGAACCAGATTAGGGCCTGAAGCCATCCTGCGGTGTTGCGGCCAGGTCACAAGAAAGCGAGTTGAAGAAAGGAGCTCAGGGGCACTGTAATTCACAAACCTGCAGAGTTATAAATGACAGCTATCGTCCAAAAATATACTGAAGTAAGGCTGCCAAGAGGACTTGAAAGCAGGGCAGAATTGCAGGAAACCGATTTCAGGAGGTAGACTGGAATTGCATTGAAAGCATAGGAAAAGAGGCAGAACGTCCACAATGATGCACTTGGCCAAAAAGGGCGTATGCGTTTTTTCCTGAATATATTCAGGAAAAAACGCATACGCCCTTTTTGGCCAACCAAGCAAGCTTGCAAACGAAATCTGCACTACAATGAAGTCTCACTTCCCCCCGGTCAAAAGGGCTTTCTGAAAAAAGTGTAAAATCCAGAAAGGCAGGACAGGCCATGGAGAACTGGGAGCCTTGTTATGCTGATGGGCGGATGTCAATTGCCAACAGACACTCGGGAGAAGTGTATGGTGTTTCCTGAAACATCTAAGAAACAAAGCAACAGAGCCTAGGGCACTTCCACTTATGGTCCTATAGCTTAGGGAAATTAAAATCAAAAAGACACAGCCACCCCAAAGTTTGGGACGCCTCTGTTTACAAGAACCTCGTTTACCGTACAAGTTCAATATCACAGAAAGTGAAAAATGGATAAAGAACTTGTGGTACTTACGTACAATGCAGTATCACTCAGCAATGAAATCTATGTCATCAGGCCCGTAGCAGCAAAATGAGTGGATTCAGGTACGATGATTCTAACTGAAATAAGTCACACAGAAAAAGAAACATCATAAGATATCACTAATACACGGAATGTAAACTTGGCTACACAGGAACTGAATTCCAAAACAGAACAGGGTCTCAAATTTAGAAAACCAACTTATGCTTGCTTAAGGGGAAAGGTGAGTTGGGGTGCTGCATAAAACCAGAGATTGAAATGAGCACAGATAAAGTTCCTTAAGCCAAATATGGAATAGACAAGAGCTACTCCTTGCTCAACGAAATAGACTCAACACCGCATGTTAAACGACTAAGAATGTACCTGACTAGTAAGTATCTTAAAACCTATGGATTGCTATGTCTCCAAAAGAGAATCAAGCATGTGTACAGGGGCATAAACGCAGCAGTGATAGGATTGGAGAGGTTCGGTGAGCAAATGAAGACCCTTTGAAGTCATATTGCATGGTACCCATTCCACGGGTCTCAACTCTCCAGGTTTAAGATATTCTTCCTTCAGCTAAAACATGCATGTGGAACCCAGAGTATGATCAACCGTGTGAACGGGAGACGTGTTCAAATATGTCTCAATTTCCTCCCCTGGTACTCGGGTGCAACATTCCAGACGCTTTACTAACACTCTCCCCACTTGGAGAGTCAGCGCCTTTAACCTCCTGTTTGGCCCAGTTTGTAATTTCTGCGGAAGATGAACAGGAACAGCGAGAACCAATGAGAGACTAGCTGGAGGTGTCTGGATGGGCAAATTTAACTCTCATTTCCCACCAGGAGGAGGAATTAACCAAAGGCTCAGCGTGCCGTGCCGGAACCAGATTAAGGCCTGAAGCCATCCTGCGGTGTCGCGGCCAGCTCAAAAGAAAGCGAGTTGAAGAAAGCAGCTCAGGGGCACTGTAATTCACAAACCTGCAGAGTTATAAATGACAGCTATCGTCCAAAAATATACTGAAGTAAGGCTGCCAAGAGGACTTGAAAGCGGGGCAGAATTGCAGGAAACCGATTTCAGGAGGAAGACTGGAATTGCATTGAAAGCATAGGAAAAGAGGCAGAACGTCCACAATGATGCACTTGGCCAAAAAGGGCGTATGCGTTTTTTCCTGAATATATTACTCCTGAATATATTCAGGAAAAAACGCATACGCCCTTTTTGGCCAACCAAGCAAGCTTGCAAACGAAATCTGCACTACAATGAAGTCTCACTTCCGCCCAGTCAAAAGGGCCATCTGAAAAAAGTGTAAAATCCAGAAAGGCAGGACAGGCCATGGAGAACTGGGAGCCTTGTTATGCTGATGGGTGGGATGTAAATTGCCAACAGACACTCGGGAGAAGTGTATGGTGTTTCCTGAAACATCTAAAAAACAAAGCAACAGAGCCTAGGGCACTTCCACTTATGGTCCTATAGCTTAGGGAAATTAAAATCAAAAAGATACAGCCACCCCAATGTTTGGGACGCCTCTGTTTACAAGAACCTCGTTTACCATACAAGTTCAATATCACAGAAAGTGAAAAATGGATAAAGAACTTGTGGTACTTACGTACAATGCAGTATCACTCAGCAATGAAATCTATGTCATCAGGCCCTTAGCAGCACAATGAGTGGATTCAGGTACTATGATTCTAACTGAAATAAGTCACACAGAAAAAGAAACATCGTAAGATATCACTAATACACGGAATGTAAACTTTGCTACACAGGAACTGAATTCCAAAACAGAACAGGGTCTCAAATTTAGAAAACCAACTTATGCTTGCTTAAGTGGACAGGTGAGTTGGGGTGCTGCATAAAACCAGAGATTGAAATGAGCACAGATAAAGTTCCTTAAGCCAAATATGGAATAGATAAGAGCTACTCCTTGCTCAACGAAATGGACTCAACACCCCATATTAAACACCTAAGAATGTACCTGACTAGTAAGTATCTTAAAACCTATGGATTGCTATGTCTCCAAAAGAGAATCAAGCGTGTGTACAGGGGCATAAACGCAGCAGTGATAGGATTGGAGAGGTTTGGTGAGCAAATGAAGACCCTTTGAAGTCATATTGCATGGTACCCATTCCATGGGTTTCAACTACCCAGGTTTAAGGTATTCTTCCTTCAGCTAAAACATGCATGTGGAACCCAGAGTATGATCAACCATGTGATCGGGAGACGTGTTCAAATATGTCTCAGTTTTCGTACCCTGGTACTTGGGTGCAACATTCCAGACGCTTTACTAACACTCTCCCGACTTGGAGAGTCAGTCCCTTTAACCTCCTGTTTGGCCCAGTTTGCAATTTCTGTGGAACATGAACAGGAATAGCGAGAACCAATGAGAGACTAGCTGGAGGTGTCTGGACGGGCAAATTTAACTCTCATTTCCCACCAGGAAGAGGAATTAACCAAAGGCTCAGCATGCCGTGCCGGAACCAGATTAGGAACTGAAGCCATCCTGCGGTGTTGTGGCCAGCTCACAAGAAAGCGAGTTGAAGAAAGGAGCTCAGGGGCACTGTAATTCACAAACCTGCAGAGTTATAAATGACAGCTATCGTCCAAAAATATACTGAAGTAAGGCTGCCAAGAGGACTTGAAAGCGGGGCAGAATTGCAGGAAACCGATTTCAGGAGGTAGACTGGAATTGCATTGAAAGCATAGGAAAAGAGGCAGAACGTCCACAATGATGCACTTGGCCAAAAAGGGCGTATGCGTTTTTTCCGGAATATATTCAGGAAAAAACGCATACGCCCTTTTTGGCCAACCAAGCAAGCTTGCAAAGGAAATCTGCACTACAATGAAGTCTCACTTCCCCCCGGTCAAAAGGGCCATCTGAAAAAAGTGTAAAATCCAGAAAGGCAGGACAGGTCATGGAGAACTGGGAGCCTTGTTATGCTGATGGGCGGGATGTAAATTGCCAACAGACACTTGGGAGAAGCGTATGGTGTTTCCTGAAACATCTGAAAAACAAAGCAACAGAGCCTAGGGCACTTCCACTTATGGTCCTATAGCTTAGGGAAATTAAAATCAAAAAGACACAGCCACCCCAAAGTTTGGGACGCCTCTGTTTACAAGAACCTCGTTTACAGTACAAGTTCAATATCGCAGAAAGTGAAAAATGGATAAAGAAGCTGTGGTATTTACTTACAAAGCAATATCACTCAGCAATGAAATCTATGTCATCAGGCCCTTAGCAGCACAATGAGTGGATTCAGGTATGATGATTCTAACTGAAATAAGTCACACAGAAAAAGAAACATCATAAGATATCAGTAATACACGGAATGTAAACTTGGCTACACAGGAACTGAATTACAGAACAGAACAGGGTCTCAAATTTAGAAAAGCAACTTATGCTTGCTTAAGGGGAAAGGTGAGTTGGGGTGCTGCATAAAACCAGAGATTGAAATGAGCACAGATAAAGTTCCTTAAGCCAAATATGGAATAGACAAGAGCTACTCCTTGCTCAACGAAATGGACTCAACACCCCATATTAAACGCCTAAGAATGTACCTGACTAGAATCTTAAAACCTATGGATTGCTATGTCTCCGAAAGAGAATCAAGCATGTGTACAGGGGCATAAACGCAGCAGTGATAGGATTGGAGATGTTCGGTGAGCAAATGAAGACCGTTTGAAGTCATATTGCATGGTACCCATTCCATGGGTTTCAACTACCCAGGTTTAAGGTATTCTTCCTTCAGCTAAAACATGCATGTGGAACCTAGAGTATGATCAACCATGTGATCGGGAGACGTGTTCAAATATGTCTCAGTTTTCGTACCCTGGTACTCGGGTGCAACATTCCAGACGCTTTACTAACACTCTCCCGACTTGGAGAGTCAGTCCCTTTAACCTCCTGTTTGGCCCAGTTTGCAATTTCTGCGGAAGATGAACAGGAATAGCGAGAACCAATGAGAGACTAGCTGGAGGTGTCTGGACGGGCAAATTTAACTCTCATTTCCCACCAGGAAGAGGAAATAACCAAAGGCTCAGCGTGCCGTGCCGGAACCATATTAGGGCCTGAAGCCATCCTGCGGTGGTGCGACCAGGTCACAAGAAAGCGAGTTGAAGAAAGGGGCTCAGGGGCACTGTAATACACAAACCTGCAGAGTTATAAATGACAGCTATCGTCCAAAAATATACTGAAGTAAGGCTGCCAAGAGGACTTGAAAGCGGGGCAGAATTGCAGGAAACCGATTTCAGGAGGGAGACTGGAATTGCATTGAAAGCATAGGAAAAGAGGCAGAACGTCCACAATGATGCACTTGGCCAAAAAGGGCGTATTCGTTTTTTCCTGAATATATTCAGGAAAAAACGCATACACACTTTTTGGCCAACCAAGCAAGCTTGCAAAGGAAATCTGCACTACAATGAAGTCTCACTTCCCCCCGGTCAAAAGGGCCATCTGAAAAAAGTGTAAAATCCAGAAAGGCAGGACAGGCCATGGAGAACTGGGAGCCTTGTTATGCTGATGGGCGGGATGTAAATTACCAACAGACACTTGGGAGAAGTGTATGTTGTTTCCTGAAACATCTGAAGAACAAAGCAACAGAGCCTAGGGCACTTCCACTTATGGTCCTATAGCTTAGGGAAATTAAATTCAAAAAGACACAGCCACCCCAAAGTTTGGGACGCCTCTGTTTACAAGAACCTCATTTACAGTACAAGTTCAACATCGCAGAAAGTGAAAAATGGATAAAGAAGTTGTGGTATTTACTTACAAAGCAATATCACTCGGCAATGAAATCTATGTCATCAGGCCCTTAGCAGCACAATGAGTGGATTCAGGTATGATGATTCTAACTGAAATAAGTCACACAGAAAAAGAAACATCATAAGATATCAGTAATACATGGAATGTAAACTTGGCTACACAGGACCTGAATTATAGAACAGAACAGGGTCTCAAATTTAGAAAACCAACTTATGCTTGCTTAAGGGGAAAGGTGAGTTGGGGTGCTGCATAAAACCAGAGATTGAAATGAGCACAGATAAAGTTCCTTAAGCCAAATATGGAATAGACAAGAGCTACTCCTTGCTCAACGAAATGGACTGAACACCCCATATTAAACGCCTAAGAATGTACCTGACTAGTAAGTATCTTAAAACCTATGGATTGCTATGTCTCCGAAAGAGAATCAAGCATGTGTACAGGGGCCTAAACGCAGCAGTGATAAGATTGGAGAGGTTCGGTGAGCAAATGAAGACCCTTTGAAGTCATATTGCATGGTACCCATTCCATGGGTTTCAACTACCCAGGTTTAAGGTATTCTTCCTTCAGCTAAAACATGCATGTGGAACCTAGAGTATGATCAACCATGTGATCGGGAGACGTGTTCAAATATGTCTCAGTTTTCGTACCCTGGTACTCGGGTGCAACATTCCAGACGCTTTACTAACACTCTCCCGACTTGGAGAGTCAGTCCCTTTAACCTCCTGTTTCGCCCAGTTTGCAATTTCTGCGGAAGATGAACAGGAATAGCGAGAACCAATGAGAGACTAGCTGGAGGGGTCTGGACGGGCAAATTTAACTCTCATTTCCCACCAGGAAGAGGAAATAACCAAAGGCTCAGCATGCCGTGCCGGAACCAGATTAGGGACTGAAGCCATCCTGCGGTGTTGCGGCCAGCTCAAAAGAAAGCGAGTTGAAGAAAGGAGCTCAGGGGCACTGTAATTCACAAACCTGCAGAGTTATAAATGACAGCTATCGTTCAAAAATATACTGAAGTAAGGCTGCCAAGAGGACTTGAAAGTGGGGCAGAATTGCAGGAAACCGATTTCAGGAGGTAGACTGGAATTGCATTGAAAGCATAGGAAAAGAGGCAGAACGTCCACAATGATGCACTTGGCCAAAAAGGGCGTATGCGTTTTTTCCTGAATATATTCAGGAATATTTTCAGGAAAAATATATTCAGGAAAAAACGCATACGCCCTTTTTGGCCAACCAAGCAAGCTTGCAAAGGAAATCTGCACTACAATGAAGTCTCACTTCCCCCCGGTCAAAAGGGCCATCTGAAAAAAGTGTAAAATCCAGAAAGGCAGGACAGGCCATGGAGAACTGGGAGCCTTGTTATGCTGATGGGCGGGATGTAAATTACCAACAGACACTTGGGAGAAGTGTATGGTGTTTCCTGAAACATCTGAAAAACAAAGCAACAGAGCCTAGGGCACTTCCATTTATGGTCCTATAGCTTAGGGAAATTAAATTCAAAAAGACACAGCCACCCCAAAGTTTGGGACGCCTCTGTTTACAAGAATCTCATTTACAGTACAAGTTCAACATCGCAGAAAGTGAAAAATGGATAAAGAAGTTGTGGTATTTACTTACAAAGCAATATCACTCAGCAATGAAATCTATGTCATCAGGCCCTTAGCAGCACAATGAGTGGATTCAGGTATGATGATTCTAACTGAAATAAGTCACACAGAAAAAGAAACATCATAAGATATCAGTAATACACGGAATGTAAACTTGGCTACACAGGAACTGAATTACAGAACAGAACAGGGTCTCAAATTTAGAAAAGCAACTTATGCTTGCTTAAGGGGAAAGGTGAGTTGGGGTGCTGCATAAAACCAGAGATTGAAATGAGCACAGATAAAGTTCCTTAAGCCAAATATGGAATAGACAAGAGCTACTCCTTGCTCAACGAAATGGACTCAACACCCCATATTAAACGCCTAAGAATGTACCTGACTAGTAAATATCTTAAAACCTATGGATTGCTATGTCTCTGAAAGAGAATCAAGCATGTGTATAGGGGCATAAACGCAACAGTGATAAGATTGGAGAGGTTCGGTGAGCAAATGAAGACCCTTTGAAGTCATATTGCATGGTACCCATTACAAGGGTCTCAACTCTCCAGGTTTAAGGTATTCTTCCTTCAGCAAAAACATGCATGTGGAACCCAGAGTATGATCAACCGTGTTATCAGGAGACGTGTTCAAATATGTCTCAGTTTTCCTCCCCTGGTACTCGGGTGCAACATTCCAGACGCTTTACTAACACTCTCCCCACTTGGAGAGTCAGCGCCTCTAACCTCCTGTTTGGCCCAGTTTGCAATTTCTGCGGAAGATGAACAGGAATAGCGAGAACCAATGAGAGACTAGCTGGAGGTGTCTGGACGCGCAAATTTAACTCTCATTTCCCACCAGGAAGAGGAATTAACCAAAGGCTCAGCGTACCGTGCCGGAACCAGATTAGGGCCTGAAGCCATCCTGCGGTGTTGCGGCCAGCTCACAAGAAAGCGAGTTGAAGAAAGGAGCTCAGGGGCACTGTAATTCACAAACCTGCGGAGTTATAAATGACAGCTATCGTCCAAAAATATACTGAAGTAAGGCTGCCAAGAGGACTTGAAAGTGGGGCAGAATTGCAGGAAACCGATTTCAGGAGGTAGACTGGAATTGCATTGAAAGCATAGGAAAAGAGGCAGAACGTCCACAGTGATGCACTTGGCCAAAAAGGGCGTATGCGTTTTTTCCTGAATATATTCAGGAAAAAACGCATACGCCCTTTTTGGCCAACCAAGCAAGCTTGCGAAGGAAATCTGCACTACAATGAAGACTCACTTCCCCCCGGTCAAAAGGGTCATCTGAAAAAAGTGTAAAATCCAGAAAGGCAGGACAGGCCATGAAGAACTGGGAGCCTTGTTATGCTGATGGGCGGGATGTAAATTGTCAACAGACACTCGGGAGAAGTGTATGCTGTTTCCTGAAACATCTAAAAAACAAAGCAACAGAGCCTAGGGCACTTCCACTTATGGTCCTATAGCTTAGGGAAATTAAAATAAAAAAGACACAGCCACCCCAAAGTTTGGGATGCCTCTGTTTACAAGAACCTCGTTTACGGTAAAAGTTCAATATCACAGAAAGTGAAAAATGGATAAAGAACTTGTGTTACTTATGTACAATGCAGTATCACTCAGCAATGAAATCTATGTCATCAGGCCCATAGCAGCATAATGAGTGGATTCAGGTACGATGATTCTAACTGAAATAAGTCACACAGAAAAAGAAACATCATAAGATATCACTAATACACGGATGTAAACTTGGCTACACAGGAACTGAATTTCAAAACAGAACAGGGTCTCAAATTTAGAAAACCAACTTATGCTTGCTTAAGGGGAAAGGTGAGTTGGGGTGCTGCATAAAACCAGAGATTGAAATGAGCACAGATAAAGTTCCTTAAGCCAAATATGGAATAGACAAGAGCTACTCCTTGCTCAACGAAATGGACTCAACACCCCATATTAAACGCCTAAGAATGTACCTGACTAGTAAGTATCTTAAAACCTATGGATTGCTATGTCTCCAAAAGAGAATCAAGCATGTGTACAGGGGCATAAACGCAGCAGTGATAGGATTGGAGAGGTTCGGTGAGCAAATGAAGACCCTTTGAAGTCATATTGCATTGTACCCATTACACGGGTCTCAACTCTCCAGGTTTAAGGTATTCTTCCTTCAGCTAAAACATGCATGTGGAACCCAGAGTATGATCAACCGTGTGAACGGGATACGTGTTCAAATATGTCTCAGTTTTCCTCCCCTGGTACTCGGGTGCAACATTCCAGATGCTTTACTAACACTCTCCACACTTGGAGAGTCAGCACCTTTAACCTCCTGTTTGGCCCAGTTTGCAATTTCTGCGGAAGATGAACAGGAATAGGGAGAACCAAAGAGAGACTAGCTGGAGGTGTCTGGACGGGCAAATTTAACTCTCATTTCCCACCAGGAAGAGGAAATAACCAAAGGCTCAGAGTGCCGTGCCGCAACAAGATTAGGGCCTGAAGCCATCCTGCGGTGTTGCGGCCAGCTCACAAGAAAGCGAGTTGAAGAAAGGAGCTCAGGGGCACTGTAATTCACAAACCTGCAGAGTTATAAATGACAGCTATCATCCAAAAATATACTGAAGTAAGGCTGCCAAGAGGACTTGAAAGCGGGGCAGAATTGCAGGAAACCGATTTCAGGAGGTAGACTGGAATTGCATTGAAAGCATAGGAAAAGAGGCAGAACGTCCACAATGATGCACTTGGCCAAAAAGGGCGTATGCGTTTTTTCCTGAATATATTCAGGAAAAAACGCATACGCCCTTTTTGGCCAACCAAGCAAGCTTGCAAACGAAATCTGCACTACAATGAAGTCTCACTTCCCCCCGGTCAAAAGGGCCATCTGAAAAAAGTGTAAAATCCAGAAAGGCAGGAGAGGCCATGGAGAACTGGGAGCCTTGTTATGCTGATGGGTGGGATGTAAATTGCCAACAGACACTCGGGAGAAGTGTATGGTGTTTCCTGAAACATCTAAAAAACAAAGCAACAGAGCCTAGGGCACTTCCACTTATGGTCCTATAGCTTAGGGAAATTAAAATCAAAAAGACACAGCCACCCCAAACTTTGGGACGCCTCTGTTTACAAGAACCTCGTTTACAGTACAAGTTCAACATCGCAGAAAGTGAAAAATGGATAAAGAAGTTGTGGTATTTACTTACAAAACAATATCACTCAGCAATGAAATCTATGTCATCAGGCCCTTACCAGCACAATGAGTGGATTCAGGTAAGATGATTCTAACTGAAATAAGTCACACAGAAAAAGAAACATCATAAGATATCACTAATACAGGGAATGTAAACTTGGCTACACAGGAACTGAATTCCAAAACAGAACAGGGTCTCAAATTTAGAAAACCAACTTATGCTTGCTTAAGGGGAAAGGTGAGTTGGGGTGCTGCATAAAACCAGAGATTGAAATGAGCACAGATAAAGTTCCTTAAGCCAAATATGGAATAGACAAGAGCTACTCCTTGCTCAAAGAAATGGACTCAAAACCCCATATTAAATGCCTAAGAATGTACCTGACTAGTAAGTATCTTAAAACTTATGGATTGCTATGTCTCCAAAAGAGAATCAAGCGTGTGTACAGGGGCATAAACGCAGCAGTGATAGGATTGGAGAGGTTCGGTGAGCAAATGAAGACCCTTTGAAGTCATATTGCATGGTACCCATTCCACGGGTCTCAACTACCCCGGTTGAAGGTATTCTTCCTTCAGCTAAAACATGCATGTGGAACCCAGAGTATGATCAACCGTGTGAACGGGAGACGTGTTCAAATATGTCTCAGTTTTCGTACCCTGGTACTCGGGTGCAACATTCCAGACGCTTTACTAACACTCTCCCCACTTGGAGAGTCAGCACCTTTAACCTCCTGTTTGGCCCAGTTTGCAATTTCTGCGGAAGATGAACAGGAATAGGGAGAACCAATGAGAGACTAGCTGGAGGGGTCTGGACGGGCAAATTTAACTCTCATTTCCCACCAGGAAGAGGAAATAACCAAAGGCTCAGCGTGCCGTGCCGGAACCAGATTAGGGCCTGAAGCCATCCTGCGATGTTGTGGCCAGCTCAAAAGAAAGCGAGTTGAAGAAAGGAGCTCAGGGGCACTGTAATTCACAAACCTGCAGAGTTATAAATGATAGCTATCGTCCAAAAATATACTGAAGTAAGGCTGCCAAGAGGACTTGAAAGCGGGGCAGAATTGCAGGAAACCGATTTCAGGAGGTAGACTGGAATTGCATTGAAAGCATAGGAAAAGAGGCAGAACGTCCACAATGATGCACTTGGCCAAAAAGGGCGTATGCGTTTTTTCCTGAATATATTCAGGAAAAAACGCATACGCCCTTTTTGGCCAAGCAAGCAAGCTTGCAAAGGAAATCTGCACTACAATGAAGTCTCACTTCCCCCCGGTCAAGAGGGCCATCTGAAAAAAGTGTAAAATCCAGAAAGGCAGGACAGGCCATGGAGAACTGGGAGCCTTGTTATGCTGATGGGCGGGATGTAAATTGCCAACAGACACTTGGTAGAAGTGTATGGTGTTTCCTGAAACATCTAAAAAACAAAGCAACAGAGCCTAGGGCACTTCCACTTATGGTCCTATAGCTTAGGGAAATTAAAATAAAAAAGACACAGCCACCCCAAAGTTTGGGATGCCTCTGTTTACAAGAACCTCGTTTACGGTACAAGTTCAATATCACAGAAAGTGAAAAATGGATAAAGAACTTGTGTTACTTATGTACAATGCAGTATCACTCAGCAATGAAATCTATGTCATCAGGCCCATAGCAGCATAATGAGTGGATTCAGGTACGATGATTCTAACTGAAATAAGTCACACAGAAAAAGAAACATCATAAGATATCACTAATACACGGATGTAAACTTGGCTACACAGGAACTGAATTTCAAAACAGAACAGGGTCTCAAATTTAGAAAACCAACTTATGCTTGCTTAAGGGGAAAGGTGAGCTGGGGTGCTGCATAAAACCAGAGATTGAAATGAGCACAGATAAAGTTCCTTAAGCCAAATATGGAATAGACAAGAGCTACTCCTTGCTCAACGAAATGGACTCAACACCCCATATTAAACGCCTAAGAATGTACCTGACTAGTAAGTATCTTAAAACCTATGGATTGCTATGTCTCCAAAAGAGAATCAAGCATGTGTACAGGGGCATAAACGCAGCAGTGATAGGATTGGAGAGGTTCGGTGAGCAAATGAAGACCCTTTGAAGTCATATTGCATTGTACCCATTACACGGGTCTCAACTCTCCAGGTTTAAGGTATTCTTCCTTCAGCTAAAACATGCATGTGGAACCCAGAGTATGATCAACCGTGTGAACGGGATACGTGTTCAAATATGTCTCAGTTTTCCTCCCCTGGTACTCGGGTGCAACATTCCAGATGCTTTACTAACACTCTCCACACTTGGACAGTCAGCACCTTTAACCTCCTGTTTGGCCCAGTTTGCAATTTCTGCGGAAGATGAACAGGAATAGGGAGAACCAAAGAGAGACTAGCTGGAGGTGTCTGGACGGGCAAATTTAACTCTCATTTCCCACCAGGAAGAGGAAATAACCAAAGGCTCAGAGTGCCGTGCCGCAACAAGATTAGGGCCTGAAGCCATCCTGCGGTGTTGCGGCCAGCTCACAAGAAAGCGAGTTGAAGAAAGGAGCTCAGGGGCACTGTAATTCACAAACCTGCAGAGTTATAAATGACAGCTATCGTCCAAAAATATACTGAAGTAAGGCTGCCAAGAGGACTTGAAAGCGGGGCAGAATTGCAGGAAACCGATTTCAGGAGGTAGACTGGAATTGCATTGAAAGCATAGGAAAAGAGGCAGAACGTCCACAATGATGCACTTGGCCAAAAAGGGCGTATGCGTTTTTTCCTGAATATATTCAGGAAAAAACGCATACGCCCTTTTTGGCCAACCAAGCAAGCTTGCAAACGAAATCTGCACTACAATGAAGTCTCACTTCCCCCCGGTCAAAAGGGCCATCTGAAAAAAGTGTAAAATCCAGAAAGGCAGGAGAGGCCATGGAGAACTGGGAGCCTTGTTATGCTGATGGGTGGGATGTAAATTGCCAACAGACACTCGGGAGAAGTGTATGGTGTTTCCTGAAACATCTAAAAAACAAAGCAACAGAGCCTAGGGCACTTCCACTTATGGTCCTATAGCTTAGGGAAATTAAAATCAAAAAGACACAGCCACCCCAAACTTTGGGACGCCTCTGTTTACAAGAACCTCGTTTACAGTACAAGTTCAACATCGCAGAAAGTGAAAAATGGATAAAGAAGTTGTGGTATTTACTTACAAAACAATATCACTCAGCAATGAAATCTATGTCATCAGGCCCTTACCAGCACAATGAGTGGATTCAGGTAAGATGATTCTAACTGAAATAAGTCACACAGAAAAAGAAACATCATAAGATATCACTAATACAGGGAATGTAAACTTGGCTACACAGGAACTGAATTCCAAAACAGAACAGGGTCTCAAATTTAGAAAACCAACTTATGCTTGCTTAAGGGGAAAGGTGAGTTGGGGTGCTGCATAAAACCAGAGATTGAAATGAGCACAGATAAAGTTCCTTAAGCCAAATATGGAATAGACAAGAGCTACTCCTTGCTCAAAGAAATGGACTCAAAACCCCATATTAAATGCCTAAGAATGTACCTGACTAGTAAGTATCTTAAAACTTATGGATTGCTATGTCTCCAAAAGACAATCAAGCGTGTGTACAGGGGCATAAACGCAGCAGTGATAGGATTGGAGAGGTTCGGTGAGCAAATGAAGACCCTTTGAAGTCATATTGCATGGTACCCATTCCACGGGTCTCAACTACCCCGGTTGAAGGTATTCTTCCTTCAGCTAAAACATGCATGTGGAACCCAGAGTATGATCAACCGTGTGAACGGGAGACGTGTTCAAATATGTCTCAGTTTTCGTACCCTGGTACTCGGGTGCAACATTCCAGACGCTTTACTAACACTCTCCCCATTTGGAGAGTCAGCACCTTTAACCTCCTGTTTGGCCCAGTTTGCAATTTCTGCGGAAGATGAACAGGAATAGGGAGAACCAATGAGAGACTAGCTGGAGGGGTCTGGACGGGCAAATTTAACTCTCATTTCCCACCAGGAAGAGGAAATAACCAAAGGCTCAGCGTGCCGTGCCGGAACCAGATTAGGGCCTGAAGCCATCCTGCGATGTTGTGGCCAGCTCAAAAGAAAGCGAGTTGAAGAAAGGAGCTCAGGGGCACTGTAATTCACAAACCTGCAGAGTTATAAATGATAGCTATCGTCCAAAAATATACTGAAGTAAGGCTGCCAAGAGGACTTGAAAGCGGGGCAGAATTGCAGGAAACCGATTTCAGGAGGTAGACTGGAATTGCATTGAAAGCATAGGAAAAGAGGCAGAACGTCCACAATGATGCACTTGGCCAAAAAGGGCGTATGCGTTTTTTCCTGAATATATTCAGGATAAAACGCATACGCCCTTTTTGGCCAACCAAGCAAGCTTGCAAAGGAAATCTGCACTACAATGAAGTCTCACTTCCCCCCGGTCAAAAGGGCCATCTGAAAAAAGTGTAAAATCCAGAGAGGCAAGACAGGCCATGGAGAACTGGGAGCCTTGTTATGCTGATGGGCGGGATGTAAATTGCCAACAGACACTCGGGAGAAGTGTATGGTGTTTCCTGAAACATCTAAAAAACAAAGCAACAGAGCCTAGGGCACTTCCACTTATGGTCCTATAGCTTAGGGAAATTAAAATCAAAAAGACACAGCCACCCCAAAGTTTGGGACGCCTCTGTTTACAAGAACCTCGTTTACAGTACAAGTTCAACATCGCAGAAAGTGAAAAATGGGTAAAGAAGTTGTGATATTTACTTACAAAGCAATATCACTCAGCAATGAAATCTATGTCATCAGGCCCTTAGCAGCACAATGAGTGGATTCAGGTATGATGATTCTAACTGAAATAAGTCACACAGAAAAAGAAACATCATAAGATATCACTAATACAGGGAATGTAAACTTGGCTACACAGGAACTGAATTACAGAACAGAACAGGGTCTCAAATTTAGAAAACTAACTTATGTTTGCTTAAGGGGAAAGGTGAGTTGGGGTGCTGCATAAAACCAGAGATTGAAATGAGCACACATAAAGTTCCTTAAGCCAAATATGGAATAGACAAGAGCTACTCCTTGCTCAACGAAATGGACTCAACACCCCATATTAAACGCCTAAGAATGTACCTGACTAGTAAGTATCTTAAAACCTATGGATTGCTATGTCTCCAAAAGAGAATCAAGCGTGTGTACAGGGGCATAAACGCAGCAGTGATAGGATTGGAGAGGTTCGGTGAGCAAATGAAGACCCTTTGAAGTCATATTGCATGGTACCCATTACACGGGTCTCAACTCTCCAGGTTTAAGGTATTCTTCCTTCAGCTAAAACATGCATGTGGAACCCAGAGTATGATCAACCGTGTGAACGGGAGACGTGTTCAAATATGTCTCAGTTTTCGTCCCCTGGTACTCGGGTGCAACATTCCAGACGCTTTACTAACACTCTCCCGACTTGGAGAGTCAGCACCTTTAACCTCCTGTTTGGCCCAGTTTGCAATTTCTGCGGAAGATGAACAGGAATAGGGAGAACCAATGAGAGACTAGCTGGAGGGGTCTGGACGGGCAAATTTAACTCTCATTTCCCACCAGGAAGAGGAAATAACCAAAGGCTCAGCGTGCCGTGCCGGAACCAGATTAGGAACTGAAGCCATCCTGCGGTGTTTTGGCCAGCTCAAAAGAAAGCGAGTTGAAGAAAGGAGCTCAGGGGCACTGTAATTCACAAACCTGCAGAGTTATAAATGATAGCTATCGTCCAAAAATATACTGAAGTAAGGCTGCCAAGAGGACTTGAAAGCGGGGCAGAATTGCAGGAAACCGATTTCAGGAGGTAGACTGGAATTGCATTGAAAGCATAGGAAAAGAGGCAGAACGTCCACAATGATGCACTTGGCCAAAAAGTGCGTATGCGTTTTTTCCTGAATATATTCAGGAAAAAACGCATACGCCCTTTTTGGCCAACCAAGCAAGCTTGCAAAGGAAATCTGCACTACAATGAAGTCTCACTTCCCCCCGGTCAAACGGGCCATCTGAAAAAAGTGTAAAATCCAGAAAGGCAGGACAGGCCATGGAGAACTGGGAGCCTTGTTATGCTGATGGGCGGGATGTAAATTGCCAACAGACACTCGGGAGAAGTGTATGGTGTTTCCTGAAACATCTAAAAAACAAAGCAACAGAGCCTAGGGCACTTCCACTTATGGTCCTATAGCTTAGGGAAATTAAAATCAAAAAGACACAGCCACCCCAAAGTTTGGGACGCCTCTGTTTACAAGAACCTCGTTTACAGTACAAGTTCAACATCGCAGAAAGTGGAAAATGGATAAAGAAGTTGTGGTATTTACTTACAAAGCAATATCACTCAGCAATGAAATCTATGTCATCAGGCCCTTAGCAACACAATGAGTGGATTCAGGTATGATGATTCTAACTGAAATAAGTCACACAGAAAAAGAAACATCATAAGATATCACTAATACACGGAATGTAAAGTTGGCTACACAGGAACTAAATTAGAGAACAGAACAGGGTCTCAAATTTAGAAAAGCAACTTATGCTTGCTTAAGGGGAAAGGTGAGTTGGGGTGCTGCATAAAACCAGAGATTGAAATGAGCACAGATAAAGTACCTTAAGCCAAATATGGAATAAACAAGAGCTACTCCTTGCTCAACGAAATGGACTCAACACCCCATATTAAACGCCTAAGAATGTACCTGACTAGTAAGTATCTTAAAACCTATGGATTGCTGTGTCTCCGAAAGAGAATCAAGCATGTGTACAGGGGCATAAACGCAGCAGTGATAGGATTGGAGATATTCGGTGAGCAAATGAGGACCCTTTGAAGACATATTGCATGGTACCCATTACACGGGTCTCAACTACCCAGCTTTCAGGTATTCTTCCTTCAGCTAATACATTCATGTGGAACCTAGAGTATGATCAACCATGTGATCGGGAGACGTGTTCAAATATGTCTCAGTTTTCGTACCCTGGTACTCGGGTGCAACATTCCAGACGCTTTACTAACACTCTCCCGACTTGGAGAGTCAGTCCCTTTAACCTCCTGTTTGGCCCAGTTTGCAATTTCTGCGGAAGATGACCAGGAATAGCGAGAACCAATGAGAGACTAGCTGGAGGTGTCTGGACGGGCAAATTTAACTCTCATTTCCCACCAGGAAGAGGAAATAACCAAAGGCTCAGCATGCCGTGCCGGGACCAGATTAGAGACTGAAGCCATCCTGCGGTGTTGCGGCCAGCTCACAAGAAAGCGAGTTGAAGAAAGGAGCTCAGGGGCACTGTAATTCACAAACCTGCAGAGTTATAAATGACAGCTATCGTCCAAAAATATACTGAAGTAAGGCTGCCAAGAGGACTTGAAAGCGGGGCAGAATTGCAGGAAACCGATTTCAGGAGGGAGACTGGAATTGCATTGAAAGCATAGGAAAAGAGGCAGAACGTCCACAATGATGCACTTGGCCAAAAAGGGCGTATGCGTTTTTTCCTGAATATATTCAGGAAAAAACGCATACGCCCTTTTTGGCCAACCAAGCAAGCTTGCAAAGGAAATCTGCACTACAATGAAGTCTCACTTCCCCACGGTCAAAAGGGCCATCTGAAATAAGTGTAAAATCCAGAAAGGCAGGACAGGCCATGGAGAACTGGGAGCTTTGTTATGCTGATGGGCGGGATGTAAATTGCCAACAGACACTCGGGAGAAGTGTATGGTGTTTCCTGAAACATCTGAAAAACAAAGCAACAGAGCCTAGGGCACTTCCACTTATGGTCCTATAGCTTAGGGAAATTAAAATCAAAAAGACACAGCCACCCCAAAGTTTGGGACGCCTCTGTTTACAAGAACCTCGTTTACCGTACAAGTTCAATATCACAGAAATTGAAAAATGGATAAAGAACTTGTGGTACTTACCTACAATGCAGTATCACTCAGCAATGAAATCTATGTCATCAGGCCCGTAGCAGCACAATGAGTGGATTCAGGTACGATGATTCTAACTGAAATAAGTCACACAGAAAAAGAAACATCATAAGATATCACTAATACATGGAATGTAAACTTGTCTACACAGGAACTGAATTCCAAAACAGAACAGGGTCTCAAATTTAGAAAACCAACTTATGCTTGCTTAAGGGGAAAGGTGAGTTGGGGTGCTGCATAAAACCAGAGATTGAAATGAGCACAGATAAAGTTCCTTAAGCCAAATATGGAATAGACAAGAGCTACTCCTTGCTCAACGAAATGGACTCAACACCCCATATTCAGCGCCTAGGAATATACCTGCCTAGTAAGAATCATAAAAGCTATTGATTTATATATCTCTGTAAGAGAATCAAGAGTGTGTACAGCGGCATTAAAGCAGTGAAAATCAGCTAAATCCCATATTAAAAATAAATTTCTTAAACAAAACACAATGACAGTGAAATAGAGAGCAATACTTAAGTAATTCATTCAAGGCTTCTGATGTAACCTGCATTTACCATATCTACACCCAGAGCTGGGTGACACATAAGGCTGGACACTTGGGGCTCATAAGATTGGTGAGGTTCGGTGAGCAAATGCAGACCCTTTGAAGTCATATTGCATGGTACCCATTCCATGGGTCTCAACTCTCCAGGTTTAAGGGATTCTTCCTTCAGCTAAAACATGCATGTGGAACCCAGAGTATGATCCACCGTGTGATCGAGAAACGTGTTCAAATGTGTCTCACATTTCGTTCCCTGGTACTCGGGTGCAACATTCCAGACGCTTTACTAACACTCTCCTCACTTGGAGAGTGAGTGCCTTTAACCTCCTGTTTGGCCCAATTTGCAATTTCAGCGGAAGATGAACAGGAATAGCGAGAACCAATGAGAGACTAGCTGGAGGTGTCTGGACGGGCAAATTTAACTCTCATTTCCCACAGGGAAGAGGAATAAACCAAAGGCTCAGCATGCCATGCCGGAACCAGATTAGGGCCTGAAGCAATCCTGTGGTGTTGTGGCCAGCTCACAAGAAAGCGAGTTGAAGAAAGGAGCTCAGGGGCACTGTTATTCACAAACCTGCAGATTTATAAATGACAGCTATTGTCCGAAAATATACTGAAGTAGGGCTGCCAAGAGGACTTGAATGCGGGGCAGAATTGCAGGAAACCGATTTCAGGAGGAATCGGAATTGGATTGCATTTAAAATACAGGAAAAGAGGCAGAACGTCAACAATGATGCACTTGGCCAAAAAGGGCGTATGCGTTTTTTCCTGAATATATTCAGGAAAAAACGCATACGCCCTTTTTGGCCAACCAAGCAAGCTTGCAAAGGAAATCTGCACTACAATGAAGTCTCACTTCCCCCCGGTCAAAAGGGCCATCTGAAAAAAGTGTAAAATCCAGAAAGGCAGGACAGGCCATGGAGAACTGGGAGCCTTGTTATGCTGATGGGCGGGTTGTAAATTGCCAGCAGCCACTCTGTAGAAATGTATGGTTTTCCTGAAACATCTAAAAAACAAAGCAACAGAGCCTAGGGCACTTCCACTTATGGTGCTATAGCTTAGGGAAATTAAAATCAAAAAGACACAGCCACCCCAAAATTTGGGACGGCTCTTTTTACAGGAATCTCTTCTGCGGCACAAGTAAAATATCCCAGAGAGCAAATAATGGATAAAGAAGTTGCGGTACTTATGTACAACAGAATACCACTCAGCAATGAAATCTATGTCACCAGGCCCGTAGCAGCATGAGTGGATTGAGGCACGATGATTCTAAGTGAAATAAGTCACACAGAAAAAGAAACATCATAAGATATCACTAATACACGGAATGTAAACTTGGCTACACAGGAACTGAATTCCAAAACAGAACAGAGTCTCAAATTTAGAAAACCAACTTATGATTGCTTAAGAGGAAAGGTGAGTTGGGTTGCTGCATAAAACCAGAGATTGAAATGAGCACAGATGAAGTTCTATAAGCCAAATATGGAATAGACAAGAGCTACTCCTTGCTCAACGAAATGGACTCAACACCCCATATTCAGCGCCTAGGAATATACCTGCCTAGTAAGAATCATAAAAGCTATCGATTTATATATCTCTGTAAGAGAATCAAGAGTGTGTACAGCGGCATTAAAGCAGTGAAAATCAGCTAAATCCCATATTAAAAATAAATTTCTTAAACAAAACACAATGACAGTGAAATAGAGAGCAATACTTAAGTAATTCATTCAAGGCTTCTGATGTAACCTGCATTTACCATATCTACACCCAGAGCTGGGTGACACATAAGGCTGGACACTTGGGGCTCATAAGATTGGTGAGGTTCGGTGAGCAAATGCAGACCCTTTGAAGTCATATTGCATGGTACCCATTCCATGGGTCTCAACTCTCCAGGTTTAAGGGATTCTTCCTTCAGCTAAAACATGCATGTGGAACCCAGAGTATGATCCACCGTGTGATCGAGAAACGTGTTCAAATGTGTCTCACTTTTCGTTCCCTGGTACTCGGGTGCAACATTCCAGACGCTTTACTAACACTCTCCTCACTTGGAGAGTGAGTGCCTTTAACCTCCTGTTTGGCCCAATTTGCAATTTCTGCGGAAGATGAACAGGAATAGCGAGAACCAATGAGAGACTAGCTGGAGGTGTCTGGACGGGCAAATTTAACTCTCATTTCCCACAGGGAAGAGGAATAAACCAAAGGCTCAGCATGCCATGCCGGAACCAGATTAGGGCCTGAAGCAATCCTGTGGTGTTGTGGCCAGCTCACAAGAAAGCGAGTTGAAGAAAGGAGCTCAGGGGCACTGTAATTCACAAACCTGCAGATTTATAAATGACAGCTATTGTCCGAAAATATACTGAAGTAGGGCTGCCAAGAGGACTTGAATGCGGGGCAGAATTGCAGGAAACCGATTTCAGGAGGAATCGGAATTGGATTGCATTTAAAACACAGGAAAAGAGGCAGAACGTCCACAATGATGCACTTGGCCAAAAAGGGCGTATGCGTTTTTTCCTGAATATATTCAGGAAAAAACGCATACGCCCTTTTTGGGCAACCAAGCAAGCTTGCAAAGGAAATCTGCACTACAATGAAGTCTCACTTTCCCCTGGTCAAAAGGGCCATCTGAAAAAAGTGTAAAATCCAAAGGCACGACAGGCCATGGAGAACTGGGAGCCTTGTTATGCTGATGGGCGGGATGTAAATTGCCAACAGCCACTCTGGAGAAGTGTATGGTGTTTCCTGAAACATCTAAGAAACAAAGCAACAGAGCCTGGGGCACTTCCACTTATGGTCCTATAGTTTAGGGAAATTAAAATCAAAAAGAAACAGCCACCCCAAAGTTTGGGATGGCTCTGTTTACAAGAACCTCATATACGGTACAAGTTCAATATCGCAGAAAGTGAAAAATGGATAAAGAAGTTGTGGTACTTACGTACAATGCAATATCACTCAGCAATGAAATCTATGTCATCAGGCCCATAGCAGCATAATGAGTGGATTCAGGTACGATGATTCTAACTGAAATAAGTCACACAGAAAAAGAAATATCATAAGATATCAGTAATACATGGAATGTACACTTGGCTACTCAGGAACTGAATTACAGAACAGAACAGGGTCTCAAATTTAGAAAACCAACTTATGCTTGCTTAAGGGGAAAGGTGAGTTGGGGTGCTGCATAAAACCAGAGATTGAAATGAGCACAGATAAAGTTCCTTAAGCCAAATATGGAATAGACAAGAGCTACTCCTTGCTCAACGAAATGGACTCAACACCGCATATTAAACGCCTAAGAATGTACCTGACTAGTAAGTATCTTAAAACCTATGGATTGCTATGTCTCCGAAAGAGAATCAAGCATGTGTACAGGGGCATAAACGCAGCAGTGATAGGATTGGAGAGGTTCGGTGAGCAAATGAAGACCCTTTGAAGTCATATTGCATGGTACCCATTCCACGGGTTTCAACTACCCAGGTTTAAGGTATTCTTCCTTCAGCTAAAACATGCATGTGGAACCTAGATTATGATCAACCATGTGATCGGGAGACGTGTTCAAATATGTCTCAGTTTTCATACCCTGGTACTCGGGTGCAACATTCCAGACGCTTTACTAACACTCTCCCGACTTGGAGAGTCAGTCCCTTTAACCCCCTGTTGGGCCCAGTTTGCAATTTCTGCGGAAGATGAACAGGAATAGCGAGAACCAATGAGAGACTAGCTGGAGGTGTCTGGACGGGCAAATTTAACTCTCATTTCCCACCAGGAAGAGGAATTAACCAAAGGCTCAGCGTGCCGTGCTGGAACCAGATTAGGGCCTGAAGCCATCCTGCGGTGTTACGGCCAGCTCACAAGAAAGCGAGTTGAAGAAAGGAGCTCAGGGGCACTGTAATTCACAAACCTGCAGAGTTATAAATGACAGCTATCGTCCAAAAATATACTGAAGTAAGGCTGCCAAGAGGACTTGAAAGCGGGGCAGAATTGCAGGAAACCGATTTCAGGAGGTAGACAGGAATTGCATTGAAAACATATGAAGAGAGTCAGAACCTCGACAATGATGCACTTGGCCAAAAAGGGCGTATGCCTTTTTTCCTGAATATATTCAGGAAAAAAGGCATACGCCCTTTTTGGCCAACCAAGCAAGCTTGCAAAGGAAATCAGCACTACAATGAAGTCTCACTTCCCCCCGGTCAAAAGGGCCATCTGAAAAAAGTGTAAAATCCAGAAAGGCAGGACAGGCCATGGAGAACTGGGAGCCTTGTTATGCTGATGGGCGGGATGTAAATTGCCAACAGACACTCGGGAGAAGTGTATGGTGTTTCCTGAAACATCTAAAAAACAAAGCAACAGAGCCTAGGGCACTTCCACTTATGGTCCTATAGCTTAGGGAAATTAAAATCTCAATGACACAGCCACGCCAAAGTTTGGGACGCCTCTGTTTACAAGAACCTCGTTTACCGTACAAGTTCAATATCACAGAAAGTGAAAAATGGATAAAGAACTTGTGGTACTTACGTACAATGCAGTATCACTCAGCAATGAAATCTATGTCATCAGGCCCATAGCAGCATAATGAGTGGATTAAGGTACGATGATTCTAACTGAAATAAGTCACACAGAAAAAGAAACATCATAAAATATCACTAATACACGGAATGTAAACTTGGTTACACAGGAACTGAATTCCAAAACAGAACAGGGTCTCAAATTTAGAAAACCAACTTATGCTTGCTTAAGGGGAAAGGTGAGTTGGGGTGCTGCATAAAACCAGAGATTGAAATGAGCACAGATAAAGTTCCTTAAGCCAAATATGGAATAGACAAGAGCTACTCCTTGCTCAACGAAATGGACTCAACACCGCATATTAAACGCCTAAGAATGTACCTGACTAGTAAGTATCTTAAATCCTATGGATTGTTATGTCTCCAAAAGAGAATCAAGCGTGTGTACAGGGGCATAAACGCAGCAGTGATAGGATTGGAGAAGTAAGGTGAGCAAATGAAGACCCTTTGAACTCATATTGCATGGTACCCATTCCACGGGTTTCAACTACCCAGGTTTAAGGTATTCTTCCTTCAGCTAAAACACGCATGTGGAACCCAGAGTATGATCAACCATGTGATCGGGAGACGTGTTCAAATATGTCTCAGTTTTCGTACCCTGGTACTCGGGTGCAACATTCCAGACGCTTTACTAACACTCTCCCGACTGAAAGTCAGTCCCTTTAACCTCCTGTTTGGCCCAGAGTGCAATTTCTGCGGAAGATGAACAGGAATAGGGAGAACCAATGAGAGACTAGCTGGAGGTGTCTAGACGGGCAAATTTAACTCTCATTTCCCACCAGGAAGAGGAAATAACCAAAGGATCAGCGTGCCATGCCGGAACCAGATTAGGGCCTGAAGCCATCCTGCGGTGTTGCGGCCAGCTCACAAGAAAGCGAGTTGAAGAAAGGAGCTCAGGGGCACTGTAATTCACAAACCTGCAGAGTTATAAATGACAGCTATCGTCCAAAAATATACTGAAATAAGGCTGCCAAGAGGACTTGAAAGCGGGGCAGAATTGCAGGAAACCGATTTCAGGAGGTAGACTGGAATTGCATTGAAAGCATAGGAAAAGAGGCAGAGCGTCCACAATGATGCACTTGGCCAAAAAGGGCGTATGCGTTTTTTCCTGAATATATTCAGGAAAAAACGCATACGCCCTTTTTGGCCAACCAAGCAAGCTTGCAAAGGAAATCTGCACTACAATGAAGTCTCACTTCCCCCCGGTCAAAAGGGCCATCTGAAAAAAGCGTAAAATCCAGAAAGGCAGGACAGGTCATGGAGAACTGGTAGCCTTGTTATGCTGATGGGCGGGATGTAAATTGCCACAGACACTCGGGAGAAGTGTATGGTGTTTCCTGAAACATCTAAAAAACAAAGCAACAGAGCCTAGGGCACTTCCACTTATGGTCCTATAGCTTAGGGAAATTAAAATCAAAAAGACACAGCCACCCCAAAGTATGGGACGCCTCTGTTTACAAGAACCTCGTTTACCGTACAAGTTCAATATCACAGAAAGTGAAAAATGGATAAAGAACATGTGGTACTTACGAACAATGCACTATCACTCAACAATGAAGTCTATGTCATCAGGCCCATAGAAGCATAATGAGTGGATTCAGGTACGATGATTCTAACTGAAATAAGTCACACAAAAAAAACATCATAAGATATCACTAATACACGGAATGTAAACTTGGCTACACAGGAACTGAATTCCTAAACAGAACAGGGTCTCAAATTTAGAAAACCAACTTATGCTTGCTTAAGGGGAAAGGTGAGTTGGGGTGCTGCATAAAACCAGAGATTGAAATGAGCACAGATAAAGTTCCTTAAGCCAAATATGGAATAGACAAGAGCTACTCCTTGCTCAACGAAATGGACTCAACACCCCATATTAAACGCCTAAGAATGTACCTGACTAGTAAGTATCTTAAAACCTATGGATTGCTATGTCTCCGAAAGAGAATCAAGCATGTGTACAGGGGCATAAACGCAACAGTGATAGGATTGGAGAAGTAAGGTGAGCAAATTAAGACCCTTTGAAGTCATATTGCATGGTACCCATTCCACGGGTTTCAACTACCCAGGTTTAAGGTATTCTTCCTTCAGCTAAAACATGCATGTGGAACCCAGAGTATGATCAACCATGTGATCGGGAGACGTGTTCAAATATGACTCAGTTTTCGTACCCTGGTACTCGGGTGCAACATTCCAGACGCTTTACTAACACTCTCCCGACTGAGAGTCAGTCCCTTTAACCTCCTGTTTGGCCCAGAGTGCAATTTCTGCGGAAGATGAACAGGAATAGCGAGAACCAATGAGAAACTAGCTGGAGGTGTCTGGACGGGCAAATTTAACTCTCATTTCCCACCAGGAAGAGGAATTAACCAAAGGCTCAGCGTGCCGTGCCGGAAGCAGATTAGGGCCTGAAGCCATCCTGCGGTGTTGCGGCCAGATCGCAAGAAAGCGAGTTGAAGAAAGGAGCTCAGGGGCACTGTAATGCACAAACCTGCAGAGTTATAAATGACAGCTATCGTCCAAAAATATACTGAGGTAAGGCTGCCAAGAGGACTTGAAAGCGGGGCAGAATTGCAGGAAACCGATTTCAGGAGGTAGACTGGAATTGCATTGAAAGCATAGGAAAAGAGGCAGAACGTCCACAATGATGCACTTGGCCAAAAAGGGCGTATGCGTTTTTTCCTGAATATATTCAGGAAAAAACGCATACGCCCTTTTTGGCCAACCAAGCAAGCTTGCAAAGGAAATCTGCACTACAATGAAGTCTCACTTCCCCCCGGTCAAAAGGGCCATCTGAAAAAAGTGTAAAATCCAGAAAGGCAGGACAGGCCAAGGAGAACTGGGAGCCTTGTTATGCTGATGGGCGGGATGTAAATTGCCAACAGACACTCGGGAGAAGTGTATGGTGTTTCCTGAAACATCTAAGAAACAAAGCAACAGAGCCTAGGGCACTTCCACTTATGGTCCTATAGCTTAGGGAAATTAAAATCAAAAAGACACAGCCACCCCAAAGTTTGCGACGCCTCTGTTTACAAGAACCTCGTTTACAGTACAAGTTCAACATCGCAGAAAGTGAAAAATGGATAAAGAAGTTGTGGTATTTACTTACAAAGCAATATCACTCAGCAATGAAATCTATGTCATCAGGCCCTTAGCAGCACAATGAGTGGATTCAGGTATGATGATTCTAACTGAAATAAGTCACACAGAAAAAGAAACATCATAAGATATCACTAATACACGGAATGTAAACTTGGCTACACAGGAACTGAATTACAGAACAGAACAGGGTCTCAAATTTAGAAAACCAACTTATGCTTGCTTAGGGGAAAGGTGAGTTGGGGTGCTGCATGAAACCAGAGATTGAAATGAGCACAGATAAAGTTCCTTAAGCCAAATATGGAATAGACAAGAGCTACTCCTTGCTCAACGAAATGGACTCAACACCGCATATTAAACGCCTAAGAATGTACCTGACTAGTAAGTATCTTAAAACCTATGGATTGCTATGTCTCCAAAAGAGAATGAAGCGTGTGTACAGGGGCATAAACGCAGCAGTGATAGGATTGGAGAGGTTCGGTGAGCAAATGAAGACCCTTTGAAGTCATATTGCATGGTACCCATTACACGGGTCTCAACTCTCCAGGTTTAAGGTATTCTTCCTTCAGCTAAAACATGCATGTGGAACACAGAGTATGATCAACCATGTGAACGGGAGCCGTGTTCAAATATGTCTCAGTTTTCATACCCTGGTACTCGGGTGCAACATTCCAGATGCTTTAATAACACTCTCCCCACTTGGAGAGTCAGCGCCTTTAACCTCCTGTTTGGCCCAGTTTGCAATTTCTGCGGAAGATGAACAGGAATAGCGAGAACCAATGAGAGACTAGCTGGAAGTGTCTGGACGGGCAAATTTAACTCTCATTTCCCACCAGGAAGAGGAAATAACCAAAGGCTCAGCGTGCCGTGCGGGAACCAGATTAGGGCCTGAAGCCATCCTGCGGTGTTGCGGCCAGCTCACAAAAAAGCGAGTTGAAGAAAGGAGCTCAGGGGCACTGTAATTCACAAACCTGCAGAGTTATAAATGACAGCTATCGTCCAAAAATATACTGAAGTAAGGCTGCCAAGAGGACTTGAAAGCGGGGCAGAATTGCAGGAAACCGATTTCAGGAGGTAGACTGGAATTGCACTGAAAGCATAGGAAAAGAGGCAGAACGTCCACAATGATGCACATGGCCAAAAAGGGTGTATGCGTTTTTTCCTGAATATATTCAGGAAAAAACGCATACACCCTTTTTGGCCAACCAAGCAAACTTGCAAAGGAAATCTGCACTAAAATGAAGTCTCACTTCCCCCCGGTCAAAAGGGCCATCTGAAACAAGTGTAAAATCCAGAAAGGCAGGACAGGCCATGGAGAACTGGGAGCCTTGTTATGCTGATGGGCGGGATATAAATTGCCAACAGACACTCGGGAGAAGTGTATGGTGTTTCCTGAAACATCTGAAAAACAAAGCAACAGAGCCTAGGGCACTTCCACTTATGGTCCTATAGCTTAGGGAAATTAAAATCCAAAAGACACAGCCACCCCAATGTTTGGGACGCCTCTGTTTACAAGAACCTCATTTACTGTACAAGTTCAACATCACAGAAAGTGAAAAATGGATAAAGAACTTGTGGTACTTATGTTCAATGCAGTATCACTCAGCAATGAAATCTATGTCATCAGGCCCGTAGCAGCATAATGAGTGGATTCAGGTATGTTGATTCTAGCTGAAATAAGTCACACAGAAAAAGAAACATCATAAGATATCACTAATACACGGAATGTAAACTTGGCTACACAGGAACTGAATTCCAAAACAGAACAGGGTCTCAAATTTAGAGAACCAACTTATGCTGGCTTAGGGGAAAGGTGAGTTGGGGTGCTGCATAAAACCAGAGATTGAAATGAGCACAGATAAAGTTCCTTAAGCCAAATATGGAATAGACCAGAGCTACTCCTTGCTCAACGAAATGGACTCAACACCCCATATTAAACGCCTAAGAATGTACCTGACTAGTAAGTATCTTAAAACCTATGGATTGCTATGTCTCCGAAAGAGAATCAAGCATGTGTACAGGGGCATAAACGCAGCAGTGATAGGATTGAAGAGGTTCGGTGAGCAAATGAAGACACTTTGAAGTCATATTGCATGGTACCCATTCCACGGGTTTCAACTACCCAGGTTTAACGTATTCTTCCTTCAGCTGAAACATGCATGTGGAACCTAGAGTATGATCAACCATGTGATCGGGAGACGTGTTCAAATATGTCTCAGTTTTCCTCCCCTGGTACTCGGGTGCAACATTCCAGACGCTTTACTAACACTCTCCCGTCTTGGAGAGTCAGTCCCTTTAACCTCCTGTTTGGCCCAGTTTGCAATTTCTGCGGAAGATGTACAGGAATAGCGAGAACCAATGAGAGACTAGCTGGAGGTGTCTGGACGGGCAAATTTAACTCTCATTTCCCACCAGGAAGAGGAATTAACCAAAGGCTCAGCGTGCCGTGCCGGAACCAGATTAGGGCCTGAAGCCATCCTGCGGTGTTGCGGCCAGCTCCCAAGAAAGCGAGTTGAAGAAAGGAGCTCAGGGGCACTGTAATGCACAAACCTGCACAGTTATAAATGACAGCTATCGTCCAAAAATATACTGAAGTAAGGCTGCCAAGAGGAGTTGAAAGCGGGGCAGAATTGCAGGAAACCGATTTCAGGAGGTAGACTGGAATTGCATTGAAAGCATAGGAAAAGAGGCAGAACGTCCACAATGATGCACTTGGCCAAAAAGGGCGTATGCGTTTTTTCCTGAATATATTCAGGAAAAAACCCATACGCCTTTTTTGGCCAACCAAGCAAGCTTGCAAAGGAAATCTGCACTACAATGAAGTCTCACTTCCCCCCGGTCAAACGGGCCATCTGAAAAAAGCATAAAATCCAGAAAGGCAGGACAGGCCATGATGAACTGGGAGCCTTGTCATGCTGATGGGCGGGATGGAAATTGCTAACAGACACTCGGGAGAAGTGTATGGTGTTTCCTGAAACATCTAAAAAACAAAGCAACAGAGCCTAGGGCACTTCCACTTATGGTCCTATAGCTTAAGGAAATTAAAATCAAAAAGACTCAGCCACCCCAAAGTTTGGGATGCCTCTGTTTACAAGAACCTCGTTTACCGTATAAGTTCAATATCACAGAAAGTGAAAAATGGATAAAGAACATGTGGTACTTACGTACAATGCAGTATCACTCAACAATGAAATCCATGTCATCAGGCCCGTAGCAGCGTAATGAGTGGATTCAGGTACGATGATTCTAACTGAAATAAGTCACACAGAAAAAGAAACATCATAAGATATCACTAATACACAGAATGTAAACTTGGCTACACAGGAACTGAATTACAGAACAGAACAGGGTCTCAAATTTAGAAAACCAACTTATGCTTGCTTAAGTGGAAAGGTGAGTTGGGGTGCTGCATAAATGCAGAGAATGAAATGAGCACAGATAAAGTTCCTGAAGCCAAATATGGAATAGACAAGAGCTACTCCTTGCTCAACGAAATGGACTCAACACCGCATATTAAACGCCTAAGAATGTACCTGACTAGTAAGTATCTTAAAACCTATGGATTGCTATGTCTCCAAAAGAAAATCAAGCATGTGTACAGGGGCATAAACGCAGCAGTGATAGGATTGGAGAGGTTCGGTGAGCAAATGAAGACCCTTTGAAGTCATATTGCATGGTACCCATTCCATGGGTTTCAACTACCCAGGTTTAAGGTATTCTTCCTTTAGCTAAAACATGCATGTGGAACCTAGAGTATGATCAACCATGTGATCGGGAGACGTGTTCAAATATGTCTCAGTTTTCCTCCCCTGGTACTCGGGTGCAACATTCCAGACGCTTTACTAACACTCTCCCCACTTGGAGAGTCAGCGCCTTTAACCTCCTGTTTGGCCCAGTTTGCAATTTCTGCGGAAGATGAACAGGAATAGCGAGAACCAATGAGAGACTAGCTGGAGGTGTCTGGACGGGCAAATTTAACTCTCATTTCCCACCAGGAAGAGGAATTAACCAAAGGCTCAGCGTGCCGTGCCGGAACCAGATTAGGGCCTGATGCCATCCTGTGGTGTTGCGGCCAGGTCACAAGAGAGCGAGTTGAAGAAAGGAGCTCAGGGGCACTGTAATTCACAAAACTGCAGAGTTATAAATGACAGCTATCGTCCAAAAATATACTGAAGTAAGGCTACCAAGAGGACTTGAAAGCGGGGCAGAATTGCAGGAAACCGATTTCAGGAGGTAGACTGGAATTGCATTGAAAGCATAGGAAAAGAGGCAGAACGTCCACAATGATGCACTTGGCCAAAAAGGGCGTATGCGTTTTTTCCTGAATATATTCAGGAAAAAACGCATACGCCCTTTTTGGCAAACCAAGCAAGCTTGCAAAGGAAATCTGCACTACAATGAAGTCTCACTTCACCCCCGTCAAAAGGGCCATCTGAAAAAAGTGTAAAATCCAGAAAGCCAGGACAGGCCATGGAGAACTGGGAGCCTTGTTATGCTGATGGGCGGGATGTAAATTGCCAACAGACACTCAGGAGAAGTATATGGTGTTTCCTGAAACATCTAAAAAACAAAGAAACAGAGCCTAGGGCACTTCCACTTATGGTCCTATAGCTTAGGGAAATTAAAATCAAAAAGACACAGCCACCCCAAATTTTGGGACAGCTCTGTTTACAAGAACCTCGTTTACAGTACAAGTTCAACATCGCAGAAAGTGAAAAATGGATAAAGAAGTTGTGGTATTTACTTACAAAGCAATATCACTCAGCAATGAAATCTATGTCATCAGGCCCGTAGCAGCACAATGAGTGGATTCAGGTATGATGATTCTAACTGAAATAAGTCACACAGAAAAAGAAACATCATAAGATATCACTAATACACGGAATGTAAACTTGGCTACATAGGAACTGAATTACAGAACAGAACAGGGTCTTAAATTTAGAAAACCAACTTATGCTTGCTTAAGGGGAAAGGTGAGTTGGGGTGCTGCATAAAACCAGAGATTGAAATGAGCACAGATAAAGTTCCTTAAGCCACATATGGAATAGACAAGAGCTACTCCTTGCTCAATGAAATGGACTCAACACCGCATATTAAACGCCTAAGAATGTACCTGACTAGTAAGTATCTTAAAACCTATGGATTGCTATGTCTCCGAAAGAGAAACAAGCGTGTGTACAGGGGCATAAACGCAGCAGAGATAGGATTGGAGAGGTTCGGTGAGCAAATGAAGACCCTTTGAAGTCATATTGCATGGTACCCATTCCACGGGTCTCAACTCTCCAGGTTTAAGGTATTCTTCCTTCAGCTAAAACATGCATGTGGAACCCAGAGTATGATCAACCATGTGATCAGGAGACGTGTTCAAATATGTCTCTGTTTTCGTACCCTGGTACTCGGGTGCAACATTCCAGACGCTTTACTAACACTCTCCCCACTTGGAGAGTCAGCACCTTTAACCTCCTGTATGGCCCAGTTTGCAATTTCTGCGGAAGATGAACAGGAATAGCGAGAACCAATGAGAGACTAGCTGGAGGTGTCTGGACGGGCAATTTTAACTCTCATTTCCCACCAGGAAGAGGAATTAACCAAAGGCTCAGCGTGCTGTGCCAGAACCAGATTAGGGCCTGAAGCCATCCTGCGGTGCTGCGGCCAGGTCACAAGAAAGCGAGTTGAAGAAAGGAGCTCAGGGGCACTGTAATTCACAGACCTGCAGAGTTATAAATGACAGCTATCGTCCAAAAATATACTGAAGTAAGGCTGCCAAGAGGACTTGAAAGCGGGGCAGAATTGCAGGAAACCGATTTCAGGAGGTAGACTGGAATTGCATTGAAAGCATAGGAAAAGAGGCAGAACGTCCACAATGATGCACTTGGCCAAAAAGGGCGTATGCGTTTTTTCCGGAATATATTCAGGAAAAAACGCATACGCCCTTTTTGGCCAACCAAGCAAGCTTGCAAAGGAAATCTGCACTACAATGAAGTCTCACTTGCCCCCGGTCAAAAGGGCCATCTGAAAAAAGTTTAAAATCCAGAAAGGCAGGACAGGCCATGGAGAACTGGGAGCCTTGTTATGCTGATGGGCGGGATGTAAATTGCCAATAGACACTCGGGAGAAGTGTATGGTGTTTCCTGAAACATCTGAAAAACAAAGCAACAGAGCCTAGGGCACTTCCACTTTGGTCCTATAGCTTAGGGAAATTAAAATCCAAAAGACACAGCCACCCCAAAGTTTGGGACGACTCTGTTTACAAGAACCTCGTTTACAGTACAAGTTCAACATCGCAGAAAGTGAAAAATGGATAAAGAAGTTGTGGTATTTACTTACAAAGCAATATCACTCAGCAATGAAATCTATGTCATCAGGCCCTTAGCAGCACAATGAGTGGACTCAGGTATGATGATTCTAACTGAAATAAGTCACACAGAAAAAGAAACATCATAAGATATCAGTAATACACGGAATGTAAACTTGGCTACACAGGAACTGAATTCCAAAACAGAACAGGGTCTCAAATTTAGAAAACCAACTTATGCTTGCTTAAGGGGAAAGGTGAGTTGGGGTACTGCATAAAAGCAGAGAATGAAATGAGCACAGATAAAGTTCCTGAAGCCAAATATGGAATAGACAAGAGCTACTCCTTGCTCAACGAAATAGACTCAACACCGCATATTAAACGCCTAAGAATGTACCTGACTAGTAAGTATCTTAAAACCTATGGATTGCTATGTCTCCGAAAGAGAATCAAGCATGTGTACAGGGGCATAAACGCAGCAGTGATAGGATTGGAGAGGTTCGGTGAGCAAATGAAGACCCTTTGAAGTCATATTGCATGGTACCCATTCCATGGGTTTCAACTACCCAGGTTTAAGGTATTCTTCCTTCAGCTAAAACATGCATGTGGAACCTAGAGTATGATCAACCATGTGATCGGGAGATGTGTTCAAATATGTCTCAGTTTTCGTACCCTGGTACTCGGGTGCAACATTCCAGACGCTTTACTAACACTCTCCCGACTTGGAGAGTCAGTCCCTTTAACCTCCAGTTTGGCCCAGTTTGCAATTTCTGCGGAAGATGAACAGGAATAGCGAGAACCAATGAGAGACTAGCTGGAGGTGTCTGGACGGGCAAATTTAACTCTCATTTCCCACCAGGAAGAGGAAATAACCAAAGGCTCAGCGTGCCGTGCCGGAACCATATTAGGGCCTGAAGCCATCCTGCGGTGTTGCGGCCAGGTCACAAGAAAGCGAGTTGAAGAAAGGAGCTCAGGGCCACTGTAATTCACAAACCTGCAGAGTTATAAATGACAGCTATCGTCCAAAAATATACTGAAGTAAGGCTGCCAAGAGGACTTGAAAGCGGGGCAGAATTGCAGGAAACCGATTTCAGGAGGTAGACTGGAATTGCATTGAAAGCATAGGAAAAGAGGCAGAACGTCCACAATGATGCACTTGGCCAAAAAGGGCGTATGCGTTTTTTCCTGAATATATTCAGGAAAAAACGCATACGCCCTTTTTGGCCAACCAAGCAAGCTTGCAAAGGAAATCTGCACTACAATGAAGTCTCACTTCCCCCCGGTCAAAAGGGCCATCTGAAAAAAGTGTAAAATCCAGAAAGACAGGACAGGCCATGGAGAACTGGGAGCCTTGTTATGCTGATGGGTGGGATGTAAATTGCCAACAGACACTCGGGAGAAGTGTATGGTGTTTCCTGAAACATCTAAGAAACAAAGCAACAGAGCCTGGGGCACTTCCACTTATGGTCCTATAGCTTAGGGAAATTAAAATCAAAAAGACACAGCCACCCCAAATTTTGGGACGCCTCTGTTTACAAGAACCTCGTTTACGTACAAGTTCAACATCGCAGAAAGTGAAAAATGGATAAAGAAGTTGTGGTATTTACTTACAAAGCAATATCACTCAGCAATGAAATCTATGTCATCAGGCCCTTAGCAGCACAATGAGTGGATTCAGGTATGATGATTCTAACTGAAATAAGTCACACAGAAAAAGAAACATCATAAGATATCAGTAATACACGGAATGTAAACTTGGCTACACAGGAACTGAATTACAGAACAGAACAGGGTCTCAAATTTAGAAAACCAACTTATGCTTGCTTAAGGGGAAAGGTGAGTTGGGGTGCTGCATAAAAACAGAGATTGAAATGAGCACAGATAAAGTTCCTTAAGCCAAATATGGAATAGACAAGAGCTACTCCTTGCTCAACGAAATGGACTCAACACCGCATATTAAACGCCTAAGAATGTACCTGACTAGTAAGTATCTTAAAACCTATGGATTGCTATGTCTGCAAAAGAGAATCAAGCATGTGTACAGGGGCATAAACGCAGCAGTGATAGGATTGGAGAGGTTCGGTGAGCAAATGAAGACCCTTTGAAGTCATATTGCATGGTACCCATTCCATGGGTTTCAACTACCCAGGTTTAAGGTATTCTTCCTTCAGCTAAAACATGCATGTGGAACCTAGAGTATGATCAACCATGTGATCGGGAGACGTGTTCAAATATGTCTCAGTTTTCGTACCCTGGTACTCGGGTGCAACATTCCAGACGCTTTACTAACACTCTCCCGACTTGGAGAGTCAGTCCCTTTAACCTCCTGTTTGGCCCAGTTTGCAATTTCTGTGGAACATGAACAGGAATAGCGAGAACCAATGAGAGACTAGCTGGAGGTGTCTGGACGGGCAAATTTAACTCTCATTTCCCACCAGGAAGAGAAAATAACCAAAGGCTCAGGGTGCCGTGCCGGAACCAGATTAGGGCCTGAAGCGATCCTGCGGTGTTGCGGCCAGCTCACAAGAAAGCGAGTTGAAGAAAGGAGCTCAGGGGCACTGTAATTCACAAACCTGCAGAGTTATAAATGACAGCTATCGTCCAAAAATATACTGAAGTAAGGCTGCCAAGAGGACTTGAAAGCGGGGCAGAATTGCAGGAAACCGATTTCAGGAGGTAGACTGCAATTGCATTGAAAGCATAGGAAAAGAGGCAGAGCGTCCACAATGATGCACTTGGCCAAAAAGGGCGTATGCGTTTTTTCCTGAATATATTCAGGAAAAAACGCATACGCACTTTTTGGCCAACCAAGCAAGCTTGCAAAGGAAATCTGCACTACAATGAAGTCTCACTTCCCCACGGTCAAAAGGGCCATCTGAAAAACGTGTAAAATCCAGAAAGGCAGGACAGGCCATGGAGAACTGGGAGCCTTGTTATGCTGATGGGCGGGATGTCAATTGCCAACAGACACTCGGGAGAAGTGTATGGTGTTTCCTGAAACATCTAAGAAACAAAGCAACAGAGCCTAGGGCACTTCCACTTATGGTCCTATAGCTTAGGGAAATTAAAATCAAAAAGACACAGCCACCCCAAATTTTGGGACGCCTCTGTTTACAAGAACCTCGTTTACAGTACAAGTTCAACATCGCAGAAAGTGAAAAATGGATAAAGAAGTTGTGGTATTTACTTACAAAGCAATATCACTCAGCAATGAAATCTATGTCATCAGGCCCTTAGCAGCACAATGAGTGGATTCAGGTATGATGATTCTAACTGAAATAAGTCACACAGAAAAAGAAACATCATAAGATATCACTAATACACGGAATGTAAACTTGGCTACACAGGAACTGAATTACAGAACAGAACAGGGTCTCAAATTTAGAAAACCAACTTATGCTTGCTTAAGGGGAAAGGTGAGTTGGGGTGCTGCATAAAACCAGAGATTGAAATGAGCACAGATAAAGTTCCTTAAGCCACATATGGAATAGACAAGAGCTACTCCTTGCTCAATGAAATGGACTCAACACCGCATATTAAACGCCTAAGAATGTACCTGACTAGTAAGTATCTTAAAACCTATGGATTGCTATGTCTCCGAAAGAGAAACAAGCGTGTGTACAGGGGCATAAACGCAGCAGAGATAGGATTGGAGAGGTTCGGTGAGCAAATGAAGACCCTTTGAAGTCATATTGCATGGTACCCATTCCACGGGTCTCAACTCTCCAGGTTTAAGGTATTCTTCCTTCAGCTAAAACATGCATGTGGAACCCAGAGTATGATCAACCATGTGATCAGGAGACGTGTTCAAATATGTCTCTGTTTTCATACCCTGGTACTCGGGTGCAACATTCCAGACGCTTTACTAACACTCTCCCCACTTGGAGAGTCAGCACCTTTAACCTCCTGTATGGCCCAGTTTGCAATTTCTGCGGAAGATGAACAGGAATAGCGAGAACCAATGAGAGACTAGCTGGAGGTGTCTGGACGGGCAATTTTAACTCTCATTTCCCACCAGGAAGAGGAATTAACCAAAGGCTCAGCGTGCTGTGCCAGAACCAGATTAGGGCCTGAAGCCATCCTGCGGTGCTGCGGCCAGGTCACAAGAAAGCGAGTTGAAGAAAGGAGCTCAGGGGCACTGTAATTCACAGACCTGCAGAGTTATAAATGACAGCTATCGTCCAAAAATATACTGAAGTAAGGCTGCCAAGAGGACTTGAAAGCGGGGCAGAATTGCAGGAAACCGATTTCAGGAGGTAGACTGGAATTGCATTGAAAGCATAGGAAAAGAGGCAGAACGTCCACAATGATGCACTTGGCCAAAAAGGGCGTATGCGTTTTTTCCTGAATATATTCAGGAAAAAACGCATACGCCCTTTTTGGCCAACCAAGCAAGCTTGCAAAGGAAATCTGCACTACAATGAAGTCTCACTTGCCCCCGGTCAAAAGGGCCATCTGAAAAAAGTTTAAAATCCAGAAAGGCAGGACAGGCCATGGAGAACTGGGAGCCTTGTTATGCTGATGGGCGGGATGTAAATTGCCAATAGACACTCGGGAGAAGTGTATGGTGTTTCCTGAAACATCTGAAAAACAAAGCAACAGAGCCTAGGGCACTTCCACTTTGGTCCTATAGCTTAGGGAAATTAAAATCCAAAAGACACAGCCACCCCAAAGTTTGGGACGACTCTGTTTACAAGAACCTCGTTTACAGTACAAGTTCAACATCGCAGAAAGTGAAAAATGGATAAAGAAGTTGTGGTATTTACTTACAAAGCAATATCACTCAGCAATGAAATCTATGTCATCAGGCCCTTAGCAGCACAATGAGTGGACTCAGGTATGATGATTCTAACTGAAATAAGTCACACAGAAAAAGAAACATCATAAGATATCAGTAATACACGGAATGTAAACTTGGCTACACAGGAACTGAATTCCAAAACAGAACAGGGTCTCAAATTTAGAAAACCAACTTATGCTTGCTTAAGGGGAAAGGTGAGTTGGGGTACTGCATAAAAGCAGAGAATGAAATGAGCACAGATAAAGTTCCTGAAGCCAAATATGGAATAGACAAGAGCTACTCCTTGCTCAACGAAATAGACTCAACACCGCATATTAAACGCCTAAGAATGTACCTGACTAGTAAGTATCTTAAAACCTATGGATTGCTATGTCTCCGAAAGAGAATCAAGCATGTGTACAGGGGCATAAACGCAGCAGTGATAGGATTGGAGAGGTTCGGTGAGCAAATGAAGACCCTTTGAAGTCATATTGCATGGTACCCATTCCATGGGTTTCAACTACCCAGGTTTAAGGTATTCTTCCTTCAGCTAAAACATGCATGTGGAACCTAGAGTATGATCAACCATGTGATCGGGAGATGTGTTCAAATATGTCTCAGTTTTCGTACCCTGGTACTCGGGTGCAACATTCCAGACGCTTTACTAACACTCTCCCGACTTGGAGAGTCAGTCCCTTTAACCTCCAGTTTGGCCCAGTTTGCAATTTCTGCGGAAGATGAACAGGAATAGCGAGAACCAATGAGAGACTAGCTGGAGGTGTCTGGACGGGCAAATTTAACTCTCATTTCCCACCAGGAAGAGGAAATAACCAAAGGCTCAGCGTGACGTGCCGGAACCATATTAGGGCCTGAAGCCATCCTGCGGTGTTGCGGCCAGGTCACAAGAAAGCGAGTTGAAGAAAGGAGCTCAGGGCCACTGTAATTCACAAACCTGCAGAGTTATAAATGACAGCTATCGTCCAAAAATATACTGAAGTAAGGCTGCCAAGAGGACTTGAAAGCGGGGCAGAATTGCAGGAAACCGATTTCAGGAGGTAGACTGGAATTGCATTGAAAGCATAGGAAAAGAGGCAGAACGTCCACAATGATGCACTTGGCCAAAAAGGGCGTATGCGTTTTTTCCTGAATATATTCAGGAAAAAACGCATACGCCCTTTTTGGCCAACCAAGCAAGCTTGCAAAGGAAATCTGCACTACAATGAAGTCTCACTTCCCCCCGGTCAAAAGGGCCATCTGAAAAAAGTGTAAAATCCAGAAAGACAGGACAGGCCATGGAGAACTGGGAGCCTTGTTATGCTGATGGGTGGGATGTAAATTGCCAACAGACACTCGGGAGAAGTGTATGGTGTTTCCTGAAACATCTAAGAAACAAAGCAACAGAGCCTGGGGCACTTCCACTTATGGTCCTATAGCTTAGGGAAATTAAAATCAAAAAGACACAGCCACCCCAAATTTTGGGACGCCTCTGTTTACAAGAACCTCGTTTACAGTAGAAGTTCAACATCGCAGAAAGTGAAAAATGGATAAAGAAGTTGTGGTATTTACTTACAAAGCAATATCACTCAGCAATGAAATCTATGTCATCAGGCCCTTAGCAGCACAATGAGTGGATTCAGGTATGATGATTCTAACTGAAATAAGTCACACAGAAAAAGAAACATCATAAGATATCAGTAATACACGGAATGTAAACTTGGCTACACAGGAACTGAATTACAGAACAGAACAGGGTCTCAAATTTAGAAAACCAACTTATGCTTGCTTAAGGGGAAAGGTGAGTTGGGGTGCTGCATAAAAACAGAGATTGAAATGAGCACAGATAAAGTTCCTTAAGCCAAATATGGAATAGACAAGAGCTACTCCTTGCTCAACGAAATGGACTCAACACCGCATATTAAACGCCTAAGAATGTACCTGACTAGTAAGTATCTTAAAACCTATGGATTGCTATGTCTGCAAAAGAGAATCAAGCATGTGTACAGGGGCATAAACGCAGCAGTGATAGGATTGGAGAGGTTCGGTGAGCAAATGAAGACCCTTTGAAGTCATATTGCATGGTACCCATTCCATGGGTTTCAACTACCCAGGTTTAAGGTATTCTTCCTTCAGCTAAAACATGCATGTGGAACCTAGAGTATGATCAACCATGTGATCGGGAGACGTGTTCAAATATGTCTCAGTTTTCGTACCCTGGTACTCAGGTGCAACATTCCAGACGCTTTACTAACACTCTCCCGACTTGGAGAGTCAGTCCCTTTAACCTCCTGTTTGGCCCAGTTTGCAATTTCTGTGGAACATGAACAGGAATAGCGAGAACCAATGAGAGACTAGCTGGAGGTGTCTGGACGGGCAAATTTAACTCTCATTTCCCACCAGGAAGAGAAAATAACCAAAGGCTCAGCGTGCCGTGCCGGAACCAGATTAGGGCCTGAAGCGATCCTGCGGTGTTGCGGCCAGCTCACAAGAAAGCGAGTTGAAGAAAGGAGCTCAGGGGCACTGTAATTCACAAACCTGCAGAGTTATAAATGACAGCTATCGTCCAAAAATATACTGAAGTAAGGCTGCCAAGAGGACTTGAAAGCGGGGCAGAATTGCAGGAAACCGATTTCAGGAGGTAGACTGCAATTGCATTGAAAGCATAGGAAAAGAGGCAGAGCGTCCACAATGATGCACTTGGCCAAAAAGGGCGTATGCGTTTTTTCCTGAATATATTCAGGAAAAAACGCATACGCCCTTTTTGGCCAACCAAGCAAGCTTGCAAAGGAAATCTGCACTACAATGAAGTCTCACTTCCCCACGGTCAAAAGGGCCATCTGAAAAACGTGTAAAATCCAGAAAGGCAGGACAGGCCATGGAGAACTGGGAGCCTTGTTATGCTGATGGGCGGGATGTCAATTGCCAACAGACACTCGGGAGAAGTGTATGGTGTTTCCTGAAACATCTAAGAAACAAAGCAACAGAGCCTAGGGCACTTCCACTTATGGTCCTATAGCTTAGGGAAATTAAAATCAAAAAGACACAGCCACCCCAAATTTTGGGACGCCTCTGTTTACAAGAACCTCGTTTACAGTACAAGTTCAACATCGCAGAAAGTGAAAAATGGATAAAGAAGTTGTGGTATTTACTTACAAAGCAATATCACTCAGCAATGAAATCTATGTCATCAGGCCCTTAGCAGCACAATGAGTGGATTCAGGTATGATGATTCTAACTGAAATAAGTCACACAGAAAAAGAAACATCATAAGATATCACTAATACACGGAATGTAAACTTGGCTACACAGGAACTGAATTACAGAACAGAACAGGGTCTCAAATTTAGAAAACCAACTTATGCTTGCTTAAGGGGAAAGGTGAGTTGGAGTGCTGCATAAAACCAGAGATTGAAATGAGCACAGATAAAGTTCCTTAAGCCAAATATGGAATAGACAAGAGCTACTCCTTGCTCAACGAAATGGACTCAACACCGCATATTAAACGCCTAAGAATGTACCTGACTAGTAAGTATCTTAAAACCTATGGATTGCTATGTCTCCAAAAGAGTATCAAGCATGTGTACAGGGGCATAAACGCAGCAGTGATAGGATTGGAGAGGTTCGGTGAGCAAATGAAGACCCTTTGAAGTCATATTGCATGGTACCCATTACACGGGTCTCAACTACCCAGGTTCAAGGTATTCTTCCTGCAGCTAATACATGCATGTGGAACCGAGAGTATGATCAACCATGTGATCGGGAGACGTGTTCAAATATGTCTCAGTTTTCGTACCCTGGTACTCGGGTGCAACATTCCAGATGCTTTACTAACACTCTCTCGACTTGGAGAGTCAGTCCCTTTAACCTCCTGTTTGGCCCAGTTTGCAATTTCTGTGGAACATGAACAGGAATAGCGAGAACCAATGAGAGACTAGCTGGAGGTGTCTGGACGGGCAAATTTAACTCTCATTTCCCACCAGGAAGAAGAATTAACCAAATGCTCAGCGTGCCGTGCCGGAACCAGATTAGGAACTGAAGCCATCCTGTGGTGTTGCGGCCAGCTCACAAGAAAGCGAGTTGAAGAAAGGAGCTCAGGGGCACTGTAATTCACAAACCTGCAGAGTTATAAATGACAGCTATCGTCCAAAAATATACTGAAGTAAGGCTGCCAAGAGGACTTGAAAGCGGGGCAGAATTGCAGGAAACCGATTTCAGGAGGTAGACTGGAATTGCATTGAAAGCATAGGAAAAGAGGCAGAACGTCCACAATGATGCACTTGGCCAAAAAGGGCGTATGCGTTTTTTCCGGAATATATTCAGGAAAAAACGCATACGCCCTTTTTGGCCAACCAAGCAAGCTTGCAAAGGAAATCTGCACTACAATGAAGTCTCACTTCCCCCCGGTCAAAAGGGCCATCTGAAAAAAGTGTAAAATCCAGAAAGGCAGGACAGGCCATGGAGAACTGGGAGCCTTGTTATGCTGTTGGGCGGGATGTAAATTGCCAACAGACACTAGGGAGAAGTGTATGGTGTTTCCTGAAACATCTAAAAAACAAAGCAACAGAGCCTAGGGCACTTCCACTTATGGTCCTATAGCTTAGGGAAATTAAAATCAAAAAGACACAGCCACCCCAAAGTTTAGGACGCCTCTGTTTACAAGAACCTCGTTTACAGAACAAGTTCAACATCGCCGAAAGTGAAAAATGGATAAAGAAGTTGTGGTATTTACTTACAAAGCAATATCACTCAGCAATGAAATCTATGTCATCAGGCCCTTAGCAGCACAATGAGTGGATTCAGGTATGATGATTCTAACTGAAATAAGTCACACAGAAAAAGAAACATCATAAGATATCAGTAATACACGGAATGTAATCTTGGCTACACAGGAACTGAATTCCAAAACAGAACAGTGTCACAAATTTAGAAAAGCAACTTATGCTTCCTTGAGGGGAAAGGTGAGTTGGGGTGCTGCATAAAAGCAGAGATTGAAATGAGCACAGATAAAGTTCCTTAAGCCAAATATGGAATAGACAAGAGCTACTCCTTGCTCAATGAAATGGACTCAACACCGCATATTAAACGCCTAAGAATGTACCTGACTAGTAAGTATCTTAAAACCTATGGATTGCTATGTCTCCAAAAGAGAATCAAGCATGTGTACAGGGGCATAAACGCAGCAGTGATAGGATTGGAGAGGTTTGGTGAGCAAATGAAGACCCTTTGAAGTCATATTGCATGGTACCCATTCCACGGGTTTCAACTACCCAGGTTTAAGGTATTCTTCCTTCAGCTAAAACATGCATGTGGAACCTAGAGTATGATCAACCATGTGATCGGGAGACGTGTTCAAATATGTCTCAGTTTTCGTACCCTGGTACTCGGGTGCAACATTCCAGACACTTTACTAACACTCTCCAGACTTCGAGAGTCAGTCCCTTTAACCTCCTGTTTGGCCCAGTTTGCAATTTCTGCGGAAAATGAACAGGAATAGCGAGAACAAATGAGAGACTAGCTGGAGGTGTCTGGACGGGCAAATTTAACTCTCATTTCCCACCAGGAAGAGGAAATAACCAAAGGCTCAGCGTGCCGTGCCAGAACCAGATTAGGGCCTGAAGCCATCCTGCGGTGTTGCGGCCAGGTCACAAGAAAGCGAGTTGAAGAAAGGAGCTCAGGGGCACTGTAATTCACAAACATGCAGAGCTATACATGACAGCTATCGTCCAAAAATATACTGAAGTAAGGCTGCCAAGAGGACTTGAAAGTGGGGCAGAATTGCAGGAAACCGATTTCAGGAGGTAGACTGGAATTGCATTGAAAGCATAGGAAAAGAGGCAGAACGTCCACAATGATGCACTTGGCCAAAAAGGGCGAATGCGTTTTTTCCTGAATATATTCAGGAAAAAACGCATACGCCCTTTTTGGCCAAGCAAGCAAGCTTGCAAAGGAAATCTGCACTACAATGAAGTCTCACTTCCCCCCGGTCAAGAGGGCCATCTGAAAAAAGTGTAAAATCCAGAAAGGCAGGACAGGCCATGGAGAACTGGGATCCTTGTTATGCTGATGGGCGGGATGTAAATTGCCAACAGACACTTGGTAGAAGTGTATGGTGTTTCCTGAAACATCTAAAAAACAAAGCAACAGAGCCTAGGGCACTTCCACTTATGGTCCTATAGCTTAGGGAAATTAAAATCAAAAAGACACAGCCACCCCAAAGTTTGGGACGCCTCTGTTTACAAGAACCTCGTTTACCGTACAAGTTCAATATCACAGAAAGTGAAAAATGGATAAAGAACTTGTGGTATTTACGTACAATGCAGTAACACTCAGCAATGAAATCTATGTCATCAGGCCCGTAGCAGCATAATGAGTGGATTCAGGTACGATGATTCTAACTGAAATAAGTCACACAGAAAAAGAAACATCATAAGATATCACTAATACACGGAATGTAAACTTGGCTACACAGGAACTGAATTCCAAAACAGAACAGGGTCTCAAATTTAGAAAACCAACTTATGCTTGCTTAAGGGGAAAGGTGAGTTGGGGTGCTGCATAAAACCAGAGATTGAAATGAGCACAGATAAAGTTCCTTAAGCCAAATATGGAATAGACAAGAGCTACTCCTTGCTCAACGAAATGGACACAACACCCCATATTAAATGCCTAAGAATGTACCTGAGTAGTAAGTATCTTAAAACCTATGGATTGCTGTGTCTCCAAAAGAGAATCAAGCGTGTGTACAGGGGCATAAACGCAGCAGTGATAGGATTGGAGAGGTTCGGTGAGCAAATGAAGACCCTTTGAAGTCATATTACATGGTACCCATTACACGGGTCTCAAATCTCCAGGTTTAAGGTATTCTTCCTTCAGCTAAAACATGCATGTGGAACCCAGAGTATGATCAACCGTGTGAACAGGTGACCTGTTCAGATATGTCTCAGTTTTCATACCCTGGTACTCGGGTGCAACATTCCAGACGCTTTAATAACACTCTCCCCACTTGAGGAGTCAGCGCCTTTAACCTCGTGTTTCTCCCAGTTTGCAATTTCTGTGGAAGATGAACAGGTATAGGGAGAACCAATGAGAGGCTAGCTGGAGGTGTCTGGACGGGCAAATTTAACTCTCATTTCCCACCAGGAAGAGGAAATAACCAAAGGCTCAGCGTGCCGTGCCGGAACCAGATTAGGGCCTGAAGCCATCCTGCGGTGTTGCGGCCAGGTCACAAGAAAGCGAGTTGAAGAAAGGAGCTCAGGGGCACTGTAATTCAAAAACCTGCAGAGTTATAAATGACAGCTATCGTCCAAAAATATACTGAAGTAAGGCTGCCAAGAGGACTTGAAAGCGGGGCAGAATTGCAGGAAACCGATTTCAGGAGGTAGACTGGAATTGCATTGAAAGCATAGGAAAAGAGGCAGAACGTCCACAATGATGCACTTGGCCAAAAAGGGCGTATGCGTTTTTTCCTGAATATATTCAGGAAAAAACGCATACGCCCTTTTTGGCCAACCAAGCAAGCTTGCAAAGGAAATCTGCACTACAATGAAGTCTCACTTCCCCCCGGTCAAAAGGGCCATCTGAAAAAAGTGTAAAATCCAGAAAGGCAGGACAGGCCATGGAGAACTGGGAGCCTTGTTATGCTGATGGGTGGGATGTAAATTGCCAACAGACACTCGGGAGAAGTGTATGGTGTTTCCTGAAACATCTAAGAAACAAAGCAACAGAGCCTAGGGCACTTCCACTTATGGTCCTATAGCTTAGGGAAATTAAAATCAAAAAGACACAGCCACCCCAAAGTTTGGGACGCCTCTGTTTACAAGAACCTCGTTTACTGTACAAGTTCAATATCACAGAAAGTGAAAAATGGATAAAGAAGTTGTGGTACTTACGTACAATGCTGTATCACTCAGCAATGAAATCTATGTCATCAGGCCCGTAGCAGCATAATGAGTGGATTCAGGTATGATGATTCTAACTGAAATAAGTCACACAGAAAAAGAAACATCATAAGATATCACTAATACACGGAATGTAAACTTGGCTACACAGGAACTGAATTACAGAACAGAACAGGGTCTCAAATTTAGAAAACCAACTTATGCTTGCCTAAGGGGAAAGGTGAGTTGGGGTGCTGCATAAAAACAGAGATTGAAATGAGCACAGATCATGTTCCTAGCGCCAAATATGGAATAGACTAGAGCTACTCCTTGCTCAACGAAATGGACTCAACACCCCATATTAAACGCCTAAGAATGTACCTGACTAGTAAGTATCTTAAAACCTATGGATTGCTATGTCTGCAAAAGAGAATCAAGCGTGTGTACAGGGTCATAAACGTAGCAGTGATAGGATTGGAGAGGTTCGGTGAGCAAATGAAGACCCTTTGAAGTCATATTGCATGGTACCCATTACACGGGTCTCAACTCTCCAGGTTTAAGGTATTCTTCCTTCAGCTAAAACATGCATGTGGAACCCAGAGTATGATCAACCGTGTGAACGGGAGACGTGTTCAAATATGTCTCAGTTTTCCTCCCCTGGTACTCGGGTGCAACATTCCAGACGCTTTACTAACACTCTCCCGACTTGGAGAGTCAGCCCCTTTAACCTCCTGTTTGGCCCAGTTTGCAATTTCTGCGGAAGATGAACAGGAATAGGGAGAACCAATGAGAGACTAGCTGGAGGTGTCTGGATGGGCAAATTTAACTCTCATTTCCCACCAGGAAGGGGAAATAACCAAAGGCTCAGCGTGCCATGCCGGAACCAGATTAGGGCCTGAAGCCATCCTGCGGTGTTGCGGCCAGGTCACAAGAAAGCGAGTTGAAGAAAGGAGCTCAGGGGCACTGTAATTCACAAACCTGCAGAGTTATAAATGACAGCTATCGTCCAAAAATATACTGAAGTAAGGCTGCCAAGAGGACTTGAAAGCAGGGCAGAATTGCAGGAAACCGATTTCAGGAGGTAGACTGGAATTGCATTGAAAGCATAGGAAAAGAGGCAGAACGTCCACAATGATGCACTTGGCCAAAAAGGGCGTATGCGTTTTTTCCTGAATATATTCAGGAAAAAACGCATACGCCCTTTTTGGCCAACCAAGCAAGCTTGCAAACGAAATCTGCACTACAATGAAGTCTCACTTCCCCCCGGTCAAAAGGGCTTTCTGAAAAAAGTGTAAAATCCAGAAAGGCAGGACAGGCCATGGAGAACTGGGAGCCTTGTTATGCTGATGGGCGGATGTCAATTGCCAACAGACACTCGGGAGAAGTGTATGGTGTTTCCTGAAACATCTAAGAAACAAAGCAACAGAGCCTAGGGCACTTCCACTCATGGTCCTATAGCTTAGGGAAATTAAAATCAAAAAGACACAGCCACCCCAAAGTTTGGGACGCCTCTGTTTACAAGAACCTCGTTTACCGTACAAGTTCAATATCACAGAAAGTGAAAAATGGATAAAGAACTTGTGGTACTTACGTACAATGCAGTATCACTCAGCAATGAAATCTATGTCATCAGGCCCGTAGCAGCAAAATGAGTGGATTCAGGTACGATGATTCTAACTGAAATAAGTCACACAGAAAAAGAAACATCATAAGATATCACTAATACACGGAATGTAAACTTGGCTACACAGGAACTGAATTCCAAAACAGAACAGGGTCTCAAATTTAGAAAACCAACTTATGCTTGCTTAAGGGGAAAGGTGAGTTGGGGTGCTGCATAAAACCAGAGATTGAAATGAGCACAGATAAAGTTCCTTAAGCCAAATATGGAATAGACAAGAGCTACTCCTTGCTCAACGAAATAGACTCAACACCGCATATTAAACGACTAAGAATGTACCTGACTAGTAAGTATCTTAAAACCTATGGATTGCTATGTCTCCAAAAGAGAATCAAGCATGTGTACAGGGGCATAAACGCAGCAGTGATAGGATTGGAGAGGTTCGGTGAGCAAATGAAGACCCTTTGAAGTCATATTGCATGGTACCCATTCCACGGGTCTCAACTCTCCAGGTTTAAGATATTCTTCCTTCAGCTAAAACATGCATGTGGAACCCAGAGTATGATCAACCGTGTGAACGGGAGACGTGTTCAAATATGTCTCAATTTCCTCCCCTGGTACTCGGGTGCAACATTCCAGACGCTTTACTAACACTCTCCCCACTTGGAGAGTCAGCGCCTTTAACCTCCTGTTTGGCCCAGTTTGTAATTTCTGCGGAAGATGAACAGGAACAGCGAGAACCAATGAGAGACTAGCTGGAGGTGTCTGGATGGGCAAATTTAACTCTCATTTCCCACCAGGAGGAGGAATTAACCAAAGGCTCAGCGTGCCGTGCCGGAACCAGATTAAGGCCTGAAGCCATCCTGCGGTGTCGCGGCCAGCTCAAAAGAAAGCGAGTTGAAGAAAGCAGCTCAGGGGCACTGTAATTCACAAACCTGCAGAGTTATAAATGACAGCTATCGTCCAAAAATATACTGAAGTAAGGCTGCCAAGAGGACTTGAAAGCGGGGCAGAATTGCAGGAAACCGATTTCAGGAGGAAGACTGGAATTGCATTGAAAGCATAGGAAAAGAGGCAGAACGTCCACAATGATGCACTTGGCCAAAAAGGGCGTATGCGTTTTTTCCTGAATATATTACTCCTGAATATATTCAGGAAAAAACGCATACGCCCTTTTTGGCCAACCAAGCAAGCTTGCAAACGAAATCTGCACTACAATGAAGTCTCACTTCCGCCCAGTCAAAAGGGCCATCTGAAAAAAGTGTAAAATCCAGAAAGGCAGGACAGGCCATGGAGAACTGGGAGCCTTGTTATGCTGATGGGTGGGATGTAAATTGCCAACAGACACTCGGGAGAAGTGTATGGTGTTTCCTGAAACATCTAAAAAACAAAGCAACAGAGCCTAGGGCACTTCCACTTATGGTCCTATAGCTTAGGGAAATTAAAATCAAAAAGACACAGCCACCCCAATGTTTGGGACGCCTCTGTTTACAAGAACCTCGTTTACCATACAAGTTCAATATCACAGAAAGTGAAAAATGGATAAAGAACTTGTTGTACTTACGTACAATGCAGTATCACTCAGCAATGAAATCTATGTCATCAGGCCCTTAGCAGCACAATGAGTGGATTCAGGTACTATGATTCTAACTGAAATAAGTCACACAGAAAAAGAAACATCGTAAGATATCACTAATACACGGAATGTAAACTTTGCTACACAGGAACTGAATTCCAAAACAGAACAGGGTCTCAAATTTAGAAAACCAACTTATGCTTGCTTAAGTGGACAGGTGAGTTGGGGTGCTGCATAAAACCAGAGATTGAAATGAGCACAGATAAAGTTCCTTAAGCCAAATATGGAATAGATAAGAGCTACTCCTTGCTCAACGAAATGGACTCAACACCCCATATTAAACACCTAAGAATGTACCTGACTAGTAAGTATCTTAAAACCTATGGATTGCTATGTCTCCAAAAGAGAATCAAGCGTGTGTACAGGGGCATAAACGCAGCAGTGATAGGATTGGAGAGGTTTGGTGAGCAAATGAAGACCCTTTGAAGTCATATTGCATGGTACCCATTCCATGGGTTTCAACTACCCAGGTTTAAGGTATTCTTCCTTCAGCTAAAACATGCATGTGGAACCCAGAGTATGATCAACCATGTGATCGGGAGACGTGTTCAAATATGTCTCAGTTTTCGTACCCTGGTACTTGGGTGCAACATTCCAGACGCTTTACTAACACTCTCCCGACTTGGAGAGTCAGTCCCTTTAACCTCCTGTTTGGCCCAGTTTGCAATTTCTGTGGAACATGAACAGGAATAGCGAGAACCAATGAGAGACTAGCTGGAGGTGTCTGGACGGGCAAATTTAACTCTCATTTCCCACCAGGAAGAGGAATTAACCAAAGGCTCAGCATGCCGTGCCAGAACCAGATTAGGAACTGAAGCCATCCTGCGGTGTTGTGGCCAGCTCACAAGAAAGCGAGTTGAAGAAAGGAGCTCAGGGGCACTGTAATTCACAAACCTGCAGAGTTATAAATGACAGCTATCGTCCAAAAATATACTGAAGTAAGGCTGCCAAGAGGACTTGAAAGCGGGGCAGAATTGCAGGAAACCGATTTCAGGAGGTAGACTGGAATTGCATTGAAAGCATAGGAAAAGAGGCAGAACGTCCACAATGATGCACTTGGCCAAAAAGGGCGTATGCGTTTTTTCCGGAATATATTCAGGAAAAAACGCATACGCCCTTTTTGGCCAACCAAGCAAGCTTGCAAAGGAAATCTGCACTACAATGAAGTCTCACTTCCCCCCGGTCAAATGGGCCATCTGAAAAAAGTGTAAAATCCAGAAAGGCAGGACAGGTCATGGAGAACTGGGAGCCTTGTTATGCTGATGGGCGGGATGTAAATTGCCAACAGACACTTGGGAGAAGCGTATGGTGTTTCCTGAAACATCTGAAAAACAAAGCAACAGAGCCTAGGGCACTTCCACTTATGGTCCTATAGCTTAGGGAAATTAAAATCAAAAAGACACAGCCACCCCAAAGTTTGGGACGCCTCTGTTTACAAGAACCTCGTTTACAGTACAAGTTCAATATCGCAGAAAGTGAAAAATGGATAAAGAAGCTGTGGTATTTACTTACAAAGCAATATCACTCAGCAATGAAATCTATGTCATCAGGCCCTTAGCAGCACAATGAGTGGATTCAGGTATGATGATTCTAACTGAAATAAGTCACACAGAAAAAGAAACATCATAAGATATCAGTAATACACGGAATGTAAACTTGGCTACACAGGAACTGAATTACAGAACAGAACAGGGTCTCAAATTTAGAAAAGCAACTTATGCTTGCTTAAGGGGAAAGGTGAGTTGGGGTGCTGCATAAAACCAGAGATTGAAATGAGCACAGATAAAGTTCCTTAAGCCAAATATGGAATAGACAAGAGCTACTCCTTGCTCAACGAAATGGACTCAACACCCCATATTAAACGCCTAAGAATGTACCTGACTAGAATCTTAAAACCTATGGATTGCTATGTCTCCGAAAGAGAATCAAGCATGTGTACAGGGGCATAAACGCAGCAGTGATAGGATTGGAGATGTTCGGTGAGCAAATGAAGACCGTTTGAAGCCATATTGCATGGTACCCATTCCATGGGTTTCAACTACCCAGGTTTAAGGTATTCTTCCTTCAGCTAAAACATGCATGTGGAACCTAGAGTATGATCAACCATGTGATCGGGAGACGTGTTCAAATATGTCTCAGTTTTCGTACCCTGGTACTCGGGTGCAACATTCCAGACGCTTTACTAACACTCTCCCGACTTGGAGAGTCAGTCCCTTTAACCTCCTGTTTGGCCCAGTTTGCAATTTCTGCGGAAGATGAACAGGAATAGCGAGAACCAATGAGAGACTAGCTGGAGGTGTCTGGACGGGCAAATTTAACTCTCATTTCCCACCAGGAAGAGGAAATAACCAAAGGCTCAGCGTGCCGTGCCGGAACCATATTAGGGCCTGAAGCCATCCTGCGGTGGTGCGACCAGGTCACAAGAAAGCGAGTTGAAGAAAGGGGCTCAGGGGCACTGTAATACACAAACCTGCAGAGTTATAAATGACAGCTATCGTCCAAAAATATACTGAAGTAAGGCTGCCAAGAGGACTTGAAAGCGGGGCAGAATTGCAGGAAACCGATTTCAGGAGGGAGACTGGAATTGCATTGAAAGCATAGGAAAAGAGGCAGAACGTCCACAATGATGCACTTGGCCAAAAAGGGCGTATTCGTTTTTTCCTGAATATATTCAGGAAAAAACGCATACACACTTTTTGGCCAACCAAGCAAGCTTGCAAAGGAAATCTGCACTACAATGAAGTCTCACTTCCCCCCGGTCAAAAGGGCCATCTGAAAAAAGTGTAAAATCCAGAAAGGCAGGACAGGCCATGGAGAACTGGGAGCCTTGTTATGCTGATGGGCGGGATGTAAATTACCAACAGACACTTGGGAGAAGTGTATGTTGTTTCCTGAAACATCTGAAGAACAAAGCAACAGAGCCTAGGGCACTTCCACTTATGGTCCTATAGCTTAGGGAAATTAAATTCAAAAAGACACAGCCACCCCAAAGTTTGGGACGCCTCTGTTTACAAGAACCTCATTTACAGTACAAGTTCAACATCGCAGAAAGTGAAAAATGGATAAAGAAGTTGTGGTATTTACTTACAAAGCAATATCACTCGGCAATGAAATCTATGTCATCAGGCCCTTAGCAGCACAATGAGTGGATTCAGGTATGATGATTCTAACTGAAATAAGTCACACAGAAAAAGAAACATCATAAGATATCAGTAATACATGGAATGTAAACTTGGCTACACAGGACCTGAATTATAGAACAGAACAGGGTCTCAAATTTAGAAAACCAACTTATGCTTGCTTAAGGGGAAAGGTGAGTTGGGGTGCTGCATAAAACCAGAGATTGAAATGAGCACAGATAAAGTTCCTTAAGCCAAATATGGAATAGACAAGAGCTACTCCTTGCTCAACGAAATGGACTGAACACCCCATATTAAACGCCTAAGAATGTACCTGACTAGTAAGTATCTTAAAACCTATGGATTGCTATGTCTCCGAAAGAGAATCAAGCATGTGTACAGGGGCCTAAACGCAGCAGTGATAAGATTGGAGAGGTTCGGTGAGCAAATGAAGACCCTTTGAAGTCATATTGCATGGTACCCATTCCATGGGTTTCAACTACCCAGGTTTAAGGTATTCTTCCTTCAGCTAAAACATGCATGTGGAACCTAGAGTATGATCAACCATGTGATCGGGAGACGTGTTCAAATATGTCTCAGTTTTCGTACCCTGGTACTCGGGTGCAACATTCCAGACGCTTTACTAACACTCTCCCGACTTGGAGAGTCAGTCCCTTTAACCTCCTGTTTCGCCCAGTTTGCAATTTCTGCGGAAGATGAACAGGAATAGCGAGAACCAATGAGAGACTAGCTGGAGGGGTCTGGACGGGCAAATTTAACTCTCATTTCCCACCAGGAAGAGGAAATAACCAAATGCTCAGCATGCCGTGCCGGAACCAGATTAGGGACTGAAGCCATCCTGCGGTGTTGCGGCCAGCTCAAAAGAAAGCGAGTTGAAGAAAGGAGCTCAGGGGCACTGTAATTCACAAACCTGCAGAGTTATAAATGACAGCTATCGTTCAAAAATATACTGAAGTAAGGCTGCCAAGAGGACTTGAAAGTGGGGCAGAATTGCAGGAAACCGATTTCAGGAGGTAGACTGGAATTGCATTGAAAGCATAGGAAAAGAGGCAGAACGTCCACAATGATGCACTTGGCCAAAAAGGGCGTATGCGTTTTTTCCTGAATATATTCAGGAATATTTTCAGGAAAAATATATTCAGGAAAAAACGCATACGCCCTTTTTGGCCAACCAAGCAAGCTTGCAAAGGAAATCTGCACTACAATGAAGTCTCACTTCCCCCCGGTCAAAAGGGCCATCTGAAAAAAGTGTAAAATCCAGAAAGGCAGGACAGGCCATGGAGAACTGGGAGCCTTGTTATGCTGATGGGCGGGATGTAAATTACCAACAGACACTTGGGAGAAGTGTATGGTGTTTCCTGAAACATCTGAAAAACAAAGCAACAGAGCCTAGGGCACTTCCATTTATGGTCCTATAGCTTAGGGAAATTAAATTCAAAAAGACACAGCCACCCCAAAGTTTGGGACGCCTCTGTTTACAAGAATCTCATTTACAGTACAAGTTCAACATCGCAGAAAGTGAAAAATGGATAAAGAAGTTGTGGTATTTACTTACAAAGCAATATCACTCAGCAATGAAATCTATGTCATCAGGCCCTTAGCAGCACAATGAGTGGATTCAGGTATGATGATTCTAACTGAAATAAGTCACACAGAAAAAGAAACATCATAAGATATCAGTAATACACGGAATGTAAACTTGGCTACACAGGAACTGAATTACAGAACAGAACAGGGTCTCAAATTTAGAAAAGCAACTTATGCTTGCTTAAGGGGAAAGGTGAGTTGGGGTGCTGCATAAAACCAGAGATTGAAATGAGCACAGATAAAGTTCCTTAAGCCAAATATGGAATAGACAAGAGCTACTCCTTGCTCAACGAAATGGACTCAACACCCCATATTAAACGCCTAAGAATGTACCTGACTAGTAAATATCTTAAAACCTATGGATTGCTATGTCTCTGAAAGAGAATCAAGCATGTGTATAGGGGCATAAACGCAACAGTGATAAGATTGGAGAGGTTCGGTGAGCAAATGAAGACCCTTTGAAGTCATATTGCATGGTACCCATTACAAGGGTCTCAACTCTCCAGGTTTAAGGTATTCTTCCTTCAGCAAAAACATGCATGTGGAACCCAGAGTATGATCAACCGTGTTATCAGGAGACGTGTTCAAATATGTCTCAGTTTTCCTCCCCTGGTACTCGGGTGCAACATTCCAGACGCTTTACTAACACTCTCCCCACTTGGAGAGTCAGCGCCTCTAACCTCCTGTTTGGCCCAGTTTGCAATTTCTGCGGAAGATGAACAGGAATAGCGAGAACCAATGAGAGACTAGCTGGAGGTGTCTGGACGCGCAAATTTAACTCTCATTTCCCACCAGGAAGAGGAATTAACCAAAGGCTCAGCGTACCGTGCCGGAACCAGATTAGGGCCTGAAGCCATCCTGCGGTGTTGCGGCCAGCTCACAAGAAAGCGAGTTGAAGAAAGGAGCTCAGGGGCACTGTAATTCACAAACCTGCGGAGTTATAAATGACAGCTATCGTCCAAAAATATACTGAAGTAAGGCTGCCAAGAGGACTTGAAAGTGGGGCAGAATTGCAGGAAACCGATTTCAGGAGGTAGACTGGAATTGCATTGAAAGCATAGGAAAAGAGGCAGAACGTCCACAGTGATGCACTTGGCCAAAAAGGGCGTATGCGTTTTTTCCTGAATATATTCAGGAAAAAACGCATACGCCCTTTTTGGCCAACCAAGCAAGCTTGCGAAGGAAATCTGCACTACAATGAAGACTCACTTCCCCCCGGTCAAAAGGGTCATCTGAAAAAAGTGTAAAATCCAGAAAGGCAGGACAGGCCATGAAGAACTGGGAGCCTTGTTATGCTGATGGGCGGGATGTAAATTGTCAACAGACACTCGGGAGAAGTGTATGCTGTTTCCTGAAACATCTAAAAAACAAAGCAACAGAGCCTAGGGCACTTCCACTTATGGTCCTATAGCTTAGGGAAATTAAAATAAAAAAGACACAGCCACCCCAAAGTTTGGGATGCCTCTGTTTACAAGAACCTCGTTTACGGTACAAGTTCAATATCACAGAAAGTGAAAAATGGATAAAGAACTTGTGTTACTTATGTACAATGCAGTATCACTCAGCAATGAAATCTATGTCATCAGGCCCATAGCAGCATAATGAGTGGATTCAGGTACGATGATTCTAACTGAAATAAGTCACACAGAAAAAGAAACATCATAAGATATCACTAATACACGGATGTAAACTTGGCTACACAGGAACTGAATTTCAAAACAGAACAGGGTCTCAAATTTAGAAAACCAACTTATGCTTGCTTAAGGGGAAAGGTGAGTTGGGGTGCTGCATAAAACCAGAGATTGAAATGAGCACAGATAAAGTTCCTTAAGCCAAATATGGAATAGACAAGAGCTACTCCTTGCTCAACGAAATGGACTCAACACCCCATATTAAACGCCTAAGAATGTACCTGACTAGTAAGTATCTTAAAACCTATGGATTGCTATGTCTCCAAAAGAGAATCAAGCATGTGTACAGGGGCATAAACGCAGCAGTGATAGGATTGGAGAGGTTCGGTGAGCAAATGAAGACCCTTTGAAGTCATATTGCATTGTACCCATTACACGGGTCTCAACTCTCCAGGTTTAAGGTATTCTTCCTTCAGCTAAAACATGCATGTGGAACCCAGAGTATGATCAACCGTGTGAACGGGATACGTGTTCAAATATGTCTCAGTTTTCCTCCCCTGGTACTCGGGTGCAACATTCCAGATGCTTTACTAACACTCTCCACACTTGGAGAGTCAGCACCTTTAACCTCCTGTTTGGCCCAGTTTGCAATTTCTGCGGAAGATGAACAGGAATAGGGAGAACCAAAGAGAGACTAGCTGGAGGTGTCTGGACGGGCAAATTTAACTCTCATTTCCCACCAGGAAGAGGAAATAACCAAAGGCTCAGAGTGCCGTGCCGCAACAAGATTAGGGCCTGAAGCCATCCTGCGGTGTTGCGGCCAGCTCACAAGAAAGCGAGTTGAAGAAAGGAGCTCAGGGGCACTGTAATTCACAAACCTGCAGAGTTATAAATGACAGCTATCATCCAAAAATATACTGAAGTAAGGCTGCCAAGAGGACTTGAAAGCGGGGCAGAATTGCAGGAAACCGATTTCAGGAGGTAGACTGGAATTCCATTGAAAGCATAGGAAAAGAGGCAGAACGTCCACAATGATGCACTTGGCCAAAAAGGGCGTATGCGTTTTTTCCTGAATATATTCAGGAAAAAACGCATACGCCCTTTTTGGCCAACCAAGCAAGCTTGCAAACGAAATCTGCACTACAATGAAGTCTCACTTCCCCCCGGTCAAAAGGGCCATCTGAAAAAAGTGTAAAATCCAGAAAGGCAGGAGAGGCCATGGAGAACTGGGAGCCTTGTTATGCTGATGGGTGGGATGTAAATTGCCAACAGACACTCGGGAGAAGTGTATGGTGTTTCCTGAAACATCTAAAAAACAAAGCAACAGAGCCTAGGGCACTTCCACTTATGGTCCTATAGCTTAGGGAAATTAAAATCAAAAAGACACAGCCACCCCAAACTTTGGGACGCCTCTGTTTACAAGAACCTCGTTTACAGTACAAGTTCAACATCGCAGAAAGTGAAAAATGGATAAAGAAGTTGTGGTATTTACTTACAAAACAATATCACTCAGCAATGAAATCTATGTCATCAGGCCCTTACCAGCACAATGAGTGGATTCAGGTAAGATGATTCTAACTGAAATAAGTCACACAGAAAAAGAAACATCATAAGATATCACTAATACAGGGAATGTAAACTTGGCTACACAGGAACTGAATTCCAAAACAGAACAGGGTCTCAAATTTAGAAAACCAACTTATGCTTGCTTAAGGGGAAAGGTGAGTTGGGGTGCTGCATAAAACCAGAGATTGAAATGAGCACAGATAAAGTTCCTTAAGCCAAATATGGAATAGACAAGAGCTACTCCTTGCTCAAAGAAATGGACTCAAAACCCCATATTAAATGCCTAAGAATGTACCTGACTAGTAAGTATCTTAAAACTTATGGATTGCTATGTCTCCAAAAGAGAATCAAGCGTGTGTACAGGGGCATAAACGCAGCAGTGATAGGATTGGAGAGGTTCGGTGAGCAAATGAAGACCCTTTGAAGTCATATTGCATGGTACCCATTCCACGGGTCTCAACTACCCCGGTTGAAGGTATTCTTCCTTCAGCTAAAACATGCATGTGGAACCCAGAGTATGATCAACCGTGTGAACGGGAGACGTGTTCAAATATGTCTCAGTTTTCGTACCCTGGTACTCGGGTGCAACATTCCAGACGCTTTACTAACACTCTCCCCACTTGGAGAGTCAGCACCTTTAACCTCCTGTTTGGCCCAGTTTGCAATTTCTGCGGAAGATGAACAGGAATAGGGAGAACCAATGAGAGACTAGCTGGAGGGGTCTGGACGGGCAAATTTAACTCTCATTTCCCACCAGGAAGAGGAAATAACCAAAGGCTCAGCGTGCCGTGCCGGAACCAGATTAGGGCCTGAAGCCATCCTGCGATGTTGTGGCCAGCTCAAAAGAAAGCGAGTTGAAGAAAGGAGCTCAGGGGCACTGTAATTCACAAACCTGCAGAGTTATAAATGATAGCTATCGTCCAAAAATATACTGAAGTAAGGCTGCCAAGAGGACTTGAAAGCGGGGCAGAATTGCAGGAAACCGATTTCAGGAGGTAGACTGGAATTGCATTGAAAGCATAGGAAAAGAGGCAGAACGTCCACAATGATGCACTTGGCCAAAAAGGGCGTATGCGTTTTTTCCTGAATATATTCAGGAAAAAACGCATACGCCCTTTTTGGCCAAGCAAGCAAGCTTGCAAAGGAAATCTGCACTACAATGAAGTCTCACTTCCCCCCGGTCAAGAGGGCCATCTGAAAAAAGTGTAAAATCCAGAAAGGCAGGACAGGCCATGGAGAACTGGGAGCCTTGTTATGCTGATGGGCGGGATGTAAATTGCCAACAGACACTTGGTAGAAGTGTATGGTGTTTCCTGAAACATCTAAAAAACAAAGCAACAGAGCCTAGGGCACTTCCACTTATGGTCCTATAGCTTAGGGAAATTAAAATAAAAAAGACACAGCCACCCCAAAGTTTGGGATGCCTCTGTTTACAAGAACCTCGTTTACGGTACAAGTTCAATATCACAGAAAGTGAAAAATGGATAAAGAACTTGTGTTACTTATGTACAATGCAGTATCACTCAGCAATGAAATCTATGTCATCAGGCCCATAGCAGCATAATGAGTGGATTCAGGTACGATGATTCTAACTGAAATAAGTCACACAGAAAAAGAAACATCATAAGATATCACTAATACACGGATGTAAACTTGGCTACACAGGAACTGAATTTCAAAACAGAACAGGGTCTCAAATTTAGAAAACCAACTTATGCTTGCTTAAGGGGAAAGGTGAGCTGGGGTGCTGCATAAAACCAGAGATTGAAATGAGCACAGATAAAGTTCCTTAAGCCAAATATGGAATAGACAAGAGCTACTCCTTGCTCAACGAAATGGACTCAACACCCCATATTAAACGCCTAAGAATGTACCTGACTAGTAAGTATCTTAAAACCTATGGATTGCTATGTCTCCAAAAGAGAATCAAGCATGTGTACAGGGGCATAAACGCAGCAGTGATAGGATTGGAGAGGTTCGGTGAGCAAATGAAGACCCTTTGAAGTCATATTGCATTGTACCCATTACACGGGTCTCAACTCTCCAGGTTTAAGGTATTCTTCCTTCAGCTAAAACATGCATGTGGAACCCAGAGTATGATCAACCGTGTGAACGGGATACGTGTTCAAATATGTCTCAGTTTTCCTCCCCTGGTACTCGGGTGCAACATTCCAGATGCTTTACTAACACTCTCCACACTTGGACAGTCAGCACCTTTAACCTCCTGTTTGGCCCAGTTTGCAATTTCTGCGGAAGATGAACAGGAATAGGGAGAACCAAAGAGAGACTAGCTGGAGGTGTCTGGACGGGCAAATTTAACTCTCATTTCCCACCAGGAAGAGGAAATAACCAAAGGCTCAGAGTGCCGTGCCGCAACAAGATTAGGGCCTGAAGCCATCCTGCGGTGTTGCGGCCAGCTCACAAGAAAGCGAGTTGAAGAAAGGAGCTCAGGGGCACTGTAATTCACAAACCTGCAGAGTTATAAATGACAGCTATCGTCCAAAAATATACTGAAGTAAGGCTGCCAAGAGGACTTGAAAGCGGGGCAGAATTGCAGGAAACCGATTTCAGGAGGTAGACTGGAATTGCATTGAAAGCATAGGAAAAGAGGCAGAACGTCCACAATGATGCACTTGGCCAAAAAGGGCGTATGCGTTTTTTCCTGAGTATATTCAGGAAAAAACGCATACGCCCTTTTTGGCCAACCAAGCAAGCTTGCAAACGAAATCTGCACTACAATGAAGTCTCACTTCCCCCCGGTCAAAAGGGCCATCTGAAAAAAGTGTAAAATCCAGAAAGGCAGGAGAGGCCATGGAGAACTGGGAGCCTTGTTATGCTGATGGGTGGGATGTAAATTGCCAACAGACACTTGGGAGAAGTGTATGGTGTTTCCTGAAACATCTAAAAAACAAAGCAACAGAGCCTAGGGCACTTCCACTTATGGTCCTATAGCTTAGGGAAATTAAAATCAAAAAGACACAGCCACCCCAAACTTTGGGACGCCTCTGTTTACAAGAACCTCGTTTACAGTACAAGTTCAACATCGCAGAAAGTGAAAAATGGATAAAGAAGTTGTGGTATTTACTTACAAAACAATATCACTCAGCAATGAAATCTATGTCATCAGGCCCTTACCAGCACAATGAGTGGATTCAGGTAAGATGATTCTAACTGAAATAAGTCACACAGAAAAAGAAACATCATAAGATATCACTAATACAGGGAATGTAAACTTGGCTACACAGGAACTGAATTCCAAAACAGAACAGGGTCTCAAATTTAGAAAACCAACTTATGCTTGCTTAAGGGGAAAGGTGAGTTGGGGTGCTGCATAAAACCAGAGATTGAAATGAGCACAGATAAAGTTCCTTAAGCCAAATATGGAATAGACAAGAGCTACTCCTTGCTCAAAGAAATGGACTCAAAACCCCATATTAAATGCCTAAGAATGTACCTGACTAGTAAGTATCTTAAAACTTATGGATTGCTATGTCTCCAAAAGAGAATCAAGCGTGTGTACAGGGGCATAAACGCAGCAGTGATAGGATTGGAGAGGTTCGGTGAGCAAATGAAGACCCTTTGAAGTCATATTGCATGGTACCCATTCCACGGGTCTCAACTACCCCGGTTGAAGGTATTCTTCCTTCAGCTAAAACATGCATGTGGAACCCAGAGTATGATCAACCGTGTGAACGGGAGACGTGTTCAAATATGTCTCAGTTTTCGTACCCTGGTACTCGGGTGCAACATTCCAGACGCTTTACTAACACTCTCCCCATTTGGAGAGTCAGCACCTTTAACCTCCTGTTTGGCCCAGTTTGCAATTTCTGCGGAAGATGAACAGGAATAGGGAGAACCAATGAGAGACTAGCTGGAGGGGTCTGGACGGGCAAATTTAACTCTCATTTCCCACCAGGAAGAGGAAATAACCAAAGGCTCAGCGTGCCGTGCCGGAACCAGATTAGGGCCTGAAGCCATCCTGCGATGTTGTGGCCAGCTCAAAAGAAAGCGAGTTGAAGAAAGGAGCTCAGGGGCACTGTAATTCACAAACCTGCAGAGTTATAAATGATAGCTATCGTCCAAAAATATACTGAAGTAAGGCTGCCAAGAGGACTTGAAAGCGGGGCAGAATTGCAGGAAACCGATTTCAGGAGGTAGACTGGAATTGCATTGAAAGCATAGGAAAAGAGGCAGAACGTCCACAATGATGCACTTGGCCAAAAAGGGCGTATGCGTTTTTTCCTGAATATATTCAGGATAAAACGCATACGCCCTTTTTGGCCAACCAAGCAAGCTTGCAAAGGAAATCTGCACTACAATGAAGTCTCACTTCCCCCCGGTCAAAAGGGCCATCTGAAAAAAGTGTAAAATCCAGAGAGGCAAGACAGGCCATGGAGAACTGGGAGCCTTGTTATGCTGATGGGCGGGATGTAAATTGCCAACAGACACTCGGGAGAAGTGTATGGTGTTTCCTGAAACATCTAAAAAACAAAGCAACAGAGCCTAGGGCACTTCCACTTATGGTCCTATAGCTTAGGGAAATTAAAATCAAAAAGACACAGCCACCCCAAAGTTTGGGACGCCTCTGTTTACAAGAACCTCGTTTACAGTACAAGTTCAACATCGCAGAAAGTGAAAAATGGGTAAAGAAGTTGTGATATTTACTTACAAAGCAATATCACTCAGCAATGAAATCTATGTCATCAGGCCCTTAGCAGCACAATGAGTGGATTCAGGTATGATGATTCTAACTGAAATAAGTCACACAGAAAAAGAAACATCATAAGATATCACTAATACAGGGAATGTAAACTTGGCTACACAGGAACTGAATTACAGAACAGAACAGGGTCTCAAATTTAGAAAACTAACTTATGCTTGCTTAAGGGGAAAGGTGAGTTGGGGTGCTGCATAAAACCAGAGATTGAAATGAGCACACATAAAGTTCCTTAAGCCAAATATGGAATAGACAAGAGCTACTCCTTGCTCAACGAAATGGACTCAACACCCCATATTAAACGCCTAAGAATGTACCTGACTAGTAAGTATCTTAAAACCTATGGATTGCTATGTCTCCAAAAGAGAATCAAGCGTGTGTACAGGGGCATAAACGCAGCAGTGATAGGATTGGAGAGGTTCGGTGAGCAAATGAAGACCCTTTGAAGTCATATTGCATGGTACCCATTACACGGGTCTCAACTCTCCAGGTTTAAGGTATTCTTCCTTCAGCTAAAACATGCATGTGGAACCCAGAGTATGATCAACCGTGTGAACGGGAGACGTGTTCAAATATGTCTCAGTTTTCGTCCCCTGGTACTCGGGTGCAACATTCCAGACGCTTTACTAACACTCTCCCGACTTGGAGAGTCAGCACCTTTAACCTCCTGTTTGGCCCAGTTTGCAATTTCTGCGGAAGATGAACAGGAATAGGGAGAACCAATGAGAGACTAGCTGGAGGGGTCTGGACGGGCAAATTTAACTCTCATTTCCCACCAGGAAGAGGAAATAACCAAAGGCTCAGCGTGCCGTGCCGGAACCAGATTAGGAACTGAAGCCATCCTGCGGTGTTTTGGCCAGCTCAAAAGAAAGCGAGTTGAAGAAAGGAGCTCAGGGGCACTGTAATTCACAAACCTGCAGAGTTATAAATGATAGCTATCGTCCAAAAATATACTGAAGTAAGGCTGCCAAGAGGACTTGAAAGCGGGGCAGAATTGCAGGAAACCGATTTCAGGAGGTAGACTGGAATTGCATTGAAAGCATAGGAAAAGAGGCAGAACGTCCACAATGATGCACTTGGCCAAAAAGTGCGTATGCGTTTTTTCCTGAATATATTCAGGAAAAAACGCATACGCCCTTTTTGGCCAACCAAGCAAGCTTGCAAAGGAAATCTGCACTACAATGAAGTCTCACTTCCCCCCGGTCAAACGGGCCATCTGAAAAAAGTGTAAAATCCAGAAAGGCAGGACAGGCCATGGAGAACTGGGAGCCTTGTTATGCTGATGGGCGGGATGTAAATTGCCAACAGACACTCGGGAGAAGTGTATGGTGTTTCCTGAAACATCTAAAAAACAAAGCAACAGAGCCTAGGGCACTTCCACTTATGGTCCTATAGCTTAGGGAAATTAAAATCAAAAAGACACAGCCACCCCAAAGTTTGGGACGCCTCTGTTTACAAGAACCTCGTTTACAGTACAAGTTCAACATCGCAGAAAGTGGAAAATGGATAAAGAAGTTGTGGTATTTACTTACAAAGCAATATCACTCAGCAATGAAATCTATGTCATCAGGCCCTTAGCAACACAATGAGTGGATTCAGGTATGATGATTCTAACTGAAATAAGTCACACAGAAAAAGAAACATCATAAGATATCACTAATACACGGAATGTAAAGTTGGCTACACAGGAACTAAATTAGAGAACAGAACAGGGTCTCAAATTTAGAAAAGCAACTTATGCTTGCTTAAGGGGAAAGGTGAGTTGGGGTGCTGCATAAAACCAGAGATTGAAATGAGCACAGATAAAGTACCTTAAGCCAAATATGGAATAAACAAGAGCTACTCCTTGCTCAACGAAATGGACTCAACACCCCATATTAAACGCCTAAGAATGTACCTGACTAGTAAGTATCTTAAAACCTATGGATTGCTGTGTCTCCGAAAGAGAATCAAGCATGTGTACAGGGGCATAAACGCAGCAGTGATAGGATTGGAGATATTCGGTGAGCAAATGAGGACCCTTTGAAGACATATTGCATGGTACCCATTACACGGGTCTCAACTACCCAGCTTTCAGGTATTCTTCCTTCAGCTAATACATTCATGTGGAACCTAGAGTATGATCAACCATGTGATCGGGAGACGTGATCAAATATGTCTCAGTTTTCGTACCCTGGTACTCGGGTGCAACATTCCAGACGCTTCACTAACACTCTCCCGACTTGGAGAGTCAGTCCCTTTAACCTCCTGTTTGGCCCAGTTTGCAATTTCTGCGGAAGATGACCAGGAATAGCGAGAACCAATGAGAGACTAGCTGGAGGTGTCTGGACGGGCAAATTTAACTCTCATTTCCCACCAGGAAGAGGAAATAACCAAAGGCTCAGCATGCCGTGCCGGGACCAGATTAGAGACTGAAGCCATCCTGCGGTGTTGCGGCCAGCTCACAAGAAAGCGAGTTGAAGAAAGGAGCTCAGGGGCACTGTAATTCACAAACCTGCAGAGTTATAAATGACAGCTATCGTCCAAAAATATACTGAAGTAAGGCTGCCAAGAGGACTTGAAAGCGGGGCAGAATTGCAGGAAACCGATTTCAGGAGGGAGACTGGAATTGCATTGAAAGCATAGGAAAAGAGGCAGAACGTCCACAATGATGCACTTGGCCAAAAAGGGCGTATGCGTTTTTTCCTGAATATATTCAGGAAAAAACGCATACGCCCTTTTTGGCCAACCAAGCAAGCTTGCAAAGGAAATCTGCACTACAATGAAGTCTCACTTCCCCGCGGTCAAAAGGGCCATCTGAAAAAAGTGTAAAATCCAGAAAGGCAGGACAGGCCATGGAGAACTGGGAGCTTTGTTATGCTGATGGGCGGGATGTAAATTGCCAACAGACACTCGGGAGAAGTGTATGGTGTTTCCTGAAACATCTGAAAAACAAAGCAACAGAGCCTAGGGCACTTCCACTTATGGTCCTATAGCTTAGGGAAATTAAAATCAAAAAGACACAGCCACCCCAAAGTTTGGGACGCCTCTGTTTACAAGAACCTCGTTTACCGTACAAGTTCAATATCACAGAAATTGAAAAATGGATAAAGAACTTGTGGTACTTACCTACAATGCAGTATCACTCAGCAATGAAATCTATGTCATCAGGCCCGTAGCAGCACAATGAGTGGATTCAGGTACGATGATTCTAACTGAAATAAGTCACACAGAAAAAGAAACATCATAAGATATCACTAATACATGGAATGTAAACTTGTCTACACAGGAACTGAATTCCAAAACAGAACAGGGTCTCAAATTTAGAAAACCAACTTATGCTTGCTTAAGGGGAAAGGTGAGTTGGGGTGCTGCATAAAACCAGAGATTGAAATGAGCACAGATAAAGTTCCTTAAGCCAAATATGGAATAGACAAGAGCTACTCCTTGCTCAACGAAATGGACTCAACACCCCATATTCAGCGCCTAGGAATATACCTGCCTAGTAAGAATCATAAAAGCTATTGATTTATATATCTCTGTAAGAGAATCAAGAGTGTGTACAGCGGCATTAAAGCAGTGAAAATCAGCTAAATCCCATATTAAAAATAAATTTCTTAAACAAAACACAATGACAGTGAAATAGAGAGCAATACTTAAGTAATTCATTCAAGGCTTCTGATGTAACCTGCATTTACCATATCTACACCCAGAGCTGGGTGACACATAAGGCTGGACACTTGGGGCTCATAAGATTGGTGAGGTTCGGTGAGCAAATGCAGACCCTTTGAAGTCATATTGCATGGTACCCATTCCATGGGTCTCAACTCTCCAGGTTTAAGGGATTCTTCCTTCAGCTAAAACATGCATGTGGAACCCAGAGTATGATCCACCGTGTGATCGAGAAACGTGTTCAAATGTGTCTCACATTTCGTTCCCTGGTACTCGGGTGCAACATTCCAGACGCTTTACTAACACTCTCCTCACTTGGAGAGTGAGTGCCTTTAACCTCCTGTTTGGCCCAATTTGCAATTTCAGCGGAAGATGAACAGGAATAGCGAGAACCAATGAGAGACTAGCTGGAGGTGTCTGGACGGGCAAATTTAACTCTCATTTCCCACAGGGAAGAGGAATAAACCAAAGGCTCAGCATGCCATGCCGGAACCAGATTAGGGCCTGAAGCAATCCTGTGGTGTTGTGGCCAGCTCACAAGAAAGCGAGTTGAAGAAAGGAGCTCAGGGGCACTGTTATTCACAAACCTGCAGATTTATAAATGACAGCTATTGTCCGAAAATATACTGAAGTAGGGCTGCCAAGAGGACTTGAATGCGGGGCAGAATTGCAGGAAACCGATTTCAGGAGGAATCGGAATTGGATTGCATTTAAAATACAGGAAAAGAGGCAGAACGTCAACAATGATGCACTTGGCCAAAAAGGGCGTATGCGTTTTTTCCTGAATATATTCAGGAAAAAACGCATACGCCCTTTTTGGCCAACCAAGCAAGCTTGCAAAGGAAATCTGCACTACAATGAAGTCTCACTTCCCCCCGGTCAAAAGGGCCATCTGAAAAAAGTGTAAAATCCAGAAAGGCAGGACAGGCCATGGAGAACTGGGAGCCTTGTTATGCTGATGGGCGGGTTGTAAATTGCCAGCAGCCACTCTGTAGAAATGTATGGTTTTCCTGAAACATCTAAAAAACAAAGCAACAGAGCCTAGGGCACTTCCACTTATGGTCCTATAGCTTAGGGAAATTAAAATCAAAAAGACACAGCCACCCCAAAATTTGGGACGGCTCTTTTTACAGGAATCTCTTCTGCGGCACAAGTAAAATATCCCAGAGAGCAAATAATGGATAAAGAAGTTGCGGTACTTATGTACAACAGAATACCACTCAGCAATGAAATCTATGTCACCAGGCCCGTAGCAGCATGAGTGGATTGAGGCACGATGATTCTAAGTGAAATAAGTCACACAGAAAAAGAAACATCATAAGATATCACTAATACACGGAATGTAAACTTGGCTACACAGGAACTGAATTCCAAAACAGAACAGAGTCTCAAATTTAGAAAACCAACTTATGATTGCTTAAGAGGAAAGGTGAGTTGGGTTGCTGCATAAAACCAGAGATTGAAATGAGCACAGATGAAGTTCTATAAGCCAAATATGGAATAGACAAGAGCTACTCCTTGCTCAACGAAATGGACTCAACACCCCATATTCAGCGCCTAGGAATATACCTGCCTAGTAAGAATCATAAAAGCTATCGATTTATATATCTCTGTAAGAGAATCAAGAGTGTGTACAGCGGCATTAAAGCAGTGAAAATCAGCTAAATCCCATATTAAAAATAAATTTCTTAAACAAAACACAATGACAGTGAAATAGAGAGCAATACTTAAGTAATTCATTCAAGGCTTCTGATGTAACCTGCATTTACCATATCTACACCCAGAGCTGGGTGACACATAAGGCTGGACACTTGGGGCTCATAAGATTGGTGAGGTTCGGTGAGCAAATGCAGACCCTTTGAAGTCATATTGCATGGTACCCATTCCATGGGTCTCAACTCTCCAGGTTTAAGGGATTCTTCCTTCAGCTAAAACATGCATGTGGAACCCAGAGTATGATCCACCGTGTGATCGAGAAACGTGTTCAAATGTGTCTCACTTTTCGTTCCCTGGTACTCGGGTGCAACATTCCAGACGCTTTACTAACACTCTCCTCACTTGGAGAGTGAGTGCCTTTAACCTCCTGTTTGGCCCAATTTGCAATTTCTGCGGAAGATGAACAGGAATAGCGAGAACCAATGAGAGACTAGCTGGAGGTGTCTGGACGGGCAAATTTAACTCTCATTTCCCACAGGGAAGAGGAATAAACCAAAGGCTCAGCATGCCATGCCGGAACCAGATTAGGGCCTGAAGCAATCCTGTGGTGTTGTGGCCAGCTCACAAGAAAGCGAGTTGAAGAAAGGAGCTCAGGGGCACTGTAATTCACAAACCTGCAGATTTATAAATGACAGCTATTGTCCGAAAATATACTGAAGTAGGGCTGCCAAGAGGACTTGAATGCGGGGCAGAATTGCAGGAAACCGATTTCAGGAGGAATCGGAATTGGATTGCATTTAAAACACAGGAAAAGAGGCAGAACGTCCACAATGATGCACTTGGCCAAAAAGGGCGTATGCGTTTTTTCCTGAATATATTCAGGAAAAAACGCATACGCCCTTTTTGGGCAACCAAGCAAGCTTGCAAAGGAAATCTGCACTACAATGAAGTCTCACTTTCCCCTGGTCAAAAGGGCCATCTGAAAAAAGTGTAAAATCCAAAGGCACGACAGGCCATGGAGAACTGGGAGCCTTGTTATGCTGATGGGCGGGATGTAAATTGCCAACAGCCACTCTGGAGAAGTGTATGGTGTTTCCTGAAACATCTAAGAAACAAAGCAACAGAGCCTGGGGCACTTCCACTTATGGTCCTATAGTTTAGGGAAATTAAAATCAAAAAGAAACAGCCACCCCAAAGTTTGGGATGGCTCTGTTTACAAGAACCTCATATACGGTACAAGTTCAATATCGCAGAAAGTGAAAAATGGATAAAGAAGTTGTGGTACTTACGTACAATGCAATATCACTCAGCAATGAAATCTATGTCATCAGGCCCATAGCAGCATAATGAGTGGATTCAGGTACGATGATTCTAACTGAAATAAGTCACACAGAAAAAGAAATATCATAAGATATCAGTAATACATGGAATGTACACTTGGCTACTCAGGAACTGAATTACAGAACAGAACAGGGTCTCAAATTTAGAAAACCAACTTATGCTTGCTTAAGGGGAAAGGTGAGTTGGGGTGCTGCATAAAACCAGAGATTGAAATGAGCACAGATAAAGTTCCTTAAGCCAAATATGGAATAGACAAGAGCTACTCCTTGCTCAACGAAATGGACTCAACACCGCATATTAAACGCCTAAGAATGTACCTGACTAGTAAGTATCTTAAAACCTATGGATTGCTATGTCTCCGAAAGAGAATCAAGCATGTGTACAGGGGCATAAACGCAGCAGTGATAGGATTGGAGAGGTTCGGTGAGCAAATGAAGACCCTTTGAAGTCATATTGCATGGTACCCATTCCACGGGTTTCAACTACCCAGGTTTAAGGTATTCTTCCTTCAGCTAAAACATGCATGTGGAACCTAGATTATGATCAACCATGTGATCGGGAGACGTGTTCAAATATGTCTCAGTTTTCATACCCTGGTACTCGGGTGCAACATTCCAGACGCTTTACTAACACTCTCCCGACTTGGAGAGTCAGTCCCTTTAACCCCCTGTTGGGCCCAGTTTGCAATTTCTGCGGAAGATGAACAGGAATAGCGAGAACCAATGAGAGACTAGCTGGAGGTGTCTGGACGGGCAAATTTAACTCTCATTTCCCACCAGGAAGAGGAATTAACCAAAGGCTCAGCGTGCCGTGCTGGAACCAGATTAGGGCCTGAAGCCATCCTGCGGTGTTACGGCCAGCTCACAAGAAAGCGAGTTGAAGAAAGGAGCTCAGGGGCACTGTAATTCACAAACCTGCAGAGTTATAAATGACAGCTATCGTCCAAAAATATACTGAAGTAAGGCTGCCAAGAGGACTTGAAAGCGGGGCAGAATTGCAGGAAACCGATTTCAGGAGGTAGACAGGAATTGCATTGAAAACATATGAAGAGAGTCAGAACCTCGACAATGATGCACTTGGCCAAAAAGGGCGTATGCCTTTTTTCCTGAATATATTCAGGAAAAAAGGCATACGCCCTTTTTGGCCAACCAAGCAAGCTTGCAAAGGAAATCAGCACTACAATGAAGTCTCACTTCCCCCCGGTCAAAAGGGCCATCTGAAAAAAGTGTAAAATCCAGAAAGGCAGGACAGGCCATGGAGAACTGGGAGCCTTGTTATGCTGATGGGCGGGATGTAAATTGCCAACAGACACTCGGGAGAAGTGTATGGTGTTTCCTGAAACATCTAAAAAACAAAGCAACAGAGCCTAGGGCACTTCCACTTATGGTCCTATAGCTTAGGGAAATTAAAACCAAAAAGACACAGCCACCCCAAAGGTTGGGACGCCTCTGTTTACAAGAACCTCGTTTACCGTACAAGTTCAATATCACAGAAAGTGAAAAATGGATAAAGAACTTGTGGTACTTACGTACAATGCAGTATCACTCAGCAATGAAATCTATGTCATCAGGCCCGTAGCAGCATAATGAGTGGATTCATGTACGATGATTCTAACTGAAATAAGTCACACAGAAAAAGAAACATCATAAGATATCAGTCATACACGGAATGTAAACTTGGCTACACAGGAACTGAATTCCAACTGGGAGCCTTGTTATGCTGATGGGCGGGATGTAAATTGCCAACAGACACTCGGGAGAAGTGTATGGTGTTTCCTGAAACATCTAAAAATCAAAGCAACAGAGCCTAGGGCACTTCCACTTATGGTCCTATAGCTTAGGGAAATTAAAACCAAAAAGACACAGCCACCTCAAAGTTTGGAACGGCTCTGTTACCAAGAACCCCGTTTACAGTACAAGTTCAACATCACAGAAAGTGAAAAATGGATAAAGAAGTTGTGGTATTTACTTACAAAGCAATATCACTCAGCAATGAAATCTATGTCATCAGGCCCTTAGCAGCACAATGAGTGGATTCAGGTACGATGATTCTAACTGAAATAAGTCACACAGAAAAAGAAACATCATAAGATATCAGTAATACACGGAATGTAAACTTGGCTACACAGGAACTGAATTCCAAAACAGAACAGGGTCTCAAATTTAGAAAACCAACTTATGCTTGATTAAGGGGAAAGGTGAGTTGGGGTGCTGCATAAAACCAGAGATTGAAATGAGCACAGATAAAGTTCCTTAAGCCAAATATGGAATAGACAAGAGCTACTCCTTGCTCAACGAAATGGACTCAACACCCCATATTAAACGCCTAAGAATGTACCTGACTAGTAAGTATCTTAAAACCTATGGATTGCTATGTCTCCAAAAGAGAATCAAGCGTGTGTACAGGGGCATAAACGCAGCAGTGATAGGATTGGAGAGGTTCGGTGAGCAAATGAAGACCCTTTGAAGTCATATTGCATGGTACCCATTCCACGGGTCTCAACTCTCCAGGTTTAAGGTATTCTTCCTTCAGCTAAAACATGCATGTGGAACCCAGAGTATGATCAACCGTGTGAACGGGAGACGTGTTCAAATATGTCTCAGTTTTCCTCCCCTGGTACTCGGGTGCAACATTCCAGACGCTTTACTAACACTCTCCCCACTTGGAGAGTCAGCGCCTTTAACCTCCTGTTTGGCCCAGTTTGCAATTTCTGTGGAAGATGAACAGGAATAGGGAGAACCAATAAGAGACTAGCTGGAGGTGTCTGGACGGGCAAATTTAACTCTCATTTCCCACCAGGAAGAGGAATTAACCAAAGGCTCAGCGTGCCGTGCCGGAACCAGATTAGGGCCTGAAGCCATCCTGCGGTGTTGCGGCCAGGTCACAAGAAAGCGAGTTGAAGAAAGGAGCTCAGGGGCACTGTAATTCGCAAACCTGCAGAGTTATAAATGACAGCTATGTCCAAAAATATATTGAAATAAGGCTGCCAAGAGGACTTGAAAGCGGGGCAGAATTGCAGGAAACCGATTTCAGGAGGTAGACTGGAATTGCATTGAAAGCATAGGAAAAGAGGCAGAGCGTCCACAATGATGCACTTGGCCAGAAAGTGCGTATGCGTTTTTTCCTGAATATATTCAGGAAAAAACGCATACGCCCTTTTTGGCCAACCAAGCAAGCTTGCAAAGGAAATCTGCACTACAATGAAGTCTCACTTCCCCCCGGTCAAAAGGGCCATCTGAAAAAAGTGTAAAATCCAGAAAGGCAGGACAGGCCATGGAGAACTGCGAGCCTTGTTATACTGATGGGCTGGATGTACATTGCCAACAGACACTCGGGAGAAGTGTATGGTGTTTCCTGAAACATCTAAAAAACAAAGCAACAGAGCCTAGGGCACTTCCACTTATGGTCCTATAGCTTAGGGAAATTAAAATCAAAAAGACAAAACCACCCCAAATTTTGGGACGCCTCTGTTTACAAGAACCTCGTTTACAGTTCAAGTTCAACATCGCAGAAAGTGAAAAATGGATAACGAAGTTGTGGTATTTACTTACAAAGCAATATCACTCAGCACTGAAATCTATGTCATCAGGCCCTTAGCAGAACAATGAGTGGATTCAGGTACGATGATTCTAACTGAAATAAGTCACACAGAAAAAGAAACATCATAAGATATCACTAATACACGGAATGTAAACTTGGCTACACAGGAACTGAATTCCAAAACAGAACAGGGTCTCAAATTTAGAAAACCAACTTATGCTTGCTTAAGGGGAAAGGTGAGTTGGGGTGCTGCATAAAACCAGAGATTGAAATGAGCACAGATAAAGTTCCTTAAGCCAAATATGGAATACACAAGAGCTACTCCTTGCTCAACGAAATGGACTCAACACCCCATATTAAACACCTAAGAATGTACCTGACTAGTAAGTGTCATAAACCTATGGATTGCCATGTCTCCGAAAGAGAATCAAGCATGTGTACAGGGGCATAAACGCAGCAGTGATAGGATTGGAGAGGTTCGGTGAGCAAATGAAGACCCTTTGAAGTCATATTGCATGGTACCCATTCCACGGGTTTCAACTACCCAGGTTTAAGGTATTCTTCCTTCAGCTAAAACATGCATGTGGAACCTAGAGTATGATGAACCATGTGATCGGGAGACGTGTTCAAATATGTCTCAGTTTTCGTACTCTGGTACTCGGGTGCAACATTCCAGACGCTTTACTAACACTCTCCCGACTTGGAGTGTCAGCCCCTTTAACCTCCTGTTTGGCCCAGTTTGCAATTTCTGCGGAAGATGAACAGGAATAGCGAGAACCAATGAGAGAGTAGCTGGAGGTGTCTGGACGGACAAATTTAACTCTCATTTCCCACCAGGAAGAGGAATTAACCAAAGGCTCAGCGTGCCATGCCGGAACCAGATTAGGGCCTGTAGCCATCCTGCGGTGTTGCGGCCAGCGCACAAGAAAGCGAGTTGAAGAAAGGAGCTCAGGGGCACTGTAATTCACAAACCTGCAGAGTTATAAATGATAGCTATCGTCCAAAAATATATTGAAGTAAGGCTGCCAAGAGGACTTGAAAGCGGGGCAGAATTGCAGGAAACCGATTTCAGGAGGTAGACTGGAATTGTATTGAAAGCATAGGAAAAGAGGCAGAATGTCCACAATGATGCACTTGGCCAAAAAGGGCGTATGCGTTTTTTCCTGAATATATTCAGGAAAAAACGCATACGCCCTTTTTGGCCAACCAAGCAAGCTTGCAAAGGAAATCTGCACTACAATGAAGTCTCACTTCCCCCCGGTCAAAAGGGCCATCTGAAAAAAGTGTAAAATCCAGAAAGGCAGGACAGGCCATGGAGAACTGCGAGCCTTGTTATGCTGATGGGCGGGATGTAAATTGCCAACAGACACTCGGGAGAAGTGTATGGTGTTTCCTGAAACATCTAAAAAACAAAGCAACAGAGCCTAGGGCACTTCCACTTATGGTCCTATAGCTTAGGGAAATTAAAACCAAAAAGACACAGCCACCCCAAAGTTTGGGACGCCTCTGTTTACAAGAACCTCGTTTACCGTACAAGTTCAATATCACAGAAAGTGAAAAATGGATAAAGAAGTTGTGGTATTTACTTACAAAGCAATATCACTCAGCAATGAAATCTATGTCATCAGGCCCTTAGCAGCACAATGAGTGGATTCAGGTATGATGATTCTAACTGAAATAAGTCACACAGAAAAAGAAACATCATAAGATATCAGTAATACATGGAATGTAAACTTGGCTACCCAGGAACTGAATTACAGAACAGAACAGGGTCTCAAATTTAGAAACCCAACTTATGCTTGCTTAAGGGGAAAGGTGAGTTGGGCTGCTGCATAAAACCAGAGATTGAAATGAGCACAGATAAAGTTCCTTAAGCCAAATATGGAATAGACAAGAGCTACTCCTTGCTCAACGAAATGGACCCAACACCGCATATTAAACGCCTAAGAATGTACCTGACTAGTAAGTATCTTAAAACCTATGGATTGCTATGTCTCCGAAAGAGAATCAAGCATGTGTACAGGGGCATAAACGCAGCAGTGATAGGATTGGAGAGGTTCGGTGAGCAAATGAAGACCCTTTGAAGTCATATTGCATTGTACCCATTACAAGGGTCTCAACTCTCCAGGTTTAAGGTATTCTTCCTTCAGCTAAAACATGCATGTGGAACCCAGAGTATGATCAACCGTGTGAACGGGAGATGTGTTCAAATATGTCTCAGTTTTCCTCCCCTGGTACTCGGGTGCAACATTCCAGACGCTTTACTAACACTCTCCCGACTTGGAGAGTCAGCGCCTTTAACCTCCTGTTTGGCCCAGTTTGCAATTTCTGCGGAAGATGAACAGGAATAGGGAGAACCAATGAGAGACTAGCTGGAGGTGTCTGGACGGGCAAATTTAACTCTCATTTTCCACCAGGAAGAGGAATTAACCAAAGGCTCAGCGTGCCGTGCCGGAACCAGATTAGGGCCTGAAGCCATCCTGCGGTGTTGCGGCCAGGTCACAAGAAAGCGAGTTGAAGAAAGGAGCTCAGGGGCACTGTAATTCGCAAACCTGCAGAGTTATAAATGACAGCTATGTCCAAAAATATATTGAAATAAGGCTGCCAAGAGGACTTGAAAGCGGGGCAGAATTGCAGGAAACCGATTTCAGGAGGTAGACTGGAATTGCATTGAAAGCATAGGAAAAGAGGCAGAGCGTCCACAATGATGCACTTGGCCAGAAAGTGCGTATGCGTTTTTTCCTGAATATATTCAGGAAAAAACGCATACGACCTTTTTGGCCAACCAAGCAAGCTTGCAAAGGAAATCTGCACTACAATGAAGTCTCACTTCCCCCTGGTCAAAAGGGCCATCTGAAAAAAGTGTAAAATCCAGAAAGGCAGGACAGGCCATGGAGAACTGCGAGCCTTGTTATACTGATGGGCTGGATGTACATTGCCAACAGACACTCGGGAGAAGTGTATGGTGTTTCCTGAAACATCTAAAAAACAAAGCAACAGAGCCTAGGGCACTTCCACTTATGGTCCTATAGCTTAGGGAAATTAAAATCAAAAAGACAAAACCACCCCAAATTTTGGGACGCCTCTGTTTACAAGAACCTCGTTTACAGTTCAAGTTCAACATCGCAGAAAGTGAAAAATGGATAACGAAGTTGTGGTATTTACTTACAAAGCAATATCACTCAGCACTGAAATCTATGTCATCAGGCCCTTAGCAGAACAATGAGTGGATTCAGGTACGATGATTCTAACTGAAATAAGTCACACAGAAAAAGAAACATCATAAGATATCACTAATACACGGAATGTAAACTTGGCTACACAGGAACTGAATTCCAACTGGGAGCCTTTTTATGCTGATGGGCGGGATGTAAATTGCCAACAGACACTCGGGAGAAGTGTATGGTGTTTCCTGAAACATCTAAAAATCAAAGCAACAGAGCCTAGGGCACTTCCACTTATGGTCCTATAGCTTAGGGAAATTAAAACCAAAAAGACACAGCCACCTCAAAGTTTGGAACGGCTCTGTTACCAAGAACCCCGTTTACAGTACAAGTTCAACATCACAGAAAGTGAAAAATGGATAAAGAAGTTGTGGTATTTACTTACAAAGCAATATCACTCAGCAATGAAATCTATGTCATCAGGCCCTTAGCAGCACAATGAGTGGATTCAGGTACGATGATTCTAACTGAAATAAGTCACACAGAAAAAGAAACATCATAAGATATCAGTAATACACGGAATGTAAACTTGGCTACACAGGAACTGAATTCCAAAACAGAACAGGGTCTCAAATTTAGAAAACCAACTTATGCTTGATTAAGGGGAAAGGTGAGTTGGGGTGCTGCATAAAACCAGAGATTGAAATGAGCACAGATAAAGTTCCTTAAGCCAAATATGGAATAGACAAGAGCTACTCCTTGCTCAACGAAATGGACTCAACACCCCATATTAAACGCCTAAGAATGTACCTGACTAGTAAGTATCTTAAAACCTATGGATTGCTATGTCTCCAAAAGAGAATCAAGCGTGTGTACAGGGGCATAAACGCAGCAGTGATAGGATTGGAGAGGTTCGGTGAGCAAATGAAGACCCTTTGAAGTCATATTGCATGGTACCCATTCCACGGGTCTCAACTCTCCAGGTTTAAGGTATTCTTCCTTCAGCTAAAACATGCATGTGGAACCCAGAGTATGATCAACCGTGTGAACGGGAGACGTGTTCAAATATGTCTCAGTTTTCCTCCCCTGGTACTCGGGTGCAACATTCCAGACGCTTTACTAACACTCTCCCCACTTGGAGAGTCAGCGCCTTTAACCTCCTGTTTGGCCCAGTTTGCAATTTCTGTGGAAGATGAACAGGAATAGGGAGAACCAATAAGAGACTAGCTGGAGGTGTCTGGACGGGCAAATTTAACTCTCATTTCCCACCAGGAAGAGGAATTAACCAAAGGCTCAGCGTGCCGTGCCGGAACCAGATTAGGGCCTGAAGCCATCCTGCGGTGTTGCGGCCAGGTCACAAGAAAGCGAGTTGAAGAAAGGAGCTCAGGGGCACTGTAATTCGCAAACCTGCAGAGTTATAAATGACAGCTATGTCCAAAAATATATTGAAATAAGGCTGCCAAGAGGACTTGAAAGCGGGGCAGAATTGCAGGAAACCGATTTCAGGAGGTAGACTGGAATTGCATTGAAAGCATAGGAAAAGAGGCAGAGCGTCCACAATGATGCACTTGGCCAGAAAGTGCGTATGCGTTTTTTCCTGAATATATTCAGGAAAAAACGCATACGCCCTTTTTGGCCAACCAAGCAAGCTTGCAAAGGAAATCTGCACTACAATGAAGTCTCACTTCCCCCCGGTCAAAAGGGCCATCTGAAAAAAGTGTAAAATCCAGAAAGGCAGGACAGGCCATGGAGAACTGCGAGCCTTGTTATACTGATGGGCTGGATGTACATTGCCAACAGACACTCGGGAGAAGTGTATGGTGTTTCCTGAAACATCTAAAAAACAAAGCAACAGAGCCTAGGGCACTTCCACTTATGGTCCTATAGCTTAGGGAAATTAAAATCAAAAAGACAAAACCACCCCAAATTTTGGGATGCCTCTGTTTACAAGAACCTCGTTTACAGTTCAAGTTCAACATCGCAGAAAGTGAAAAATGGATAACGAAGTTGTGGTATTTACTTACAAAGCAATATCACTCAGCACTGAAATCTATGTCATCAGGCCCTTAGCAGAACAATGAGTGGATTCAGGTACGATGATTCTAACTGAAATAAGTCACACAGAAAAAGAAACATCATAAGATATCACTAATACACGGAATGTAAACTTGGCTACACAGGAACTGAATTCCAAAACAGAACAGGGTCTCAAATTTAGAAAACCAACTTATGCTTGCTTAAGGGGAAAGGTGAGTTGGGGTGCTGCATAAAACCAGAGATTGAAATGAGCACAGATAAAGTTCCTTAAGCCAAATATGGAATACACAAGAGCTACTCCTTGCTCAACGAAATGGACTCAACACCCCATATTAAACACCTAAGAATGTACCTGACTAGTAAGTGTCATAAACCTATGGATTGCCATGTCTCCGAAAGAGAATCAAGCATGTGTACAGGGGCATAAACGCAGCAGTGATAGGATTGGAGAGGTTCGGTGAGCAAATGAAGACCCTTTGAAGTCATATTGCATGGTACCCATTCCACGGGTTTCAACTACCCAGGTTTAAGGTATTCTTCCTTCAGCTAAAACATGCATGTGGAACCTAGAGTATGATGAACCATGTGATCGGGAGACGTGTTCAAATATGTCTCAGTTTTCGTACTCTGGTACTCGGGTGCAACATTCCAGACGCTTTACTAACACTCTCCCGACTTGGAGTGTCAGCCCCTTTAACCTCCTGTTTGGCCCAGTTTGCAATTTCTGCGGAAGATGAACAGGAATAGCGAGAACCAATGAGAGAGTAGCTGGAGGTGTCTGGACGGACAAATTTAACTCTCATTTCCCACCAGGAAGAGGAATTAACCAAAGGCTCAGCGTGCCATGCCGGAACCAGATTAGGGCCTGTAGCCATCCTGCGGTGTTGCGGCCAGCGCACAAGAAAGCGAGTTGAAGAAAGGAGCTCAGGGGCACTGTAATTCACAAACCTGCAGAGTTATAAATGATAGCTATCGTCCAAAAATATATTGAAGTAAGGCTGCCAAGAGGACTTGAAAGCGGGGCAGAATTGCAGGAAACCGATTTCAGGAGGTAGACTGGAATTGTATTGAAAGCATAGGAAAAGAGGCAGAATGTCCACAATGATGCACTTGGCCAAAAAGGGCGTATGCGTTTTTTCCTGAATATATTCAGGAAAAAACGCATACGCCCTTTTTGGCCAACCAAGCAAGCTTGCAAAGGAAATCTGCACTACAATGAAGTCTCACTTCCCCCCGGTCAAAAGGGCCATCTGAAAAAAGTGTAAAATCCAGAAAGGCAGGACAGGCCATGGAGAACTGCGAGCCTTGTTATGCTGATGGGCGGGATGTAAATTGCCAACAGACACTCGGGAGAAGTGTATGGTGTTTCCTGAAACATCTAAAAAACAAAGCAACAGAGCCTAGGGCACTTCCACTTATGGTCCTATAGCTTAGGGAAATTAAAACCAAAAAGACACAGCCACCCCAAAGGTTGGGACGCCTCTGTTTACAAGAACCTCGTTTACCGTACAAGTTCAATATCACAGAAAGTGAAAAATGGATAAAGAAGTTGTGGTATTTACTTACAAAGCAATATCACTCAGCAATGAAATCTATGTCATCAGGCCCTTAGCAGCACAATGAGTGGATTCAGGTATGATGATTCTAACTGAAATAAGTCACACAGAAAAAGAAACATCATAAGATATCAGTAATACATGGAATGTAAACTTGGCTACCCAGGAACTGAATTACAGAACAGAACAGGGTCTCAAATTTAGAAACCCAACTTATGCTTGCTTAAGGGGAAAGGTGAGTTGGGCTGCTGCATAAAACCAGAGATTGAAATGAGCACAGATAAAGTTCCTTAAGCCAAATATGGAATAGACAAGAGCTACTCCTTGCTCAACGAAATGGACCCAACACCGCATATTAAACGCCTAAGAATGTACCTGACTAGTAAGTATCTTAAAACCTATGGATTGCTATGTCTCCGAAAGAGAATCAAGCATGTGTACAGGGGCATAAACGCAGCAGTGATAGGATTGGAGAGGTTCGGTGAGCAAATGAAGACCCTTTGAAGTCATATTGCATTGTACCCATTACAAGGGTCTCAACTCTCCAGGTTTAAGGTATTCTTCCTTCAGCTAAAACATGCATGTGGAACCCAGAGTATGATCAACCGTGTGAACGGGAGATGTGTTCAAATATGTCTCAGTTTTCCTCCCCTGGTACTCGGGTGCAACATTCCAGACGCTTTACTAACACTCTCCCGACTTGGAGAGTCAGCGCCTTTAACCTCCTGTTTGGCCCAGTTTGCAATTTCTGCGGAAGATGAACAGGAATAGGGAGAACCAATGAGAGACTAGCTGGAGGTGTCTGGACGGGCAAATTTAACTCTCATTTTCCACCAGGAAGAGGAATTAACCAAAGGCTCAGCGTGCCGTGCCGGAACCAGATTAGGGCCTGAAGCCATCCTGCGGTGTTGCGGCCAGGTCACAAGAAAGCGAGTTGAAGAAAGGAGCTCAGGGGCACTGTAATTCGCAAACCTGCAGAGTTATAAATGACAGCTATGTCCAAAAATATATTGAAATAAGGCTGCCAAGAGGACTTGAAAGCGGGGCAGAATTGCAGGAAACCGATTTCAGGAGGTAGACTGGAATTGCATTGAAAGCATAGGAAAAGAGGCAGAGCGTCCACAATGATGCACTTGGCCAGAAAGTGCGTATGCGTTTTTTCCTGAATATATTCAGGAAAAAACGCATACGACCTTTTTGGCCAACCAAGCAAGCTTGCAAAGGAAATCTGCACTACAATGAAGTCTCACTTCCCCCTGGTCAAAAGGGCCATCTGAAAAAAGTGTAAAATCCAGAAAGGCAGGACAGGCCATGGAGAACTGCGAGCCTTGTTATACTGATGGGCTGGATGTACATTGCCAACAGACACTCGGGAGAAGTGTATGGTGTTTCCTGAAACATCTAAAAAACAAAGCAACAGAGCCTAGGGCACTTCCACTTATGGTCCTATAGCTTAGGGAAATTAAAATCAAAAAGACAAAACCACCCCAAATTTTGGGACGCCTCTGTTTACAAGAACCTCGTTTACAGTTCAAGTTCAACATCGCAGAAAGTGAAAAATGGATAACGAAGTTGTGGTATTTACTTACAAAGCAATATCACTCAGCACTGAAATCTATGTCATCAGGCCCTTAGCAGAACAATGAGTGGATTCAGGTACGATGATTCTAACTGAAATAAGTCACACAGAAAAAGAAACATCATAAGATATCACTAATACACGGAATGTAAACTTGGCTACACAGGAACTGAATTCCAACTGGGAGCCTTTTTATGCTGATGGGCGGGATGTAAATTGCCAACAGACACTCGGGAGAAGTGTATGGTGTTTCCTGAAACATCTAAAAATCAAAGCAACAGAGCCTAGGGCACTTCCACTTATGGTCCTATAGCTTAGGGAAATTAAAACCAAAAAGACACAGCCACCTCAAAGTTTGGAACGGCTCTGTTACCAAGAACCCCGTTTACAGTACAAGTTCAACATCACAGAAAGTGAAAAATGGATAAAGAAGTTGTGGTATTTACTTACAAAGCAATATCACTCAGCAATGAAATCTATGTCATCAGGCCCTTAGCAGCACAATGAGTGGATTCAGGTACGATGATTCTAACTGAAATAAGTCACACAGAAAAAGAAACATCATAAGATATCAGTAATACACGGAATGTAAACTTGGCTACACAGGAACTGAATTCCAAAACAGAACAGGGTCTCAAATTTAGAAAACCAACTTATGCTTGATTAAGGGGAAAGGTGAGTTGGGGTGCTGCATAAAACCAGAGATTGAAATGAGCACAGATAAAGTTCCTTAAGCCAAATATGGAATAGACAAGAGCTACTCCTTGCTCAACGAAATGGACTCAACACCCCATATTAAACGCCTAAGAATGTACCTGACTAGTAAGTATCTTAAAACCTATGGATTGCTATGTCTCCAAAAGAGAATCAAGCGTGTGTACAGGGGCATAAACGCAGCAGTGATAGGATTGGAGAGGTTCGGTGAGCAAATGAAGACCCTTTGAAGTCATATTGCATGGTACCCATTACACGGGTCTCAACTCTCCAGGTTTAAGGTATTCTTCCTTCAGCTAAAACATGCATGTGGAACCCAGAGTATGATCAACCGTGTGAACGGGAGACGTGTTCAAATATGTCTCAGTTTTCCTCCCCTGGTACTCGGGTGCAACATTCCAGACGCTTTACTAACACTCTCCCCACTTGGAGAGTCAGCGCCTTTAACCTCCTGTTTGGCCCAGTTTGCAATTTCTGTGGAAGATGAACAGGAATAGGGAGAACCAATAAGAGACTAGCTGGAGGTGTCTGGACGGGCAAATTTAACTCTCATTTCCCACCAGGAAGAGGAATTAACCAAAGGCTCAGCGTGCCGTGCCGGAACCAGATTAGGGCCTGAAGCCATCCTGCGGTGTTGCGGCCAGGTCACAAGAAAGCGAGTTGAAGAAAGGAGCTCAGGGGCACTGTAATTCGCAAACCTGCAGAGTTATAAATGACAGCTATGTCCAAAAATATATTGAAATAAGGTTGCCAAGAGGACTTGAAAGCGGGGCAGAATTGCAGGAAACCGATTTCAGGAGGTAGACTGGAATTGCATAGAAAGCATAGGAACAGAGGCAGAGCGTCCACAATGATGCACTTGGCCAGAAAGTGCGTATGCGTTTTTTCCTGAATATATTCAGGAAAAAACGCATACGCCCTTTTTGGCCAACCAAGCAAGCTTGCAAAGGAAATCTGCACTACAATGAAGTCTCACTTCCCCCCGGTCAAAAGGGCCATCTGAAAAAAGTGTAAAATCCAGAAAGGCAGGACAGGCCATGGAGAACTGCGAGCCTTGTTATACTGATGGGCTGGATGTACATTGCCAACAGACACTCGGGAGAAGTGTATGGTGTTTCCTGAAACATCTAAAAAACAAAGCAACAGAGCCTAGGGCACTTCCACTTATGGTCCTATAGCTTAGGGAAATTAAAATCAAAAAGACAAAACCACCCCAAATTTTGGGACGCCTCTGTTTACAAGAACCTCGTTTACAGTTCAAGTTCAACATCGCAGAAAGTGAAAAATGGATAACGAAGTTGTGGTATTTACTTACAAAGCAATATCACTCAGCACTGAAATCTATGTCATCAGGCCCTTAGCAGAACAATGAGTGGATTCAGGTACGATGATTCTAACTGAAATAAGTCACACAGAAAAAGAAACATCATAAGATATCACTAATACACGGAATGTAAACTTGGCTACACAGGAACTGAATTCCAAATGGGAGCCTTGTTATGCTGATGGGCGGGATGTAAATTGCCAACAGACACTCGGGAGAAGTGTATGGTGTTTCCTGAAACATCTAAAAATCAAAGCAACAGAGCCTAGGGCACTTCCACTTATGGTCCTATAGCTTAGGGAAATTAAAACCAAAAAGACACAGCCACCTCAAAGTTTGGAACGGCTCTGTTACCAAGAACCCCGTTTACAGTACAAGTTCAACATCACAGAAAGTGAAAAATGGATAAAGAAGTTGTGGTATTTACTTACAAAGCAATATCACTCAGCAATGAAATCTATGTCATCAGGCCCTTAGCAGCACAATGAGTGGATTCAGGTACGATGATTCTAACTGAAATAAGTCACACAGAAAAAGAAACATCATAAGATATCAGTAATACACGGAATGTAAACTTGGCTACACAGGAACTGAATTCCAAAACAGAACAGGGTCTCAAATTTAGAAAACCAACTTATGCTTGATTAAGGGGAAAGGTGAGTTGGGGTGCTGCATAAAACCAGAGATTGAAATGAGCACAGATAAAGTTCCTTAAGCCAAATATGGAATAGACAAGAGCTACTCCTTGCTCAACGAAATGGACTCAACACCCCATATTAAACGCCTAAGAATGTACCTGACTAGTAAGTATCTTAAAACCTATGGATTGCTATGTCTCCAAAAGAGAATCAAGCGTGTGTACAGGGGCATAAACGCAGCAGTGATAGGATTGGAGAGGTTCGGTGAGCAAATGAAGACCCTTTGAAGTCATATTGCATGGTACCCATTACACGGGTCTCAACTCTCCAGGTTTAAGGTATTCTTCCTTCAGCTAAAACATGCATGTGGAACCCAGAGTATGATCAACCATGTGAACGGGAGACGTGTTCAAATATGTCTCAGTTTTCCTCCCCTGGTACTCGGGTGCAACATTCCAGACGCTTTACTAACACTCTCCCGACTTGGAGAGTCAGCCCCTTTAACCTCCTGTTTGGCCCAGTTTGCAATTTCTGCGGAAGATGAACAGGAATAGCGAGAACCAATGAGAGAGTAGCTGGAGGTGTCTGGACGGACAAATTTAACTCTCATTTCCCACCAGGAAGAGGAATTAACCAAAGGCTCAGCGTGCCGTGCCGGAACCAGATTAGGGCCTGTAGCCATCCTGCGGTGTTGTGGCCAGCGCACAAGAAAGCGAGTTGAAGAAAGGAGCTCAGGGGCACTGTAATTCACAAACCTGCAGAGTTATAAATGATAGCTATCGTCCAAAAATATATTGAAGTAAGGCTGCCAAGAGGACTTGAAAGCGGGGCAGAATTGCAGGAAACCGATTTCAGGAGGTAGACTGGAATTGTATTGAAAGCATAGGAAAAGAGGCAGAATGTCCACAATGATGCACTTGGCCAAAAAGGGCGTATGCGTTTTTTCCTGAATATATTCAGGAAAAAACGCATACGCCCTTTTTGGCCAACCAAGCAAGCTTGCAAAGGAAATCTGCACTACAATGAAGTCTCACTTCCCCCCGGTCAAAAGGGCCATCTGAAAAAAGTGTAAAATCCAGAAAGGCAGGACAGGCCATGGAGAACTGCGAGCCTTGTTATGCTGATGGGCGGGATGTAAATTGCCAACAGACACTCGGGAGAAGTGTATGGTGTTTCCTGAAACATCTAAAAAACAAAGCAACAGAGCCTAGGGCACTTCCACTTATGGTCCTATAGCTTAGGGAAATTAAAACCAAAAAGACACAGCCACCCCAAAGGTTGGGACGCCTCTGTTTACAAGAACCTCGTTTACCGTACAAGTTCAATATCACAGAAAGTGAAAAATGGATAAAGAAGTTGTGGTATTTACTTACAAAGCAATATCACTCAGCAATGAAATCTATGTCATCAGGCCCTTAGCAGCACAATGAGTGGATTCAGGTATGATGATTCTAACTGAAATAAGTCACACAGAAAAAGAAACATCATAAGATATCAGTAATACATGGAATGTAAACTTGGCTACCCAGGAACTGAATTACAGAACAGAACAGGGTCTCAAATTTAGAAACCCAACTTATGCTTGCTTAAGGGGAAAGGTGAGTTGGGGTGCTGCATAAAACCAGAGATTGAAATGAGCACAGATAAAGTTCCTTAAGCCAAATATGGAATAGACAAGAGCTACTCCTTGCTCAACGAAATGGACCCAACACCGCATATTAAACGCCTAAGAATGTACCTGACTAGTAAGTATCTTAAAACCTATGGATTGCTATGTCTCCGAAAGAGAATCAAGCATGTGTACAGGGGCATAAACGCAGCAGTGATAGGATTGGAGAGGTTCGGTGAGCAAATGAAGACCCTTTGAAGTCATATTGCATTGTACCCATTACAAGGGTCTCAACTCTCCAGGTTTAAGGTATTCTTCCTTCAGCTAAAACATGCATGTGGAACCCAGAGTATGATCAACCGTGTGAACGGGAGACGTGTTCAAATATGTCTCAGTTTTCCTCCCCTGGTACTCGGGTGCAACATTCCAGACGCTTTACTAACACTCTCCCGACTTGGAGAGTCAGCGCCTTTAACCTCCTGTTTGGCCCAGTTTGCAATTTCTGCGGAAGATGAACAGGAATAGGGAGAACCAATGAGAGACTAGCTGGAGGTGTCTGGACGGGCAAATTTAACTCTCATTTTCCACCAGGAAGAGGAATTAACCAAAGGCTCAGCGTGCCGTGCCGGAACCAGATTAGGGCCTGAAGCCATCCTGCGGTGTTGCGGCCAGGTCACAAGAAAGCGAGTTGAAGAAAGGAGCTCAGGGGCACTGTAATTCGCAAACCTGCAGAGTTATAAATGACAGCTATGTCCAAAAATATATTGAAATAAGGCTGCCAAGAGGACTTGAAAGCGGGGCAGAATTGCAGGAAACCGATTTCAGGAGGTAGACTGGAATTGCATTGAAAGCATAGGAAAAGAGGCAGAGCGTCCACAATGATGCACTTGGCCAGAAAGTGCGTATGCGTTTTTTCCTGAATATATTCAGGAAAAAACGCATACGACCTTTTTGGCCAACCAAGCAAGCTTGCAAAGGAAATCTGCACTACAATGAAGTCTCACTTCCCCCTGGTCAAAAGGGCCATCTGAAAAAAGTGTAAAATCCAGAAAGGCAGGACAGGCCATGGAGAACTGCGAGCCTTGTTATACTGATGGGCTGGATGTACATTGCCAACAGACACTCGGGAGAAGTGTATGGTGTTTCCTGAAACATCTAAAAAACAAAGCAACAGAGCCTAGGGCACTTCCACTTATGGTCCTATAGCTTAGGGAAATTAAAATCAAAAAGACAAAACCACCCCAAATTTTGGGACGCCTCTGTTTACAAGAACCTCGTTTACAGTTCAAGTTCAACATCGCAGAAAGTGAAAAATGGATAACGAAGTTGTGGTATTTACTTACAAAGCAATATCACTCAGCACTGAAATCTATGTCATCAGGCCCTTAGCAGAACAATGAGTGGATTCAGGTACGATGATTCTAACTGAAATAAGTCACACAGAAAAAGAAACATCATAAGATATCACTAATACACGGAATGTAAACTTGGCTACACAGGAACTGAATTCCAACTGGGAGCCTTTTTATGCTGATGGGCGGGATGTAAATTGCCAACAGACACTCGGGAGAAGTGTATGGTGTTTCCTGAAACATCTAAAAATCAAAGCAACAGAGCCTAGGGCACTTCCACTTATGGTCCTATAGCTTAGGGAAATTAAAACCAAAAAGACACAGCCACCTCAAAGTTTGGAACGGCTCTGTTACCAAGAACCCCGTTTACAGTACAAGTTCAACATCACAGAAAGTGAAAAATGGATAAAGAAGTTGTGGTATTTACTTACAAAGCAATATCACTCAGCAATGAAATCTATGTCATCAGGCCCTTAGCAGCACAATGAGTGGATTCAGGTACGATGATTCTAACTGAAATAAGTCACACAGAAAAAGAAACATCATAAGATATCAGTAATACACGGAATGTAAACTTGGCTACACAGGAACTGAATTCCAAAACAGAACAGGGTCTCAAATTTAGAAAACCAACTTATGCTTGATTAAGGGGAAAGGTGAGTTGGGGTGCTGCATAAAACCAGAGATTGAAATGAGCACAGATAAAGTTCCTTAAGCCAAATATGGAATAGACAAGAGCTACTCCTTGCTCAACGAAATGGACTCAACACCCCATATTAAACGCCTAAGAATGTACCTGACTAGTAAGTATCTTAAAACCTATGGATTGCTATGTCTCCAAAAGAGAATCAAGCGTGTGTACAGGGGCATAAACGCAGCAGTGATAGGATTGGAGAGGTTCGGTGAGCAAATGAAGACCCTTTGAAGTCATATTGCATGGTACCCATTCCACGGGTCTCAACTCTCCAGGTTTAAGGTATTCTTCCTTCAGCTAAAACATGCATGTGGAACCCAGAGTATGATCAACCGTGTGAACGGGAGACGTGTTCAAATATGTCTCAGTTTTCCTCCCCTGGTACTCGGGTGCAACATTCCAGACGCTTTACTAACACTCTCCCCACTTGGAGAGTCAGTCCCTTTAACCTCCTGTTTGGCCCAGTTTGCAATTTCTGTGGAAGATGAACAGGAATAGGGAGAACCAATAAGAGACTAGCTGGAGGTGTCTGGACGGGCAAATTTAACTCTCATTTCCCACCAGGAAGAGGAATTAACCAAAGGCTCAGCGTGCCGTGCCGGAACCAGATTAGGGCCTGAAGCCATCCTGCGGTGTTGCGGCCAGGTCACAAGAAAGCGAGTTGAAGAAAGGAGCTCAGGGGCACTGTAATTCGCAAACCTGCAGAGTTATAAATGACAGCTATGTCCAAAAATATATTGAAATAAGGCTGCCAAGAGGACTTGAAAGCGGGGCAGAATTGCAGGAAACCGATTTCAGGAGGTAGACTGGAATTGCATTGAAAGCATAGGAAAAGAGGCAGAGCGTCCACAATGATGCACTTGGCCAGAAAGTGCGTATGCGTTTTTTCCTGAATATATTCAGGAAAAAACGCATACGCCCTTTTTGGCCAACCAAGCAAGCTTGCAAAGGAAATCTGCACTACAATGAAGTCTCACTTCCCCCCGGTCAAAAGGGCCATCTGAAAAAAGTGTAAAATCCAGAAAGGCAGGACAGGCCATGGAGAACTGCGAGCCTTGTTATACTGATGGGCTGGATGTACATTGCCAACAGACACTCGGGAGAAGTGTATGGTGTTTCCTGAAACATCTAAAAAACAAAGCAACAGAGCCTAGGGCACTTCCACTTATGGTCCTATAGCTTAGGGAAATTAAAATCAAAAAGACAAAACCACCCCAAATTTTGGGATGCCTCTGTTTACAAGAACCTCGTTTACAGTTCAAGTTCAACATCGCAGAAAGTGAAAAATGGATAACGAAGTTGTGGTATTTACTTACAAAGCAATATCACTCAGCACTGAAATCTATGTCATCAGGCCCTTAGCAGAACAATGAGTGGATTCAGGTACGATGATTCTAACTGAAATAAGTCACACAGAAAAAGAAACATCATAAGATATCACTAATACACGGAATGTAAACTTGGCTACACAGGAACTGAATTCCAAAACAGAACAGGGTCTCAAATTTAGAAAACCAACTTATGCTTGCTTAAGGGGAAAGGTGAGTTGGGGTGCTGCATAAAACCAGAGATTGAAATGAGCACAGATAAAGTTCCTTAAGCCAAATATGGAATACACAAGAGCTACTCCTTGCTCAACGAAATGGACTCAACACCCCATATTAAACACCTAAGAATGTACCTGACTAGTAAGTGTCATAAACCTATGGATTGCCATGTCTCCGAAAGAGAATCAAGCATGTGTACAGGGGCATAAACGCAGCAGTGATAGGATTGGAGAGGTTCGGTGAGCAAATGAAGACCCTTTGAAGTCATATTGCATGGTACCCATTCCACGGGTTTCAACTACCCAGGTTTAAGGTATTCTTCCTTCAGCTAAAACATGCATGTGGAACCTAGAGTATGATGAACCATGTGATCGGGAGACGTGTTCAAATATGTCTCAGTTTTCGTACTCTGGTACTCGGGTGCAACATTCCAGACGCTTTACTAACACTCTCCCGACTTGGAGTGTCAGCCCCTTTAACCTCCTGTTTGGCCCAGTTTGCAATTTCTGCGGAAGATGAACAGGAATAGCGAGAACCAATGAGAGAGTAGCTGGAGGTGTCTGGACGGACAAATTTAACTCTCATTTCCCACCAGGAAGAGGAATTAACCAAAGGCTCAGCGTGCCATGCCGGAACCAGATTAGGGCCTGTAGCCATCCTGCGGTGTTGCGGCCAGCGCACAAGAAAGCGAGTTGAAGAAAGGAGCTCAGGGGCACTGTAATTCACAAACCTGCAGAGTTATAAATGATAGCTATCGTCCAAAAATATATTGAAGTAAGGCTGCCAAGAGGACTTGAAAGCGGGGCAGAATTGCAGGAAACCGATTTCAGGAGGTAGACTGGAATTGTATTGAAAGCATAGGAAAAGAGGCAGAATGTCCACAATGATGCACTTGGCCAAAAAGGGCGTATGCGTTTTTTCCTGAATATATTCAGGAAAAAACGCATACGCCCTTTTTGGCCAACCAAGCAAGCTTGCAAAGGAAATCTGCACTACAATGAAGTCTCACTTCCCCCCGGTCAAAAGGGCCATCTGAAAAAAGTGTAAAATCCAGAAAGGCAGGACAGGCCATGGAGAACTGCGAGCCTTGTTATGCTGATGGGCGGGATGTAAATTGCCAACAGACACTCGGGAGAAGTGTATGGTGTTTCCTGAAACATCTAAAAAACAAAGCAACAGAGCCTAGGGCACTTCCACTTATGGTCCTATAGCTTAGGGAAATTAAAACCAAAAAGACACAGCCACCCCAAAGGTTGGGACGCCTCTGTTTACAAGAACCTCGTTTACCGTACAAGTTCAATATCACAGAAAGTGAAAAATGGATAAAGAAGTTGTGGTATTTACTTACAAAGCAATATCACTCAGCAATGAAATCTATGTCATCAGGCCCTTAGCAGCACAATGAGTGGATTCAGGTATGATGATTCTAACTGAAATAAGTCACACAGAAAAAGAAACATCATAAGATATCAGTAATACATGGAATGTAAACTTGGCTACCCAGGAACTGAATTACAGAACAGAACAGGGTCTCAAATTTAGAAACCCAACTTATGCTTGCTTAAGGGGAAAGGTGAGTTGGGCTGCTGCATAAAACCAGAGATTGAAATGAGCACAGATAAAGTTCCTTAAGCCAAATATGGAATAGACAAGAGCTACTCCTTGCTCAACGAAATGGACCCAACACCGCATATTAAACGCCTAAGAATGTACCTGACTAGTAAGTATCTTAAAACCTATGGATTGCTATGTCTCCGAAAGAGAATCAAGCATGTGTACAGGGGCATAAACGCAGCAGTGATAGGATTGGAGAGGTTCGGTGAGCAAATGAAGACCCTTTGAAGTCATATTGCATTGTACCCATTACAAGGGTCTCAACTCTCCAGGTTTAAGGTATTCTTCCTTCAGCTAAAACATGCATGTGGAACCCAGAGTATGATCAACCGTGTGAACGGGAGATGTGTTCAAATATGTCTCAGTTTTCCTCCCCTGGTACTCGGGTGCAACATTCCAGACGCTTTACTAACACTCTCCCGACTTGGAGAGTCAGCGCCTTTAACCTCCTGTTTGGCCCAGTTTGCAATTTCTGCGGAAGATGAACAGGAATAGGGAGAACCAATGAGAGACTAGCTGGAGGTGTCTGGACGGGCAAATTTAACTCTCATTTTCCACCAGGAAGAGGAATTAACCAAAGGCTCAGCGTGCCGTGCCGGAACCAGATTAGGGCCTGAAGCCATCCTGCGGTGTTGCGGCCAGGTCACAAGAAAGCGAGTTGAAGAAAGGAGCTCAGGGGCACTGTAATTCGCAAACCTGCAGAGTTATAAATGACAGCTATGTCCAAAAATATATTGAAATAAGGCTGCCAAGAGGACTTGAAAGCGGGGCAGAATTGCAGGAAACCGATTTCAGGAGGTAGACTGGAATTGCATTGAAAGCATAGGAAAAGAGGCAGAGCGTCCACAATGATGCACTTGGCCAGAAAGTGCGTATGCGTTTTTTCCTGAATATATTCAGGAAAAAACGCATACGACCTTTTTGGCCAACCAAGCAAGCTTGCAAAGGAAATCTGCACTACAATGAAGTCTCACTTCCCCCTGGTCAAAAGGGCCATCTGAAAAAAGTGTAAAATCCAGAAAGGCAGGACAGGCCATGGAGAACTGCGAGCCTTGTTATACTGATGGGCTGGATGTACATTGCCAACAGACACTCGGGAGAAGTGTATGGTGTTTCCTGAAACATCTAAAAAACAAAGCAACAGAGCCTAGGGCACTTCCACTTATGGTCCTATAGCTTAGGGAAATTAAAATCAAAAAGACAAAACCACCCCAAATTTTGGGACGCCTCTGTTTACAAGAACCTCGTTTACAGTTCAAGTTCAACATCGCAGAAAGTGAAAAATGGATAACGAAGTTGTGGTATTTACTTACAAAGCAATATCACTCAGCACTGAAATCTATGTCATCAGGCCCTTAGCAGAACAATGAGTGGATTCAGGTACGATGATTCTAACTGAAATAAGTCACACAGAAAAAGAAACATCATAAGATATCACTAATACACGGAATGTAAACTTGGCTACACAGGAACTGAATTCCAACTGGGAGCCTTTTTATGCTGATGGGCGGGATGTAAATTGCCAACAGACACTCGGGAGAAGTGTATGGTGTTTCCTGAAACATCTAAAAATCAAAGCAACAGAGCCTAGGGCACTTCCACTTATGGTCCTATAGCTTAGGGAAATTAAAACCAAAAAGACACAGCCACCTCAAAGTTTGGAACGGCTCTGTTACCAAGAACCCCGTTTACAGTACAAGTTCAACATCACAGAAAGTGAAAAATGGATAAAGAAGTTGTGGTATTTACTTACAAAGCAATATCACTCAGCAATGAAATCTATGTCATCAGGCCCTTAGCAGCACAATGAGTGGATTCAGGTACGATGATTCTAACTGAAATAAGTCACACAGAAAAAGAAACATCATAAGATATCAGTAATACACGGAATGTAAACTTGGCTACACAGGAACTGAATTCCAAAACAGAACAGGGTCTCAAATTTAGAAAACCAACTTATGCTTGATTAAGGGGAAAGGTGAGTTGGGGTGCTGCATAAAACCAGAGATTGAAATGAGCACAGATAAAGTTCCTTAAGCCAAATATGGAATAGACAAGAGCTACTCCTTGCTCAACGAAATGGACTCAACACCCCATATTAAACGCCTAAGAATGTACCTGACTAGTAAGTATCTTAAAACCTATGGATTGCTATGTCTCCAAAAGAGAATCAAGCGTGTGTACAGGGGCATAAACGCAGCAGTGATAGGATTGGAGAGGTTCGGTGAGCAAATGAAGACCCTTTGAAGTCATATTGCATGGTACCCATTACACGGGTCTCAACTCTCCAGGTTTAAGGTATTCTTCCTTCAGCTAAAACATGCATGTGGAACCCAGAGTATGATCAACCGTGTGAACGGGAGACGTGTTCAAATATGTCTCAGTTTTCCTCCCCTGGTACTCGGGTGCAACATTCCAGACGCTTTACTAACACTCTCCCCACTTGGAGAGTCAGCGCCTTTAACCTCCTGTTTGGCCCAGTTTGCAATTTCTGTGGAAGATGAACAGGAATAGGGAGAACCAATAAGAGACTAGCTGGAGGTGTCTGGACGGGCAAATTTAACTCTCATTTCCCACCAGGAAGAGGAATTAACCAAAGGCTCAGCGTGCCGTGCCGGAACCAGATTAGGGCCTGAAGCCATCCTGCGGTGTTGCGGCCAGGTCACAAGAAAGCGAGTTGAAGAAAGGAGCTCAGGGGCACTGTAATTCGCAAACCTGCAGAGTTATAAATGACAGCTATGTCCAAAAATATATTGAAATAAGGTTGCCAAGAGGACTTGAAAGCGGGGCAGAATTGCAGGAAACCGATTTCAGGAGGTAGACTGGAATTGCATAGAAAGCATAGGAACAGAGGCAGAGCGTCCACAATGATGCACTTGGCCAGAAAGTGCGTATGCGTTTTTTCCTGAATATATTCAGGAAAAAACGCATACGCCCTTTTTGGCCAACCAAGCAAGCTTGCAAAGGAAATCTGCACTACAATGAAGTCTCACTTCCCCCCGGTCAAAAGGGCCATCTGAAAAAAGTGTAAAATCCAGAAAGGCAGGACAGGCCATGGAGAACTGCGAGCCTTGTTATACTGATGGGCTGGATGTACATTGCCAACAGACACTCGGGAGAAGTGTATGGTGTTTCCTGAAACATCTAAAAAACAAAGCAACAGAGCCTAGGGCACTTCCACTTATGGTCCTATAGCTTAGGGAAATTAAAATCAAAAAGACAAAACCACCCCAAATTTTGGGACGCCTCTGTTTACAAGAACCTCGTTTACAGTTCAAGTTCAACATCGCAGAAAGTGAAAAATGGATAACGAAGTTGTGGTATTTACTTACAAAGCAATATCACTCAGCAATGAAATCTATGTCATCAGGCCCTTAGCAGAACAATGAGTGGATTCAGGTACGATGATTCTAACTGAAATAAGTCACACAGAAAAAGAAACATCATAAGATATCACTAATACACGGAATGTAAACTTGGCTACACAGGAACTGAATTCCAAATGGGAGCCTTGTTATGCTGATGGGCGGGATGTAAATTGCCAACAGACACTCGGGAGAAGTGTATGGTGTTTCCTGAAACATCTAAAAATCAAAGCAACAGAGCCTAGGGCACTTCCACTTATGGTCCTATAGCTTAGGGAAATTAAAACCAAAAAGACACAGCCACCTCAAAGTTTGGAACGGCTCTGTTACCAAGAACCCCGTTTACAGTACAAGTTCAACATCACAGAAAGTGAAAAATGGATAAAGAAGTTGTGGTATTTACTTACAAAGCAATATCACTCAGCAATGAAATCTATGTCATCAGGCCCTTAGCAGCACAATGAGTGGATTCAGGTACGATGATTCTAACTGAAATAAGTCACACAGAAAAAGAAACATCATAAGATATCAGTAATACACGGAATGTAAACTTGGCTACACAGGAACTGAATTCCAAAACAGAACAGGGTCTCAAATTTAGAAAACCAACTTATGCTTGATTAAGGGGAAAGGTGAGTTGGGGTGCTGCATAAAACCAGAGATTGAAATGAGCACAGATAAAGTTCCTTAAGCCAAATATGGAATAGACAAGAGCTACTCCTTGCTCAACGAAATGGACTCAACACCCCATATTAAACGCCTAAGAATGTACCTGACTAGTAAGTATCTTAAAACCTATGGATTGCTATGTCTCCAAAAGAGAATCAAGCGTGTGTACAGGGGCATAAACGCAGCAGTGATAGGATTGGAGAGGTTCGGTGAGCAAATGAAGACCCTTTGAAGTCATATTGCATGGTACCCATTACACGGGTCTCAACTCTCCAGGTTTAAGGTATTCTTCCTTCAGCTAAAACATGCATGTGGAACCCAGAGTATGATCAACCATGTGAACGGGAGACGTGTTCAAATATGTCTCAGTTTTCCTCCCCTGGTACTCGGGTGCAACATTCCAGACGCTTTACTAACACTCTCCCCACTTGGAGAGTCAGCGCCTTTAACCTCCTGTTTGGCCCAGTTTGCAATTTCTGTGGAAGATGAACAGGAATAGGGAGAACCAATAAGAGACTAGCTGGAGGTGTCTGGACGGGCAAATTTAACTCTCATTTCCCACCAGGAAGAGGAATTAACCAAAGGCTCAGCGTGCCGTGCCGGAACCAGATTAGGGCCTGAAGCCATCCTGCGGTGTTGCGGCCAGGTCACAAGAAAGCGAGTTGAAGAAAGGAGCTCAGGGGCACTGTAATTCGCAAACCTGCAGAGTTATAAATGACAGCTATGTCCAAAAATATATTGAAATAAGGCTGCCAAGAGGACTTGAAAGCGGGGCAGAATTGCAGGAAACCGATTTCAGGAGGTAGACTGGAATTGCATAGAAAGCATAGGAAAAGAGGCAGAGCGTCCACAATGATGCACTTGGCCAGAAAGTGCGTATGCGTTTTTTCCTGAATATATTCAGGAAAAAACGCATACGCCCTTTTTGGCCAACCAAGCAAGCTTGCAAAGGAAATCTGCACTACAATGAAGTCTCACTTCCCCCCGGTCAAAAGGGCCATCTGAAAAAAGTGTAAAATCCAGAAAGGCAGGACAGGCCATGGAGAACTGCGAGCCTTGTTATACTGATGGGCTGGATGTACATTGCCAACAGACACTCGGGAGAAGTGTATGGTGTTTCCTGAAACATCTAAAAAACAAAGCAACAGAGCCTAGGGCACTTCCACTTATGGTCCTATAGCTTAGGGAAATTAAAATCAAAAAGACAAAACCACCCCAAATTTTGGGACGCCTCTGTTTACAAGAACCTCGTTTACAGTTCAAGTTCAACATCGCAGAAAGTGAAAAATGGATAACGAAGTTGTGGTATTTACTTACAAAGCAATATCACTCAGCACTGAAATCTATGTCATCAGGCCCTTAGCAGAACAATGAGTGGATTCAGGTACGATGATTCTAACTGAAATAAGTCACACAGAAAAAGAAACATCATAAGATATCACTAATACACGGAATGTAAACTTGGCTACACAGGAACTGAATTCCAAAACAGAACAGGGTCTCAAATTTAGAAAACCAACTTATGCTTGCTTAAGGGGAAAGGTGAGTTGGGGTGCTGCATAAAACCAGAGATTGAAATGAGCACAGATAAAGTTCCTTAAGCCAAATATGGAATACACAAGAGCTACTCCTTGCTCAACGAAATGGACTCAACACCCCATATTAAACACCTAAGAATGTACCTGACTAGTAAGTGTCATAAACCTATGGATTGCCATGTCTCCGAAAGAGAATCAAGCATGTGTACAGGGGCATAAACGCAGCAGTGATAGGATTGGAGAGGTTCGGTGAGCAAATGAAGACCCTTTGAAGTCATATTGCATGGTACCCATTCCACGGGTTTCAACTACCCAGGTTTAAGGTATTCTTCCTTCAGCTAAAACATGCATGTGGAACCTAGAGTATGATGAACCATGTGATCGGGAGACGTGTTCAAATATGTCTCAGTTTTCGTACTCTGGTACTCGGGTGCAACATTCCAGACGCTTTACTAACACTCTCCCGACTTGGAGAGTCAGCCCCTTTAACCTCCTGTTTGGCCCAGTTTGCAATTTCTGCGGAAGATGAACAGGAATAGCGAGAACCAATGAGAGAGTAGCTGGAGGTGTCTGGACGGACAAATTTAACTCTCATTTCCCACCAGGAAGAGGAATTAACCAAAGGCTCAGCGTGCCGTGCCGGAACCAGATTAGGGCCTGTAGCCATCCTGCGGTGTTGTGGCCAGCGCACAAGAAAGCGAGTTGAAGAAAGGAGCTCAGGGGCACTGTAATTCACAAACCTGCAGAGTTATAAATGATAGCTATCGTCCAAAAATATATTGAAGTAAGGCTGCCAAGAGGACTTGAAAGCGGGGCAGAATTGCAGGAAACCGATTTCAGGAGGTAGACTGGAATTGTATTGAAAGCATAGGAAAAGAGGCAGAATGTCCACAATGATGCACTTGGCCAAAAAGGGCGTATGCGTTTTTTCCTGAATATATTCAGGAAAAAACGCATACGCCCTTTTTGGCCAACCAAGCAAGCTTGCAAAGGAAATCTGCACTACAATGAAGTCTCACTTCCCCCCGGTCAAAAGGGCCATCTGAAAAAAGTGTAAAATCCAGAAAGGCAGGACAGGCCATGGAGAACTGCGAGCCTTGTTATGCTGATGGGCGGGATGTAAATTGCCAACAGACACTCGGGAGAAGTGTATGGTGTTTCCTGAAACATCTAAAAAACAAAGCAACAGAGCCTAGGGCACTTCCACTTATGGTCCTATAGCTTAGGGAAATTAAAACCAAAAAGACACAGCCACCCCAAAGGTTGGGACGCCTCTGTTTACAAGAACCTCGTTTACCGTACAAGTTCAATATCACAGAAAGTGAAAAATGGATAAAGAAGTTGTGGTATTTACTTACAAAGCAATATCACTCAGCAATGAAATCTATGTCATCAGGCCCTTAGCAGCACAATGAGTGGATTCAGGTATGATGATTCTAACTGAAATAAGTCACACAGAAAAAGAAACATCATAAGATATCAGTAATACATGGAATGTAAACTTGGCTACCCAGGAACTGAATTACAGAACAGAACAGGGTCTCAAATTTAGAAACCCAACTTATGCTTGCTTAAGGGGAAAGGTGAGTTGGGGTGCTGCATAAAACCAGAGATTGAAATGAGCACAGATAAAGTTCCTTAAGCCAAATATGGAATAGACAAGAGCTACTCCTTGCTCAACGAAATGGACCCAACACCGCATATTAAACGCCTAAGAATGTACCTGACTAGTAAGTATCTTAAAACCTATGGATTGCTATGTCTCCGAAAGAGAATCAAGCATGTGTACAGGGGCATAAACGCAGCAGTGATAGGATTGGAGAGGTTCGGTGAGCAAATGAAGACCCTTTGAAGTCATATTGCATTGTACCCATTACAAGGGTCTCAACTCTCCAGGTTTAAGGTATTCTTCCTTCAGCTAAAACATGCATGTGGAACCCAGAGTATGATCAACCGTGTGAACGGGAGACGTGTTCAAATATGTCTCAGTTTTCCTCCCCTGGTACTCGGGTGCAACATTCCAGACGCTTTACTAACACTCTCCCGACTTGGAGAGTCAGCGCCTTTAACCTCCTGTTTGGCCCAGTTTGCAATTTCTGCGGAAGATGAACAGGAATAGGGAGAACCAATGAGAGACTAGCTGGAGGTGTCTGGACGGGCAAATTTAACTCTCATTTTCCACCAGGAAGAGGAATTAACCAAAGGCTCAGCGTGCCGTGCCGGAACCAGATTAGGGCCTGAAGCCATCCTGCGGTGTTGCGGCCAGGTCACAAGAAAGCGAGTTGAAGAAAGGAGCTCAGGGGCACTGTAATTCGCAAACCTGCAGAGTTATAAATGACAGCTATGTCCAAAAATATATTGAAATAAGGCTGCCAAGAGGACTTGAAAGCGGGGCAGAATTGCAGGAAACCGATTTCAGGAGGTAGACTGGAAGTGCATTGAAAGCATAGGAAAAGAGGCAGAGCGTCCACAATGATGCACTTGGCCAGAAAGTGCGTATGCGTTTTTTCCTGAATATATTCAGGAAAAAACGCATACGCCCTTTTTGGCCAACCAAGCAAGCTTGCAAAGGAAATCTGCACTACAATGAAGTCTCACTTCCCCCCGGTCAAAAGGGCCATCTGAAAAAAGTGTAAAATCCAGAAAGGCAGGACAGGCCATGGAGAACTGCGAGCCTTGTTATACTGATGGGCTGGATGTACATTGCCAACAGACACTCGGGAGAAGTGTATGGTGTTTCCTGAAACATCTAAAAAACAAAGCAACAGAGCCTAGGGCACTTCCACTTATGGTCCTATAGCTTAGGGAAATTAAAATCAAAAAGACAAAAACACCCCAAATTTTGGGACGCCTCTGTTTACAAGAACCTCGTTTACAGTTCAAGTTCAACATCGCAGAAAGTGAAAAATGGATAACGAAGTTGTGGTATTTACTTACAAAGCAATATCACTCAGCACTGAAATCTACGTCATCAGGCCCTTAGCAGAACAATGAGTGGATTCAGGTACGATGATTCTAACTGAAATAAGTCACACAGAAAAAGAAACATCATAAGATATCACTAATACACGGAATGTAAACTTGGCTACACAGGAACTAAATTCCAACTGGGAGCCTTGTTATGCTGATGGGCGGGATGTAAATTGCCAACAGACACTCGGGAGAAGTGTATGGTGTTTCCTGAAACATCTAAAAATCAAAGCAACAGAGCCTAGGGCACTTCCACTTATGGTCCTATAGCTTAGGGAAATTAAAACCAAAAAGACACAGCCACCTCAAAGTTTGGAACGGCTCTGTTACCAAGAACCCCGTTTACAGTACAAGTTCAACATCACAGAAAGTGAAAAATGGATAAAGAAGTTGTGGTATTTACTTACAAAGCAATATCACTCAGCAATGAAATCTATGTCATCAGGCCCTTAGCAGCACAATGAGTGGATTCAGGTACGATGATTCTAACTGAAATAAGTCACACAGAAAAAGAAACATCATAAGATATCAGTAATACACGGAATGTAAACTTGGCTACACAGGAACTGAATTCCAAAACAGAACAGGGTCTCAAATTTAGAAAACCAACTTATGCTTGATTAAGGGGAAAGGTGAGTTGGGGTGCTGCATAAAACCAGAGATTGAAATGAGCACAGATAAAGTTCCTTAAGCCAAATATGGAATAGACAAGAGCTACTCCTTGCTCAACGAAATGGACTCAACACCCCATATTAAACGCCTAAGAATGTACCTGACTAGTAAGTATCTTAAAACTTATGGATTGCTATGTCTTCAAAAGAGAATCAAGCATGTGTACAGGGGCATAAACGCAGCAGTGATAGGATTGGAGAGGTTCGGTGAGCAAATGAAGACCCTTTGAAGTCATATTGCATGGTACCCATTACACGGGTCTCAACTCTCCAGGTTTAAGGTATTCTTCCTTCAGCTAAAACATGCATGTGGAACCCAGAGTATGATCAACCGTGTGAACGGGAGACGTGTTCAAATATGTCTCAGTTTTCCTCCCCTGGTACTCGGGTGCAACATTCCAGACGCTTTACTAACACTCTCCCCACTTGGAGAGTCAGCGCCTTTAACCTCCTGTTTGGCCCAGTTTGCAATTTCTGTGGAAGATGAACAGGAATAGGGAGAACCAATAAGAGACTAGCTGGAGGTGTCTGGACGGGCAAATTTAACTCTCATTTCCCACCAGGAAGAGGAATTAACCAAAGGCTCAGCGTGCCGTGCCGGAACCAGATTAGGGCCTGAAGCCATCCTGCGGTGTTGCGGCCAGGTCACAAGAAAGCGAGTTGAAGAAAGGAGCTCAGGGGCACTGTAATTCGCAAACCTGCAGAGTTATAAATGACAGCTATGTCCAAAAATATATTGAAATAAGGCTGCCAAGAGGACTTGAAAGCGGGGCAGAATTGCAGGAAACCGATTTCAGGAGGTAGACTGGAATTGCATTGAAAGCATAGGAAAAGAGGCAGAGCGTCCACAATGATGCACTTGGCCAGAAAGTGCGTATGCGTTTTTTCCTGAATATATTCAGGAAAAAACGCATACGCCCTTTTTGGCCAACCAAGCAAGCTTGCAAAGGAAATCTGCACTACAATGAAGTCTCACTTCCCCCCGGTCAAAAGGGCCATCTGAAAAAAGTGTAAAATCCAGAAAGGCAGGACAGGCCATGGAGAACTGCGAGCCTTGTTATACTAATGGGCTGGATGTACATTGCCAACAGACACTCGGGAGAAGTGTATGGTGTTTCCTGAAACATCTAAAAAACAAAGCAACAGAGCCTAGGGCACTTCCACTTATGGTCCTATAGCTTAGGGAAATTAAAATCAAAAAGACAAAACCACCCCAAATTTTGGGACGCCTCTGTTTACAAGAACCTCGTTTACAGTTCAAGTTCAACATCGCAGAAAGTGAAAAATGGATAACGAAGTTGTGGTATTTACTTACAAAGCAATATCACTCAGCACTGAAATCTATGTCATCAGGCCCTTAGCAGAACAATGAGTGGATTCAGGTACGATGATTCTAACTGAAATAAGTCACACAGAAAAAGAAACATCATAAGATATCACTAATACACGGAATGTAAACTTGGCTACACAGGAACTGAATTCCAAAACAGAACAGGGTCTCAAATTTAGAAAACCAACTTATGCTTGCTTAAGGGGAAAGGTGAGTTGGGGTGCTGCATAAAACCAGAGATTGAAATGAGCACAGATAAAGTTCCTTAAGCCAAATATGGAATACACAAGAGCTACTCCTTGCTCAACGAAATGGACTCAACACCCCATATTAAACACCTAAGAATGTACCTGACTAGTAAGTGTCATAAACCTATGGATTGCCATGTCTCCGAAAGAGAATCAAGCATGTGTACAGGGGCATAAACGCAGCAGTGATAGGATTGGAGAGGTTCGGTGAGCAAATGAAGACCCTTTGAAGTCATATTGCATGGTACCCATTCCACGGGTTTGAACTACCCAGGTTTAAGGTATTCTTCCTTCAGCTAAAACATGCATGTGGAACCTAGAGTATGATGAACCATGTGATCGGGAGACGTGTTCAAATATGTCTCAGTTTTCGTACTCTGGTACTCGGGTGCAACATTCCAGACGCTTTACTAACACTCTCCCAACTTGGAGAGTCAGCCCCTTTAACCTCCTGTTTGGCCCAGTTTGCAATTTCTGCGGAAGATGAACAGGAATAGCGAGAACCAATGAGAGAGTAGCTGGAGGTGTCTGGACGGACAAATTTAACTCTCATTTCCCACCAGGAAGAGGAATTAACCAAAGGCTCAGCGTGCCATGCCGGAACCAGATTAGGGCCTGAAGCCATCCTGCGGTGTTGCGGACAGCTGACAAGAAAGCGAGTTGAAGAAAGGAGCTCAGGGGCACTGTAATTCACAAACCTGCAGAGTTATAAATGACAGCTATCCTCCAAAAATATACTAAAGTAAGGCTGCCAAGAGGACTTGAAAGCGGGGCAGAATTGCAGGAAACCGATTTCAGGAGGTAGACTGGAATTGCATTGAAAGCATAGGAAAAGAGGCAGAGCGTCCACAATGATGCACTTGGCCAAAAAGGGCGTATGCGTTTTTTCCTGAATATATTCAGGAAAAAACGCATACGCCCTTTTTGGCCAACCAAGCAAGCTTGCAAAGGAAATCTGCACTACAATGAAGTCTCACTTCCCCCAGTCAAAAGGGCCATCTGAAAAAAGTGTAAAATCCAGAAAGGCAGGACAGGCCATGGAGAACTGGGAGCCTTGTTATGCTGATGGGCGGGATATAAATTGCCAACAGACACTGGGGAGAAGTGTATGGTGTTTCCTGAAACATCTAAAAAACAAAGCAACAGAGCCTAGGGCACTTCCACTTATGGTCCTATAGTTTAGGGAAATTAAAATAAAAAAGACACAGCCACCTCAAAGTTTGGGACGCCTCTGTTTACAAGAACCTCGTTTACCATACAAGTTCAATATCACAGAAAGTGAAAAATGGATAAAGAACTTGTGGTACTTACGTACAATGCAGTATCACTCAGCAATGAAATCTATGTCATCAGGCCCGTAGCAGCATAATGAGTGGATTCAGGTACGATGATTCTAACTAAGTCACACAGAAAAAGAAACATCATAAGATATCACTAATACATGGAATGTAAACTTGGCTACACAGGAACTGAATTCCAAAACAGAACAGGGTCTCAAATTTAGAAAACCAACTTATGCTTGCTTAAGGGGAAAGGTGAGTTGGGGTGCTGCATAAAACCAGAGATTGAAATGAGCACAGATAAAGTTCCTTAAGCCAAATATGGAATACACAAGAGCTACTCCTTGCTCAACGAAATGGACTCAACACCGCATATTAAATGCCTAAGAATGTACCTGACTAGTAAGTATCTTAAAACCTATGGATTGCTATGTCTCCGAAAGAGAATCAAGCATGTGTACAGGGGCATAAACGCAGCAGTGATAGGATTGGAGAGGTTCGGTGAGCAAATGAAGACCCTTTGAAGTCATATTGCATGGTACCCATTCCACGGGTTTCAACTACCCAGGTTTAAGGTATTCTTCCTTCAGCTAAAACATGCATGTGGAACCTAGAGTATGATGCACCATGTGATCGGGAGACGTGTTCAAATATGTCTCAGTTTTCGTACCCTGGTACTCGGGTGCAACATTCCAGACGCTTTACTAACACTCTCCCGACTTGGAGAGTCAGTCCCTTTAACCTCCTGTTTGGCCCAGTTTGCAATTTCTGCGGAAGATGAACAAAAATAGCGAGAACCAATGAGAGACTACCTGGAGGTGTCTGGACGGGCAAATTTAACTCTCATTTCCCACCAGGAAGAGGAATTAACCAAAGGCTCAGCATGCCGTGCCAGAAACAGATTAGGGCCTGAAGCCATCCTGCGGTGTGCGGCCAGCTCACAAGAAAGCGAGTTGAAGAAAGGAGCTCAGGGGAACTGTAATTCACAAACCTGCAGAGTTATAAATGACAGCTATCGTCCAAAAATATACTGAAGTAAGGCTGCCAAGAGGACTTGAAAGCGGGGCAGAATTGCAGGAAACCGACCTCAGGAGGTAGACTGGAATTGCTTTGAAAGTATACGAAAAGAGGCAGAACGTCCACAATGATGCACTTGGCCAAAAAGGGCGTATGCGTTTTTTCCTGAATATATTCAGGAAAAAACGCATACGCCCTTTTTGGCCAACCAAGCAAGCTTGCAAAGGAAATCGGCACTACAATGAAGTCTCACTTCCCCCCGGTCAAAAGGGCCATCTGAAAAAAGTGTAAAATCCAGAAAGGCAGGACCGGACATGGAGAACTGGGAGCCTTGTTATGCTGATGGGCGGGATGGAAATTGCCAACAGACACTCGGGAGAAGTGTGTGGTGTTTCCTGAAACATCTAAAAAACAAAGCAACAGAGCCTAGGGCACTTCCACTTATGGTCCTATAGCTTAGGGAAATTAAAATCCAAAAGACACAGCCACCCCAAAGTTTGGGACGCCTCTGTTTACAAGAACCTCGTTTACCGTACAAGTTCAATATCACAGAAAGTGAAAAATGGATAAAGAACTTGTGGTACTTACGTACAATGCAGTATCACTCAGCAATGAAATCTATGTCATCAGGCCCATAGCAGCATAATGAGTGGATTCAGGTACGATGATTCTAACTGAAATAAGTCACACAGAAAAAGAAACATCATAAGATATCACTAATACACGGAATGTAAACTTGGCTACACAGGAACTGAATTCCAAAACAGAACAGGGTCTCAAATTTAGAAAACCAACTTATGCTTGCTTAAGGGGAAAGGTGAGTTGGGGTGCTGCATAAAACCAGAGATTGAAATGAGCACAGATAAAGTTCCTTAAGCCAAATATGGAATAGACAAGAGCTACTCCTTGCTCAACGAAATAGACTCAACACCGCATATTAAACGCCTAAGAATGTACATGACTAGTAAGTATCTTAAAACCTATGGATTGCTATGTCTCCGAAAGAGAATCAAGCATGTGTACAGGGGCATAAACGCAGCAGTGATAGGATTGGAGAGGTTCGGTGAGCAAATGAATTCCCTTTGAAATCATATTGCATGGGACCCATTACACGGGTCTCAACTCTCCAGGTTTAAGGTATTCTTCCTTCAGCTAAAACATGCATGTGGAACCCAGAGTATGATCAACCGTGTGAACGGGAGACGTGTTCATATATGTCTCAGTTTTCCTCCCCTGGTACTCGGGTGCAACATTCCAGACGCTTTACTAACACTCTCCACACTTGGAGAGTCAGCGCCTTTAACCTCCTGTTTGGCCCAGTTTGCAATTTCTGCGGAAGATGAACAGGAATAGGGAGAACCAATGAGAGACTAGCTGGAGGTGTCTGGATGGGCAAATTTAACTCTCATTTCCCACCAGGAAGAGGAAATAACCAAAGGCTCAGCATGCCGTGCCGGAACCAGATTAGGAACTGAAGCCATCCTGCGGTGTTGCGGCCAGCTCAAAAGAAAGCGAGTTGAAGAAAGGAGCTCAGGGGCACTGTAATTCACAAACCTGCAGAGTTATAAATGACAGCTATCGTCCAAAAATATACTGAAGTAAGGCTTCCAAGAGGACTTGAAAGCGGGGCAGAATTGCAGGAAACCGATTTCAGGAGGTAGACTGGAATTGCATTGAAAGCATAGGAAAAGAGGCAGAACGTCCACAATGATGCACTTGGCCAAAAAGGGCGTATGCGTTTTTTCCTGAATATATTCAGGAACTAACGCATACGCCCTTTTTGGCCCAGCAAGCAAGCTTGCAAAGGAAATCTGCACTACAATGAAGTCTCACTTCCCCCCGGTCAAAAGGGCCATCTGAAAAAAGTGTAAAATCCAGAAAGGCAGGACAGCCCATGGAGAACTGTGAGCCTTGTTATGCTGATGGGCAGGATGTGAATTGCCAACAGACACTCGGGAGAAGTGTATGGTGTTTCCTGAAACATCTAAAAAACAAAGCAACAGAGGCTAGGGCACTTCCACTTATGGTCCTATAGCTTAGGGAAATTAAAATCAAAAAGACACAGCCACCCCAAAGTTTGGGACGCCTCTGTTTACAAGAACCTCGTTTACAGTACAAGTTCAACATCGCAGAAAGTGAAAAATGGATAAAGAAGTTGTGGTATTTACTTACAAAGCAATATCACTCAGCAATGAAATCTATGTCATCAGGCCCTTAGCAGCACAATGAGTGGATTCAGGTATGATGATTCTAACTGAAATAAGTCACACAGAAAAAGAAACATCATAAGATATCACTAATACACGGAATGTAAACTTGGCTACACAGGAACTGAATTACAGAACAGAACAGGGTCTCAAATTTAGAAAACCAACTTATGCTTGCTTAAGGGGAAAGGTGAGTTGGGGTGCTGCATAAAACCAGAGATTGAAATGAGCACAGATAAAGTTCCTTAAGCCAAATATGGAATAGACAAGAGCTACTCCTTGCTCAACGAAATGGACACAACACCGCATATTAAACGCCTAAGAATGTACCTGACTAGTAAGTATCTTAAAACCTATGGATTGCTATGTCTCCGAAAGAGAATCAAGCATGTGTACAGGGGCATAAACGCAGCCGTGATAGGATTGGAGAGGTTCGGTGAGCAAATGAAGACCCTTTGAAGTCATATTGCATTGTACCCATTACAAGGGTCTCAACTCTCCAGGTTTAAGGTATTCTTCCTTCAGCTAAAACATGCATGTGGAACCCAGAGTATGATCAACAGTGTGATCAGGAGACGTGTTCAAATATGTCTCAGTTTTCCTCCCCTGGTACTCGGGTGCAACATTCCAGACGCTTTACTAACACTCTCCCGACTTGGAGAGTCAGTCCCTTTAACCTCTTGTTTGGCCCAGTTTGCAATTTCTGCGGAAGATGAACAGGAATAGCGAGAACCAATGAGAGACTAGCTGGAGGTGTCTAGACGGGCAAATTTAACTCTCATTTCTCACCAGGAAGAGGAATTAACCAAAGGCTCAGCGTGCCGTGCCGGAACCAGATTAGGGCCTGAAGCCATCCTGCGGTGTTGCGGCCAGCTCACAAGAAAGCGAGTTGAAGAAAGGAGCTCAGGGGCACTGTAATTCACAAACCTGCAGAGTTATAGACAGCTATCGTCCAAAAATATACTGAAGTAAGGCTGCCAAGAGGACTTGAAAGCGGGGCAGAATTGCAGGAAACCGATTTCAGGAGGTAGACTGGAATTGCATTGAAAGCATAGGAAAAGAGGCAGAACGTCCACAATGATGCACTTGGCCAAAAAGGGCGTATGCGTTTTTTCCTGAATATATTCAGGAAAAAACGCATACGCCCTTTTTGGCCAACCAAGCAAGCTTGCAAAGGAAATCTGCACTACAATGAAGTCTCACTTCCCCCCGGTCAAAAGGGCCATCTGAAAAAAGTGTAAAATCCAGAAAGGCAGGACAGGCCATGGAGAACTGGGAGCCTTGTTATGCTGATGGGCGGGATGGAAATTGCCAACAGACACTCGGGAGAAGTGTATGGTGTTTCCTGAAACATCTAAAAAACAAAGCAACAGAGCCTAGGGCACTTCCACTTATGGTCCTATAGCTTAGGGAAATTAAAATCAAAAAGACACAGCCACCCCAAAGATTGGGACGCCTCTGTTTACAAGAACCTCGTTTACCGTACAAGTTCAATATCACAGAAATTGAAAAATGGATAAAGAACTTGTGGTACTTACCTACAATGCAGTATCACTCAGCAATGAAATCTATGTCATCAGGCCCGTAGCAGCATAATGAGTGGATTCAGGTACGATGATTCTAACTGAAATAAGTCACACAGAAAAAGAAACATCATAAGATATCACTAATACATGGAATGTAAACTTGTCTACACAGGAACTGAATTCCAAAACAGAACAGGGTCTCAAATTTAGAAAACCAACTTATGCTTGCTTAAGGGGAAAGGTGAGTTGGGGTGCTGCATAAAACCAGAGATGGAAATGAGCACAGATAAAGTTCCTTAAGCCAAATATGGAATAGACAAGAGCTACTCCTTGTTTAACGAAACGGACTCAACACTCCATATTAAACGCCTAAGAATGTACCTGACTAGTAAGTATCTTAAAACCTATGGATTGCTATGTCTCTAAAAGAGAATCAAGCATGTGTACAGGGGCATAAACGCAGCAGTGATAGGATTGGAGAGGTTCGGTGAGCAAATGAAGACCCTTTGAAGTCATATTGCATGGTACCCATTCCACGGGTTTCAACTACCCAGGTTTAAGGTATTCTTCCTTCAGCTAAAACATGCGTGTGGAACCTAGAGGATGATCAACCATGTGATAGGGAGACGTGCTCAAACATGTCTCAGTTTTCGTACCCTGGTACTCGGGTGCAACATTCCAGACGCTTTACTAACACTCTCCCGACTTGGAGAGTCAGTCCCTTTAACCTCCTGTTTGGCCCAGTTTGCAATTTCTACGGAAGATGAACAGGAATAGCGAGAACCAATGAGAGACTAGCTGGAGGTGTCTGGACAGGCAAATTTAACTCTCATTTCCCACTAGGAAGAGGAATTAACCAAAGGTTCAGCATGCCGTGCCAGAACCAGATTAGGGCCTGAAGCCATCCTGCGGTGTTGCGGCCAGCTCACAAGAAAGTGAGTTGAAGAAAGGAGCTCAGGGGCACTGTAATTCACAAACCTGCAGAGTTATAAATGACAGCTATCGTCCAAAAATATACTGAAGTAAGGCTGCCAAGAGGACTTGAAAGCGGGGCAGAATTGCAGGAAACCGATTTCAGGAGGTAGACTGGAATTGCATTGAAAGCATAGGAAAAGAGGCAGAACGTCCACAATGATGCACTTGGCCAAAAAGTGCGTATGCGTTTTTTCCTGAATATATTCAGGAAAAAACGCATACGCCCTTTTTGGCCAACCAAGCAAGCTTGCAAAGGAAATCTGCACTACAATGAAGTCTCACTTCCCCCCGGTCAAAAGGGCCATCTGAAAATAGTGTAAAATCCAGAAAGGCAGGACAGGCCATGGAGAACTGGGAGCCTTGTTATGCTGATGGGCGGGATGTAAATTGCCAACAGACACTCGGGAGAAGTGTATGGTGTTTCCTGAAACATCTAAAAAACAAAGCAACAGAGCCTAGGGCACTTCCACTTATGGTCCTATAGCTTAGGGAAATTAAAATCAAAAAGAAACAGTCACCCCAAAGTTTGGGACGCCTCTGTTTACAAGAACCTCGTTTACAGTACAAGTTCAACATCGCAGAAAGTGAAAAATGGATAAAGAAGTTGTGGTATTTACTTACAAAGCAATATCACTCAGCAATGAAATCTATGTCATCAGGCCCTTAGCAGCACAATGAGTGGATTCAGGTATGATGATTCTAACTGAAATAATTCACACAGAACAAGAAACATCATAAGATATCACTAATACACGGAATGAAAACTTGGCTACACAGGAACTGAATTCCAAAACAGAACAGGGTCTCAAATTTAGAAAACCAACTTATGCTTGCTTAAGGGGAAAGGTGAGTTGGGGTTCTGCATAAAACCAGAGATTGAAATGAGCACAGATAAAGTTCCTTAAGCCAAATATGGAATAGACAAGAGCTACTCCTTGCTCAACGAAATGGACACAACACCCCATATTAAACGCCTAAGAATGTACCTGACTAGTAAGTATCTTAAAACCTGTGGTTTGTTATTTCTCCGAAAGAGAATCGAGCATGTGTACAGGGGCATAAACGCAGCAGTGATAGGATTGGAGAGGTTCGGTGAGCTAATGAAAACCCTTTGAAGTCATACTGCATGGTACCCATTCCACGGGTTTCAACTACCCAGGTTTAAGGTATTCTTCCTTCAGCTAAAACATGCATGTGGAACCTAGAGTATGATCAACCGTGTGAACAGGAGACGTGTTCAAATATGTCTCAGTTTTCCTCCCCTGGTACTCAGGTGCAACATTCCAGACGCTTTACTAACACTCTCCCAACTTGGAGAGTCAGTCCCTTTAACGTCCTGTTTGGCCCAGTTTGCAATTTCTGCGGAAGATGAACAGGAATAGCGAGAACCAATGAGAGACTAGCTGGAGGTGTCTGGACGGGCAAATTTAACTCTCATTTCCCACCAGGAAGAGGAATTAACCAAAGGCTCAGCGTGCCGTGCCGGAACCAGATTACGGCCTGAAGCCATCCTGCGGTGTTGTGGCCAGGTCACAAGAAAGCGAGTTGAAGAAAGGAGCTCAGGGACACTGTAATTCTCAAACCTGCAGAGTTATAAATGACAGCTATCGTCCAAAAATATACTGAAGTAAGGCTGCCAAGAGGACTTCAAAGCGGGACAGAATTGCAGGAAACCGATTTCAGGAGGTAGACTGGAATTGCATTGAAAGCATAGGAAAAGAGGCAGAACGTCCACAATGATGCACTTGGCCAAAAAGGGCGTATGCGTTTTTTCCTGAATATATTCAGGAAAAAACGCATACGCCCTTTTTGGCCAACCAAGCAAGCTTGGAAAGGAAATCTGCACTACAAAGAAGTCTCACTTCCCCCTGGTCAAAAGGGCCATCTGAAAAAAGTGTAAAATCCAGAAAGGCAGGACAGGTCATGGAGAACTGGGAGCCTTGTTATGCTGATGGGCGGGATGTAAATTTCCAACAGACACTCTGGAGAATTGTATGGTGTTTCCTGAAACATCTAAAAAACAAAGCAACAGAGCCTAGGGCAGTTCCACTTATGGTCCTATAGCTTAGGGAAATTAAAATCCAAAAGACACAGCCACCCCAAAGTTTGGGACGCCTCTGTTTACAAGAACCTCGTTTACAGTACAAGTTCAACATCGCAGAAAGTGAAAAATGGATAAAGAAGTTGTGGTATTTACTTACAAAGCAATATCACTCAGCAATGAAATCTATGTCATCAGGCCCTTAGCAGCACAATGAGTGGATTCAGGTATAATGATTCTAACTGAAATAAGTCACACAGAAAAAGAAACATCATAAGATATCACTAATACACGGAATGTAAACTTGGCTACACAGGAACTGAATTACAGAACAGAACAGGGTCTCAAATTTAGAAAACCAACTTATGCTTGCTTAAGCGGAAAGGTGAGTTGGGGTGCTGCATAAAACCAGAGATTGAAATGAGCACAGATAAAGTTCCTTAAGCTAAATATGGAATAGACAAGAGCTACTCCTTGCTCAACGAAATGGACTCAACACCGCATATTAAACGCCTAAGAATGTACCTGACTAGTATCTTAAAACCTATGGATTGCTATGTCTCCAAAAGAGAATCAAGCATGTGTACAGGGGCATAAACGCAGCAGTGATAGGATTGGAGAGGTTCGGTGAGCAAATGAAGACCCTTTGAAGTCATATTGCATGGTACCCATTCCATGGGTTTCAACTACCAAGGTTTAAGGTATTCTTCCTTCAGCTAAAACATGCATGTGGAACCTAGAGTATGATCAACCATGTGATCGGGAGACGTGTTCAAATATGTCTCAGTTTTCGTACCCTGGTACTCGGGTGCAACATTCCAGACGCTTTACTAACACTCTCCCGACTTGGAGAGTCAGTCCCTTTAACCTCCTGTTTGGCCCAGTTTGCAATCTCTGTGGAACATGAACAGGAATAGCGAGAACCAATGAGAGACTAGCTGGAGGTGTCTGGACGGGCAAATTTAACTCTCATTTCCCACCAGGAAGAGGAATTAACCAAAGGCTCAGCATGCCGTGCCGGAACCAGATTAGGAACTGAAGCCATCCTGCGGTGTTGCGGCCAGCTCACAAGAAAGCGAGTTGAAGAAAGGAGCTCAGGGGCACTGTAATTCACAAACCTGCAGAGTTATAAATGACAGCTATCGTCCAAAAATATACTGAAGTAAGGCTGCCAAGAGGACTTGAAAGCGGGGCAGAATTGCAAGAAACCGATTTCAGGAGGTAGACTGGAATTGCATTGAAAGCATAGGAAAAGAGGCAGAACGTCCACAATGATGCACTTGGCCAAAAAGGGCGTATGCGTTTTTTCCTGAATATATTCAGGAAAAAACGCATACGCCCTTTTTGGCCAACCAAGCAAGCTTGCAAAGGAAATCTGCACTACAATGAAGTCTCACTTCCCCCCGGTCAAAAGGGCCATCTGAAAAAAGTTTAAAATCCAGAAAGGCAGGACAGGCCATGGAGAAATGGGAGCCTTGTTATGCTGATGGGCGGGATGTAAATTGCCAACAGACACTCGGGAGAAGTGTATGCTGTTTCCTGAAACATCTGAAAAACAAAGCAACAGAGCCTAGGGCACTTCCACTTATGGTCCTATAGCTTAGGGAAATTAAAATCCAAAAGACACAGCCACCCCAAAGTTTGGGACGCCTCTGTTTACAAGAACCTCGTTTACAGTACAAGTTCAACATCGCAGAAAGTGAAAAATGGATAAAGAAGTTGTGGTATTTACTTACAAAGCAATATCACTCAGCAATGAAATCTATGTCATCAGGCCCGTAGCAGCACAATGAGTGGATTCAGGTATGATGATTCTAACTGAAATAAGTCACACAGAAAAAGAAACATCATAAGATATCACTAATAAACGGAATGTAAACTTGGCTACACAGGAACTGAATTACAGAACAGAACAGGGTCTCAAATTTAGAAAACCAACTTATGCTTGCTTAAGGGGAAAGGTGAGTTGGGGTGCTGCATAAAACCAGAGATTGAAATGAGCACAGATAAAGTTCCTTAAGCCAAATATGGAATAGACAAGAGCTACTCCTTGCTCAACGAAATGGACTCAACACCCCATATTAAACGCCTAAGAATGTACCTGACTAGTAAGTATCTTAAAACCTATGGATTGCCATGTCTCCGAAAGAGAATCAAGCATGTGTACAGGGGCATAAATGCAGCAGTGATAGGATTGGAGAGGTTCGGTGAGCAAATGAAGACCCTTTGAAGACATATTGCATGGTACCCATTCCACGGGTTTCAACTACCAAGGTTTAAGGTATTCTTCCTGCAGCTAATACATGCATGTGGAACCTAGAGTATGATCAACCATGTGATCGGGAGACGTGTTCAAATATGTCTCAGTTTTTGTACCCTGGTACTCGGGTACAACATTCCAGACGCTTTACTAACACTCTCCCGACTTGGAGAGTCAGTCCCTTTAACCTCCAGTTTGGCCCAGTTTGCAATTTCTGCGGAAGATGAACAGGAATAGCGAGAACCAATGAGAGACTAGCTGGAGGTGTCTGGACGGGCAAATTTAACTCTCATTTCCCACCAGGAAGAGGAAATAACCAAAGGCTCAGCGTGCCGTGCCGGAACCATATTAGGGCCTGAAGCCATCCTGCGGTGTTGCGGCCAGCTCACAAGAAAGCGAGTTGAAGAAAGGAGCTCAGGGACACTGTAATTCGCAAACCTGCAGAGTTATAAATGACAGCTATCGTCCAAAAATATACTGAAGTAAGGCTGCCAAGAGGACTTGAAAGTGGGGCAGAATTGCAGGAAACCGATTTCAGGAGGTAGACTGGAATTGCATTGAAAGCATAGGAAAAGAGGCAGAACGTCCACAATGATGCACTTGGCCAAAAAGGGCGTATGCGTTTTTTCCTGAATATATTCAGGAAAAAACGCATACGCCCTTTTTGGCGAACCAAGCAAGCTTGCAAAGGAAATCTGCACTACAATGAAGTCTCACTTCCCCCCGGTCAAAAGGGCCATCTGAAAAAAGTGTAAAATCCAGAAAGGCAGGGCAGGCCATGGAGAACTGGGAGCCTTGTTATGCTGATGGGCGGGATGTAAATTGCCAACAGACACTCGGGAGAAGTGTATGGTATTTCCTGAAACATCTGAAAAACAAAGCAACAGAGCCTAGGGCACTTCCACTTATGGTCCTATAGCTTAGGGAAATTAAAATCAAAAAGACACAGCCACCCCAAAGTTTGGGACGCCTCTGTTTACAAGAACCTCGTTTACAGTACAAGTTCAACATTGCAGAAAGTGAAAAATGGATAAAGAAGTTGTGGTATTTACTTACAAAGCAATATCACTCAGCAATGAAATCTATGTCATCAGGCCCTTAGCAGCACAATGAGTGGATTCAGGTACGATGATTCTAACTGAAATAAGTCACACAGAAAAAGAAACATCATAAGATATCACTAATACACGGAATGTAAACTTGGCTACACAGGAACTGAATTACAGAACAGAACAGGGTCTCAAATTTAGAAAACCAACTTAGGCTTGCTTAAGGGGAAAGGTGAGTTGGGGTGCTGCATAAAACCAGAGATGGAAATGAGCACAGATAAAGTTCCTTAAGCCAAATATGGAATAGACAAGAGCTACTCCTTGCTCAACGAAATGGACTCAACACCCCATATTAAACGCCTAAGAATGTACCTGACTAGTAAGTATCTTAAAACCTATGGATTGCTATGTCTCCGAAAGAGAATCAAGCATGTGTACAGGGGAATAAACGCAGCAGTGATAGGATTGGAGAGGTTCGGTGAGCAAATGAAGACCCTTTGAAGTCATATTGCATGGTACCCATTCCACGGGTTTCAACTACCCAGGTTTAAGGTATTCTTCCTTCAGCTAAAACATGCATGTGGAACCTAGAGTATGATCACCCATGTGATCGGGAGACGTGTTCAAATATGTCTCAGTTTTCGTACCCTGGTACTCGGGTGCAACATTCCAGACGCTTTACTAACACTCTCCCGACTTGGAGAGTCAGTCCCTTTAACCTCCTGTTTGGCCCAGTTTGCAATTTCTGCGGCAGATGAACAGGAATAGCGAGAACCAATGAGAGACTAGCTGGAGGTGTCTGGACGGGCAAATTTAACTCTCATTTCCCACAAGGAAGAGGAATTAACCAAAGGTTCAGCGTGCCGTGCCAGAACAAGATTAGGGCCTGAAGCCATCCTGCGGTGTTGCGGCCAGGTCACAAGAAAGCGAGTTGAAGAAAGGAGCTCAGGGGCACTGTAATTCACAAACCTGCAGAGTTATAAATGACAGCTATCGTCCAAAAATATACTGAAGTAAGGCTGCCAAGAGGACTTGAAAGCGGGGCAGAATTGCAGGAAACCGATTTCAGGAGGTAGACTGGAATTGCATTGAAAGCATAGGAAAAGAGGCAGAGCGTCCACAATGATGCACTTGGCCAAAAAGGGCGTATGCGTTTTTTCCTGAATATATTCAGGAAAAAACGCATACGCCCTTTTTGGCCAACCAAGCAAGCTTGCAAAGGAAATCTGCACTACAATGAAGTCTCACTTCCCCCCGGTCAAAAGGGCCATCTGCAAAAAGTGTAAAATCCAGAAAGGCAGGACAGGCCATGGAGAACTGGGAGCCTTGTTATGCTGATGGGCGGGATATAAATTGCCAACAGACACTCGGGAGAAGTGTATGGTGTTTCCTGAAACATCTAAAAAACAAAGCAACAGAGCCTAGGGCACTTCCACTTATGGTCCTATAGATTAGGGAAATTAAAATCAAAAAGACACAGCCACCCGAAAGTTTGGGACGCCTCTGTTTACAAGAACCTCATTTACTGTACAAGTTCAACATCGCAGAAAGTGAAAAATGGATAAAGAACTTGTGGTACTTACGTTCAATGCAGTATCACTCAGCAATGAAATCTATGTCATCAGGCCCGGAGCAGCATAATGAGTGGATTCAGGTATGAGGATTCTAGCTGAAATAATTCACACAGAAAAAGAAACATCATAAGATATCACTAATACACGGAATGTAAACTTGGCTACACAGGAACTGAATTCCAAAACAGAACAGGGTCTCAAATTTAGAGAACCAACTTATGCTTGCTTAGGGGAAAGGTGAGTTGCGGTGCTGCATAAAACCAGAGATTGAAATGAGCACAGATAAAGTTCCTTAAGCCAAATATGGAATAGACCAGAGCTACTCCTTGCTCATCGAAATGGACTCAACACCCCATATTAAACGCCTAAGAATGTACCTGACTAGTAAGTATCTTAAAACCTATGGATTGCTATGTCTCCAAAAGAGAATCAAGCGTGTGTACAGGGGCATAAACGCAGCAGTGATAGGATTGGAGAGGTTCGGTGAGCAAATGAAGACCCTTTGAAATCATATTGCATGGTAGCCATTTCACGGGTCTCAACTCTCCAGGTTTAAGGTATTCTTCCTTCAGCCAAAACATGCATGTGGAACCCAGAGTATGATCAACCATGTGAACGGGAGACGTGTTCAAATATGTCTCAGTTTTCCTCCCCTGGTACTCGGGTGCAACATTCCAGACGCTTTACTAACACTCTCCCCACTTGGAGAGTCAGCGCCTTTAACCTCCTTTTTGGCCCAGTTTGCAATTTTTGCGGAAGATGAACAGGAATAGGGAGAACCAATGAGAGACTAGCTGGAGGTGTCTGGACGGGCAAATTTAACTCTCATTTCCCACCAGGAAGAGGAAATAACCAAAGGCTCAGTGTGCCGTGCCGGAACCAGATTAGGGCCTGAAGCCATACTGCGGTGTTGCGGCCAGCTCACAAGAAAGCGAGTTGAAGAAAGGAGCTCAGGGGCACTGTAATTCACAAACCTGCAGAGTTATAAATGACAGCTATCGTCCAAAAATATACTGAAGTAATGTTGCCAAGAGGACTTGAAAGCGGGGCAGAATTGCAGGAAACCGATTTCAGGAGGTAGACTGGAATTGCATTGAAAGCATAGGAAAAGAGGCAGAGCGTCCACAATGATGCACTTGGCCAAAAAGGGCGTATGCGTTTTTTCCTGAATATATTCAGGAAAAAACGCATACGCCCTTTTTGGCCAACCAAGCAAGCTTGCAAAGGAAATCTGCACTACAATGAAGTCTCACTTCCCCCCGGTCAAAAGGGCCATCTGAAAAAAGTGTAAAATCCAGAAAGGCAGGACAGGCCATGGAGAACTGGGAGCCTTGTTATGCTGATGGGCGAGATGTAAATTGCCAACAGACACTCAGGAGAAGTATATGGTGTTTCCTGAAACATCTAAAAAACAAAGCAACAGAGGCTAGGGCACTTCAACTTATGGTCCTATAGCTTAGGGAAATTAAAATCAAAAAGACACAGCCACCCCAAAGTTTGGGATGCCTCTGTTTACAAGAACCTCGTTTACCGTACAAGTTCAATATCACAGAAAGTGAAAAATGGATAAAGAACTTGTGGTACTTACGTACAATGCAGTATCACTCAGCAATGAAATCTATGTCATCAGGCCCGTAGCAGCATAATGAGTGGATTCAGGTACGATGATTCTAACTGAAATAAGTCACACAGAAAAAGTAACATCATAAGATATCACTAATACACGGAATGTAAACTTGTCTACACAGGAACTGAATTCCAAAACAGAACAGGGTCTCAAATTTAGAAAACCAACTTATGCTTGCTTAAGGGGAAAGGTGAGTTGGGGTGCTGCATAAAACCAGAGATTGAAATGAGCACAGATAAAGTTCCTTAAGCCAAATATGGAATAGACAAGAGCTACTCCTTGCTCAACGAAATGGACTCAACACCCCATATTAAACGCCTAAGAATGTACCTGACTAGTAAGTATCTTAAAACCTATGGATTGCTATGTCTCCGAAAGAGAATCAAGCATGTGTACAGGGGCATAAACGCAGCAGTGATAGGATTGGAGAGGTTCGGTGAGGAAATGAAGACCCTTTGAAGGCATATTGCATGGTCCCCATTCCACGGGTCTCAACTCTCCAGGTTTAAGGTATTCTTCCTTCAGCTAAAACATGCATGTGGAACCCAGAGTATGATCAACCGTGTGAACGGGAGACGTGTTCAAATATGTCTCAGTTTTCCTCCCCTGGTACTCAGGTGCAACATTCCAGACGCTTTACTAACACTCTCCCCACTTGGAGAGTCAGCGCCTTTAACCTCCTGTTTGGCCCAGTTTGCAATTTCTGCGGAAGATGAACAGGAATAGGGAGAACCAATGAGAGACTAGCTGGAGGTGTGTGGACGGGCAAATTTAACTCTCATTTCCCACCAGGAAGAGGAAATAACCAAAGGCTCAGCGTGCCATGCCGGAACCAGATTAGGGCCTGAAGCCATCCTGCGGTGTTGCGGCCAGCTCAAAAGAAAGCGAGTTGAAGAAAGGAGCTCAGGGGCACTGTAATTCACAAACCTGCAGAGTTATAAATGACAGCTATCGTCCAAAGATATACTGAAGTAAGGCTGCCAAGAGGACTTGAAAGCGGGGCAGAATTGCAGGAAACCGATTTCAGGAGGTAGACTGGAATTGCATTGAAAGCATAGGAAAAGAGGCAGAACGTCCACAATGATGCACTTGGCCAAAAAGGGCGTATGCGTTTTTTCCTGAATATATTCAGGAAAAAACGCATACGCCCTTTTTGGCCAACCAAGCAAGCTTGCAAAGGAAATCTGCACTACAATGAAGTCTCACTTCCCCCCGGTCAAAAGGGCCATCTGAAAAAAGTGTAAAATCCAGAAAGGCAGGACAGGCCATGGAGAACTGGGAGCCTTGTTATGCTGATGGGCGGGATGGAAATTGCCAACAGACACTCGGGAGAAGTGTGTGGTGTTTCCTGAAACATCTAAAAAACAAAGCAACAGAGCCTAGGGCACTTCCACTTATGGTCCTACAGCTTAGGGAAATTAAAATCAAAAAGACACAGCCACCCCAAAGTTTGGGATGCCTCTGTTTACAAGAACCTCGTTTACCGTACAAGTTCAATATCACAGAAAGTGAAAAATGGATAAAGAACTTGTGGTACTTACGTACAATGCAGTATCACTCAGCAATGAAATCTATGTCATCAGGCCCATAGCAGCATAATGAGTGGATTCAGGTACGATGATTCTAACTGAAATAAGTCACACAGAAAAAGAAACATCATAAGATATCACTAATACACGGAATGTAAACTTGGCTACACAGGAACTGAATTCCAAAACAGAACAGGGTCTCAAATTTAGAAAACCAACTTATGCTTGCTTAAGGGGAAAGGTGAGTTGGGGTGCTGCATAAAACCAGAGATTGAAATGAGCACAGATAAAGTTCCTTAAGCCAAATATGGAATAGACAAGAGCTACTCCTTGCTCAACGAAATGGACTCAACACCGCATATTAAACGCCTAAGAATGTACCTGACTAGTAAGTATCTTAAAACCTATGGATTGCTATGTCTCTGAAAGAGAATCAAGCATGTGTACAGGGGCATAAACGCAGCAGTGATAGGATTGGAGAGGTTCGGTGAGCAAATGAAGACCCTTTGAAGTCATATTGCATGGTACCCATTCCACGGGTCTCAACTCTCCAGGTTTAAGGTATTCTTCCTTCAGCTAAAACATGCATGTGGAACCCAGAGTATGATCAACCGTGTGAACGGGAGACGTGTTCAAATATGTCTCAGTTTTCCTCCCCTGGTACTCGGGTGCAACATTCCAGACGCTTTACTAACACTCTCCCCACTTGGAGAGTCAGCGCCTTTAACCTCCTGTTTGGCCCAGTTTGCAATTTCTGCGGAAGATGAACAGGAATAGGGAGAACCAATGAGAGACTAGCTGGAGGTGTCTGGACGGGCAAATTTAACTCTCATTTCCCACCAGGAAGAGGAAATAACCAAAGGCTCAGCGTGCCGTGCCGGAACCAGATTAGGGCCTGAAGCCATCCTGCGGTGTTGCGGCCAGCTCACAAGAAAGCGAGTTGAAGAAAGGAGCTCAGGGGCACTGTAATTCACAAACCTGCAGAGTTATAAATGACAGCTATCGTCCAAAAATATACTGAAGTAAGGCTGCCAAGAGGACTTGAAAGCGGGGCAGAATTGCAGGAAACCCATTTCATGAAGTAGACTGGAATTGCATTGAAAGCATAGGAAAAGAGGCAGAGCGTCCACAATGATGCACTTGGACAAAAAGGGCATATGCGTTTTTTCCTGAATATATTCAGGAAAAAACGCATACGCACTTTTTGGCCAACCAAGCAAGCTTGCAAAGGAAATCTGCACTACAATGAAGTCTCACTTCCCCCCGGTCAAATGGGCCATCTGAAAAAAGCGTAAAATCCAGAAAGGCAGGACAGGCCATGGAGAACTGGGAGCCTTGTTATGCTGATGGGCGGGATGTAAATTGCCAACAGACACTCGGGAGAAGTGTATGGTGTTTCCTGAAACATCTAAAAAACAAAGCAACAGAGCCTAGGGCACTTCCACTTATGGTCCTATAGCTTAGGGAAATTAAAATCAAAAAGACACAGCCACCCCAAAGTTTGGGATGCCTCTGTTTACAAGAACCTCGTTTACCGTACAAGTTCAATATCACAGAAAGTGAAAAATGGATAAAGAACATGTGGTACTTACGTACAATGCAGTATCATTCAGCAATGAAATCTATGTCATCAGGCCCATAGCAGCATAATGAGTGGATTCAGGTACGATGATTCTAACTGAAATAAGTCACACAGAAAAAGAAACATCATAAGATATCACTAATACACGGAATGTAAACTTGGCTACACAGGAACTGAATTCCAAAACAGAACAGGGTCTCAAATTTAGAAAACCAACTTATGCTTGCTTAAGGGGAAAGGTGAGTTGGGGTGCTGCATAAAACCAGAGATTGAAATGAGCACAGATAAAGTTCCTTAAGCCAAATATGGAATAGACAAGAGCTACTCCTTGCTCAACGAAATGGACTCAACACTGCATATTAAACGCCTAAGAATGTACCTGACTAGTAAGTATCTTAAAACCTATGGATTGCTATGTCTCCGAAAGAGAATCAAGCATGTGTACAGGGGCATAAACGCAGCAGTGATAGGATTGGAGAGGTTCGGTGAGCAAATGAAGACCCTTTGAAGTCATATTGCATGGTACCCATTCCACGGGTCTCAACTCTCCAGGTTTAAGGTATTCTTCCTTCAGCTAAAACATGCATGTGGAACCCAGAGTATGATCAACCATGTGAACGGGAGATGTTTTCAAATATGTCTCAGTTTTCGTACCCTGGTACTCGGGTGCAACATTCCAGACGCTTTACTAACACTCTCCCGACTTGGAGAGTCATTCCCTTTAACCTCCTGTTTGGCCCAGTTTGCAATTTCTGCGGAAGATGAACAGGAATAGCGAGAACCAATGAGAGACTAGCTGGAGGTGTCTGGACGGGCAAATTTAACTCTCATTTCCCACCAGGAAGAGGAATTAACCAAAGGCTCAGCGTGCCGTGCCGGAACCATATTAGGGCCTGAAGCCATACTGCTGTGTTGCGGCCAGCTCACAAGAAAGCGAGTTGAGGAAAGGAGCTCAGGGGCACTGTAATTCACAAACCTGCAGAGTTACAAATGACAGCTATTGTCCAAAAATATACTGAAGTAAGGCTGCCAAGAGGACTTGAAAGCGGGGCAGAATTGCAGGAAACCGATTTCAGGAGTTAGACTGGAATTGCATTGAAAGCATAGGAAAAGAGGCAGAACGTCCACAATGATGCACTTGGCCAAAAAGGGCGTATGCGTTTTTTCCTGAATATATTCAGGAAAAAACGCATACGCCCTTTTTGGCCAACCAAGCAAGCTTGCAAAGGAAATCTGCACTACAATGAAGTCTCACTTCCCCCCGGTCAAAAGGGCCATCTGAAAAAAGTGTAAAATCCAGAAAGGCAGGACAGGCCATGGAGAACTGGGAGCCTTGTTATGCTGATGGGCGGGATATAAATTGCCAACAGACACTCGGGAGAAGTGTGTGGTGTTTCCTGAAACATCTAAAAAACAAAGCAACAGAGCCTAGGGCACTTCCACTTATGGTCCTACAGCTTAGGGAAATTAAAATCAAAAAGACACAGCCACCCCAAAGTTTGGGATGCCTCTGTTTACAAGAACCTCGTTTACCGTACAAGTTCAATATCACAGAAAGTGAAAAATGGATAAAGAACTTGTGGTACTTACGTACAATGCAGTATCACTCAGCAATGAAATCTATGTCATCAGGCCCATAGCAGCATAATGAGTGGATTCAGGTACGATGATTCTAACTGAAATAAGTCACACAGAAAAAGAAACATCATAAGATATCACTAATACACGGAATGTAAACTTGGCTACACAGGAACTGAATTCCAAAACAGAACAGGGTCTCAAATTTAGAAAACCAACTTATGCTTGCTTAAGGGGAAAGGTGAGTTGGGGTGCTGCATAAAACCAGAGATTGAAATGAGCACAGATAAAGTTCCTTAAGCCAAATATGGAATAGACAAGAGCTACTCCTTGCTCAACGAAATGGACTCAACACCGCATATTAAACGCCTAAGAATGTACCTGACTAGTAAGTATCTTAAAACCTATGGATTGGTATGTCTCTAAAAGAGAATCAAGCATGTGTACAGGGGCATAAACGCAGCAGTGATAGGATTGGAGAGGTTCGGTGAGCAAATGAAGACCCTTTGAAGTCATATTGCATGGTACCCATTCCACGGGTCTCAACTCTCCAGGTTTAAGGTATTCTTCCTTCAGCTAAAACATGCATGTGGAACCCAGAGTATGATCAACCGTGTGAACGGGAGACGTGTTCAAATATGTCTCAGTTTTCCTCCCCTGGTACTCGGGTGCAACATTCCAGACGCTTTACTAACACTCTCCCCACTTGGAGAGTCAGCGCCTTTAACCTCCTGTTTGGCCCAGTTTGCAATTTCTGCGGAAGATGAACAGGAATAGGGAGAACCAATGAGAGACTAGCTGGAGGTGTCTGGACGCGCAAATTTAACTCTCATTTCCCACCAGGAAGAGGAAATAACCAAAGGCTCAGCGTGCCGTGCCGGAACCAGATTAGGGCCTGAAGCCATCCTGCGGTGTTGCGGCCAGCTCACAAGAAAGCGAGTTGAAGAAAGGAGCTCAGGGGCACTGTAATTCACAAACCTGCAGAGTTATAAATGACAGCTATCGTCCAAAAATATACTGAAGTAAGGCTGCCAAGAGGACTTGAAAGCGGGGCAGAATTGCAGGAAACCCATTTCATGAAGTAGACTGGAATTGCATTGAAAGCATAGGAAAAGAGGCAGAGCGTCCACAATGATGCACTTGGACAAAAAGGGCATATGCGTTTTTTCCTGAATATATTCAGGAAAAAACGCATACGCACTTTTTGGCCAACCAAGCAAGCTTGCAAAGGAAATCTGCACTACAATGAAGTCTCACTTCCCCCCGGTCAAATGGGCCATCTGAAAAAAGCGTAAAATCCAGAAAGGCAGGACAGGCCATGGAGAACTGGGAGCCTTGTTATGCTGATGGGCGGGATGTAAATTGCCAACAGACACTCGGGAGAAGTGTATGGTGTTTCCTGAAACATCTAAAAAAAAAGCAACAGAGCCTAGGGCACTTCCACTTATGGTCCTATAGCTTAGGGAAATTAAAATCAAAAAGACACAGCCACCCCAAAGTTTGGGACGCCTCTGTTTACAAGAACCTCGTTTACCGTACAAGTTCAGTATCACAGAAAGTGAAAAATGGATAAAGAACATGTGGTACTTACGTACAACGCAGTATCACTCAACAATGAAATCTATGTCATCAGGCCCATAGCAGCATAATGAGTGGATTCAGGTACGATGATTCTAACTGAAATAAGTCACACAGAAAAAGAAACATCATAAGATATCACTAATACATGGAATGTAAACTTGGCTACACAGGAACTGAATTCCAAAACAGAACAGGGTCTCAAATTTAGAAAACCAACTTATGCTTGCTTAAGGGGAAAGGTGAGTTGGGGTGCTGCATAAAACCAGAGATTGAAATGAGCACAGATAAAGTTCCTTAAGCCAAATATGGAATAGACAAGAGCTACTCCTTGCTCAACGAAATGGACTCAACACCCCATATTAAACGCCTAAGAATGTACCTCACTAGTAAGTATCTTAAAACCTATGGATTGCTATGTCTCCGAAAGAGAATCAAGCATGTGTACAGGGGCATAAACGCAGCAGTGATAGGATTGGAGAGGTTCGGTGAGCAAATGAAGACCCTTTGAAGTCATATTGCATGGTACCCATTCCACGGGTTTCAACTACCCAGGTTTAAGGTGCCGGGAGCCACATAGGAAGTGCCTTTGAGTCTCAGCACGGACAAGACCTATAGTGCCAAGCAAAGCTGGTACTGCCAGGTACAATGAGACCCATAGTGCCAAGCAAAGCTGGTGCTGTCAGGTGTAAATATGGAAAAGCAAAGTTCTCGTTTGCAAAGCTTCCTGCCTCCTGGTGGCTGGTGCCATGTAATTGGTCTCTCTTGCCCAGTGCTGTAAGCTGGGCCCTCTCTGGAGGAGAAACCTGGGTTCCCGAAGACATGTGATCAGAGCCGGGGCCCCGCCAGTTGGCGAAGGAATCCCAGGGCAGGTGCTGGGCGTGGAGGCCACGGGGGCATAGGCTACCAAGGTGACAGAGAACTGACCTTCTCTGGGGGCGCTGCACCTCGCTCACTCGCACACCTCACATCTCCCTGCTTGGCCCCGGAGGATGGCTGGTTAGCCAGAGACGGGTAAGATTCCTCAGGGAAGGAACAACCTAAGACAGGCACAGTCGCAGAGGGGCCATCAGGAGAGAACTTGGGGGCCAACAGAGGTGGGGCATAGACCCTCACCCCCCCAACTTTGCAGGAGCCTGAACCCTCACCCCTTTTGAGAGAGGTCTCTTGTCCCCATGGCTGCTTCGCTTCCCACGCCCAGCTCAGATGGGAACCCAGGTAGCAGACCAGAGACCTGGCCAATGGCAACTGCTCTTCCACCGCAGCAGGGCTCTGTTTCCCATTTCCTCCATGAACCACAGCTTTTCTCTGTGTGGAAGCAAAGCTTTCCTCTGTGTGGCTCCCCTTGTCTTCCCCTGCCTTTGCCTAAGGTGATTTTTATAGGATTGCTTTTGGTGTTGGGAAAAATGTATAGTTTTAATGCAGGGGTTTAAGAAAAACCCCAAGTTAAGGTAAAGATCGGGAGGAGAATTGTAACTACTTTGGCTCCTTTAATGATTATATTTGTTGGGAAAATACAATGGTGGGAATATTTCTGCAGTAGCTTTTTGATTTTAAAAGAAAAATTGTAAGAATCATGGCCTCCCAGTGAAGTTATAAACATGTTGGAAAATACCTGGGTATGATGGCGAGTTTTTATGCAATAGTGAGTTTAATCAATGAGTTTATGATACAATGCCCGCTCCCATAGTTTTTTAGAAGCATAAAAATAATGTGTATTGTTTTGATTATTATGGTAGGGTTGGGAAATTTGTAGATGAAATGTTATTTGAATATTGTTAATCACTAATAGAATTATATGTTTAAGTTTATGGCTTGATCAAGCAGAATGTGCAAGTACAAGAACACTTTAATCTCCTGAGAAGAATAAACAGAGTTCCTGACCTAGATGTGACCAACATGTGACTAATCACAGGAGATGAAAGAGACTCTGGGCGATGGGAAAATTACCTAACCTGTTTTAATCAATCTGCTGATGTAAATTACCTTTGTTTTGTGGCCTATGTGGGGAAGTTTTTGGCGTGGGAATGAGGATGTTGAATTTGAAAATGAGAGCACTTTATAGTATAAAAGCTTTTGGAATCTTGAAAATAAATTTGTCAGATCCTTGCACCCAAGAAGAGGTGTCTTGAGTTCTGTCCACGCCGACTCCGTCTTCCCCTTTGGGTGAATCCTGTCCAGCTGGGGCTGGTCCTCGGCATTAAGGTATTCTTCCTTCAGCTAAAACATGCATGTGGAACCCAGAGTATGATCAACCATGTGATCGGGAGACGTGTTCAAATATGTCTCACTTTTTGTACCCTGATACTCGGGTGCAACATTCCAGACGCTTTACTAACACTCTCCCGACTTGGAGAGTCATTCCCTTTAACCTCCTGTTTGGCCCAGTTTGCAATTTCTGCGGAAGATGAACAGGAATAGCGAGAACCAATGAGAGACTAGCTGGAGGTGTCTGGACGGGCAAATTTAACTCTCATTTCCCACCAGGAAGAGGAATTAACCAAAGGCTCAGCATGCCGTGCCGGAACCAGATTAGGGCCTGAAGCCATCCTGCGGTGTTGCGGCCAGGTCACAAGAAAGTGAGTTGAAGAAAGGAGCTCAGGGGCACTGTAATTCACAAACCTGCAGAGTTACAAATGACAGCTATCGTCCAAAAATATACTGAAGTAAGGCTGCCAAGAGGACTTGAAAGCGGGGCAGAATTGCAGGAAACCGATTTCAGGAGGTAGACTGGAATTGCATTGAAAGCATAGGAAAAGAGGCAGAACGTCCACAATGATGCACTTGGCCAAAAAGGACGTATGCGTTTTTTCCTGAATATATTCAGGAAAAAACGCATACGCCCTTTTTGACCAACAGAGCAAGCTTGCAAAGGAAATCTGCACTACAATGAAGTCTCACTTCCCCCCGGTCAAAAGGGCCATCTGAAAAAAGTGTAAAATCCAGAAAGGCAGGACAGGCCATGGAGAACTGGGAGCCTTGTTATGCTGATGGGCGGGATGTAAATTGCCAACAGACACTAGGGAGAAGTGTGTGGTGTTTCCTGAAACATCTAAAAAACAAAGCAACAGAGCCTAGGGCACTTCCACTTATGGTCCTACAGCTTAGGGAAATTAAAATCAAAAAGACACAGCCACCCCAAAGTTTGGGACGCCTCTGTTTACAAGAACCTCGTTTACCGTACAAGTTCAATATCACAGAAAGTGAAAAATGGAAAAAGAAGTTGTGGTACTTACGTACAATGCAGTATCACTCAGCAATGAAATCTATGTCATCAGGCCCATAGCAGCATAATGAGTGGATTCCGGTACGATGATTCTAACTGAAATAAGTCACACAGAAAAAGAAACATCATAAGATATCACTAATACACGGAATGTAAACTTGGCTACACAGGAAGTGAATTCCAAAACAGAACAGGGTCTCAAATTTAGAAAACCAACTTATGCTTGCTTAAGGGTAAAGGTGAGTTGGGGTGCTGCATAAAACAAGAGATTGAAATGAGCACAGATAAAGTTCCTTAAGCCAAATATGGAATAGACAAGAGCTACTCCTTGCTCAACGAAATGGACTCAACACCCCATATTAAACGCCTAAGAATGTACCTGACTAGTAAGTATCTTAAAACCTATGGATTGCTATGTCTCCGAAAGAGAATCAAGCATGTGTACAGGGGCATAAACGCAGCAGTGATAGGATTGGAGAGGTTCGGTGAGCAAATGAAGACCCTTTGAAGTCATATTGCATGGTACCCATTCCACGGGTCTCAACTCTCCAGGTTTAAGGTATTCTTCCTTCAGCTAAAACATGCATGTGGAACCCAGAGTATGATCAACCGTGTGAACGGGAGACGTGTTCAAATATGTCTCAGTTTTCCTCCCCTGGTACTCGGGTGCAACATTCCAGACGCTTTACTAACACTCTCCCCACTTGGAGAGTCAGCGCCTTTAACCTCCTGTTTGGCCCAGTTTGCAATTTCTGCGGAAGATGAACAGGAATAGCGAGAACCAATGAGAGACTAGCTGGAGGTGTCTGGACGGGCAAATTTAACTCTCATTTCCCACCAGGAAGAGGAAATAACCAAAGGCTCAGCATTCCGTGCTGGAACAAGATTAGGGCCTGAAGCCATCCTGCGGTGTTGCGGCCAGCTCACAAGAAAGCGAGTTGAAGAAAGGAGCTCAGGGGCACTGAAATTCACAAAACTGCAGAGTTATAAATGACAGCTATCGTCCAAAAATATACTGAAGTAAGGCTGCCAAGAGGATTTGAAAGCGGGGCAGAATTGCAGGAAACCCATTTCACTAAGTAGACTGGAATTGCATTGAAAGCATAGGAAAAGAGGAAGAGCGTCCACAATGATGCACTTGGCCAAAAAGGGCGTATGCGTTTTTTCCTGAATATATTCAGGAAAAAACGCATACGCCCTTTTTGGCCAACCAAGCAAGCTTGCAAAGGAAATCTGCACTACAATGAAGTCTCACTTCCCCCCGGTCAAATGGGCCATCTGAAAAAAGCGTAAAATCCAGAAAGGCAGGACAGGCCATGGAGAACTGGGAGCCTTGTTATGCTGATGGGCGGGATGGAAATTGCCAACAGACACTCGGGAGAAGTGTATGGTGTTTCCTGAAACATCTAAAAAACAAAGCAACAGAGCCTAGGGCACTTCCACTTATGGTCCTATAGCTTAGGGAAATTAAAATCAAAAAGACACAGCCACCCCAAAGTTTGGGACGCCTCTGTTTACAAGAACCTCGTTTACCGTACAAGTTCAGTATCACAGAAAGTGAAAAATGGATAAAGAACATGTGGTACTTACGTACAATGCAGTATCACTCAACAATGAAATCTATGTCATCAGGCCCATAGCAGCATAATGAGTGGATTCAGGTACGATGATTCTAACTGAAATAAGTCACACAGAAAAAGAAACATCATAAGATATCACTAATACACGGAATGTAAACTTGGCTACACAGGAACTGAATTCCAAAACAGAACAGGGTCTCAAATTTAGAAAACCAACTTATGCTTGCTTAAGGGGAAAGGTGAGTTGGGGTGCTGCATAAAACCAGAGATTGAAATGAGCACAGATAAAGTTCCTTAAGCCAAATATGGAATAGACAAGAGCTACTCCTTGCTCAACGAAATGGACTCAACACCGCATATTAAACGCCTAAGAATGTACCTCACTAGTAAGTATCTTAAAACCTATGGATTGCTATGTCTCCGAAAGAGAATCAAGCATGTGTACAGGGGCATAAACGCAGCAGTGATAGGATTGGAGAGGTTCGGTGAGCAAATGAAGACCCTTTGAAGTCATATTGCATGGTACCCATTCCACGGGTTTCAACTACCCAGGTTTAAGGTGCCGGGAGCCACATAGGAAGTGCCTTTGAGTCTCAGCACGGACAAGACCTATAGTGCCAAGCAAAGCTGGTACTGCCAGGTACAATGAGACCCATAGTGCCAAGCAAAGCTGGTGCTGTCAGGTGTAAATATGGAAAAGCAAAGTTCTCGTTTGCAAAGCTTCCTGCCTCCTGGTGGCTGGTGCCATGTAATTGGTCTCTCTTGCCCAGTGCTGTAAGCTGGGCCCTCTCTGGAGGAGAAACCTGGGTTCCCGAAGACATGTGATCAGAGCCGGGGCCCCGCCAGTTGGCGAAGGAATCCCAGGGCAGGTGCTGGGCGTGGAGGCCACGGGGGCATAGGCTACCAAGGTGACAGAGAACTGACCTTCTCTGGGGGCGCTGCACCTCGCTCACTCGCACACCTCACATCTCCCTGCTTGGCCCCGGAGGATGGCTGGTTAGCCAGAGACGGGTAAGATTCCTCAGGGAAGGAACAACCTAAGACAGGCACAGTCGCAGAGGGGCCATCAGGAGAGAACTTGGGGGCCAACAGAGGTGGGGCATAGACCCTCACCCCCCCAACTTTGCAGGAGCCTGAACCCTCACCCCTTTTGAGAGAGGTCTCTTGTCCCCATGGCTGCTTCGCTTCCCACGCCCAGCTCAGATGGGAACCCAGGTAGCAGACCAGAGACCTGGCCAATGGCAACTGCTCTTCCACCACAGCAGGGCTCTGTTTCCCATTTCCTCCGTGAACCACAGCTTTTCTCTGTGTGGAAGCAAAGCTTTCCTCTGTGTGGCTCCCCTTGTCTTCCCCTGCCTTTGCCTAAGGTGATTTTTATAGGATTGCTTTTGGTGTTGGGAAAAATGTATAGTTTTAATGCAGGGGTTTAAGAAAAACCCCAAGTTAAGGTAAAGATCGGGAGGAGAATTGTAACTACTTTGGCTCCTTTAATGATTATATTTGTTGGGAAAATACAATGGTGGGAATATTTCTGCAGTAGCTTTTTGATTTTAAAAGAAAAATTGTAAGAATCATGGCCTCCCAGTGAAGTTATAAACATGTTGGAAAATACCTGGGTATGATGGCGAGTTTTTATGCAATAGTGAGTTTAATCAATGAGTTTATGGTACAATGCCCGCTCCCATAGTTTTTTAGAAGCATAAAAATAATGTGTATTGTTTTGATTATTATGGTAGGGTTGGGAAATTTGTAGATGAAATGTTATTTGAATATTGTTAATCACTAATAGAATTATATGTTTAAGTTTATGGCTTGATCAAGCAGAATGTGCAAGTACAAGAACACTTTAATCTCCTGAGAAGAATAAACAGAGTTCCTGACCTAGATGTGACCAACATGTGACTAATCACAGGAGATGAAAGAGACTCTGGGCGATGGGAAAATTACCTAACCTGTTTTAATCAATCTGCTGATGTAAATTACCTTTGTTTTGTGGCCTATGTGGGGAAGTTTTTGGCGTGGGAATGAGGATGTTGAATTTGAAAATGAGATCACTTTATAGTATAAAAGCTTTTGGAATCTTGAAAATAAATTTGTCAGATCCTTGCACCCAAGAAGAGGTGTCTTGAGTTCTGTCCACGCCGACTCCGTCTTCCCCTTTGGGTGAATCCTGTCCAGCTGGGGCTGGTCCTCGGCATTAAGGTATTCTTCCTTCAGCTAAAACATGCATGTGGAACCCAGAGTATGATCAACCATGTGATCGGGAGACGTGTTCAAATATGTCTCACTTTTTGTACCCTGATACTCGGGTGCAACATTCCAGACGCTTTACTAACACTCTCCCGACTTGGAGAGTCATTCCCTTTAACCTCCTGTTTGGCCCAGTTTGCAATTTCTGCGGAAGATGAACAGGAATAGCGAGAACCAATGAGAGACTAGCTGGAGGTGTCTGGACGGGCAAATTTAACTCTCATTTCCCACCAGGAAGAGGAATTAACCAAAGGCTCAGCATGCCGTGCCGGAACCAGATTAGGGCCTGAAGCCATCCTGCGGTGTTGCGGCCAGGTCACAAGAAAGTGAGTTGAAGAAAGGAGCTCAGGGGCACTGTAATTCACAAACCTGCAGAGTTACAAATGACAGCTATCGTCCAAAAATATACTGAAGTAAGGCTGCCAAGAGGACTTGAAAGCGGGGCAGAATTGCAGGAAACCGATTTCAGGAGGTAGACTGGAATTGCATTGAAAGCATAGGAAAAGAGGCAGAACGTCCACAATGATGCACTTGGCCAAAAAGGACGTATGCGTTTTTTCCTGAATATATTCAGGAAAAAACGCATACGCCCTTTTTGGCCAACCAAGCAAGCTTGCAAAGGAAATCTGCACTACAATGAAGTCTCACTTCCCCCCGGTCAAAAGGGCCATCTGAAAAAAGTGTAAAATCCAGAAAGGCAGGACAGGCCATGGAGAACTGGGAGCCTTGTTATGCTGATGGGCGGGATGTAAATTGCCAACAGACACTCGGGAGAAGTGTATGGTGTTTCCTGAAACATCTAAAAAAAAAGCAACAGAGCCTAGGGCACTTCCACTTATGGTCCTATAGCTTAGGGAAATTAAAATCAAAAAGACACAGCCACCCCAAAGTTTGGGACGCCTCTGTTTACAAGAACCTCGTTTACCGTACAAGTTCAGTATCACAGAAAGTGAAAAATGGATAAAGAACATGTGGTACTTACGTACAACGCAGTATCAGTCAACAATGAAATCTATGTCATCAGGCCCATAGCAGCATAATGAGTGGATTCAGGTACGATGATTCTAACTGAAATAAGTCACACAGAAAAAGAAACATCATAAGATATCACTAATACACGGAATGTAAACTTGGCTACACAGGAACTGAATTCCAAAACAGAACAGGGTCTCAAATTTAGAAAACCAACTTATGCTTGCTTAAGGGGAAAGGTGAGTTGGGGTGCTGCATAAAACCAGAGATTGAAATGAGCACAGATAAAGTTCCTTAAGCCAAATATGGAATAGACAAGAGCTACTCCTTGCTCAACGAAATGGACTCAACACCCCATATTAAACGCCTAAGAATGTACCTCACTAGTAAGTATCTTAAAACCTATGGATTGCTATGTCTCCGAAAGAGAATCAAGCATGTGTACAGGGGCATAAACGCAGCAGTGATAGGATTGGAGAGGTTCGGTGAGCAAATGAAGACCCTTTGAAGTCATATTGCATGGTACCCATTCCACGGGTTTCAACTACCCAGGTTTAAGGTGCCTGGAGCCACATAGGAAGTGCCTTTGAGTCTCAGCACGGACAAGACCTATAGTGCCAAGCAAAGCTGGTACTGCCAGGTACAATGAGACCCATAGTGCCAAGCAAAGCTGGTGCTGTCAGGTGTAAATATGGAAAAGCAAAGTTCTCGTTTGCAAAGCTTCCTGCCTCCTGGTGGCTGGTGCCATGTAATTGGTCTCTCTTGCCCAGTGCTGTAAGCTGGGCCCTCTCTGGAGGAGAAACCTGGGTTCCCGAAGACATGTGATCAGAGCCGGGGCCCCGCCAGTTGGCGAAGGAATCCCAGGGCAGGTGCTGGGCGTGGAGGCCACGGGGGCATAGGCTACCAAGGTGACAGAGAACTGACCTTCTCTGGGGGCGCTGCACCTCGCTCACTCGCACACCTCACATCTCCCTGCTTGGCCCCGGAGGATGGCTGGTTAGCCAGAGACGGGTAAGATTCCTCAGGGAAGGAACAACCTAAGACAGGCACAGTCGCAGAGGGGCCATCAGGAGAGAACTTGGGGGCCAACAGAGGTGGGGCATAGACCCTCACCCCCCCAACTTTGCAGGAGCCTGAACCCTCACCCCTTTTGAGAGAGGTCTCTTGTCCCCATGGCTGCTTCGCTTCCCACGCCCAGCTCAGATGGGAACCCAGGTAGCAGACCAGAGACCTGGCCAATGGCAACTGCTCTTCCACCGCAGCAGGGCTCTGTTTCCCATTTCCTCCGTGAACCACAGCTTTTCTCTGTGTGGAAGCAAAGCTTTCCTCTGTGTGGCTCCCCTTGTCTTCCCCTGCCTTTGCCTAAGGTGATTTTTATAGGATTGCTTTTGGTGTTGGGAAAAATGTATAGTTTTAATGCAGGGGTTTAAGAAAAACCCCAAGTTAAGGTAAAGATCGGGAGGAGAATTGTAACTACTTTGGCTCCTTTAATGATTATATTTGTTGGGAAAATACAATGGTGGGAATATTTCTGCAGTAGCTTTTTGATTTTAAAAGAAAAATTGTAAGAATCATGGCCTCCCAGTGAAGTTATAAACATGTTGGAAAATACCTGGGTATGATGGCGAGTTTTTATGCAATAGTGAGTTTAATCAATGAGTTTATGATACAATGCCCGCTCCCATAGTTTTTTAGAAGCATAAAAATAATGTGTATTGTTTTGATTATTATGGTAGGGTTGGGAAATTTGTAGATGAAATGTTATTTGAATATTGTTAATCACTAATAGAATTATATGTTTAAGTTTATGGCTTGATCAAGCAGAATGTGCAAGTACAAGAACACTTTAATCTCCTGAGAAGAATAAACAGAGTTCCTGACCTAGATGTGACCAACATGTGACTAATCACAGGAGATGAAAGAGACTCTGGGCGATGGGAAAATTACCTAACCTGTTTTAATCAATCTGCTGATGTAAATTACCTTTGTTTTGTGGCCTATGTGGGGAAGTTTTTGGCGTGGGAATGAGGATGTTGAATTTGAAAATGAGATCACTTTATAGTATAAAAGCTTTTGGAATCTTGAAAATAAATTTGTCAGATCCTTGCACCCAAGAAGAGGTGTCTTGAGTTCTGTCCACGCCGACTCCGTCTTCCCCTTTGGGTGAATCCTGTCCAGCTGGGGCTGGTCCTCGGCATTAAGGTATTCTTCCTTCAGCTAAAACATGCATGTGGAACCCAGAGTATGATCAACCATGTGATCGGGAGACGTGTTCAAATATGTCTCACTTTTTGTACCCTGATACTCGGGTGCAACATTCCAGACGCTTTACTAACACTCTCCCGACTTGGAGAGTCATTCCCTTTAACCTCCTGTTTGGCCCAGTTTGCAATTTCTGCGGAAGATGAACAGGAATAGCGAGAACCAATGAGAGACTAGCTGGAGGTGTCTGGACGGGCAAATTTAACTCTCATTTCCCACCAGGAAGAGGAATTAACCAAAGGCTCAGCATGCCGTGCCGGAACCAGATTAGGGCCTGAAGCCATCCTGCTGTGTTGCGGCCAGGTCACAAGAAAGTGAGTTGAAGAAAGGAGCTCAGGGGCACTGTAATTCACAAACCTGCAGAGTTACAAATGACAGCTATCGTCCAAAAATATACTGAAGTAAGGCTGCCAAGAGGACTTGAAAGCGGGGCAGAATTGCAGGAAACCGATTTCAGGAGGTAGACTGGAATTGCATTGAAAGCATAGGAAAAGAGGCAGAACGTCCACAATGATGCACTTGGCCAAAAAGGACGTATGCGTTTTTTCCTGAATATATTCAGGAAAAAACGCATACGCCCTTTTTGACCAACAGAGCAAGCTTGCAAAGGAAATCTGCACTACAATGAAGTCTCACTTCCCCCCGGTCAAAAGGGCCATCTGAAAAAAGTGTAAAATCCAGAAAGGCAGGACAGGCCATGGAGAACTGGGAGCCTTGTTATGCTGATGGGCGGGATGGAAATTGCCAACAGACACTAGGGAGAAGTGTGTGGTGTTTCCTGAAACATCTAAAAAACAAAGCAACAGAGCCTAGGGCACTTCCACTTATGGTCCTACAGCTTAGGGAAATTAAAATAAAAAAGACACAGCCACCCCAAAGTTTGGGACGCCTCTGTTTACAAGAACCTCGTTTACCGTACAAGTTCAATATCACAGAAAGTGAAAAATGGAAAAAGAAGTTGTGGTACTTACGTACAATGCAGTATCACTCAGCAATGAAATCTATGTCATCAGGCCCGTAGCAGCATAATGAGTGGATTCCGGTACGATGATTCTAACTGAAATAAGTCACACAGAAAAAGAAACATCATAAGATATCACTAATACACGGAATGTAAACTTGGCTACACAGGAAGTGAATTCCAAAACAGAACAGGGTCTCAAATTTAGAAAACCAACTTATGCTTGCTTAAGGGGAAAGGTGAGTTGGGGTGCTGCGTAAAACCAGAGATTGAAATGAGCACAGATAAAGTTCCTTAAGCCAAATATGGAATAGACAAGAGCTACTCCTTGCTCAACGAAATGGACTCAACACCGCATATTAAACGCCTAAGAATGTACCTGACTAGTAAGTATCTTAAAACCTATGGATTGCTATGTCTCTGAAAGAGAATCAAGCATGTGTACAGGGGCATAAACGCAGCAGTGATAGGATTGGAGAGGTTCGGTGAGCAAATGAAGACCCTTTGAAGTCATATTGCATGGTACCCATTCCACGGGTCTCAACTCTCCAGGTTTAAGGTATTCTTCCTTCAGCTAAAACATGCATGTGGAACCCAGAGTATGATCAACCGTGTGAACGGGAGACGTGTTCAAATATGTCTCAGTTTTCCTCCCCTGGTACTCGGGTGCAACATTCCAGACGCTTTACTAACACTCTCCCCACTTGGAGAGTCAGCGCCTTTAACCTCCTGTTTGGCCCAGTTTGCAATTTCTGCGGAAGATGAACAGGAATAGCGAGAACCAATGAGAGACTAGCTGGAGGTCTCTGGACGCGCAAATTTAACTCTCATTTCCCACCAGGAAGAGGAAATAACCAAAGGCTCAGCATTCCGTGCTGGAACAAGATTAGGGCCTGAAGCCATCCTGCGGTGTTGCGGCCAGCTCACAAGAAAGCGAGTTGAAGAAAGGAGCTCAGGGGCACTGTAATTCACAAACCTGCAGAGTTATAAATGACAGCTATCGTCCAAAAATATACTGAAGTAAGGCTGCCAAGAGGATTTGAAAGCGGGGCAGAATTGCAGGAAACCCATTTCACGAAGTAGACTGGAATTGCATTGAAAGCATAGGAAAAGAGGAAGAGCGTCCACAATGATGCACTTGGCCAAAAAGGGCGTATGCGTTTTTTCCTGAATATATTCAGGAAAAAACGCATACGCCCTTTTTGGCCAACCAAGCAAGCTTGCAAAGGAAATCTGCACTACAATGAAGTCTCACTTCCCCCCGGTCAAATGGGCCATCTGAAAAAAGCATAAAATCCAGAAAGGCAGGACAGGCCATGGAGAACTGGGAGCCTTGTTATGCTGATGGGCGGGATGGAAATTGCCAACAGACACTCGGGAGAAGTGTATGGTGTTTCCTGAAACATCTAAAAAACAAAGCAACAGAGCCTAGGGCACTTCCACTTATGGTCCTATAGCTTAGGGAAATTAAAATCAAAAAGACACAGCCACCCCAAAGTTTGGGACGCCTCTGTTTACAAGAACCTCGTTTACCGTACAAGTTCAGTATCACAGAAAGTGAAAAATGGATAAAGAACATGTGGTACTTACGTACAATGCAGTATCACTCAACAATGAAATCTATGTCATCAGGCCCATAGCAGCATAATGAGTGGATTCAGGTACGATGATTCTAACTGAAATAAGTCACACAGAAAAAGAAACATCATAAGATATCACTAATACACGGAATGTAAACTTGGCTACACAGGAACTGAATTCCAAAACAGAACAGGGTCTCAAATTTAGAAAACCAACTTATGCTTGCTTAAGGGGAAAGGTGAGTTGGGGTGCTGCATAAAACCAGAGATTGAAATGAGCACAGATAAAGTTCCTTAAGCCAAATATGGAATAGACAAGAGCTACTCCTTGCTCAACGAAATGGACTCAACACCGCATATTAAACGCCTAAGAATGTACCTCACTAGTAAGTATCTTAAAACCTATGGATTGCTATGTCTCCGAAAGAGAATCAAGCATGTGTACAGGGGCATAAACGCAGCAGTGATAGAATTGGAGAGGTTCGGTGAGCAAATGAAGACCCTTTGAAGTCATATTGCATGGTACCCATTCCACGGGTTTCAACTACCCAGGTTTAAGGTGCCGGGAGCCACATAGGAAGTGCCTTTGAGTCTCAGCACGGACAAGACCTATAGTGCCAAGCAAAGCTGGTACTGCCAGGTACAATGAGACCCATAGTGCCAAGCAAAGCTGGTGCTGTCAGGTGTAAATATGGAAAAGCAAAGTTCTCGTTTGCAAAGCTTCCTGCCTCCTGGTGGCTGGTGCCATGTAATTGGTCTCTCTTGCCTAGTGCTGTAAGCTGGGCCCTCTCTGGAGGAGAAACCTGGGTTCCCGAAGACATGTGATCAGAGCCGGGGCCCCGCCAGTTGGCGAAGGAATCCCAGGGCAGGTGCTGGGCGTGGAGGCCACGGGGGCATAGGCTACCAAGGTGACAGAGAACTGACCTTCTCTGGGGGCGCTGCACCTCGCTCACTCGCACACCTCACATCTCCCTGCTTGGCCCCGGAGGATGGCTGGTTAGCCAGAGACGGGTAAGATTCCTCAGGGAAGGAACAACCTAAGACAGGCACAGTCGCAGAGGGGCCATCAGGAGAGAACTTGGGGGCCAACAGAGGTGGGGCATAGACCCTCACCCCCCCAACTTTGCAGGAGCCTGAACCCTCACCCCTTTTGAGAGAGGTCTCTTGTCCCCATGGCTGCTTCGCTTCCCACGCCCAGCTCAGATGGGAACCCAGGTAGCAGACCAGAGACCTGGCCAATGGCAACTGCTCTTCCACCGCAGCAGGGCTCTGTTTCCCATTTCCTCCGTGAACCACAGCTTTTCTCTGTGTGGAAGCAAAGCTTTCCTCTGTGTGGCTCCCCTTGTCTTCCCCTGCCTTTGCCTAAGGTGATTTTTATAGGATTGCTTTTGGTGTTGGGAAAAATGTATAGTTTTAATGCAGGGGTTTAAGAAAAACCCCAAGTTAAGGTAAAGATCGGGAGGAGAATTGTAACTACTTTGGCTCCTTTAATGATTATATTTGTTGGGAAAATACAATGGTGGGAATATTTCTGCAGTAGCTTTTTGATTTTAAAAGAAAAATTGTAAGAATCATGGCCTCCCAGTGAAGTTATAAACATGTTGGAAAATACCTGGGTATGATGGCGAGTTTTTATGCAATAGTGAGTTTAATCAATGAGTTTATGGTACAATGCCCGCTCCCATAGTTTTTTAGAAGCATAAAAATAATGTGTATTGTTTTGATTATTATGGTAGGGTTGGGAAATTTGTAGATGAAATGTTATTTGAATATTGTTAATCACTAATAGAATTATATTTTGTTTAATTTAATTATGTTTAACTTAATTATGTTTAAGTTTATGGCTTGATCAAGCAGAATGTGCAAGTACAAGAACACTTTAATCTCCTGAGAAGAATAAACAGAGTTCCTGACCTAGATGTGACCAACATGTGACTAATCACAGGAGATGAAAGAGACTCTGGGCGATGGGAAAATTACCTAACCTGTTTTAATCAATCTGCTGATGTAAATTACCTTTGTTTTGTGGCCTATGTGGGGAAGTTTTTGGCGTGGGAATGAGGATGTTGAATTTGAAAATGAGATCACTTTATAGTATAAAAGCTTTTGGAATCTTGAAAATAAATTTGTCAGATCCTTGCACCCAAGAAGAGGTGTCTTGAGTTCTGTCCACGCCGACTCCGTCTTCCCCTTTGGGTGAATCCTGTCCAGCTGGGGCTGGTCCTCGGCATTAAGGTATTCTTCCTTCAGCTAAAACATGCATGTGGAACCCAGAGTATGATCAACCATGTGATCGGGAGACGTGTTCAAATATGTCTCACTTTTTGTACCCTGATACTCGGGTGCAACATTCCAGACGCTTTACTAACACTCTCCCGACTTGGAGAGTCATTCCCTTTAACCTCCTGTTTTGCCCAGTTTGCAATTTCTGCGGAAGATGAACAGGAATAGCGAGAACCAATGAGAGACTAGCTGGAGGTGTCTGGACGGGCAAATTTAACTCTCATTTCCCACCAGGAAGAGGAATTAACCAAAGGCTCAGCATGCCGTGCCGGAACCAGATTAGGGCCTGAAGCCATCCTGCTGTGTTGCGGCCAGGTCACAAGAAAGTGAGTTGAAGAAAGGAGCTCAGGGGCACTGTAATTCACAAACCTGCAGAGTTACAAATGACAGCTATCGTCCAAAAATATACTGAAGTAAGGCTGCCAAGAGGACTTGAAAGCGGGGCAGAATTGCAGGAAACCGATTTCAGGAGGTAGACTGGAATTGCATTGAAAGCATAGGAAAAGAGGCAGAACGTCCACAATGATGCACTTGGCCAAAAAGGACGTATGCGTTTTTTCCTGAATATATTCAGGAAAAAACGCATACGCCCTTTTTGGCCAACCAAGCAAGCTTGCAAAGGAAATCTGCACTACAATGAAGTCTCACTTCCCCCCGGTCAAAAGGGCCATCTGAAAAAAGTGTAAAATCCAGAAAGGCAGGACAGGCCATGGAGAACTGGGAGCCTTGTTATGCTGATGGGCGGGATGGAAATTGCCAACAGACACTAGGGAGAAGTGTGTGGTGTTTCCTGAAACATCTAAAAAACAAAGCAACAGAGCCTAGGGCACTTCCACTTATGGTCCTACAGCTTAGGGAAATTAAAATCAAAAAGACACAGCCACCCCAAAGTTTGGGACGCCTCTGTTTACAAGAACCTCGTTTACCGTACAAGTTCAATATCACAGAAAGTGAAAAATGGAAAAAGAAGTTGTGGTACTTACGTACAATGCAGTATCACTCAGCAATGAAATCTATGTCATCAGGCCCGTAGCAGCATAATGAGTGGATTCCGGTATGATGATTCTAACTGAAATAAGTCACACAGAAAAAGAAACATCATAAGATATCACTAATACACGGAATGTAAACTTGGCTACACAGGAAGTGAATTCCAAAACAGAACAGGGTCTCAAATTTAGAAAACCAACTTATGCTTGCTTAAGGGGAAAGGTGAGTTGGGGTGCTGCATAAAACCAGAGATTGAAATGAGCACAGATAAAGTTCCTTAAGCCAAATATGGAATAGACAAGAGCTACTCCTTGCTCAACGAAATGACTCAACACCGCATATTAAACGCCTAAGAATGTACCTCACTAGTAAGTATCTTAAAACCTATGGATTGCTATGTCTCCGAAAGAGAATCAAGCATGTGTACAGGGGCATAAACGCAGCAGTGATAGGATTGGAGAGGTTCGGTGAGCAAATGAAGACCCTTTGAAGTCATATTGCATGGTACCCATTCCACGGGTCTCAACTCTCCAGGTTTAAGGTATTCTTCCTTCAGCTAAAACATGCATGTGGAACCCAGAGTATGATCAACCGTGTGAACGGGAGACGTGTTCAAATATGTCTCAGTTTTCCTCCCCTGGTACTCGGGTGCAACATTCCAGACGCTTTACTAACACTCTCCCCACTTGGAGAGTCAGCGCCTTTAACCTCCTGTTTGGCCCAGTTTGCAATTTCTGCGGAAGATGAACAGGAATAGCGAGAACCAATGAGAGACTAGCTGGAGGTCTCTGGACGCGCAAATTTAACTCTCATTTCCCACCAGGAAGAGGAAATAACCAAAGGCTCAGCATTCCGTGCCGGAACAAGATTAGGGCCTGAAGCCATCCTGCGGTGTTGCGGCCAGCTCACAAGAAAGCGAGTTGAAGAAAGGAGCTCAGGGGCACTGTAATTCACAAACCTGCAGAGTTATAAATGACAGCTATCGTCCAAAAATATACTGAAGTAAGGCTGCCAAGAGGACTTGAAAGCGGGGCAGAATTGCAGGAAACCCATTTCACGAAGTAGACTGGAATTGCATTGAAAGCATAGGAAAAGAGGAAGAGCGTCCACAATGATGCACTTGGCCAAAAAGGGCGTATGCGTTTTTTCCTGAATATATTCAGGAAAAAACGCATACGCACTTTTTGGCCAACCAAGCAAGCTTGCGAAGGAAATCTGCACTACAATGAAGTCTCACTTCCCCCCGGTCAAATGGGCCATCTGAAAAAAGCGTAAAATCCAGAAAGGCAGGACAGGCCATGGAGAACTGGGAGCCTTGTTATGCTGATGGGCGGGATGGAAATTGCCAACAGACACTCGGGAGAAGTGTATGGTGTTTCCTGAAACATCTAAAAAACAAAGCAACAGAGCCTAGGGCACTTCCACTTATGGTCCTATAGCTTAGGGAAATTAAAATCAAAAAGACACAGCCACCCCAAAGTTTGGGACGCCTCTGTTTACAAGAACCTCGTTTACCGTACAAGTTCAGTATCACAGAAAGTGAAAAATGGATAAAGAACATGTGGTACTTACGTACAATGCAGTATCACTCAACAATGAAATCTATGTCATCAGGCCCATAGCAGCATAATGAGTGGATTCAGGTACGATGATTCTAACTGAAATAAGTCACACAGAAAAAGAAACATCATAAGATATCACTAATACACGGAATGTAAACTTGGCTACACAGGAACTGAATTCCAAAACAGAACAGGGTCTCAAATTTAGAAAACCAACTTATGCTTGCTTAAGGGGAAAGGTGAGTTGGGGTGCTGCATAAAACCAGAGATTGAAATGAGCACAGATAAAGTTCCTTAAGCCAAATATGGAATAGACAAGAGCTACTCCTTGCTCAACGAAATGGACTCAACACCGCATATTAAACGCCTAAGAATGTACCTGACTAGTAAGTATCTTAAAACCTATGGATTGCTATGTCTCCGAAAGAGAATCAAGCATGTGTACAGGGGCATAAACGCAGCAGTGATAGGATTGGAGAGGTTCGGTGAGCAAATGAAGACCCTTTGAAGTCATATTGCATGGTACCCATTCCACGGGTTTCAACTACCCAGGTTTAAGGTATTCTTCCTTCAGCTAAAACATGCATGTGGAACCCAGAGTATGATCAACCATGTGATCGGGAGACGTGTTCAAATATGTCTCACTTTTTGTACCCTGGTACTCGGGAGCAACATTCCAGACGCTTTACTAACACTCTCCCGACTTGGAGAGTCATTCCCTTTAACCTCCTGTTTGGCCCAGTTTGCAATTTCTGCGGAAGATGAACAGGAATAGCGAGAACCAATGAGAGACTAGCTGGAGGTGTCTGGACGGGCAAATTTAACTCTCATTTCCCACCAGGAAGAGGAATTAAACAAAGGCTCAGCATGCCGTGCCAGAACCAGATTAGGGCCTGAAGCCATCCTGCTGTGTTGCGGCCAGGTCACAAGAAAATGAGTTGAAGAAAGGAGCTCAGGGGCACTGTAATTCACAAACCTGCAGAGTTACAAATGACAGCTATCGTCCAAAAATATACTGAAGTAAGGCTGCCAAGAGGACTTGAAAGCGGGGCAGAATTGCAGGAAACCGATTTCAGGAGGTAGACTGGAATTGCATTGAAAGCATAGGAAAAGAGGCAGAACGTCCACAATGATGCACTTGGCCAAAAAGGGCGTATGCGTTTTTTCCTGAATATATTCAGGAAAAAACGCATACGCCCTTTTTGGCCAACCAAGCAAGCTTGCAAAGGAAATCTGCACTACAATGAAGTCTCACTTCCCCCCGGTCAAAAGGGCCATCTGAAAAAAGTGTAAAATCCAGAAAGGCAGGACAGGCCATGGAGAACTGGGAGCCTTGTTATGCTGATGGGCGGGATGGAAATTGCCAACAGACACTAGGGAGAAGTGTGTGGTGTTTCCTGAAACATCTAAAAAACAAAGCAACAGAGCCTAGGGCACTTCCACTTATGGTCCTACAGCTTAGGGAAATTAAAATCAAAAAGACACAGCCACCCCAAAGTTTGGGACGCCTCTGTTTACAAGAACCTCGTTTACCGTACAAGTTCAATATCACAGAAAGTGAAAAATGGAAAAAGAAGTTGTGGTACTTACGTACAATGCAGTATCACTCAGCAATGAAATCTATGTCATCAGGCCCGTAGCAGCATAATGAGTGGATTCCGGTACGATGATTCTAACTGAAATAAGTCACACAGAAAAAGAAACATCATAAGATATCACTAATACACGGAATGTAAACTTGGCTACACAGGAAGTGAATTCCAAAACAGAACAGGGTCTCAAATTTAGAAAACCAACTTATGCTTGCTTAAGGGGAAAGGTGAGTTGGGGTGCTGCATAAAACCAGAGATTGAAATGAGCACAGATAAAGTTCCTTAAGCCAAATATGGAATAGACAAGAGCTACTCCTTGCTCAACGAAATGGACTCAACACCCCATATTAAACGCCTAAGAATGTACCTGACTAGTAAGTATCTTAAAACCTATGGATTGCTATGTCTCCGAAAGAGAATCAAGCATGTGTACAGGGGCATAAACGCAGCAGTGATAGGATTGGAGAGGTTCGGTGAGCAAATGAAGACCCTTTGAAGTCATATTGCATGGTACCCATTCCACGGGTCTCAACTCTCCAGGTTTAAGGTATTCTTCCTTCAGCTAAAACATGCATGTGGAACCCAGAGTATGATCAACCGTGTGAACGGGAGACGTGTTCAAATATGTCTCAGTTTTCCTCCCCTGGTACTCGGGTGCAAAATTCCAGAGCTTTCCTAACACTCTCCCCACTTGGAGAGTCAGCGCCTTTAACCTCCTGTTTGGCCCAGTTTGCAATTTCTGCGGAAGATGAACAGGAATAGCGAGAACCAATGAGAGACTAGCTGGAGGTCTCTGGACGCGCAAATTTAACTCTCATTTCCCACCAGGAAGAGGAAATAACCAAAGGCTCAGCATTCCGTGCCGGAACAAGATTAGGGCCTGAAGCCATCCTGCGGTGTTGCGGCCAGCTCACAAGAAAGCGAGTTGAAGAAAGGAGCTCAGGGGCACTGTAATTCACAAACCTGCAGAGTTATAAATGACAGCTATCGTCCAAAAATATACTGAAGTAAGGCTGCCAAGAGGACTTGAAAGCGGGGCAGAATTGCAGGAAACCCATTTCACGAAGTAGACTGGAATTGCATTGAAAGCATAGGAAAAGAGGCAGAACGTCCACAATGATGCACTTGGCCAAAAAGGGCGTATGCGTTTTTTCCTGAATATATTCAGGAAAAAACGCATACGCCCTTTTTGGCCAACCAAGCAAGCTTGCAAAGGAAATCTGCACTACAATGAAGTCTCACTTCCCCCCGGTCAAATGGGCCATCTGAAAAAAGTGTAAAATCCAGAAAGGCAGGACAGGCCATGGAGAACTGGGAGCCTTGTTATGCTGATGGGCGGGATGGAAATTGCCAACAGACACTCGGGAGAAGTGTGTGGTGTTTCCTGAAACATCTAAAAAACAAAGCAACAGAGCCTAGGGCACTTCCACTTATGGTCCTATAGCTTAGGGAAATTAAAATCAAAAAGACACAGCCACCCCAAAGGTTGGGACGCCTCTGTTTACAAGAACCTCGTTTACAGTACAAGTTCAGTATCACAGAAAGTGAAAAATGGATAAAGAACATGTGGTACTTACGTACAATGCAGTATCACTCAACAATGAAATCTATGTCATCAGGCCCATAGCAGCATAATGAGTGGATTCAGGTACGATGATTCTAACTGAAATAAGTCACACAGAAAAAGAAACATCATAAGATATCAGTCATACACGGAATGTAAACTTGGCTATACAGGAACTGAATTCCAAAACAGAACAGGGTCTCAAATTTAGAAAACCAACTTATGCTTGCTTAAGGGGAAAGGTGAGTTGGGGTGCTGCATAAAACCAGAGATTGAAATGAGCACAGATAAAGTTCCTTAAGCCAAATATGGAATAGACAAGAGCTACTCCTTGCTCAACGAAATGGACTCAACACCGCATATTAAACGCCTAAGAATGTACCTGACTAGAAATTATCTTAAAACCTATGGATTGCTATGTCTCCGAAAGAGAATCAAGCATGTGTACAGGGGCATAAACGCAGCAGTGATAGGATTGGAGAGGTTCGGTGAGCAAATGAAGACCCTTTGAAGTCATATTGCATGGTACCCATTCCACGGGTTTCAACTACCCAGGTTTAAGGTATTCTTCCTTCAGCTAAAACATGCATGTGGAACCCAGAGTATGATCAACCATGTGATCGGGAGACGTGCTCAAATATGTCTCACTTTTTGTACCCTGGTACTCGAGTGCAACATTCCAGACGCGTTACTAACACTCTCCCCACTTGGAGAGTCATTCCCTTTAACCTCCTGTTTGGCCCAGTTTGCAATTTCTCCGGAAGATGAACAGGAATAGCGAGAACCAATGAGAGACTAGCTGGAGGTGTCTGGACGGGCAAATTTAACTCTCATTTCCCACCAGGAAGAGGAATTAACCAAAGGCTCAGCATGCCGTGCCGGAACCAGATTAGGGCCTGAAGCCATCCTGCTGTGTTGCGGCCAGGTCACAAGAAAATGAGTTGAAGAAAGGAGCTCAGGGGCACTGTAATTCACAAACCTGCAGAGTTACAAATGACAGCTATCGTCCAAAAATATACTGAAGTAAGGCTGCCAAGAGGACTTGAAAGCGGGGCAGAATTGCAGGAAACCGATTTCAGGAGGTAGACAGGAATTGCATTGAAAGCATAGGAAAAGAGGCAGAACGTCCACAATGATGCACTTGGCCAAAAAGGACGTATGCGTTTTTTCCTGAATATATTCAGGAAAAAACGCATACGCCCTTTTTGGCCAACCAAGCAAGCTTGCAAAGGAAATCTGCACTACAATGAAGTCTCACTTCCCCCCGGTCAAAAGGGCCATCTGAAAAAAGTGTAAAATCCAGAAAGGCAGGACAGGCCATGGAGAACTGGGAGCCTTGTTATGCTGATGGGCGGGATGGAAATTGCCAACAGACACTAGGGAGAAGTGTGTGGTGTTTCCTGAAACATCTAAAAAACAAAACAACAGAGCCTAGGGCACTTCCACTTATGGTCCTACAGCTTAGGGAAATTAAAATCAAAAAGACACAGCCACCCCAAAGTTTGGGACGCCTCTGTTTACAAGAACCTCGTTTACCGTACAAGTTCAATATCACAGAAAGTGAAAAATGGAAAAAGAAGTTGTGGTACTTACGTACAATGCAGTATCACTCAGCAATGAAATCTATGTCATCAGGCCCGTAGCAGCATAATGAGTGGATTCCGGTACGATGATTCTAACTGAAATAAGTCACACAGAAAAAGAAACATCATAAGATATCACTAATACACGGAATGTAAACTTGGCTACACAGGAAGTGAATTCCAAAACAGAACAGGGTCTCAAATTTAGAAAACCAACTTATGCTTGCTTAAGGGGAAAGGTGAGTTGGGGTGCTGCATAAAACCAGAGATTGAAATGAGCACAGATAAAGTTCCTTAAGCCAAATATGGAATAGACAAGAGCTACTCCTTGCTCAACGAAATGGACTCAACACCCCATATTAAACGCCTAAGAATGTACCTGACTAGTAAGTATCTTAAAACCTATGGATTGCTATGTCTCCGAAAGAGAAACAAGCATGTGTACAGGGGCATAAACGCAGCAGTGATAGGATTGGAGAGGTTCGGTGAGCAAATGAAGACCCTTTGAAGTCATATTGCATGGTACCCATTCCACGGGTCTCAACTCTCCAGGTTTAAGGTATTCTTCCTTCAGCTAAAACATGCATGTGGAACCCAGAGTATGATCAACCGTGTGAACGGGAGACGTGTTCAAATATGTCTCAGTTTTCCTCCCCTGGTACTCGGGTGCAAAATTCCAGACGCTTTACTAACACTCTCCCCACTTGGAGAGTCAGCGCCTTTAACCTCCTGTTTGGGCTAGTTTGCAATTTCTGCGGAAGATGAACAGGAATAGCGAGAACCAATGAGAGACTAGCTGGAGGTCTCTGGACGCGCAAATTTAACTCTCATTTCCCACCAGGAAGAGGAAATAACCAAAGGCTCAGCATTCCGTGCCGGAACAAGATTAGGGCCTGAAGCCATCCTGCGGTGTTGCGGCCAGCTCACAAGAAAGCGAGTTGAAGAAAGGAGCTCAGGGGCACTGTAATTCACAAACCTGCAGAGTTATAAATGACAGCTATCGTCCAAAAATATACTGAAGTAAGGCTGCCAAGAGGACTTGAAAGCGGGGCAGAATTGCAGGAAACCCATTTCACGAAGTAGACTGGAATTGCATTGAAAGCATAGGAAAAGAGGAAGAGCGTCCACAATGATGCACTTGGCCAAAAAGAGCGTATGCGTTTTTTCCTGAATATATTCAGGAAAAAACGCATACGCCCTTTTTGGCCAACCAAGCAAGCTTGCAAAGGAAATCTGCACTACAATGAAGTCTCACTTCCCCCCGGTCAAATGGGCCATCTGAAAAAAGCGTAAAATCCAGAAAGGCAGGACAGGCCATGGAGAACTGGGAGCCTTGTTATGCTGATGGGTGGGATGGAAATTGCCAACAGACACTCGGGAGAAGTGTATGGTGTTTCCTGAAACATCTAAAAAACAAAGCAACAGAGCCTAGGGCACTTCCACTTATGGTCCTATAGCTTAGGGAAATTAAAATCAAAAAGACACAGCCACCCCAAAGTTTGGGACGCCTCTGTTTACAAGAACCTCGTTTACCGTACAAGTTCAGTATCACAGAAAGTGAAAAATGGATAAAGAACATGTGGTACTTACGTACAATGCAGTATCACTCAACAATGAAATCTATGTCATCAGGCCCATAGCAGCATAATGAGTGGATTCAGGTACGATGATTCTAACTGAAATAAGTCACACAGAAAAAGAAACATCATAAGATATCACTAATACACGGAATGTAAACTTGGCTACACAGGAACTGAATTCCAAAACAGAACAGGGTCTCAAATTTAGAAAACCAACTTATGCTTGCTTAAGGGGAAAGGTGAGTTGGGGTGCTGCATAAAACCAGAGATTGAAATGAGCACAGATAAAGTTCCTTAAGCCAAATATGGAATAGACAAGAGCTACTCCTTGCTCAACGAAATGGACTGAACACCCCATATTAAACGCCTAAGAATGTACCTGACTAGTAAGTATCTTAAAACCTATGGATTGCTATGTCTCCGAAAGAGAATCAAGCATGTGTACAGGGGCATAAACGCAGCAGTGATAGGATTGGAGAGGTTCGGTGAGCAAATGAAGACCCTTTGAAGTCATATTGCATGGTACCCATTCCACAGGTTTCAATTACCCAGGTTTAAGGTATTCTTCCTTCAGCTAAAACATGCATGTGGAACCCAGAGTATGATCAACCATGTGATCGGGAGACGTGTTCAAATATGTCTCACTTTTTGTACCCTGGTACTCGAGTGCAACATTCCAGACGCGTTACTAACACTCTCCCCACTTGGAGAGTCATTCCCTTTAACCTCCTGTTTGGCCCAGTTTGCAATTTCTGCGGAAGATGAACAGAAATAGCGAGAACCAATGAGAGACTAGCTGGAGGTGTCTGGACGGGCAAATTTAACTCTCATTTCCCACCAGGAAGAGGAAATAACCAAAGGCTCAGCGTGCCGTGCCGGGACCAGATTAGGGCCTGAAGCCATCCTGTGGTGTTGCGGCCAGCTCACAAGAAAGCGAGTTGAAGAAAGGAGCTCAGGGGCACTGTAATTCACAGACCTGCAGAGTTATAAATGACAGCTATCGTCCAAAAATATACTGAAGTAAGGCTGCCAAGAGGACTTGAAAGCGGGGCAGAATTGCAGGAAACCGATTTCAGGAGGTAGACTGGAATTGCTTTGAAAGTATACGAAAAGAGGCAGAACGTCCACAATGATGCACTTGGCCAAAAAGGGCGTATGCGTTTTTTCCTGAATATATTCAGGAAAAAACGCATACGCACTTTTTGGCCAACCAAGCAAGCTTGCAAAGGAAATCTGCACTACAATGAAGTCTCACTTCCCCCCGGTCAAAAGGGCCATCTGAAAAAAGTGTAAAATCCAGAAAGGCAGGACAGCCCATGGAGAACTGGGAGCCTTGTTATGCTGATGGGCGGGATGGAAATTGCCAACAGACACTCGGGAGAAGTGTATGGTGTTTCCTGAAACATCTAAAAAACAAAGCAACAGAGCCTAGGGCACTTCCACTTATGGTCCTATAGCTTAGGGAAATTAAAATCAAAAAGACACAGCCACCCCAAAGTTTGGGACGCCTCTGTTTACAAGAACCTCGTTTACGATACAAGTTCAATATCACAGAAAGTGAAAAATGGTTAAAGAACTTGTGGTACTTACGTACAATGCAGTATCACTCAGCAATGAAATCTATGTCATCAGGCCCATAGCAGCATAATGAGTGGATTCAGGTACGATGATTCTAACGGAAATAAGTCACACAGAAAAAGAAACATCATAAGATATCACTAATACACGGATGTAAACTTGGCTACACAGGAAGTGAATTCCAAAACAGAACAGGGTCTCAAATTTAGAAAACCAACTTATGCTTGCTTAAGGGGAAAGGTGAGTTAGGGTGCTGCATAAAACAAGAGATTGAAATGAGCACAGATAAAGTTCCTTAAGCCAAATATGGAATAGGCAAGAGCTACTCCTTGCTCAACGAAATGGACTCAACACCCCATATTAAACGCCTAAGAATGTACCTGACTAGTAAGTATCTTAAAACCTATGGATTGCTATGTCTCCAAAAGAGAATCAAGCGTGTGTACAGGGGCATAAACGCAGCAGTGATAGGATTGGAGAGGTTCGGTGAGCAAATGAAGACCCTTTGAAGTCATATTGCATTGTACCCATTCCACGGGTCTCAACTCTCCAGGTTTAAGGTATTCTTCCTTCAGCTAAAACATGCATGTGGAACTCAGAGTATGATCAACTGTGTGAACGGGAGACGTGTTCAAATATGTCTCAGTTTTCCTCCCCTGGTACTCGGGTGCTACATTCCAGACGCTTTACTAACACTCTCCCCACTTGGAGAGTCAGCGCCTTTAACCTCCTGTTTGGCCCAGTTTGCAATTTCTGCAGAAGATGAACAGGAATAGGGAGAACCAATGAGAGACTAGCTGGAGGTATCTGGACGGGCAAATTTAACTCTCATTTCCCACCAGGAAGAGGAAATAAGCAAAGGCTCAGCGTGCCGTGCCGGAACCAGATTAGGGCCTAAAGCCATCCTGCGGTGTTGCGGCCAGCTCACAAGAAAGCGAGTTGAAGAAAGGAGCTCAGGGGCACTGTAATTCACAAACCTGCAGAGTTATAAATGACAGCTATCGTCCAAAAATATACTGAAGTAAGGCTGCCAAGAGGACTTGAAAGCGGGGCAGAATTGCAGGAAACCGATTTCAGGAGGTAGACTGGAATTGCATTGAAAGCATAGGAAAAGAGGCAGAACGTCCACAATGATGCACTTGGCCAAAAAGGGCGTATGCGTTTTTTCCTGAATATATTCAGGAAAAAAAGCATACGCCCTTTTTGGCCAACCAAGCAAGCTTGCAAAGGAAATCGGCACTACAATGAAGTCTCACTTCCCCCCGGTCAAAAGGGCCATCTGAAAAAAGTGTAAAATCCAGAAAGGCAGGACAGGCCATGGAGAACTGGGAGCCTTGTTATGCTGATGGGCGGGATGGAAATTGCCAACAGACACTCGGGAGAAGTGTGTGGTGTTTCCTGAAACATCTAAAAAACAAAGCAACAGAGCCTAGGGCACTTCCACTTATGGTCCTATAGCTTAGGGAAATTAAAATCAAAAAGACACAGCCACCCCAAAGTTTGGGACGCCTCTGTTTACAAGAACCTCGTTTACAGTACAAGTTCAGTATCACAGAAAGTGAAAAATGGATAAAGAACATGTGGTACTTACGTACAATGCAGTATCACTCAACAATGAAATCTATGTCATCAGGCCCATAGCAGCATAATGAGTGGATTCAGGTACGATGATTCTAACTGAAATAAGTCACACAGAAAAAGAAACATCATAAGATATCAGTCATACACGGAATGTAAACTTGGCTATACAGGAACTGAATTCCAAAACAGAACAGGGTCTCAAATTTAGAAAACCAACTTATGCTTGCTTAAGGGGAAAGGTGAGTTGGGGTGCTGCATAAAACCAGAGATTGAAATGAGCACAGATAAAGTTCCTTAAGCCAAATATGGAATAGACAAGAGCTACTCCTTGCTCAACGAAATGGACTCAACACCGCATATTAAACGCCTAAGAATGTACCTGACTAGAAATTATCTTAAAACCTATGGATTGCTATGTCTCCGAAAGAGAATCAAGCATGTGTACAGGGGCATAAACGCAGCAGTGATAGGATTGGAGAGGTTCGGTGAGCAAATGAAGACCCTTTGAAGTCATATTGCATGGTACCCATTCCACGGGTTTCAACTACCCAGGTTTAAGGTATTCTTCCTTCAGCTAAAACATGCATGTGGAACCCAGAGTATGATCAACCATGTGATCGGGAGACGTGTTCAAATATGTCTCACTTTTTGTACCCTGGTACTCGAGTGCAACATTCCAGACGCGTTACTAACACTCTCCCCACTTGGAGAGTCATTCCCTTTAACCTCCTGTTTGGCCCAGTTTGCAATTTCTGCGGAAGATGAACAGGAATAGCGAAAACCAATGAGAGACTAGCTGGAGGTGTCTGGACGGGCAAATTTAACTCTCATTTCCCACCAGGAAGAGGAAATAACCAAAGGCTCAGCGTGCCGTGCCGGGACCAGATTAGGGCCTGAAGCCATCCTGTGGTGTTGCGGCCAGCTCACAAGAAAGCGAGTTGAAGAAAGGAGCTCAGGGGCACTGTAATTCACAGAACTGCAGAGTTATAAATGACAGCTATCGTCCAAAAATATACTGAAGTAAGGCTGCCAAGAGGACTTGAAAGCGGGGCAGAATTGCAGGAAACCGATTTCAGGAGGTAGACTGGAATTGCTTTGAAAGTATACGAAAAGAGGCAGAACGTCCACAATGATGCACTTGGCCAAAAAGGGCGTATGCGTTTTTTCCTGAATATATTCAGGAAAAAACGCATACGCCCTTTTTGGCCAACCAAGCAAGCTTGCAAAGGAAATCGGCACTACAATGAAGTCTCACTTCCCCCCGGTCAAAAGGGCCATCTGAAAAAAGTGTAAAATCCAGAAAGGCAGGACAGGCCATGGAGAACTGGGAGCCTTGTTATGCTGATGGGCGGGATGGAAATTGCCAACAGACACTCGGGAGAAGTGTGTGGTGTTTCCTGAAACATCTAAAAAACAAAGCAACAGAGCCTAGGGCACTTCCACTTATGGTCCTATAGCTTAGGGAAATTAAAATCAAAAAGACACAGCCACCCCAAAGTTTGGGACGCCTCTGTTTACAAGAACCTCGTTTACGATACAAGTTCAATATCACAGAAAGTGAAAAATGGTTAAAGAACTTGTGGTACTTACGTACAATGCAGTATCACTCAGCAATGAAATCTATGTCATCAGGCCCATAGCAGCATAATGAGTGGATTCAGGTACGATGATTCTAACGGAAATAAGTCACACAGAAAAAGAAACATCATAAGATATCACTAATACACGGATGTAAACTTGGCTACACAGGAAGTGAATTCCAAAACAGAACAGGGTCTCAAATTTAGAAAACCAACTTATGCTTGCTTAAGGGGAAAGGTGAGTTAGGGTGCTGCATAAAACAAGAGATTGAAATGAGCACAGATAAAGTTCCTTAAGCCAAATATGGAATAGGCAAGAGCTACTCCTTGCTCAACGAAATGGACTCAACACCCCATATTAAACGCCTAAGAATGTACCTGACTAGTAAGTATCTTAAAACCTATGGATTGCTATGTCTCCAAAAGAGAATCAAGCGTGTGTACAGGGGCATAAACGCAGCAGTGATAGGATTGGAGAGGTTCGGTGAGCAAATGAAGACCCTTTGAAGTCATATTGCATTGTACCCATTCCACGGGTCTCAACTCTCCAGGTTTAAGGTATTCTTCCTTCAGCTAAAACATGCATGTGGAACTCAGAGTATGATCAACTGTGTGAACGGGAGACGTGTTCAAATATGTCTCAGTTTTCCTCCCCTGGTACTCGGGTGCTACATTCCAGACGCTTTACTAACACTCTCCCCACTTGGAGAGTCAGCGCCTTTAACCTCCTGTTTGGCCCAGTTTGCAATTTCTGCAGAAGATGAACAGGAATAGGGAGAACCAATGAGAGACTAGCTGGAGGTATCTGGACGGGCAAATTTAACTCTCATTTCCCACCAGGAAGAGGAAATAAGCAAAGGCTCAGCGTGCCGTGCCGGAACCAGATTAGGGCCTAAAGCCATCCTGCGGTGTTGCGGCCAGCTCACAAGAAAGCGAGTTGAAGAAAGGAGCTCAGGGGCACTGTAATTCACAAACCTGCAGAGTTATAAATGACAGCTATCGTCCAAAAATATACTGAAGTAAGGCTGCCAAGAGGACTTGAAAGCGGGGCAGAATTGCAGGAAACCGATTTCAGGAGGTAGACTGGAATTGCATTGAAAGCATAGGAAAAGAGGCAGAACGTCCACAATGATGCACTTGGCCAAAAAGGGCGTATGCGTTTTTTCCTGAATATATTCAGGAAAAAAAGCATACGCCCTTTTTGGCCAACCAAGCAAGCTTGCAAAGGAAATCTGCACTACAATGAAGTCTCACTTCCCCCCGGTCAAAAGGGCCATCTGAAAAAAGTGTAAAATCCAGAAAGGCAGGACAGGCCATGGAGAACTGGGAGCCTTGTTATGCTGATGGGCGGGATGGAAATTGCCAACAGACACTCGGGAGAAGTGTGTGGTGTTTCCTGAAACATCTAAAAAACAAAGCAACAGAGCCTAGGGCACTTCCACTTATGGTCCTATAGCTTAGGGAAATTAAAATCAAAAAGACACAGCCACCCCAAAGTTTGGGACGCCTCTGTTTACAAGAACCTCGTTTACAGTACAAGTTCAGTATCACAGAAAGTGAAAAATGGATAAAGAACATGTGGTACTTACGTACAATGCAGTATCACTCAACAATGAAATCTATGTCATCAGGCCCATAGCAGCATAATGAGTGGATTCAGGTACGATGATTCTAACTGAAATAAGTCACACAGAAAAAGAAACATCATAAGATATCAGTCATACACGGAATGTAAACTTGGCTATACAGGAACTGAATTCCAAAACAGAACAGGGTCTCAAATTTAGAAAACCAACTTATGCTTGCTTAAGGGGAAAGGTGAGTTGGGGTGCTGCATAAAACCAGAGATTGAAATGAGCACAGATAAAGTTCCTTAAGCCAAATATGGAATAGACAAGAGCTACTCCTTGCTCAACGAAATGGACTCAACACCGCATATTAAACGCCTAAGAATGTACCTGACTAGAAATTATCTTAAAACCTATGGATTGCTATGTCTCCGAAAGAGAATCAAGCATGTGTACAGGGGCATAAACGCAGCAGTGATAGGATTGGAGAGGTTCGGTGAGCAAATGAAGACCCTTTGAAGTCATATTGCATGGTACCCATTCCACGGGTTTCAACTACCCAGGTTTAAGGTATTCTTCCTTCAGCTAAAACATGCATGTGGAACCCAGAGTATGATCAACCATGTGATCGGGAGACGTGTTCAAATATGTCTCACTTTTTGTACCCTGGTACTCGAGTGCAACATTCCAGACGCGTTACTAACACTCTCCCCACTTGGAGAGTCATTCCCTTTAACCTCCTGTTTGGCCCAGTTTGCAATTTCTGCGGAAGATGAACAGGAATAGCGAAAACCAATGAGAGACTAGCTGGAGGTGTCTGGACGGGCAAATTTAACTCTCATTTCCCACCAGGAAGAGGAAATAACCAAAGGCTCAGCGTGCCGTGCCGGGACCAGATTAGGGCCTGAAGCCATCCTGTGGTGTTGCGGCCAGCTCACAAGAAAGCGAGTTGAAGAAAGGAGCTCAGGGGCACTGTAATTCACAGACCTGCAGAGTTATAAATGACAGCTATCGTCCAAAAATATACTGAAGTAAGGCTGCCAAGAGGACTTGAAAGCGGGGCAGAATTGCAGGAAACCGATTTCAGGAGGTAGACTGGAATTGCTTTGAAAGTATACGAAAAGAGGCAGAACGTCCACAATGATGCACTTGGCCAAAAAGGGCGTATGCGTTTTTTCCTGAATATATTCAGGAAAAAACGCATACGCCCTTTTTGGCCAACCAAGCAAGCTTGCAAAGGAAATCGGCACTACAATGAAGTCTCACTTCCCCCCGGTCAAAAGGGCCATCTGAAAAAAGTGTAAAATCCAGAAAGGCAGGACAGGCCATGGAGAACTGGGAGCCTTGTTATGCTGATGGGCGGGAGGGAAATTGCCAACAGACACTCGGGAGAAGTGTGTGGTGTTTCCTGAAACATCTAAAAGCAAAGCAACAGAGCCTAGGGCACTTCCACTTATGGTCCTATAGCTTAGGGAAATTAAAATCAAAAAGACACAGCCACCCCAAAGTTTGGGACGCCTCTGTTTACAAGAACCTCGTTTACCGTACGAGTTCAATATCACAGAAAGTGAAAAATGGATAAAGAACTTGTGGTACTTACGTACAATGCAGTATCACTCAGCAATGAAATCTATGTCATCAGGTCCATAGCAGCATAATGAGTGGATTCAGGTACGATGATTCTAACTGAAATAAGTCACACAGAAAAAGAAACATCATAAGATATCACTAATACACGGAATGTAAACTTGGCTACACAGGAACTGAATTCCAAAACAGAACAGGGTCTCAAATTTAGAAAACCAACTTATGCTTGCTTAAGGGGAAAGGTGAGTTGGGGTGCTGCATAAAACCAGAGATTGAAATGAGCACAGATAAAGTTCCTTAAGCCAAATATGGAATAGACAAGAGCTACTCCTTGCTCAACGAAATGGACTCAACACCCCATATTAAACGCCTAAGAATGTACCTGACTAGAAAGTATCTTAAAACCTATGGATTGCTATGTCTCCGAAAGAGAATCAAGCATGTGTACAGGGGCATAAACGCAGCAGTGATAGGATTGGAGAGGTTCGGTGAGCAAATGAAGACCCTTTGAAGTCATATTGCATGGTACCCATTCCACGGGTCTCAACTACCCAGGTTTAAGGTATTCTTCCTTCAGCTAAAACATGCATGTGGAACCCAGAGTATGATCAACCGTGTGAACGGGAGACGTGTTCAAATATGTCTCAGTTTTCCTCCCCTGGTACACGGGTGCTACATTCCAGACGCTTTACTAACACTCTCCCGACTTGGAGAGTCAGTCCCTTTAACCTCCTGTTTGGCCCAGTTTGCAATTTCTGCGGAAGATGAACAGGAATAGGGAGAACCAATGAGAGACTAGCTGGAGGTGTCTGGACGGGCAAATTTAACTCTCATTTCCCACCAGGAAGAGGAAATAAGCAAAGGCTCAGCGTGCCGTGCCGGAACCAGATTAGGGCCTAAAGCCATCCTGCGGTGTTGCGGCCAGCTCACAAGAAAGCGAGTTGAAGAAAGGAGCTCAGGGGCACTGTAATTCACAAACCTGCAGAGTTATAAATGACAGCTATCGTCCAAAAATATACTGAAGTAAGGCTGCCAAGAGGACTTGAAAGCGGGGCAGAATTGCAGGAAACCGATTTCAGGAGGTAGACTGGAATTGCATTGAAAGCATAGGAAAAGAGGCAGAACGTCCACAATGATGCACTTGGCCAAAAAGGGCGTATGCGTTTTTTCCTGAATATATTCAGGAAAAAAAGCATACGCCCTTTTTGGCCAACCAAGCAAGCTTGCAAAGGAAATCTGCACTACAATGAAGTCTCACTTCCCCCCGGTCAAAAGGGCCATCTGAAAAAAGTGTAAAATCCAGAAAGGCAGGACAGGCCATGGAGAACTGGGAGCCTTGTTATGCTGATGGGCGGGATGTAAATTGCCAACAGACACTCGGGAGAAGTGTATGGTGTTTCCTGAAACATCTAAAAAACAAAGCAACAGAGCCTAGGGCACTTCCACTTATGGTCCTATAGCTTAGGGAAATTAAAATCAAAAAGACACAGCCACCCCAAAGTTTGGGACGCCTCTGTTTACAAAAACCTCGTTTACGGTACAAGTTCAATATCACAGAAAGTGAAAAATGGTTAAAGAACTTGTGGTACTTACGTACAATGCAGTATCACTCAGCAATGAAATCTATGTCATCAGGCCCATAGCAGCATAATGAGTGGATTCAGGTACGATGATTCTAACGGAAATAAGTCACACAGAAAAAGAAACATCATAAGATATCACTAATACACGGATGTAAACTTGGCTACACAGGAACTGAATTCCAAAACAGAACAGGGTCTCAAATTTAGAAAACCAACTTATGCTTGCTTAAGGGGAAAGGTGAGTTGGGGTGCTGCATAAAACCAGAGATTGAAATGAGCACAGATAAAGTTCCTTAAGCCAAATATGGAATAGACAAGAGCTACTCCTTGCTCAACGAAATGGACTCAACACCCAATATTAAACGCCTAAGAATGTACCTGACTAGTAAGTATCTTAAAACCTATGGATTGCTATGTCTCCAAAAGAAAATCAAGCATGTGTACAGGGGCATAAACGCAGCAGTGATAGGATTGGAGAGGTTCGGTGAGCAAATGAAGACCCTTTGAAGTCATATTGCATTGTACCCATTCCATGGGTCTCAACTCTCCAGGTTTAAGGTATTCTTCCTTCAGCTAAAACATGCATGTGGAACCCAGAGTATGATCAACCGTGTGAACGGGAGACGTGTTCAAATATGTTTCAGTTTTCCTCCCCTGGTTCTCGGGTGCAACATTCCAGACGCTTTACTAACACTCTCCCCACTTGGAGAGTCAGCGCCTTTAACCTCCTGTTTGGCCCAGTTTGCAATTTCTGCGGAAGATGAACAGGAATAGGGAGAACCAATGAGAGACTAGCTGGAGGTGTCTGGACGGGCAAATTTAACTCTCATTTCCCACCAGGAAGAGGAAATAAGCAAAGGCTCAGCATGCCGTGCCGGAACCAGATTAGGGCCTTAAGCCATCCTGCGGTGTTGCGGCCAGCTCAAAAGAAAGCGAGTTGAAGAAAGGAGCTCAGGGGCACTGTAATTCACAAACCTGCAGAGTTATAAATGACAGCTATCGTCCAAAAATATACTGAAGTAAGGCTGCCAAGAGGACTTGAAAGCGGGGCAGAATTGCAGGAAACCAATTTCAGGAGGTAGACTGGAATTGCATTGAAAGCATAGGAAAAGAGGCAGAACGTCCACAATGATGCACTTGGCCAAAAAGGGCGTATGCGTTTTTTCCTGAATATATTCAGGAAAAAACGCATACGCCCTTTTTGGCCAACCAAGCAAGCTTGCAAAGGAAATCTGCACTACAATGAAGTCTCACTTCCCCCCGGTCAAAAGGGCCATCTGAAAAAAGTGTAAAATCCAGAAAGGCAGGACAGGCCATGGAGAACTGGGAGCCTTGTTATGCTGATGGGCGGGATGTAAATTGCCAACAGACACTCGGGAGAAGTGTATGGTGTTTCCTGAAACATCTAAAAAACAAAGAAACAGAGCCTAGGGCACTTCCACTTATGGTCCTATAGATTAGGGAAATTAAAATCAAAAAGACACAGCCACACCAAAGTTTGGAACAGCTCTGTTTACAAGAACCTCATTTACAGTACAAGCTCAACATCGCAGAAAGTGAAAAATGGATAAAGAAGTTGTGGTATTTACTTACAAAGCAATATTACTCAACAATGAAATCTATGTCATCAGGCCCTTAGCAGCACAATGAGTGGATTCAGGTATGATGATTCTAACTGAAATAAGTCACACAGAAAAAGAAACATCATAAGATATCAGTAATACACAGAATGTAAACTTGGCTACACAGGACCTGAATTACAGAACAGAACAGGGTCTCAAATTTAGAAAACCAACTTATGCTTGCTTAAGGGGAAAGGTGAGTTGGGGTGCTGCATAAAACCAGAGATTGAAATGAGCACAGATAAAGTTCCTTAAGCAAAATATGGAATAGACAAGAGCTACTCCTTGCTCAAAGAAATGGACTCAACACCGCATATTAAACGCCTAAGAATGTACCTGACCTGTAAGTATTTTAAAACCTATGGATTGCTATGTCTCCGAAAGAGAATCAAGCGTGTGTACAGGGGCATAAACGCAGCAGTGATAGGATTGAAGAGGTTCGGTGAGCAAATGAAGACCCTTTGAAGTCATATTGCATGGTCCCCATTACACGGGTCTCAACTTTCCAGGTTTAAGGTATTCTTCCTTCAGCTAAAACATGCATGTGGAACCCAGAGTATGACCAACCGTGTGAACGGGAGACGTGTTCAAATATGTCTCAGTTTTCCTCCCCTGGAACTCGGGTGCAACATTCCAGACGCTTTACTAACACTCTCCCCACTTGGAGAGTCAGCGCCTTTAACCTCCTGTTTGGCCCAGTTTGCAATTTCTGCGGAAGATGAACAGGAATAGGGAGAACCAATGAGAGACTAGCTGGAGGTGTCTGGACGGGCAAATTTAACTCTCATTTCCCACCAGGAAGAGGAAATAACCAAAGGCTCAGCGTGCCGTGCCAGAACCAGATTAGGGCCTGAAGCCATCCTGCAGTTTTGCGGCCAGCTCAAAAGAAAGCGAGTTGAAGAAAGGAGCTCAGGGGCACTGTAATTCACTAACCTGCAGAGTTATAAATGACAGCTATCGTCCAAAAATATACTGAAGTAAGGCTGCCAAGAGGACTTGAAAGCGGGGCAGAATTGCAGGAAACCGGTTTCAGGAGGTAGACTGGAATTGCATTGAAAGCATAGGAAAAGAGGCAGAACGTCCACAATGATGCACTTGGACAAAAAGGGCATATGCGTTTTTTCCTGAATATATTCAGGAAAAAACGCATACGCCCTTTTTGGCCAACCAAGCAAGCTTGCAAAGGAAATCTGCACTACAAAGAAGTCTCACTTCCCCCCGGTCAAAAGGGCCATCTGAAAAAAGTGTAAAATCCAGAAAGGCAGGACAGGCCATGGAGAACTGCGAGCCTTGTTATGCTGATGGGCGGGATGTAAATTGCCAACAGACACTCCGGAGAAGTGTATGATGTTTCCTGAAACATCTAAAAAACAAAGCAACAGAGCCTAGGGCACTTCCACTTATGGTCCTATAGCTTAGGGAAATTAAAATCAAAAAGACACAGCCACCCCAAAGTTTGGGACACTCTGTTTACAAGAGCGTCGTTTACAGTACAAGATCAACATCGCAGAAAGTGAAAAATGGATAAAGAGGTTGTGGTATTTACTTACAAAGCAATATCACTCAGCAATGAAATCTATGTCATCAGGCCCTTAGCAGCACAATGAGTTGATTGAGGTACGATGATTCTAACTGAAATAAGTCACACAGAAAAAGAAACATCACAAAATATCACTAATACACGGAATGTAAACTTGGCTACACAGGAACTGAATTACAGAAGAGAACAGGGTCTCAAATTTAGAAAACCAACTTATGCTTGCTTAAGGGGAAAGGTGAGTTGGGGTGCTGCATAAAACCAGAGATTGAAATGAGCACAGATAAAGTTCCTTAAGCCAAATATGGAATAGACAAGAGCTACTCCTTGCTCAACGAAATGGACTCAACACCCCATATTAAACGCCTAAGAATGTACCTGACTAGTAAGTATCTTAAAACCTATGGATTGCTATGTCTCCGAAAGAGAATCAAGCGTGTATACAGGGGCATAAACGCAGCAGTGATAGGATTGGAGAGGTTCGGTGAGCAAATGAAGACCCTTTGAAGTCATATTGCATGGTACCCATTCCACGGGTTTCAACTACCCAGGTTTAAGGTATTCTTCCTTCAGCTGAAACATGCATGTGGAACCTAGAGTATGATCAACCATGTGATCGGGAGACGTGTTCAAATATGTCTCAGTTTTCATACCCTGGTACTCGGGTGCAACATTCCAGACACTTTACTAACACTCTCCCGACTCGAAGAGTCAGTCCCTTTAACATCCTGTTTGGTCCAGTTTGCAATTTCTGCGGAAGATGAACAGGAAAAGCGAGAACCAATGAGAGACTAGCTGGAGGTGTCTGGACGGGCAAATTTAACTCTCATTTCCCACCAGGAAGAGGAATTAACCAAAGGCTCAGCGTGCCGTGCCAGAACCAAATTAGGGCCTGAAGCAATCCTGCGGTGTTGTGGCCAGCTCACAAGAAAGTGAGTTGAAGAAAGGAGCTCAGGGGCACTGTAATTCACAAACATGCAGAGTTATAAATGACAGCTATCGTCCAAAAATATACTGAAGTAAGCCTGCCAAGAGGACTTGAAAGTGGGGCAGAATTTCAGGAAGCTGATTTCAGGACGTAGACTGGAATTGCATTGAAAGCATAGGAAAAGAGGCAGAACGTCCACAATGATGCACTTGGCCAAAAAGGGCGTATGCGTTTTTTCCTGAATATATTCAGGAAAAAACGCATACGCCCTTTTTGGCCAACCAAGCAAGCTTGCAAAGGAAATCTGCACTACAATGAAGTCTCACTTCCCCCCGGTCAAAAGGGCCATCTGAAAAAAGTGTAAAATCCAGAAAGGCAGGACAGGCCATGGAGAACTGGGAGCCTTGTTATGCTGATGGGCGGGATGTAAATTGCCAACAGACACTCGGGAGAAGTGTATGGTGTTTCCTGAAACATCTAAAAAACAAAGCAACAGAGCCTAGGGCACTTCAACTTATGGTCCTATAGCTTAGGGAAATTAAAATCAAAAAGACACAGCCACCCCAAAGTTTGGGACGCCTCTGTTTACAAGAACCTCGTTTACACCACAAGTTCAACATCGCAGAAAGTGAAAAATGGATAAAGAAGTTGTGGTATTTACTTACAAAGCAATATCACTCAGCAATGAAATCTATGTCATCAGGCCCTTAGCAGCACAATGAGTGGATTCAAGTATGATGATTCTAACTGAAATAAGTCACACAGAAAAAGAAACATCATAAGATATCACTAATACACGGAATGTAAACTTGGCTACACAGGAACTGAATTCCAAAACAGAACAGGGTCTCAAATTTAGAAAACCAACTTATGCTTGCTTAAGGGGAAAGGTGAGTTGGGGTGCTGCATAAAACCAGAGGTTGAAATGAGCACAGATAAAGTTCCTTAAGCCAAATATGGAATAGACAAGAGCTACTCTTTGCTCAACGAAATGGACTCAACACCCCATATTAAACGCCTAAGAATGTACCTGACTAGTAAGTATCTTAAAACCTACGGATTGCTATGTCTCCAAAAGAGAATCAAGCGTGTGTACAGGGGCATAAACGCAGCAGTGATAGGATTGGAGAGGTTCGGTGAGCAAATGAAGACCCTTTGAAGTCATATTGCATGGTACCCATTCCACGGGTCTCAACTCTCCAGGTTTAAGGTATTCTTCCTTCAGCTAAAACATGCATGTGGAACCCAGAGTATGATCAACCGTGTGAACAGGAGACGTGTTCAAATATGTCTCAGTTTTCCTCCCCTGGTACTCGGGTGCAACATCCAGACGCTTTACTAACACTCTCCCCACTTGGAAAGTCAGCGCCTTTAACCTCCTGTTTGGCCCAGTTTGTAATTTTTGCGGAAGATGAACAGGAATAAGGAGAACCAATGAGAGAGTAGCTGGAGGTGTCTGGATGGGCAAATTTATCTCTCATTTCCCACCAGGAAGAGGAAATACCCAAAGGCTCAGCGTGCTGTGCGGAACCAGATTATTGCCTGATGCCATCGTGCGGTGTTGCGGCCAGCTCACAAGAAAGCGAGTTGAAGAAAGGAGCTCCGGGACACTGTAATTCACAAACCTGCAGAGTTATAAATGACAGCTATCGTCCAAAAATATACCGAAGTAAGGCTGCCAAGAGGACTTGAAAGCGGGGCAGAATTGCAGGAAACCGATTTCAGGAGGTAGACTGGAATTGCATTGAAAGCATAGGAAAAGAGGCAGAACGTCCACAATGATGCACTTGGCCAAAAAGGGCGTATGCGTTTTTTCCTGAATATATTCAGGAAAAAACGCATACGCCCTTTTTGGCCAACCAAGCAAGCTTGCAAAGGAAATCTGCACTACAATGAAGTCTCACTTCCCCCCGGTCAAAAGGGCCATCTGAAAAAAGTGTAAAATCCAGAAAGGCAGGACAGGTCATGGAGACCTGGGAGCCTTGTTATGCTGATGGGCGGGATGTAAATTGCCAACAGACACTCGGGAGAAGTGTATGGTGTTTCCTGAAATATCTAAAAAACAAAGCAACAGAGCCTAGGGCACTTCCACTTATGGTCCTATAGCTTAGGGAAATTAAAATCAAAAAGACACAGCCACCCCAAAGTTTGGAACGGCTCTGTTTACAAGAACCTCGTTTACCGTACAAGCTCAACATCGCAGAAAGTGAAAAATGGATAAAGAAGTTTTGGTATTTACTTACAAAGCAATATTACTCAACAATGAAATCTATGTCATCAGGCCCTTAGCAGCACAATGAGTGGCTTCAGGTATGATGATTCTAACTGAAATAAGTCACACAGAAAAAGAAACATCATAAGATACCAGTAATACACGGAATGTAAACTTGGCTACACAGGAACTGAATTACAGAACAGAACAGGGTCTCAAATTTACTAAACCAACTTATGCTTGCTTAAGGGGAAAGGTGAGTTGGGGTGCTGCATAAAACCAGAGATTGAAATGAGCACAGATAACGTTCCTTAAGCCAAATATGGAATAGACAAGAGCTACTCCTTGCTCAACGAAATGGACTCAACACCGCATATTAAACGCCTAAGAATTACCTGACTAATAAGTATCTTAAAACTTATGGATTGCTATGTCCCTGAAAGAGAATCACGCGTGTGTACAGGGGCATAAACGCAGCAGTGATAGGATTGGAGAGGTTCGGTGAGCAAATGAAGACCCTTTGAAGTCATATTGCATGGTCCCCATTACACGGGTCTCAACTTTCCAGGTTTAAGATATTCTTCCTTCAGCTAAAACATGCATGTGGAACCCAGAGTATGATCAACCGTTTGAACCGGAGATGTGTTCAAATATGTCTCAGTTTTCGTACCCTGGTACTCGGGTGCAACATTCCAGATGCTTTACTAACACTCTCCCCACTTGGAGAGTCAGCGCCTTTAACCTCCTGTTTGGCCCAGTTTGCAATTTCTGCGGAAGATGAACAGGAATAGGGAGAACCAATGAGAGACTAGCTGGAGGTGTCTGGACGGGCAAATTTAACTCTCATTTCCCACCAGGAAGAGGAATTAACCAAAGGCTCAGCATGCCGTGCCAGAACCAGATTAGGGCCTGAAGCCATCCTGCGGTGTTGCGGCCAGCTCACAAGAAAGCGAGTTGAAGAAAGGAGCTCAGGGGCACTGTAATTCACAAACCTGCAGAGTTATAAATGACAGCTATCGTCCAAAAATATACTGAAGTAAGGCTGCCAAGAGGACTTGAAAGCGGGGCAGAATTGCAGGAAACCGATTTCAGGAGGTAGACTGGAATTGCATTGAAAGCATAGGAAAAGAGGAAGAACGTCCACAATGATGCACTTGGCCAAAAAGGGCGTATGCATTTTTTCCTGAATATATTCAGGAAAAAACGCATACGCCCTTTTTGGCCAACCAAGCAAACTTGCAAAGGAAATCTGCACTACAATGAAGTCTCACTTCCCCCCGGTCAAAAGGGCCATCTGAGAAAAGTGTAAAATCCAGAAAGGCAGGACAGGCCATGGAGAACTGGGAGCCTTGTTATGCTGATGGGCGGGATGTAAATTGCCAACAGACACTCGGGAGAAGTGTATGGTGTTTCCTGAAACATCTAAAAAACAAAGCAACAGAGCCTAGGGCACTTCCACTTATGGTCCTATAGCTTAGGGAAATTAAAATCAAAAAGACACAGCCACCCCAAAGTTTGGGACGCCTCTGTTTACAAGAACCTCGTTTACACTACAAGTTCAACATCGCAGAAAGTGAAAAATGGATAAAGAAGTTGTGGTATTTACTTACAAAGCAATATCACTCAGCAATGAAATCTATGTCATCAGGCCCTTAGCAGCACAATGAGTGGATTCAAGTATGATGATTCTAACTGAAATAAGTCACACAGAAAAAGAAACATCATAAGATATCACTAATACAGGGAATGTAAACTTGGCTACACAGGAACTGAATTACAGAACAGAACAGGGTCTCAAATTTAGAAAACCAACTTATGCTTGCTTAAGGGTAAAGGTGAGTTGGGGTGCTGCATAAAACCAGAGGTTGAAATGAGCACAGATAAAGTTCCTTAAGCCAAATATGGAATAGACAAGAGCTACTCTTTGCTCAACGAAATGGACTCAACACCCCATATTAAACGCCTAAGAATGTACCTGACTAGTAAGTATCTTAAAACCTATGGATTGCTATGTCTCCAAAAGAGAATCAAGCGTGTGTACAGGGGCATAAACGCAGCAGTGATAGGATTGGAGAGGTTCGGTGAGCAAATGAAGACCCTTTGAAGTCATATTGCATGGTACCCATTCCACGGGTCTCAACTCTCCAGGTTTAAGGTATTCTTCCTTCAGCTAAAACATGCATGTGGAACCCAGAGTATGATCAACTGTGTGAACAGGAGACGTGTTCAAATATGTCTCAGTTTTCCTTCCCTGGTACTCGGGTGCAACATCCAGACGCTTTACTAACACTCTCCCCACTTGGAAAGTCAGCGCCTTTAACCTCCTGTTTGGCCCAGTTTGTAATTTTTGCGGAAGATGAACAGGAATAAGGAGAACCAATGAGAGAGTAGCTGGAGGTGTCTGGATGGGCAAATTTAACTCTCATTTCCCACCAGGAAGAGGAAATAACCAAAGGCTCAGCGTGCCGTGCCGGAACCAGATTATTGCCTGATGCCATCGTGCGGTGTTGCGGCCAGCTCACAAGAAAGCGAGTTGAAGAAAGGAGCTCCGGGACACTGTAATTCACAAACCTGCAGAGTTATAAATGACAGCTATCGTCCAAAAATATACTGAAGTAAGGCTGCCAAGAGGACTTGAAAGCGGGGCAGAATTGCAGGAAACCGATTTCAGGAGGTAGACTGGAATTGCATTGAAAGCATAGGAAAAGAGGCAGAACGTCCACAATGATGCACTTGGCCAAAAAGGGCGTATGCGTTTTTTCCTGAATATATTCAGGAAAAAACGCATACGCTCTTTTTGGCCAACCAAGCAAGCTTGCAAAGGAAATCTGCACTACAATGAAGTCTCACTTCCCCCCGGTCAAAAGGGCCATCTGAAAAAATTGTAAAATCCAGAAAGGCAGGACAGGTCATGGAGACCTGGGAGCCTTGTTATGCTGATGGGCGGGATGTAAATTGCCAACAGACACTCGGGAGAAGTGTATGGTGTTTCCTGAAACATCTAAAAAACAAAGCAACAGAGCCTAGGGCACTTCCACTTATGGTCCTATAGCTTAGGGAAATTAAAATCAAAAAGACACAGCCACCCCAAAGTTTGGAACGGCTCTGTTTAGAAGAACCTCGTTTACCATACAAGCTCAACATCGCAGAAAGTGAAAAATGGATAAAGAAGTTTTGGTATTTACTTACAAAGCAATATTACTCAACAATGAAATCTATGTCATCAGGCCCTTAGCAGCACAATGAGTGGATTCAGGTATGATGATTCTAACTGAAATAAGTCACACAGAAAAAGAAACATCATAAGATATCACTAATACACGGAATGTAAACTTGGCTACACAGGAACTGAATTACAGAACAGAACAGTGTCTCAAATTTACTAAACCAACTTATGCTTGCTTAAGGGGAAAGGTGAGTTGGGGTGCTGCATAAAACCAGAGATTGAAATGAGCACAGATAACGTTCCTTAAGCCAAATATGGAATAGACAAGAGCTACTCCTTGCTCAACGAAATGGACTCAACACCGCATATTAAACGCCTAAGAATGTACCTGACTAATAAGTAACTTAAAACTTATGGATTGCTATGTCCCTGAAAGAGAATCACGCGTGTGTACAGGGGCATAAACGCAGCAGTGATAGGATTGGAGAGGTTCGGTGAGCAAATGAAGACCCTTTGAAGTCATATTGCATGGTCCCCATTACACGGGTCTCAACTTTCCAGGTTTAAGATATTCTTCCTTCAGCTAAAACATGCATGTGGAACCCAGAGTATGATCAACCGTTTGAACCGGAGATGTGTTCAAATATGTCTCAGTTTTCGTACCCTGGTACTCGGGTGCAACATTCCAGATGCTTTACTAACACTCTCCCCACTTGGAGAGTCAGCGCCTTTAACCTCCTGTTTGGCCCAGTTTGCAATTTCTGCGGAAGATGAACAGGAATAGGGAGAACCAATGAGAGACTAGCTGGAGGTGTCTGGACGGGCAAATTTAACTCTCATTTCCCACCAGGAAGAGGAATTAACCAAAGGCTCAGCATGCCGTGCCAGAACCAGATTAGGGCCTGAAGCCATCCTGCGGTGTTGCGGCCAGCTCACAAGAAATTGAGTTGAAGAAAGGAGTTCAGGGGCACTGTAATTCACAAACCTGCAGAGTTATAAATGACAGCTATCGTCCAAAAATATACTGAAGTAAGGCTGCCAAGAGGACTTGAAAGCGGGGCAGAATTGCAGGAAACCGATTTCAGGAGGTAGACTGGAATTGCATTGAAAGCATAGGAAAAGAGGAAGAACGTCCACAATGATGCACTTGGCCAAAAAGGGCGTATGCGTTTTTTCCTGAATATATTCAGGAAAAAACGCATACGCCCTTTTTGGCCAACCAAGCAAGCTTGCAAAGGAAATCTGCACTACAATGAAGTCTCACTTCCCCCCGGTCAAAAGGGCCATCTGAGAAAAGTGTAAAATCCAGAAAGGCAGGACAGGCCATGGAGAACTGGGAGCCTTGTTATGCTGATGGGCGGGATGGAAATTGCCAACAGACACTGGGGAGAAGTGTATGGTGTTTCCTGAAACATCTAAAAAACAAAGCAACAGAGCCTAGGGCACTTCCACTTATGGTCCTATAGCTTAGGGAAATTAAAATCAAAAAGACACAGCCACCCCAAAGTTTGGGACGCCTCTGTTTACAAGAACCTCGTTTACCGTACAAGTTCAATATCACAGAAAGTGAAAAATGGATAAAGAACTTGTGGTACTTACGTACAATGCAGTATCACTCAGCAATGAAATCTATGTCATCAGGCCCGTAGCAGCATAATGAGTGGATTCAGGTACGATGATTCTAAGTGAAATAAGTCACACAGAAAAGGAAACATCATAAGATATCACTAATACATGGAATGTAAACTTGGCTACACAGGAACTGAATTCCAAAACAGAACAGGGTCTCAAATTTTGAAAACCAACTTATGCTTGCTGAAGGGTAAAGGTGAGTTGGGGTGCTGCATAAAACCAGAGATTGAAATGAGCACAGATAAAGTTCCTTAAGCCAAATATGGAATAGACAAGAGCTACTCCTTGCTCAACGAAATGGACTCAACACCCCATATTAAACGCCTAAGAATGTACCTGACTAGTAAGTATCTTCAAACCTATTGATTGCTATGTCTCCGAAAGAGAATCAAGCATGTGTACAGGGGCATAAACGCAGCAGTGATAGGATTGGAGAGGTTCGGTGAGCAAATGAAGACCCTTTGAAGTCATATTGCATGGTACCCATTCCACGGGTTTCAACTACCGAGGTTTAAGGTATTCTTCCTTCAGCTAAAACATACATGTGGAACCTAGAGTATGATCAACCATGTGATCGGGAGACGTGTTCAAATATGTCTCAGTTTTCGTACCCTGGTAGTCAGGTGCAACATTCCAGACGCTTTAGTAACACTCTCCCGACTTGGAGAGTCAGTCCCTTTAACGTCCTGTTTGGCCCAGTTTGCAATTTCTGCGGAAGATGAACAGGAATAGCGAGAACCAATGAGAGACTAGCTGGAGGTGTCTGGACGGGCAAATTTAACTCTCATTTCCCACCAGGAAGAGCAATTAACCAAAGGCTCAGCGTGCCGTGCCGGAACCAGATTAGGGCCTGTAGCCATCCTGCGGTGTTGCGGCCAGCGCACAAGAAAGTGAGTTGAAGAAAGGAGCTCAGGGGCACTGTAATTCACAAACCTGCAGAGTTATAAATGATAGCTATCGTCCAAAAATATATTGAAGTAAGGCTGCCAAGAGGACTTGAAAGCGGGCAGCATTGCAGGAAACCGATTTCAGGAGGTAGACTGCAATTGTATTGAAAGCATAGGAAAAGAGGCAGAACGTCCACAATGATGCACTTGGCCAAAAAGGGCGTATGCGTTTTTTCCTGAATATATTCAGGAAAAAACGCATACGCACTTTTTGGCCAACCAAGCAAGCTTGCAAAGGAAATCTGCACTACAATGAAGTCTCACTTTCCCCTGGTCAAAAGGGCCATCTGAAAAAAGTGTAAAATCCAGAAAGGCAGGACAGGCCATGGAGAACTGGGAGCCTTGTTATGCTGATGGGCGGGATGTAAATTGCCAACAGACACTCGGGAGAAGTGTATGGTGTTTCCTGAAACATCTAAAAAACAAAGCAACAGAGCCTAGGGCACTTCCACTTATGGTCCTATAGCTTAGGGAAATTAAAACCAAAAAGACACAGCCACCCCAAAGGTTGGGACGCCTCTGTTTACAAGAACCTCGTTTACCGTACAAGTTCAATATCACAGAAAGTGAAAAATGGATAAAGAACTTGTGGTATTTACTTACAAAGCAATATCACTCAGCAATGAAATCTATGTCATCAGGCCCTTAGCAGCACAATGAGTGGATTCAGGTATGATGATTCTAACTGAAATAAGTCACACAGAAAAAGAAACATCATAAGATATCAGTAATACACGGAATGTAAACTTGGCTACCCAGGAACTGAATTACAGAACCGAACAGGGTCTCAAATTTAAAAACCCAACTTATGCTTGCTTAAGGGGAAAGGTGAGTTGGGGTGCTGCATAAAACCAGAGATTGAAATGAGCACAGATAAAGTTCCTTAAGCCAAATATGGAATAGACAAGAGCTACTCCTTGCTCAACGAAATGGACCCAACACCGCATGTTAAACGCCTAAGAATGTACCTGACTAGTAAGTATCTTAAAACCTATGGATTGCTATGTCTCCGAAAGAGAATCAAGCATGTGTGCAAGGGCATAAACGCAGCAGTGATAGGATTGGAGAGGTTCGGTGAGCAAATGAAGACCCTTTGAAGTCATATTGCATGGTACCCATTTAACGGGTTTCATCTACCCAGGTTTAAGGTATTCTTCCTTCAGCTAAAACATGCATGTGGAACCTAGAGTATGATCAACCATGTGATCGGGAGACGTGTTCAAATATGTCTCAGTTTTCGTACTCTGGTACTCGGGTGCAACATTCCAGACGCTTTACTAATAGTCTCCCGACTTGGAGAGTCATTCCCTTTAACCTCCTGTTTGGCCCAGTTTGCAATTTCTGCGGAAGATGAACAGGAATAGCGAGAACCAATGAGAGACTAGCTGGAGGTGTCTGGACGGGCAAATTTAACTCTCATTTCCCACCAGGAAGAGGAATTAACCAAAGGCTCAGCGTGCAGTGCCGGAACCAGATTAGGGCCTGAAGCCATCCTGCGGTGTTGCGGACAGCTCACAAGAAAGCAGGTTGAAGAAAGGAGCTCAGGGGCACTGTAATTCACAAACCTGCAGAGTTATAAATGACAGCTATCATCCAAAAATATACTAAAGTAAGGCTGCCAAGAGGACTTGAAAGCGGGGCAGAATTGCAGGAAACCGATTTCAGGAGGTAGACTGGAATTGCATTGAAAGCATAGGAAAAGAGGCAGAGCGTCCACAATGATGCACTTGGCCAAAAAGGGCGTATGCGTTTTTTCCTGAATATATTCAGGAAAAAACGCATACGCCCTTTTTGGCCAACCAAGCAAGCTTGCAAAGGAAATCTGCACTACAATGAAGTCTCACTTCCCCCAGTCAAAAGGGCCATCTGAAAAAAGTGTAAAATCCAGAAAGGCAGGACAGGCCATGGAGAACTGGGAGTCTTGTTATGCTGATGGGCGGGATGTAAATTGCCAACAGACACTGCGGAGAAGTGTATGGTGTTTCCTGAAACATCTAAAAAACAAAACAACAGAGCCTACGGCACTTCCACTTATGGTCCTATAGTTTAGGGAAATTAAAATCAAAAAGACACAGCCACCTCAAAGTTTGGGACGCCTCTGTTTACAAGAACCTCGTTTACCGTACAAGTTCAATATCACAGAAAGTGAAAAATGGATAAAGAACTTGTGGTACTTACGTACAATGCAGTATCACTCCGCAATGAAATCTATGTCATCAGGCCCGTAGCAGCATAATGAGTGGATTCAGGTACGATGATTCTAACTGAAATAAGTCACACAGAAAAAGAAACATCATAAGATATCACTAATACATGGAATGTAAACTTGGCTACACAGGAACTGAATTCCAAAACAGAACAGGGTCTCAAATTTAGAAAACCAACTTATGCTTGCTTAAGGGGAAAGGTGAGTTGGGGTGCTGCATAAAACCAAAGATTGAAATGAGCACAGATAAAGTTCCTTAAGCCAAATATGGAATACACTAGAGCTACTCCTTGCTCAACGAAATGGACTCAACACCGCATATTAAATGCCTAAGAATGTACCTGACTAGTAAGTATCTTAAAACCTATGGATTGCTATGTCTCCGAAAGAGAATCAAGCATGTGTACAGGGGCATAAACGCAGCAGTGATAGGATTGGAGAGGTTCGGTGAGCAAATGAAGACCCTTTGAAGTCATATTGCATGGTACCCATTCCACGGGTTTCAACTACCCAGGTTTAAGGTATTCTTCCTTCAGCTAAAACATGCATGTGGAACCTAGAGTATGATGAACCATGTGATCGGGAGACGTGTTCAAATATGTCTCAGTTTTCGTACCCTGGTACTCGGGTGCAACATTCCAGACGCTTTACTAACACTCTCCTGACTTGGAGAGTCAGTCCCTTTAACCTCCTGTTTGGCCCAGTTTGCAATTTCTGCGGAAGATGAACAAAAATAACGAGAACCAATGAGAGACTACCTGGAGGTGTCTGGACGGGCAAATTGAACTCTCATTTCCCACCAGGAAGAGGAATTAACCAAAGGATAAGCATGCCGTGCCAGAAACAGATTAGGGCCTGAAGCCATCCTGCGGTGTGCGGCCAGCTCACAAGAAAGCGAGTTGAAGAAAGGAGCTCAGGGGGACTGTAATTCACAAACCTGCAGAGTTATAAATGACAGCTATCGTCCAAAAATATACTGAAGTAAGGCTGCCAAGAGGACTTGAAAGCGGGGCAGAATTGCAGGAAATCGATTTCAGGAGGTAGACTGGAATTGCATTGAAAGCATAGGAAAAGAGGCAGAACGTCCACAATGATGCACTTGGCCAAAAAGGGCGTATGCGTTTTTTCCTGAATATATTCAGGAAAAAACGCATACGCCCTTTTTGGCCAACCAAGCAAACTTGCAAAGGAAATCTGCACTACAATGAAGTCTCACTTCCCCCCGGTCAAAAGAGACATCTGAAAAAAGTGTAAAATCCAGAAAGGCAGGACAGGCCATGGAGAACTGGGAGCCTTGTTATGCTGATGGGCGGGATGTAAATTGCCAACAGACACTCGGGAGAAGTGTATGGTGTTTCCTGAAACATCTAAAAAACAAAGCAACAGAGCCTAGGGCACTTCCACTTATAGTCTTATTTCTTAGGGAAATTAAAATCAAAAAGACACAGCCACCCCAAAGTTTGGGACGCCTCTGTTTACGAAAACCTCATTTACCGTACAAGTTCAATATCACAGAAAGTGAAAAATGGATAAAGAACATGTGGTACTTACGTACAATGCAGTATCTCTCAGCAATGAAATCTATGTCATCAGACCCGTAGCAGCATAATGAGTGGATACAGGTACGATGATTCTAACTGAAATAAGTCACACAGAAAAAGAAACATCATAAGATATCACTAATACACAGAATGTAAACTTGGCTACACAGGAACTGAATTCCAAAACAGAACAGGGTCTCAAATTTAGAAAACCAACTTATGCTTACTTAAGGGGAAAGGTGAGGTGGGGTGCTGCATAAAACCAGAGATTGAAATGAGCACAGATAAAGTTCCTTAAGCCAAATATGGAATAGACAAGAGCTACTCCTTGCTCAAAGAAATGGACTCAACACTCCATATTAAACGCCTAAGAATGTACCTGACTAGTAAGTATCTTAAAACCTATGGATTGCTATGTCTCCAAAAGAGAATCAAGCGTGTGTACAGGGGCATAAAAGCAGCAGTGATAGGATTGGAGAGGTTCGGTGAGCAAATGAAGACCCTTTGAAGTCATATTGCATGGTACCCATTCCACGGGTCTCAACTGTACAGGTTTAAGGTATTCTTCCTTCAGCTAAAACATGCATGTGGAACCCAGAGTATGATCAACCGTGTGAATGGGAGACGTGTTCAAATATGTCTCAGTTTTCCTCCCCTGGTACTCGGGTGCAACATTCCAGACGCTTTACTAACACTCTCCACACTTGGAGAGTCAGCGCCTTTAACCTCCTGTTTGGCCCAGTTTGCAATTTCTGCGGAAGATGAACAGGAATAGGGAGAACCAATGAGAGACTAGCTGGAGGTGTCTGGACGGGCAAATTTAACTCTCATTTCCCACCAGGAAGAGGAAATAACCAAAGGCTCAGCGTGCCGTGCCAGAAACAGATTAGGGCCTGAAGCCATCCTGCGGTGTTGCGGCCAGCTCAAAAGAAAACGAGTTGAAGAAAGGAGCTCAGGGGCACTGTAATTCACAAACCTGCAGAGTTATAAATGACAGCTATCGTCCAAAAATATACTTAAGTAAGGCTGCCAAGAGGACTTGAAAGCGGGGAAGAATTGCAGGAAACCGATTTCAGGAGGTAGATTGGAATTGCAATGAAAGCATAGGAAAAGAGGCAGAACGTCCACAATGATGCACTTGGCCAAAAAGGGCATATGCGTTTTTTCCTGAATATATTCAGGAAAAAACGCATACGCACTTTTTGGCCAACCAAGCAAGCTTGCAATGGAAAACTGCACTACAATGAAGTTTCACTTCCCCCCGGTCAAAAGGGCCATCTGAAAAAAGTGTAAAATCCAGAAAGGCAGGACAGGCCATGGAGAACTGGGAGCCTTGTTATGCTGATGGGCGGTATGTAAATTGCCAACAGACACTCGGGAGAAGTGTATGGTGTTTCATGAAACATCTAAAAAACAAAGCAACAGAGCCTAGGGCACTTCCACTTATGGTCCTATAGCTTAGGGAAATTAAAATCAAAAAGACACAGCCACCCCAAAGTTTGGGACGCCTCTGTTTACAAGAACCTCGTTTACAGTACAAGTTCAACATCGCAGAAAGTGAAAAATGGATAAAGAAGTTGTGGTATTTACTTACAAAGCAATATCACTCAGCAATGAAATCTATGTCATCAGGCCCTTAGCAGCACAATGAGTGGATTCAGGTATGATGATTCTAACTGAAATAAGTCACACAGAAAAAGAAACATCATAAGATATCAGTAATACACGGAATGTAAACGTGGCTACACATGAACTGAATTACAGAACAGAACAGGGTCTCAAATTTAGAAAACAAACATATGCTTCCTTAAGGGTAAAGGTGAGTTGGGGTGCTGCATAAAACCAGAGATTGAAATGAGCACAGATAAAGTTCCTTAAGCCAAATATGGAATAGACAAGAGCTACTCCTTGCTCAACGAAATGGACTCGACACCCCATATTAAACGCCTAAGAATGTACCTGACTAGTAAGTATCTTAAAACCTATGGATTGCTATGTCTCCAAAAGAGAATCAAGCGTGTGTACAGGGGCATAAACGCAGCAGTGATAGGATTGGAGAGGTTCTGTGAGCAAATGAAGACCCTTTGAAGTCATATTGCATGGTACCCATTCCACGGGTTTCAACTACCCAGGTTTAAGGTATTCTTCCTTCAGATAAAACATGCATGTTGAACCCAGAGTATGATCAACCGTGTGAACGGGAGATGTGTTCAAATATGTCTAAGTTTTCGTACCCTGGTACTCGGGTGCAACATTCCAGACGCTTTACTAACACTCTCCCCACTTGGAGAGTCAGTCCCCTTAACCTCCTGTTTGGCCCAGTTTGCAATTTCTGCGGAAGATGAACAGGAATAGCTAGAACCAATGAGAGACTAGCTGGAGGTGTCTGGACGGGCAAATTTAACTCTCATTTCCCACCAGGAAGAGGAATTAACCAAAGGCTCAGCGTGCCGTGCCGGAACCACATTAGGGCCTGAAGCCATCCTGCGGTGTTGCGGCCAGGTCACAAGAAAGTGAGTTGAAGAAAGGAGCTCAGGGGCACTGTAATTCACAGACCTGCAGAGTTATAAATGACAGCTATCGTCCAAAAAAATACTGAAGTAAGGCTGCCAAGAGGACTTGAAAGCGGGGCAGAATTGCAGGAAACCGACTTCAGGAGGTAGACTGGAATTGCTTTGAAAGCATAGGAAAAGAGGCAGAACGTCCACAATGATGCACTTGGCCAAAAAGGGCGTATGCGTTTTTTCCTGAATATATTCAGGAAAAAACGCATACGCCCTTTTTGGCCAACCAAGCAAGCTTGCAAAGGAAATCTGCACTACAATGAAGTCTCACTTCCCCCCGGTCAAAAGGGCCATCCGAAAAAAGTGTAAAATCCAGAAAGGCAGGACAGGCCATGGAGAACTGGGAGCCTTGTTATGCTGATGGGCGGGATGGAAATTGCCAACAGACACTAGGGAAAAGTGTGTGGTGTTGCCTGAAACATCTAAAAAACAAAGCAACAGAGCCTAGGGCACTTCCACTTATGGTCCTACAGCTTAGGGAAATTGAACTCAAAAAGACACAGCCACCCCAAAGTTTGGGACGCCTCTGTTTACAAGAACCTCGTTTACCGTACAAGTTCAATATCACAGAAAGTGAAAAATGGATAAAGAACTTGTGGTACTTACGTACAATGCAGTATCACTCAGCAATGAAATCTATGTCATCAGGCCCGTAGCAGCATAATGAGTGGATTCAGGTACGATGATTCTAACTGAAATAAGTCACACAGAAAAAGAAACATCATAAGATATCACTAATACACGGAATGTAAACTTTGCTACACAGGAACTGAATTCCAAAACAGAACAGGGTCTCAAATTTAGAAAACCAACTTATGCTTGCTTAAGAGGAAAGGTGAGTTGGGGTGCTGCATAAAACCAGAGATTGAAATGAGCACAGATAAAGTTCCTTAAGCCAAATATGGAATAGACAAGAGCTACTCCTTGCTCAATGAAATGGACTCAACACCGCATATTAAACGCCTAAGAATGTACCTGACTAGAAAGTATCTTAAAACCTATGGATTGCTATGTCTCCGAAAGACAATCAAGCATGTGTACAGGGGCATAAACGCAGCAGTGATAGGATTGGAGAGGTTCGGTGAGCAAATGAAGACCCTTTGAAGTCATATTGCATGGTACCCCTTACATGGGTCTCAACTCTCCAGGTTTAAGGTATTCTTCCTTCAGCTAAAACATGCATGTGGAACCCAGAGTATGATCAACCATGTGATCGGGAGACGTGTTCAAATATGTCTCAGTTTTCGTACCCTGGTACTCGGGTGCATCATTCCAGACGCCTTACTAACACTCTCCCGACTTGGAGAGTCATTCACTTTAACCTCCTGTTTGGCCCAGTTTGCAATTTGTGCGGAAGATGAACAGGAATAGCGAGAACCAATGAGAGACTAGCTGGAGGTGTCTGGACGGGCAAATTTAACTCTCATTTCCCACCAGGAAGAGGAATTAACCAAAGACTCAGCGTGCCGTGCCTGAACCAGATTAGGGCCTGAAGCCATCCTGTGGTGTTGCGGCCAGCTCACAAGAAAGCGAGTTGAAGAAAGGAGCTCAGGGGCACTGTAATTCACAAACCTGCAGAGTTATAAATGACAGCTATCGTCCAAAAATATACTGAAGTAAGGCTGCCAAGAGGACTTGAAAGCGGGGCAGAATTGCAGGAAACCGATTTCAGGAAGTAGACTGGAATTGCATTGAAAGCATAGGAAAAGAGGCAGAGCGTCCACAATGATGCACTTGGCCAAAAAGGGCGTATGCGTTTTTTCCTGAATATATTCAGGAAAAAACGCATACGCCCTTTTTGGCCAACCAAGCAAGCTTGCAAAGGAAATCTGCACTACAATGAAGTCTCACTTCCCCCCGGTGAAACGGGCCACCTGAAAAAAGCGTAAAATCCAGAAAGGCAGGACAGGCCATGGAGAACTGGGAGCCTTGTTATGCTGATGGGCGGGATGGAAATTGCCAACAGACACTCGGGAGAAGTGTATGGTGTTTCCTGAAACATCTAAAAAACAAAGCAACAGAGCCTAGGGCACTTCCACTTATGGTCCTATAGCTTAGGGAAATTAAAATCAAAAAGACACAGCCACCCCAAAGTTTGGGACGCCTCTGTTTACAAGAACCTCGTTTACCGTACAAGTTCAGTATCACAGAAAGTGAAAAATGGATAAAGAACATGTGGTACTTACGTACAATGCAGTATCACTCAACAATGAAATCTATGTCATCAGGCCCGTAGCAGCATAATGAGTGGATTCAGGTACGATGATTCTAACTGAAATAAGTCACACAGAAAAAGAAACATCATAAGATATCACTAATACACGGAATGTAAACTTGGCTACAAAGGAACTGAATTCCAAAACAGAACAGGGTCTCAAATTTAGAAAACCAACTTATGCTTACTTAAGGGGAAAGGTGAGTTGGGGTGCTGCATAAAACCAGAGATTGAAATGAGCACAGATAAAGTTCCTTAAGCCAAATATGGAATAGACAAGAGCTACTCCTTGCTCAAAGAAATGGACTCAACACTCCATATTAAACGCCTAAGAATGTACCTGACTAGTAAGTATCTTAAAACCTATGGATTGCTATGTCTCCAAAAGAGAATCAAGCGTGTGTACAGGGGCATAAAAGCAGCAGTGATAGGATTGGAGAGGTTCGGTGAGCAAATGAAGACCCTTTGAAGTCATATTGCATGGTACCCATTCCACGGGTCTCAACTGTACAGGTTTAAGGTATTCTTCCTTCAGCTAAAACATGCATGTGGAACCCAGAGTATGATCAACCGTGTGAATGGGAGACGTGTTCAAATATGTCTCAGTTTTCCTCCCCTGGTACTCGGGTGCAACATTCCAGACGCTTTACTAACACTCTCCACACTTGGAGAGTCAGCGCCTTTAACCTCCTGTTTGGCCCAGTTTGCAATTTCTGCGGAAGATGAACAGGAATAGGGAGAACCAATGAGAGACTAGCTGGAGGTGTCTGGACGGGCAAATTTAACTCTCATTTCCCAACAGGAAGAGGAAATAACCAAAGGCTCAGCGTGCCGTGCCAGAAACAGATTAGGGCCTGAAGCCATCCTGCGGTGTTGCGGCCAGCTCAAAAGAAAACGAGTTGAAGAAAGGAGCTCAGGGGCACTGTAATTCACAAACCTGCAGAGTTATAAATGACAGCTATCGTCCAAAAATATACTTAAGTAAGGCTGCCAAGAGGACTTGAAAGCGGGGCAGAATTGCAGGAAACCGATTTCAGGAGGTAGATTGGAATTGCAATGAAAGCATAGGAAAAGAGGCAGAACGTCCACAATGATGCACTTGGCCAAAAAGGGCATATGCGTTTTTTCCTGAATATATTCAGGAAAAAACGCATATGCCCTTTTTGGCCAACCAAGCAAGCTTGCAATGGAAAACTGCACTACAATGAAGTCTCACTTCCCCCCGGTCAAAAGGGCCATCTGAAAAAAGTGTAAAATCCAGAAAGGCAGGACAGGCCATGGAGAACTGGGAGCCTTGTTATGCTGATGGGCGGTATGTAAATTGCCAACAGACACTCGGGAGAAGTGTATGGTGTTTCATGAAACATCTAAAAAACAAAGCAACAGAGCCTAGGGCACTTCCACTTATGGTCCTATAGCTTAGGGAAATTAAAATCAAAAAGACACAGCCACCCCAAAGTTTGGAACGGCTCTGTTTACAAGAACCTCGTTTACAGTACAAGTTCAACATCGCAGAAAGTGAAAAATGGATAAAGAAGTTGTGGTATTTACTTACAAAGCAATATCACTCAGCAATGAAATCTATGTCATCAGGCCCTTAGCAGCACAATGAGTGGATTCAGGTATGATGATTCTAACTGAAATAAGTCACACAGAAAAAGAAACATCATAAGATATCAGTAATACACGGAATGTAAACGTGGCTACACATGAACTGAATTACAGAACAGAACAGGGTCTCAAATTTAGAAAACAAACATATGCTTCCTTAAGGGTAAAGGTGAGTTGGGGTGCTGCATAAAACCAGAGATTGAAATGAGCACAGATAAAGTTCCTTAAGCCAAATATGGAATAGACAAGAGCTACTCCTTGCTCAACGAAATGGACTCGACACCCCATATTAAACGCCTAAGAATGTACCTGACTAGTAAGTATCTTAAAACCTATGGATTGCTATGTCTCCAAAAGAGAATCAAGCGTGTGTACAGGGGCATAAACGCAGCAGTGATAGGATTGGAGAGGTTCGGTGAGCAAATGAAGACCCTTTGAAGTCATATTGCATGGTACCCATTCCACGGGTTTCAACTACCCAGGTTTAAGGTATTCTTCCTTCAGATAAAACATGCATGTTGAACCCAGAGTATGATCAACCATGTGAACGGGAGATGTGTTCAAATATGTCTAAGTTTTCGTACCCTGGTACTCGGGTGCAACATTCCAGACGCTTTACTAACACTCTCCCCACTTGGAGAGTCAGTCCCCTTAACCTCCTGTTTGGCCCAGTTTGCAATTTCTGCGGAAGATGAACAGGAATAGCTAGAACCAATGAGAGACTAGCTGGAGGTGTCTGGACGGGCAAATTTAACTCTCATTTCCCACCAGGAAGAGGAATTAACCAAAGGCTCAGCGTGCCGTGCCGGAACCACATTAGGGCCTGAAGCCATCCTGCGGTGTTGCGGCCAGGTCACAAGAAAGTGAGTTGAAGAAAGGAGCTCAGGGGCACTGTAATTCACAGACCTGCAGAGTTATAAATGACAGCTATCGTCCAAAAAAATACTGAAGTAAGGCTGCCAAGAGGACTTGAAAGCGGGGCAGAATTGCAGGAAACCGACTTCAGGAGGTAGACTGGAATTGCTTTGAAAGCATAGGAAAAGAGGCAGAACGTCCACAATGATGCACTTGGCCAAAAAGGGCGTATGCGTTTTTTCCTGAATATATTCAGGAAAAAACGCATACGCCCTTTTTGGCCAACCAAGCAAGCTTGCAAAGGAAATCTGCACTACAATGAAGTCTCACTTCCCCCCGGTCAAAAGGGCCATCCGAAAAAAGCGTAAAATCCAGAAAGGCAGGACAGGCCATGGAGAACTGGGAGCCTTGTTATGCTGATGGGCGGGATGGAAATTGCCAACAGACACTAGGGAAAAGTGTGTGGTGTTGCCTGAAACATCTAAAAAACAAAGCAACAGAGCCTAGGGCACTTCCACTTATGGTCCTACAGCTTAGGGAAATTAAAATCAAAAAGACACAGCCACCCCAAAGTTTGGGACGCCTCTGTTTACAAGAACCTCGTTTACCGTACAAGTTCAATATCACAGAAAGTGAAAAATGGATAAAGAACTTGTGGTACTTACGTACAATGCAGTATCACTCAGCAATGAAATCTATGTCATCAGGCCCGTAGCAGCATAATGAGTGGATTCAGGTACGATGATTCTAACTGAAATAAGTCACACAGAAAAAGAAACATCATAAGATATCACTAATACACGGAATGTAAACTTGGCTACACAGGAACTGAATTCCAAAACAGAACAGGGTCTCAAATTTAGAAAACCAACTTATGCTTGCTTAAGAGGAAAGGTGAGTTGGGGTGCTGCATAAAACCAGAGATTGAAATGAGCACAGATAAAGTTCCTTAAGCCAAATATGGAATAGACAAGAGCTACTCCTTGCTCAATGAAATGGACTCAACACCGCATATTAAACGCCTAAGAATGTACCTGACTAGAAAGTATCTTAAAACCTATGGATTGCTATGTCTCCGAAAGACAATCAAGCATGTGTAAAGGGGCATAAACGCAGCAGTGATAGGATTGGAGAGGTTCGGTGAGCAAATGAAGACCCTTTGAAGTCATATTGCATGGTACCCCTTACATGGGTCTCAACTCTCCAGGTTTAAGGTATTCTTCCTTCAGCTAAAACATGCATGTGGAACCCAGAGTATGATCAACCATGTGATCGGGAGACGTGTTCAAATATGTCTCAGTTTTCGTACCCTGGTACTCGGGTGCATCATTCCAGACGCTTTACTAACACTCTCCCGACTTGGAGAGTCATTCACTTTAACCTCCTGTTTGGCCCAGTTTGCAATTTGTGCGGAAGATGAACAGGAATAGCGAGAACCAATGAGAGACTAGCTGGAGGTGTCTGGACGGGCAAATTTAACTCTCATTTCCCACCAGGAAGAGGAATTAACCAAAGGCTCAGCGTGCCGTGCCTGAACCAGATTAGGGCCTGAAGCCATCCTGTGGTGTTGCGGCCAGCTCACAAGAAAGCGAGTTGAAGAAAGGAGCTCAGGGGCACTGTAATTCACAAACCTGCAGAGTTATAAATGACAGCTATCGTCCAAAAATATACTGAAGTAAGGCTGCCAAGAGGACTTGAAAGCGGGGCAGAATTGCAGGAAACCGATTTCAGGAAGTAGACTGGAATTGCATTGAAAGCATAGGAAAAGAGGCAGAGCGTCCACAATGATGCACTTGGCCAAAAAGGGCGTATGCGTTTTTTCCTGAATATATTCAGGAAAAAACGCATACGCCCTTTTTGGCCAACCAAGCAAGCTTGCAAAGGAAATCTGCACTACAATGAAGTCTCACTTCCCCCCGGTGAAACGGGCCACCTGAAAAAAGCGTAAAATCCAGAAAGGCAGGACAGGCCATGGAGAACTGGGAGCCTTGTTATGCTGATGGGCGGGATGTAAATTGCCAACAGACACTCGGGAGAAGTGTATGGTGTTTCCTGAAACATTTAAAAAACAAAGCAACAGAGCCTAGGGCACTTCCACTTATGGTCCTATAGCTTAGGGAAATTAAAATCAAAAAGACACAGCCACCCCAAAGTTTGGGACGCCTCTGTTTACAAGAACCTCGTTTACCGTACAAGTTCAGTATCACAGAAAGTGAAAAATGGATAAAGAACATGTGGTACTTACGTACAATGCAGTATCACTCAACAATGAAATCTATGTCATCAGGCCCGTAGCAGCATAATGAGTGGATTCAGGTACGATGATTCTAACTGAAATAAGTCACACAGAAAAAGAAACATCATAAGATATCACTAATACACGGAATGTAAACTTGGCTACAAAGGAACTGAATTCCAAAACAGAACAGGGTCTCAAATTTAGAAAACCAACTTATGCTTACTTAAGGGGAAAGGTGAGTTGGGGTGCTGCATAAAACCAGAGATTGAAATGAGCACAGATAAAGTTCCTTAAGCCAAATATGGAATAGACAAGAGCTACTCCTTGCTCAAAGAAATGGACTCAACACTCCATATTAAACGCCTAAGAATGTACCTGACTAGTAAGTATCTTAAAACCTATGGATTGCTATGTCTCCAAAAGAGAATCAAGCGTGTGTACAGGGGCATAAAAGCAGCAGTGATAGGATTGGAGAGGTTCGGTGAGCAAATGAAGACCCTTTGAAGTCATATTGCATGGTACCCATTCCACGGGTCTCAACTGTACAGGTTTAAGGTATTCTTCCTTCAGCTAAAACATGCATGTGGAACCCAGAGTATGATCAACCGTGTGAATGGGAGACGTGTTCAAATATGTCTCAGTTTTCCTCCCCTGGTACTCGGGTGCAACATTCCAGACGCTTTACTAACACTCTCCACACTTGGAGAGTCAGCGCCTTTAACCTCCTGTTTGGCCCAGTTTGCAATTTCTGCGGAAGATGAACAGGAATAGGGAGAACCAATGAGAGACTAGCTGGAGGTGTCTGGACGGGCAAATTTAACTCTCATTTCCCAACAGGAAGAGGAAACAACCAAAGGCTCAGCGTGCCGTGCCAGAAACAGATTAGGGCCTGAAGCCATCCTGCGGTGTTGCGGCCAGCTCAAAAGAAAACGAGTTGAAGAAAGGAGCTCAGGGGCACTGTAATTCACAAACCTGCAGAGTTATAAATGACAGCTATCGTCCAAAAATATACTTAAGTAAGGCTGCCAAGAGGACTTGAAAGCGGGGCAGAATTGCAGGAAACCGATTTCAGGAGGTAGATTGGAATTGCAATGAAAGCATAGGAAAAGAGGCAGAACGTCCACAATGATGCACTTGGCCAAAAAGGGCGTATGCGTTTTTTCCTGAATATATTCAGGAAAAAACGCATACGCCCTTTTTGGCCAACCAAGCAAGCTTGCAATGGAAAACTGCACTACAATGAAGTTTCACTTCCCCCCGGTCAAAAGGGCCATCTGAAAAAAGTGTAAAATCCAGAAAGGCAGGACAGGCCATGGAGAACTGGGAGCCTTGTTATGCTGATGGGCGGTATGTAAATTGCCAACAGACACTCGGGAGAAGTGTATGGTGTTTCATGAAACATCTAAAAAACAAAGCAACAGAGCCTAGGGCACTTCCACTTATGGTCCTATAGCTTAGGGAAATTAAAATCAAAAAGACACAGCCACCCCAAAGTTTGGAACGGCTCTGTTTACAAGAACCTCGTTTACAGTACAAGTTCAACATCGCAGAAAGTGAAAAATGGATAAAGAAGTTGTGGTATTTACTTACAAAGCAATATCACTCAGCAATGAAATCTATGTCATCAGGCCCTTAGCAGCACAATGAGTGGATTCAGGTATGATGATTCTAACTGAAATAAGTCACACAGAAAAAGAAACATCATAAGATATCAGTAATACACGGAATGTAAACGTGGCTACACATGAACTGAATTACAGAACAGAACAGGGTCTCAAATTTAGAAAACAAACATATGCTTCCTTAAGGGTAAAGGTGAGTTGGGGTGCTGCATAAAACCAGAGATTGAAATGAGCACAGATAAAGTTCCTTAAGCCAAATATGGAATAGACAAGAGCTACTCCTTGCTCAACGAAATGGACTCGACACCCCATATTAAACGCCTAAGAATGTACCTGACTAGTAAGTATCTTAAAACCTATGGATTGCTATGTCTCCAAAAGAGAATCAAGCGTGTGTACAGGGGCATAAACGCAGCAGTGATAGGATTGGAGAGGTTCGGTGAGCAAATGAAGACCCTTTGAAGTCATATTGCATGGTACCCATTCCACGGGTTTCAACTACCCAGGTTTAAGGTATTCTTCCTTCAGATAAAACATGCATGTTGAACCCAGAGTATGATCAACCATGTGAACGGGAGATGTGTTCAAATATGTCTAAGTTTTCGTACCCTGGTACTCGGGTGCAACATTCCAGACGCTTTACTAACACTCTCCCCACTTGGAGAGTCAGTCCCCTTAACCTCCTGTTTGGCCCAGTTTGCAATTTCTGCGGAAGATGAACAGGAATAGCTAGAACCAATGAGAGACTAGCTGGAGGTGTCTGGACGGGCAAATTTAACTCTCATTTCCCACCAGGAAGAGGAATTAACCAAAGGCTCAGCGTGCCGTGCCGGAACCACATTAGGGCCTGAAGCCATCCTGCGGTGTTGCGGCCAGGTCACAAGAAAGTGAGTTGAAGAAAGGAGCTCAGGGGCACTGTAATTCACAGACCTGCAGAGTTATAAATGACAGCTATCGTCCAAAAAAATACTGAAGTAAGGCTGCCAAGAGGACTTGAAAGCGGGGCAGAATTGCAGGAAACCGACTTCAGGAGGTAGACTGGAATTGCTTTGAAAGCATAGGAAAAGAGGCAGAACGTCCACAATGATGCACTTGGCCAAAAAGGGCGTATGCGTTTTTTCCTGAATATATTCAGGAAAAAACGCATACGCCCTTTTTGGCCAACCAAGCAAGCTTGCAAAGGAAATCTGCACTACAATGAAGTCTCACTTCCCCCCGGTCAAAAGGGCCATCCGAAAAAAGCGTAAAATCCAGAAAGGCAGGACAGGCCATGGAGAACTGGGAGCCTTGTTATGCTGATGGGCGGGATGGAAATTGCCAACAGACACTAGGGAAAAGTGTGTGGTGTTGCCTGAAACATCTAAAAAACAAAGCAACAGAGCCTAGGGCACTTCCACTTATGGTCCTACAGCTTAGGGAAATTAAAATCAAAAAGACACAGCCACCCCAAAGTTTGGGACGCCTCTGTTTACAAGAACCTCGTTTACCGTACAAGTTCAATATCACAGAAAGTGAAAAATGGATAAAGAACTTGTGGTACTTACGTACAATGCAGTATCACTCAGCAATGAAATCTATGTCATCAGGCCCGTAGCAGCATAATGAGTGGATTCAGGTACGATGATTCTAACTGAAATAAGTCACACAGAAAAAGAAACATCATAAGATATCACTAATACACGGAATGTAAACTTGGCTACACAGGAACTGAATTCCAAAACAGAACAGGGTCTCAAATTTAGAAAACCAACTTATGCTTGCTTAAGAGGAAAGGTGAGTTGGGGTGCTGCATAAAACCAGAGATTGAAATGAGCACAGATAAAGTTCCTTAAGCCAAATATGGAATAGACAAGAGCTACTCCTTGCTCAATGAAATGGACTCAACACCGCATATTAAACGCCTAAGAATGTACCTGACTAGAAAGTATCTTAAAACCTATGGATTGCTATGTCTCCGAAAGACAATCAAGCATGTGTAAAGGGGCATAAACGCAGCAGTGATAGGATTGGAGAGGTTCGGTGAGCAAATGAAGACCCTTTGAAGTCATATTGCATGGTACCCCTTACATGGGTCTCAACTCTCCAGGTTTAAGGTATTCTTCCTTCAGCTAAAACATGCATGTGGAACCCAGAGTATGATCAACCATGTGATCGGGAGACGTGTTCAAATATGTCTCAGTTTTCGTACCCTGGTACTCGGGTGCATCATTCCAGACGCTTTACTAACACTCTCCCGACTTGGAGAGTCATTCACTTTAACCTCCTGTTTGGCCCAGTTTGCAATTTGTGCGGAAGATGAACAGGAATAGCGAGAACCAATGAGAGACTAGCTGGAGGTGTCTGGACGGGCAAATTTAACTCTCATTTCCCACCAGGAAGAGGAATTAACCAAAGGCTCAGCGTGCCGTGCCTGAACCAGATTAGGGCCTGAAGCCATCCTGTGGTGTTGCGGCCAGCTCACAAGAAAGCGAGTTGAAGAAAGGAGCTCAGGGGCACTGTAATTCACAAACCTGCAGAGTTATAAATGACAGCTATCGTCCAAAAATATACTGAAGTAAGGCTGCCAAGAGGACTTGAAAGCGGGGCAGAATTGCAGGAAACCGATTTCAGGAAGTAGACTGGAATTGCATTGAAAGCATAGGAAAAGAGGCAGAGCGTCCACAATGATGCACTTGGCCAAAAAGGGCGTATGCGTTTTTTCCTGAATATATTCAGGAAAAAACGCATACGCCCTTTTTGGCCAACCAAGCAAGCTTGCAAAGGAAATCTGCACTACAATGAAGTCTCACTTCCCCCCGGTGAAACGGGCCACCTGAAAAAAGCGTAAAATCCAGAAAGGCAGGACAGGCCATGGAGAACTGGGAGCCTTGTTATGCTGATGGGCGGGATGGAAATTGCCAACAGACACTCGGGAGAAGTGTATGGTGTTTCCTGAAACATTTAAAAAACAAAGCAACAGAGCCTAGGGCACTTCCACTTATGGTCCTATAGCTTAGGGAAATTAAAATCAAAAAGACACAGCCACCCCAAAGTTTGGGACGCCTCTGTTTACAAGAACCTCGTTTACCGTACAAGTTCAGTATCACAGAAAGTGAAAAATGGATAAAGAACATGTGGTACTTACGTACAATGCAGTATCACTCAACAATGAAATCTATGTCATCAGGCCCGTAGCAGCATAATGAGTGGATTCAGGTACGATGATTCTAACTGAAATAAGTCACACAGAAAAAGAAACATCATAAGATATCACTAATACACGGAATGTAAACTTGGCTACAAAGGAACTGAATTCCAAAACAGAACAGGGTCTCAAATTTAGAAAACCAACTTATGCTTGCTTAAGGGGAAAGGTGAGTTGGGGTGCTGCATAAAACCAGAGATTGAAATGAGCACAGATAAAGTTCCTTAAGCCAAGTATGGAATAGACAAGAGCTACTCCTTGCTCAACGAAATGGACTCAACACCCCATATTAAACGCCTAAGAATGTACCTGACTAGAAAGTATCTTAAAACCTATGGATTGCTATGTCTCCGAAAGAGAATCAAGCATGTGTACAGGGGCATAAATGCAGCAGTGATAGGATTGGAGAGGTTCGGTGAGCAAATGAAGACCCTTTGAAGTCATATTGCATGGTACCCATTCCACGGGTTTCAACTACCCAAGTTTAAGGTATTCTTCCTTCAGCTAAAACATGCATGTGGAACCCGGAGTATGATCAACCATGTGATCGGGAGACGTGTTCAAATATGTCTCAGTTTTCCTCCCCTGGTACTCTTGTGCAACATTCCAGACGCTTTACTAACACTCTCCACACTTGGAGAGTCAGCGCCTTTAACCTCCTGTTTGGCCCAGTTTGCAATTTCTGCGGAAGATGAACAGGAATAGGGAGAACCAATGAGAGACTAGCTGGAGGTGTCTGGACGCGCAAATTTAACTCTCATTTCCCACCAGGAAGAGGAAATAACCAAAGGCTCAGCGTGCCGTGCCTGAACCAGATTAGGGCCTGAAGCCATCCTGTGGTGTTGCGGCCAGCTCACAAGAAAGCGAGTTGAAGAAAGGAGCTCAGGGGCACTGTAATTCACAAACCTGCAGAGTTATAAATGACAGCTATCGTCCAAAAATATACTGAAGTAAGGCTGCCAAGAGGACTTGAAAGCGGGGCAGAATTGCAGGAAACCGATTTCAGGAAGTAGACTGGAATTGCATTGAAAGCATAGGAAAAGAGGCAGAGCGTCCACAATGATGCACTTGGCCAAAAAGGGCATATGCGTTTTTTCCTGAATATATTCAGGAAAAAACGCATACGCCCTTTTTGGCCAACCAAGCAAGATTGCAAAGGAAATCTGCACTACAATGAAGTCTCACTTCCCCCCGGTGAAACGGGCCACCTGAAAAAAGCGTAAAATCCAGAAAGGCAGGACAGGCCATGGAGAACTGGGAGCCTTGTTATGCTGATGGGCGGGATGTAAATTGCCAACAGACACTGGGGAGAAGTGTATGGTGTTTCCTGAAACATCTAAAAAACAAAGCAACAGAGCCTAGGGCACTTCCACTTATGGTCCTATAGCTTAGGGAAATTAAAATCAAAAAGACACAGCCACCCCAAAGTTTGGGACGCCTCTGTTTACAAGAACCTCGTTTACCGTACAAGTTCAGTATCACAGAAAGTGAAAAATGGATAAAGAACATGTGGTACTTACGTACAATGCAGTATCACTCAACAATGAAATCTATGTCATCAGGCCCATAGCAGCATAATGAGTGGATTCAGGTACGATGATTCTAACTGAAATAAGTCACACAGAAAAAGAAACATCATAAGATATCACTAATACACAGAATGTAAACATGGCTACAAAGGAACTGAATTCCAAAACAGAACAGGGTCTCAAATTTAGAAAACCAACTTATGCTTGCTTAAGGGGAAAGGTGAGTTGGGGTGCTGCATAAAACCAGAGATTGAAATGAGCACAGATAAAGTTCCTTAAGCCAAATATGGAATAGACAAGAGCTACTCCTTGCTCAACGAAATGGACTCAACACCGCATATTAAACGCCTAAGAATGTACCTGACTAGAAAGTATCTTAAACCTATGGATTGGTATGTCTCTAAAAGAGAATCAAGCATGTGTACAGGGGCATAAACACAGCAGTGATAGGATTGGAGAGGTTCGGTGAGCAAATGAAGACCCTTTGAAGTCATATTGCATGGTACCCATTCCACGGGTTTCAACTACCCAGGTTTAAGGTATTCTTCCTTCAGCTAAAACATGCATGTGGAACCCAGAGTATGATCAACCATGTGATCGGGAGACGTGTTCAAATATGTCTCACTTTTTGTACCCTGGTACTCGGGTGCAACATTCCAGATGCTTTACTAACACTCTCCCGACTTGGAGAGTCATTCCCTTTAACCTCCTGTTTGGCCCAGTTTGCAATTTCTGCGGAAGATGAACAGGAATAGGGAGAACCAATGAGAGACTAGCTGGAGGTGTCTGGACGGGCAAATTTAACTCTCATTTCCCACCAGGAAGAGGAATTAACCAAAGGCTCAGCGTGCCGTGCCGGAACCAGATTAGGGCCTGAAGCCATCCTGCTGTGTTGCGGCCAGGTCACAAGAAAGCGAGTTGAAGAAAGGAGCTCAGGGGCACTGTAATTCACAAACCTGCAGAGTTACAAATGACAGCTATCGTCCAAAAATATACTGAAGTAAGGCTGCCAAGAGGACTTGAAAGCGGGGCAGAATTGCAGGAAACCGATTTCAGGAGGTAGACTGGAATTGCATTGAAAGCATAGGAAAAGAGGCAGAACGTCCACAATGATGCACTTGGCCAAAATGGGCGTATGCGTTTTTTCCTGAATATATTCAGGAAAAAACGCATACGCCCTTTTTGGCCAACCAAGCAAGCTTGCAAAGGAAATCTGCACTACAATGAAGTCTCACTTCCCCCCGTTAAATGAGCCATCTGAAAAAAGCGTAAAATCCAGAAAGGCAGGACAGGCCATGGAGAACTGGGAGCCTTGTTATGCTGATGGGCGGGATGGAAATTGCCAACAGACACTCGGGAGAAGTGTATGGTGTTTCCTGAAACATCTAAAAAACAAAGCAACAGAGCCTAGGGCACTTCCACTTATGGTCCTATAGCTTAGGGAAATTAAAATCAAAAAGACACAGCCACCCCAAAGTTTGGGACGCCTCTGTTTACAAGAACCTCGTTTACAGTACAAGTTCAGTATCACAGAAATTGAAAAATGGATAAAGAACATGTGGTACTTACGTACAATGCAGTATCACTCAACAATGAAATCTATGTCATCAGGCCCATAGCAGCATAATGAGTGGATTCAGGTACGATGATTCTAACTGAAATAAGTCACACAGAAAAAGAAACATCATAAGATATCAGTCATACACGGAATGTAAACTTGGCTATACAGGAACTGAATTCCAAAACAGAACAGGGTCTCAAATTTAGAAAACCAACTTATGCTTGCTTAAGGGGAAAGGTGAGTTGGGGTGCTGCATAAAACCAGAGATTGAAATGAGCACAGATAAAGTTCCTTAAGCCAAATATGGAATAGACAAGAGCTACTCCTTGCTCAACGAAATGGACTCAACATCGCATATTAAACGTCTAAGAATGTACCTGACTAGAAATTATCTTAAAACCTATGGATTGCTATGTCTCCGAAAGAGAATCAAGCATGTGTACAGGGGCATAAACGCAGCAGTGATAGGATTGGAGAGGTTCGGTGAGCAAATGAAGACCCTTTGAAGTCATATTGCATGGTACCCATTCCACGGGTTTCAACTACCCAGGTTTAAGGTATTCTTCCTTCAGCTAAAACATGCATGTGGAACCCAGAGTATGATCAACCATGTGATCGGGAGACGTGTTCAAATATGTCTCACTTTTTGTACCCTGGTACTCGAGTGCAACATTCCAGACGCTTTACTAACACTCTCCCGACTTGGAGAGTCATTCCCTTTAACCTCCTGTTTGGCCCAGTTTGCAATTTCTGCGGAAGATGAACAGGAATAGCGAGAACCAATGAGAGACTAGCTGGAGGTGTCTGGACGGGCAAATTTAACTCTCATTTCCCAACAGTAAGAGGAAATAACCAAAGGCTCAGCGTGCCGTGCCGGGACCAGGTTAGGGCCTGAAGCCATCCTGTGGTGTTGCGGCCAGCTCACAAGAAAGTGAGTTGAAGAAAGGAGCTCAGGGGCACTGTAATTCACAGACCTGCAGAGTTATAAATGACAGCTATCGTCCAAAAATATACTGAAGTAAGGCTGCCAAGAGGACTTGAAAGCGGGGCAGAATTGCAGGAAACCGACCTCAGGAGGTAGACTGGAATTGCTTTGAAAGTATATGAAAAGAGGCAGAACGTCCACAATGATGCACTTGGCCAAAAAGGGCGTATGCGTTTTTTCCTGAATATATTCAGGAAAAAACGCATACGCCCTTTTTGGCCAACCAAGCAAGCTTGCAAAGGAAATCGGCACTACAATGAAGTCTCACTTCCCCCCGGTCAAAAGGGCCATCTGAAAAAAGTGTAAAATCCAGAAAGGCAGGACAGGCCATGGAGAACTGGGAGCCTTGTTATGCTGATGGGCGGGATGGAAATTGCCAACAGACACTCGGGAGAAGTGTGTGGTGTTTCCTGACACATCTAAAAAACAAAGCAACAGAGCCTAGGGCACTTCCACTTATGGTCCTATAGCTTAGGGAAATTAAAATCAAAAAGACACAGCCACCCCAAAGTTTGGGACGCCTCTGTTTACAAGAACCTCGTTTACCGTACAAGTTCAATATCACAGAAAGTGAAAAATGGATAAAGAACTTGTGGTACTTACGTACAATGCAGTATCACTCAAACCAACTTATGCTTGCTTAAGGGGAAAGGTGAGTTGGGGTGCTGCATAAAACCAGAGATTGAAATGAGCACAGATAAAGTTCCTTAAGCCAAATATGGAATAGACAAGAGCTACTCCTTGCTCAACGAAATGGACTCAACACCGCATATTAAACGCCTAAGAATGTACCTGACTAGAAAGTATCTTAAAACCTATGGATTGCTATGTCTCCGAAAGAGAATCAAGCATGTGTACAGGGGCATAAACGCAGCAGTGATAGGAAAGGAGAGGTTCGGTGAGCAAATGAAGACCCTTTGAAGTCATATTGCATGGTACCCATTCCACGGGTCTCAACTCTCCAGGTTTAAGGTATTCTTCCTTCAGCTAAAACATGCATGTGGAACCCAGAGTATGATCAACCGTGTGAACGGGAGACGTGTTCAAATATGTCTCAGTTTTCCTCCCCTGGTACTAGGGTGCAACATTCCAGATGCTTTACTAACACTCTCCCCACTTGGAGAGTCAGTCCCTTTAACCTCCTGTTTGGCCCAGTTTGCAATTTCTGCGGAAGATGAACAGGAATAGCGAGAACCAATGAGAGACTAGCTGGAGGTTTCTGGACGGGCAAATTTAACTCTCATTTCCCACCAGGAAGAGGAATTAACCAAAGGCTCAGCGTACCGTGCCGGAACCAGATTAGGGCCTGAAGCCATCCTGCGGTGTTGAAGCCAGGTCACAAGAAAGCGAGTTGAAGAAAGGAGCTCAGGGGCACTGTAATTCACAAACCTGCAGAGTTATAAATGACAGCTATCGTCCAAAAATATACTGAAGTAAGGCTGCCAAGAGGACTTGAAAGCGGGGCAGAATTGCAGGAAACCGATTTCAGGAGGTAGACTGGAATTGCATTGAAAGCATAGGAAAAGAGGCAGAACGTCCACAATGATGCACTTGGCCAAAAAGGGCGTATGCGTTTTTTCCTGAATATATTCAGGAAAAAACGCATATGCCCTTTTTGGCCAACCAAGCAATCTTGCAAATGAAATCTGCACTACAATGAAGTCGCACTTCCCCCCGGTCAAAAGGGCCATCTGAAAAAAGTGTAAAATCCAGAAAGGCAGGACAGGCCATGGAGAACTGGGAGCCTTGTTATGCTGATGGGCGGGATATAAATTGCCAACAGACACTGGGGAGAAGTGTATGGTGTTTCCTGAAACATCTAAAAAACAAAGCAACAGAGCCTAGGGCACTTCCACTTATGGTCCTATAGCTTAGGGAAATTAAAATCAAAAAGACACAGCCACCCCAAAGTTTGGGACGCCTCTGTTTACAAGAACCTCGTTTACAGTACAAGTTCAATATCACAGAAAGTGAAAAATGGTTAAAGAAATTGTGGTACTTACGTACAATGCAGTATCACTCAGCAATGAAATCTATCTCATCAGGCCCATAGCAGCATAATGAGTGGATTCATGTACGATGATTCTAACGGAAATAAGTCACACAGAAAAAGAAACATCATAAGATATCACTAATACACGGATGTAAACTTGGCTACACAGGAACTGAATTCCAAAACAGAACAGGGTCTCAAGTTTAGAAAACCAACTTATGCTTGCTTAAGGGGAAAGGTGAGTTGGGGTGCTGCATAAAACCAGAGATTGAAATGAGCACAGATAAAGTTCCTTAAGCCAAATATGGAATAGACAAGAGCTACTCCTTGCTCAACGAAATGGACTCAACACCCCATATTAAACGCCTAAGAATGTACCTGACTAGTAAGTATCTTAAAACCTATGGATTGCTATGTCTCCAAAAGAGAATCAAGCGTGTGTACAGGGGCATAAACGCAGCAGTGATAGGATTGGAGAGGTTCGGTGAGCAAATGAAGACCCTTTGAAGTCATATTGCATTGTACCCATTCCACGGGTCTCAACTCTCCAGGTTTAAGGTATTCTTCCTTCAGCTAAAAAATGCATGTGGAACCCAGAGTATGATCAACCGTGTGAACGGGAGACGTGTTCAAATATGTCTCAGTTTTCCTCCCCTGGTACTCGGGTGCAACATCCAGACGCTTTACTAACACTCTCCCCACTTGGAAAGTCAGCGCCTTTAACCTCCTGTTTGACCCAGTTTGTAATTTCTGCGGAAGATGAACAGGAATAGGGAGAACCAATGAGAGACTAGCTGGAGGTGTCTGGACAGGCAAATTTAACTCTCATTTCCCACCAGGAAGAGGAAATAACCAAAAGCTCAACGTGCCATGCCAGAACCAGATTAGGGCCTGAAGCCATTCTGCTGTGTTGCGGCCAGCTCACAAGAAAGCGAGTTGAAGAAAGGAGCTCAGGGGCACTGTAATTCACAAACCTGCAGAGTTATAAATGACAGCTATCATCCAAAAATATACTGAAGTAAGGCTGCCAAGAGGACTTGAAAGCGGGGCAGAATTGCAGGAAACTGATTTCAGGAGGTAGACTGGAATTGCATTGAAAGCATAGGAAAAGAGGCAGAACGTCCACAATGATGCACTTGGCCAAAAAGGGCGTATGCGTTTTTTTCCTGAATATATTCAGGAAAAAACGCATACGCCCTTTTTGGCCAACCAAGCAAGCTTGCAAAGGAAATCTGCACTACAATGAAGTCTCACTTCCCCCCGGTCAAAAGGGCCATCTGAAAAAAGTGTAAAATCCAGAAAGGCAGGACAGGCCATGGAGAACTGGGAGCCTTGTTATGCTGATGGGCGGGATGTAAATTGCCAACAGACACTCTGGAGAAGTGTATGGTGTTTCCTGAAACATCTAAAAAACAAAGCAACAGAGCCTAGGGCACTTCCACTTATGGTCCTATAGCTTAGGGAAATTAAAATCAAAAAGACACAGCCACCCCAAAGTTTGGGACGCCTCTGTTTACAAACCTCGTTTACCGTACAAGTTCAATATCACAGAAAGTGAAAAATGGATAAAGAACTTGTGGAACTTACGTACAATGCAGTATCACTCAGCAATGAAATCTATGTCATCAGGCCTGTAGCAGCATAATGAGTGGATTCAGGTAAAATGATTCTAACTGAAATAAGTCACACAGAAAAAGAAACATCATAAGATATCAGTAATACACGGAAGGTAAACTTGGCTACACAGGAACTGAATTACAGAACAGAACAGGGTCTCAAATTTAGAAAACCAACTTATGCTTGCTGAAGGGTAAAGGTGAGTTGGGGTGCTGCATAAAACCAGAGATTGAAATGAGCACAGATAAAGTTCCTTAAGCCAAATATGGAATAGACAAGAGCTACTCCTTGCTAACGAAATGGACTCAACACCCCATATTAAACGCCTAAGAATGTACCTGACTAGTAAGTGTCTTAAAACCTATGGATTGCTATGTCTCCGAAAGAGAATCAAGCATGTGTACAGGGGCATAAACGCAGCAGTGATAGGATTGGAGAGGTTCGGTGAGCAAATGAAGACCCTTTGAAGTCATATTGCATGGTACCCATTCCATGGGTTTCAACTACCCAGGTTTAAGGTATTCTTCCTTTAGCTAAAACATGCATGTGGAACCTAGAGCATGATCAACCATGTGATCGGGAGACGTGTTCAAATATGTCTCAATTTTCGTACCTGGTACTCGGGTGCAACATTCCAGACGCTTTACTAACACTCTCCCGACTTGGAGAGTCAGCCCCTTTAACCTCCTGTTTGGCCCAGTTTGCAATTTCTGCGGAAGATGAACAGGAATAGCGAGAACCAATGAGAGACTACCTGGAGGTGTCTGGACGGGCAAATTTAACTCTCATTTCCCACCAGGAAGAGCAATTAACCAAAGGCTCAGCGTGCGTTGCCGGAACCAGATTAGGGCCTGAAGCCATCCTGCGGTGTTGCGGCCAGCTCACAAGAAAGCGAGTTGAAGAAAGGAGCTCAGGGGCACTGTAATTCACAAACCTGCAGAGTTATAAATGACAGCTATCGTCCAAAAATATACTGAAGTAAGGCTGCCAAGAGGACTTGAAAGCGGGGCAGAATTGCAGGAAACCGATTTCATGAGGTAGACTGGAATTGCATTGAAAGCATAGGAAAAGAGGCAGAACGTCCACAATGATGCACTTGGCCAAAAAGGGCGTATGCGTTTTTTCCTGAATATATTCAGGAAAAAACGCATACGCCCTTTTTGGCCAACCAAGCAAACTTGCAAAGGAAATCTGCACTAAAATGAAGTCTCACTTCCCCCCGGTCAAAAGGGCCATCTGAAAAAAGTGTAAAATCCAGAAAGGCAGGACAGGCCATGGAGAACTGGGAGCCTTGTTATGCTGATGGGCGGGATGTAAATTGCCAACAGACAATCGGGAGAATTGTATGGTGTTTCCTGAAACATCTAAGAAACAAAGCAACAGAGCCTAGGGCACTTCCACTTATGGTCCTATAGCTTAGGAATATTAAAATCAAAAAGACACAGCCACCCCAAAGTTTGGGATGCCTCTGTTTACAAGAACCTCGTTTACAGTACAAGTTCAACATTGCAGAAAGTGAAAAATGGATAAAGAATTTGTGGTATTTACTTACAAAGCAATATCACTCAGCAATGAAATCTATGTCATCAGGCCCTTAGCAGCACAATGAGTGGATTCAGGTATGATGATTGTAACTGAAATAAGTCACACAGAAAAAGAAACATCATAAGATATCAGTAATACACGGAATGTAAACTTGGCTACACAGGAACTGAATTACAGAACAGAACAGGGTCTCAAATTTAGAAAACCAACTTATGCTTGCTTAAGGGGAAAGGTGAGTTGGGGTGCTGCATAAAACCAGAGATTGAAATGAGCACAGATAAAGTTCCTTAAGCCAAATATGGAATAGACAAGAGCTACTCCTTGCTAACAAAATGGACTCAACACCCCATATTAAACGCCTAAGAATGTACCTGACTAGTAAGTGTCTTAAAACCTATGGATTGCTATGTCTCCAAAGAAAATCAAGCATGTGTACATGGGCATAAACGCAGCAGTGATAGGATTGGAGAGGTTCGGTGAGCAAATGAAGACCCTTTGAAGTCATATTGCATGGTACCCATTACATGGGTCTCAACTCTCCAGGTTTAAGGTATTCTTCCTTCAGCTAAAACATGCATGTGGAACCCAGAGTATGATCAACCATGTGAACGGGAGACGTGTTCAAATATGTCTCAGTTTTCGTACCCTGGTACTCGGGTGCAACATTCCAGACGCTTTACTAACACTCTCCCCACTTGGAGAGTCAGCGCCTTTAACCTCCTGTTTGGCCCAGTTTGCAATTTCTGCGGAAGATGAACAGGAATAGGGAGAACCAATGAGAGACTAGCTGGAGGTGTCTGGACGCGCAAATTTAACTCTCATTTCCCACCAGGAAGAGCAATTAACCAAAGGCTCAGCGTGCCGTGCCGGAACCAGATTAGGGCCTGAAGCCATCCTGCGGTGCTGCGGCCAGCTCACAAGAAAGCGAGTTGAAGAAAGGAGCTCAGGGGCACTGTAATTCACAAACCTGCAGAGTTATAAATGACAGCTATCGTCCAAAAATATACTGAAGTAAGGCTGCCAAGAGGACTTGAAAGCGGGGCAGAATTGCAGGAAACCGATTTCAGGAGGTAGACTGGAATTGCATTGAAAGCATAGGAAAAGAGGCAGAACGTCCACAATGATGCACTTGGCCAAAAAGGGCGTATGCGTTTTTTCCTGAATATATTCAGGAAAAAACGCATACGCCCTTTTTGGCCAACAAAGCAAGCTTGCAAAGGAAATCTGCACTACAATGAAGTCTCACTTCCCCCCGGTCAAAAGGGCCATCTGAAAAAAGTGTAAAATCCAGAAAGGCAGGACAGGCCATGGAGAACTGGGAGCCTTGTTATGCTGATGGGCGGGATGTAAATTGCCAACAGACACTCCGGAGAAGTGTATGGTGTTTCCTGAAACATCTAAAAAACAAAGCAACAGAGCCTAGGGCACTTCCACTTATGGTCCTATAGCTTAGGAAAATTAAAATCAAAAAGACACAGCCACCCCAAAGTTTGGAACAGCTCTGTTTACAAGAACCTCGTTTACAGTACAAGTTCAACATCGCAGAAAGTGAAAAATGGATAAAGAAGTTGTGGTATTTACTTACAAAGCAATATCACTCAGCAATGAAATCTATGTCATCAGGCCCTTAGCAGCACAATGAGTGGATTCAGGTATGATGATTCTAACTGAAATAAGTCACACAGAAAAAGAAACATCATAAGATATCAGTAATACACGGAATGTAAACTTGGCTACACAGGAACTGAATTACAGAACAGAACAGGGTCTCAAATTTAGAAAACCAACTTATGCTTGCTTAAGGGGAAAGGTGAGTTGGGGTGCTGCATAAAACCAGAGATTGAAATGAGCACAGATAAAGTTCCTTAAGCCAAATATGGAATAGACAAGAGCTACTCCTTGCTCAACGAAATGGACCCAACACCGCATATTAAACGTCTAAGAATGTACCTGACTAGTAAGTATCTTAAAACCTATGGAATGCTATGTCTCCGAAAGAGAATCAATCATGTGTACAGGGACATAAACGCAGCAGTGATAGGATTGGAGAGGTTCGGTGAGCAAATGAAGACTCTTTGAAGTCATATTGCATGGTACCCATTCCACGGGTCTCAACTCTCCAGGTTTAAGGTATTCTTCCTTCAGCTAAACATGCATGTGGACCCCAGAGTATGATCAACCATGTGAACGGCAGACGTGTTCAAATATGTCTCAGTTTTCGTACCCTGGTACTCGGGTGCAACATTCCAGACGCTTTACTAACACTCTCCCCACTTGGAGAGTCAGCGCCTTTAACCTCCTGTTTGGCCCAGTTTGCAATTTCTGCGGAAGATGAACAGGAATAGCGAGAACCAATGAGAGACTAGCTGGAGGTGTCTGGACGGGCAAATTTAACTCTCATTTCCCACCAGGAAGAGGAATTAACCAAAGGCTCAGCGTGCTGTTCCGGAACCAGATTAGGGCCTGAAGCCATTCTGCGGTGTTGCGGCCAGCTCAAAAGAAAGCGAGTTGAAGAAAGGAGCTCAGGGGCACTGTAATTCACAAACCTGCAGAGTTATAAATAACAGCTATCGTCCAAAAATATACTGAAGTAAGGCTGCCAAGAGGACTTGAAAGCGGGGCAGAATTGCAGGAAACCGATTTCAGGAGGTAGACTGGAATTGCATTGAAAGCATAGGAAAAGAGGCAGAACGTCCACAATGATGCACTTGGCCAAAAAGGGCGTATGCGTTTTTTCCTGAATATATTCAGGAAAAAACGCATACGCCCTTTTTGGCCAACCAAGCAAGCTTGCAAAGGAAATCTGCACTACAATGAAGTCTCACTTCGCCCCGGTCAAAAGGGCCATCTGAAAAAAGTGTAAAATCCAGAAAGGCAGGACAGGCCATGGAGAACTGGGAGCCTTGTTATGCTGATGGGCGGGATGTAAATTGCCAACAGACACTCGGGAGAAGTGTATGGTGTTTCCTGAAACATCTAAAAAACAAAGCAACAGAGACTAGGGCACTTCCACTTATGGTCCTATAGCTTAGGAAAATTAAAATCAAAAAGACACAGCCACCCCAAAGTTTGGAACAGCTCTGTTTACAAGAACCTCGTTTACAGTACAAGTTCAACATCGCAGAAAGTGAAAAATGGATAAAGAAGTTGTGGTATTTACTTACAAAGCAATATCACTCAGCAATGAAATCTATGTCATCAGGCCCTTAGCAGCACAATGAGTGGATTCAGGTATGATGATTCTAACTGAAATAAGTCACACAGAAAAAGAAACATCATAAGATATCAGTAATACACGGAATGTAAACTTGGCTACACAGGAATTGAATTCCAAAACAGAACAGGGTCTCAAATTTAGAAAACCAACTTATGCTTGCTTAAGGGGAAAGGTGAGTTGGGGTGCTGCATAAAACCAGAGATTGAAATGAGCACAGATAAAGTTCCTTAAGCCAAATACGTAATAGACAAGAGCTACTCCTTGCTCAATGAAATGGACTCAACACCGCATATTAAACGCCTAAGAATGTACCTGACTAGTAAGTGTCTTAAAACCTATGGATTGCTATGTCTCCGAAAGAGAATCAAGCATGTGTACAGGGGCATAAACGCAGCAGTGATAGGATTGGAGAGGTTTGGTGAGCAAATGAAGACTCTTTGAAGTCATATTGCATGGTACCCATTCCACGGGTCTCAACTCTCCAGGTTTAAGTTATTCTTCCTTCAGCTAAACATGCATGTGGACCCCAGAGTATGATCAACCATGTGAACGGCAGACGTGTTCAAATATGTCTCAGTTTTCGTACCCTGGTACTCGGGTGCAACATTCCAGACGCTTTACTAACACTCTCCCCACTTGGAGAGTCAGCGCCTTTAACCTCCTGTTTGGCCCAGTTTGCAATTTCTGCGGAAGATGAACAGGAATAGCAAGAACCAATGAGAGACTAGCTGGAGGTGTCTGGACGGGCAAATTTAACTCTCATTTCCCACCAGGAAGAGGAAATAACCAAAGGCTCAGCGTGCCGTGCCGGAACCAGATTAGGGCCTGAAGCCATCCTGCGGTGTTGCGGCCAGCTCACAAGAAAGCGAGTTGAAGAAAGGAGCTCAGGGGCACTGTAATTCACAAACCTGCAGAGTTATAAATGACAGCTATCGTCCAAAAATATACTGAAGTAAGGCTGCCAAGAGGACTTGAAAGCGGGGCAGAATTGCAGGAAACCGATTTCAGGAGGTAGACTGGAATTGCATTGAAAGCATAGGAAAAGAGGCAGAACGTCCACAATGATGCACTTGGCCAAAAAGGGCGTATGCGTTTTTTCCTGAATATATTCAGGAAAAAACGCATACGCCCTTTTTGGCCAACCAAGCAAGCTTGCAAAGGAAATCTGCACTACAATGAAGTCTCACTTCCCCCCGGTCAAAAGGGCCATCTGAAAAAAGTGTAAAATCCAGAAAGGCAGGACAGGCCATGGAGAACTGGGAGCCTTGTTATGCTGATGGGCGGGATGTAAATTGCCAACAGACACTCGGGAGAAGTGTATGGTGTTTCCTGAAACATCTAAAAAACAAAGCAACAGAGCCTAGGGCACTTCCACTTATGGTCCTATAGCTTAGGAAAATTAAAATCAAAAAGACACAGCCACCCCAAAGTTTGGAACGGCTCTGTTTACAAGAACCTCGTTTACAGTACAAGTTCAACATCGCAGAAAGTGAAAAATGGATAAAGAAGTTGTGGTATTTACTTACAAAGCAATATCACTCAGCAATGAAATCTATGTCATCAGGCCCTTAGCAGCACAATGAATGGATTCAGGTATGATGATTGTAACTGAAATAAGTCACACAGAAAAAGAAACATCATAAGATATCACTAATACACGGAATGTAACCTTGGCTACACAGGAACTGAATTCCAAAACAGAACAGGGTCTCAAATTTAGAAAACCAACTTATGCTTGCTTAAGGGGAAAGGTGAGTTGGGGTGCTGCATAAAACCAGAGATTGAAATGAGCACAGATAAAGTTCCTTAAGCCAAATACGTAATAGACAAGAGCTACTCCTTGCTCAACGAAATGGACTCAACACCGCATATTAAACGCCTAAGAATGTACCTGACTAGTAAGTGTCTTAAAACCTATGGATTGCTATGTCTCCGAAAGAGAATCAAGCATGTGTACAGGGGCATAAACGCAGCAGTTATAGGATTGGAGAGGTTTGGTGAGCAAATGAAGACTCTTTGAAGTCATATTGCATGGTACCCATTCCACGGGTCTCAACTCTCCAGGTTTAAGGTATTCTTCCTTCAGCTAAACATGCATGTGGACCCCAGAGTATGATCAACCATGTGAACGGCAGACGTGTTCAAATATGTCTCAGTTTTCATACCCTGGTACTCGGGTGCAACATTCCAGACGCTTTACTAACACTCTCCCCACTTGGAGAGTCAGCGCCTTTAACCTCCTGTTTGGCCCAGTTTGCAATTTCTGCGGAAGATGAACAGGAATAGCGAGAACCAATGAGAGACTAGCTGGAGGTGTCTGGACGGGCAAATTTAACTCTCATTTCCCACCAGGAAGAGGAATTAACCAAAGGCTCAGCGTGCTGTTCCGGAACCAGATTAGGGCCTGAAGCCATTCTGCGGTGTTGCGGCCAGCTCAAAAGAAAGCGAGTTGAAGAAAGGAGCTCAGGGGCACTGTAATTCACAAACCTGCAGAGTTATAAATAACAGCTATCGTCCAAAAATATACTGAAGTAAGGCTGCCAAGAGGACTTGAAAGCGGGGCAGAATTGCAGGAAACCGATTTCAGGAGGTAGACTGGAATTGCATTGAAAGCATAGGAAAAGAGGCAGAACGTCCACAATGATGCACTTGGCCAAAAAGGGCGTATGCGTTTTTTCCTGAATATATTCAGGAAAAAACGCATACGCCCTTTTTGGCCAACCAAGCAAGCTTGCAAAGGAAATCTGCACTACAATGAAGTCTCACTTCGCCCCGGTCAAAAGGGCCATCTGAAAAAAGTGTAAAATCCAGAAAGGCAGGACAGGCCATGGAGAACTGGGAGCCTTGTTATGCTGATGGGCGGGATGTAAATTGCCAACAGACACTCGGGAGAAGTGTATGGTGTTTCCTGAAACATCTAAAAAACAAAGCAACAGAGACTAGGGCACTTCCACTTATGGTCCTATAGCTTAGGAAAATTAAAATCAAAAAGACACAGACACCCCAAAGTTTGGAACAGCTCTGTTTACAAGAACCTCGTTTACAGTACAAGTTCAACATCGCAGAAAGTGAAAAATGGATAAAGAAGTTGTGGTATTTACTTACAAAGCAATATCACTCAGCAATGAAATCTATGTCATCAGGCCCTTAGCAGCACAATGAGTGGATTCAGGTATGATGATTCTAACTGAAATAAGTCACACAGAAAAAGAAACATCATAAGATATCAGTAATACACGGAATGTAAACTTGGCTACACAGGAATTGAATTCCAAAACAGAACAGGGTCTCAAATTTAGAAAACCAACTTATGCTTGCTTAAGGGGAAAGGTGAGTTGGGGTGCTGCATAAAACCAGAGATTGAAATGAGCACAGATAAAGTTCCTTAAGCCAAATACGTAATAGACAAGAGCTACTCCTTGCTCAATGAAATGGACTCAACACCGCATATTAAACGCCTAAGAATGTACCTGACTAGTAAGTGTCTTAAAACCTATGGATTGCTATGTCTCCGAAAGAGAATCAAGCATGTGTACAGGGGCATAAACGCAGCAGTGATAGGATTGGAGACGTTTGGTGAGCAAATGAAGACTCTTTGAAGTCATATTGCATGGTACCCATTCCACGGGTCTCAACTCTCCAGGTTTAAGTTATTCTTCCTTCAGCTAAACATGCATGTGGACCCCAGAGTATGATCAACCATGTGAACGGCAGACGTGTTCAAATATGTCTCAGTTTTCGTACCCTGGTACTCGGGTGCAACATTCCAGACGCTTTACTAACACTCTCCCCACTTGGAGAGTCAGCGCCTTTAACCTCCTGTTTGGCCCAGTTTGCAATTTCTGCGGAAGATGAACAGGAATAGCGAGAACCAATGAGAGACTAGCTGGAGGTGTCTGGACGGGCAAATTTAACTCTCATTTCCCACCAGGAAGAGGAATTAACCAAAGGCTCAGCGTGCTGTGCCGGAACCAGATTAGGGCCTGAAGCCATCCTGCGGTGTTGCGGCCAGCTCACAAGAAAGCGAGTTGAAGAAAGGAGCTCAGGGGCACTGTAATTCACAAACCTGCAGAGTTATAAATAACAGCTATCGTCCAAAAATATACTGAAGTAAGGCTGCCAAGAGGACTTGAAAGCGGGGCAGAATTGCAGGAAACCGATTTCAGGAGGTAGACTGGAATTGCATTGAAAGCATAGGAAAAGAGGCAGAACGTCCACAATGATGCACTTGGCCAAAAAGGGCGTATGCGTTTTTTCCTGAATATATTCAGGAATATTTTCAGGAAAAATATATTCAGGAAAAAACGCATACGCCCTTTTTGGCCAACCAAGCAAGCTTGCAAAGGAAATCTGCACTACAATGAAGTCTCACTTCCCCCCGGTCAAAAGGGCCATCTGAAAAAAGTGTAAAATCCAGAAAGGCAGGACAGGCCATGGAGAACTGGGAGCCTTGTTATGCTGATGGGCGGGATGTAAATTGCCAACAGACACTCTGGAGAAGTGTATGGTGTTTCCTGAAACATCTAAAAAACAAAGCAACAGAGCCTAGGGCACTTCCACTTATGGTCCTATAGCTTAGGGAAATTAAAATCAAAAAGACACAGCCACCCCAAAGTTTGGGACGCCTCTGTTTACAAGAACCTCGTTTACCGTACAAGTTCAATATCACAGAAAGTGAAAAATGGATAAAGAACTTGTGGTACTAACGTACAATGCAGTATCACTCAGCAATGAAATCTATGTCATCAGGCCCGTAGCAGCACAATGAGTGGATTCAGGTATGATGATTCTAACTGAAATAAGTCACACAGAAAAAGAAACATCATAAGATATCACTAATACACGGAATGTAAACTTGGCTACACAGGAACTGAATTCCAAAACAGAACAGGGCCTCAAATTTAGAAAACCAACTTATGCTTGCTTAAAGGTAAAGGTGAGTTGGGGTGCTGCATAAAACCAGAGATTGAAATGAGCACAGATAAAGTTCCTTAAGCCAAATATGGAATAGACAAGAGCTACTCCTTGCTCAACGAAATGGACTCAACACCCCATATTAAACGCCTAATAAGGTACCTGACTAGTAAGTATCTTAAAACCTATGGATTGCTATGTCTCCAAAAGAGAATCAAGCATGTGTACAGGGGCATAAACGCAGCAGTGATAGGATTGGAGAGGTTCGGTGAGCAAATGAAGACCCTTTGAAGTCATATTGCATGGTCCCCATTACACGGGTCTCAACTCTCCAGGTTTAAGGTATTCTTCCTTCAGCTAAAACATGCATGTGGAACCCAGAGTATGATCAACCATGTGAACGGGAGACGTGTTCAAATATGTCTCAGTTTTCGTACCCTGGTACTCGGGTGCAACATTCCAGACGCTTTACTAACACTCTCCGCACTTGGAGAGTCAGCGCCTTTAACCTCCTGTTTGGCCCAGTTTGCAATTTCTGCGGAAGATGAACAGGAATAGGGAGAACCAATGAGAGACTAGCTGGAGGTGTCTGGATGGGCAAATTTAACTCTCATTTCCCACCAGGAAGAGGAAATAATGAAAGGCTCAGCGTGCCGTGCCACAACCAGATTAGGGCCTGAAGCCATCCTGCGGTGTTGCGGCCAGCTCACAAGAAAGTGAGTTGAAGAAAGGAGCTCAGGGGCACTGTAATGCACAAACCTGCAGAGTTATAAATGACAGCTATCGTCCAAAAATATACTGAAGTAAGGCTGCCAAGAGGACTTGAAAGCGGGGCAGAATTGCAGGAAACCGATTTCAGGAGGTAGACTGGAATTGCATTGAAAGCATAGGAAAAGAGGCAGAACGTCCACAATGATGCACTTGGCCAAAAAGGGCGTATGCGTTTTTTCCTGAATATATTCAGGAAAAAACACATACGCCCTTTTTGGCCAACCAAGCAAGCTTGCAAAGGAAATCTGCACTACAATGAAGTCTCACTTCCCCCCGGTCAAAAGGGCCATCTGAAAAAAGTGTAAAATCCAGAAAGGCAGGACAGGCCATGGAGAACTGGGAGCCTTGTTATGCTGATGGGTGGGATGTAAATTGCCAACAGACACTAGGGAGAAGTGTATGGTGTTTCCTGAAACATCTAAAAAACAAAGCAACAGAGCCTAGGGCACTTCCACTTATGGTCCTATAGCTTAGGGAAATTAAAATCAAAAAGACACAGCCACCCCAAAGATTGGGACGCCTCTGTTTACAAGAACCTCGTTTACCGTACAAGTTCAATATCACAGAAATTGAAAAATGGATAAAGAACTTGTGGTACTTACCTACAATGCAGTATCACTCAGCAATGAAATCTATGTCATCAGGCCCATAGCAGCATAATGAGTGGATTCAGGTACGATGATTCTAACTGAAATAAGTCACACAGAAAAAGAAACATCATAAGATATCACTAATACATGGAATGTGAACTTGTCTACACAGGAACTGAATTCCAAAACAGAACAGGGTCTCAAATTTAGAAAACTAACTTATGCTTGCTTAAGGGGAAAGGTGAGTTGGGGTGCTGCATAAAACCAGAGATGGAAATGAGCACAGATAAAGTTCCTTAAGCCAAATATGGAATAGACAAGAGCTACTCCTTGCTTAACGAAACGGACTCAACACTCCATATTAAACGCCTAAGAATGTACCTGACTAGTAAGTATCTTAAAACCTATGGATTGCTATGTCTCTAAAAGAGAATCAAGCATGTGTACAGGGGCATAAACGCAGCAGTGATAGGATTGGAGAGGTTCGGTGAGCAAATGAAGACCCTTTGAAGTCATATTGCATGGTACCCATTCCACGGGTTTCAACTACCCAGGTTTAAGGTATTCTTCCTTCAGCTAAAACATGCGTGTGGAACCTAGAGGATGATCAACCATGTGATCGGGAGACGTGCTCAAACATGTCTCAGTTTTCGTACCCTGGTACTCGGGTGCAACATTCCAGACGCTTTACTAACACTCTCCCGACTTGGAGAGTCAGTCCCTTTAACCTCCTGTTTGGCCCAGTTTGCAATTTCTACGGAAGATGAACAGCAATAGCGAGAACCAATGAGAGACTAGCTGGAGGTGTCTGGACGGGCAAATTTAACTCTCATTTCCCACTAGGAAGAGGAATTAACCAAAGGCTCAGCGTGCCGTGCCGGAACCAGATTAGGGCCTGAAGCCATCCTGCGGTGTTGCGGCCAGCTCACAAGAAAGCGAGTTGAAGAAAGGAGCTCAGGGGCACTGTAATGCACAAACCTGCAGAGTTATAAATGACAGCTATCGTCCAAAAATATACTGAAGTAAGGCTGCCAAGAGGACTTGAAAGCGGGGCAGAATTGCAGGAAACCGATTTCAGGAGGTAGACTGGAATTGCATTGAAAGCATAGGAAAAGAGGCAGAACGTCCACAATGATGCACTTGGCCAAAAAGGGCGTATGCGTTTTTTCCTGAATATATTCAGGAAAAAACGCATACGCCCTTTTTGGCCAACCAAGCAAGCTTGCAAAGGAAATCTGCACTACAATGAAGTCTCACTTCCCCCCGGTCAAAAGGGCCATCTGAAAAAAGTGTAAAATCCAGAAAGGCAGGACAGGCCATGGAGAACTGGGAGCCTTGTTATGCTGATGGGCGGGATGTAAATTGCCAACAGACACTCGGGAGAAGTGTATGGTGTTTCCTGAAACATCTAAAAAACAAAGCAACAGAGCCTAGGGCACTTCCACTTATGGTCCTATAGCTTAGGGAAATTAAAATCAAAAAGACACAGCCACCCCAAAGTTTGGGACGCCTCTGTTTACAAGAACCTCGTTTACCGTACAAGTTCAATATCACAGAAAGTGAAAAATGGATAAAGAACTTGTGGTACTTACGTACAATGCAGTATCACTCAGCAATGAAATCTATGTCATCAGGCCCATAGCAGCATAATGAGTGGATTCAGGTACGATGATTCTAACTGAAATAAGTCACACAGAAAAAGAAACATCATAAGATATCACTAACACACGGAATGTAAACTTGGCTACACAGGAACTGAATTACAGAACAGAACAGGGTCTCAAATTTAGAAAACCAACTTATGCTTGCTTAAGGGGAAAGGTGAGTTGGGGTGCTGCATAAAACCAGAGATTGAAATGAGCACAGATAAAGTTCCTTAAGCCAAATTTGGAATAGACAAGAGCTACTCCTTGCTCAATGAAATGGACTCAACACCGCATATTAAACGCCTAAGAATTTACCTGACTAATAAGTATCTTAAAACCTATGGATTGCTATGTCTCCGAAAGAGAATCAAGCATGTGTACAGGGGCATAAACGCAGCAGTGATAGGATTGGAGAGGTTCGGTGAGCAAATGAAAACCCTTTGAAATCATACTGCATGGTACCCATTCCACGGGTTTCAACTACCCAGGTTTAAGGTATTCTTCCTTCAGCTAAAACATGCATGTGGAACCTAGAGTATGATCAACCATGTGATCGGGAGACGTGTTCAAATATGTCTCAGTTTTCGTACCCTGGTACTCGGGTGCAACATTCCAGATGCTTTACTAACACTCTCCCGAGTTGGAGAGTCAGTCCCTTTAACCTCCTGTTTGCCCCAGTTTGCAATTTCTGTGGAAGATGAACAGGAATAGCGAGAACCAATGAGAGACTAGCTGGAGGTGTCTGGATGGGCAAATTTAACTCTCATTTCCCACCAGGAAGAGGAATTAACCAAAGGCTCAGCATGCCGTGCCAGAACCAGATTAGGGCCTGAAGCCATCCTGCGGTGTTGTGGCCAGGTCACAAGAAAGCGAGTTGAAGAAAGGAGCTCAGGGGCACTGTAATTCACAAACCTGCAGAGTTATAAATAACAGCTATCGTCCAAAAATATCCTGAAGTAAGGCTGCCAAGAGGACTTGAAAGCGGGGCAGAATTGCAGGAAACCGATTTCAGGAGGTAGACTGGAATTGCATTGAAAGCATAGGAAAAGAGGCAGAACGTCCACAATGATGCACTTGGCCAAAAAGGGCGTATGCGTTTTTTCCTGAATATATTCAGGAAAAAACGCATACGCCCTTTTTGGCCAACCAAGCAAGCTTGCAAAGGAAATCTGCACTACAATGAAGTCTCACTTCCCCCCGGTCAAAAGGGCCATCTGAAAAAAGTGTAAAATCCAAAAAGGCAGGACAGGCCATGGAGAACTGGGAGCCTTGTTATGCTGATGGGCGGGATGTAAATTGCCAACAGACACTCGGGAGAAGTGTATGGTGTTTCCTGAAACATCTAAACAACAAAGCAACAGAGCCTAGGGCACTTCCACTTATGGTCCTATAGCTTAGGGAAATTAAAATCAAAAAGACACAGCCACCCCAAAGATTGGGACGCCTCTGTTTACAAGAACCTCGTTTACTGTAGAAGTTCAATATCACAGAAAGTGAAAAATGGATAAAGAACTTGTGGTACTTACGTACAATGCAGTATCACTCAGCAATGAAATCTATGTCATCAGGCCCGTAGCAGCATAATGAGTGGATTCAGGTACGATGATTCTAACTGAAATAAGTCACACAGAAAAAGAAACATCATAAGATATCACTAATACACGGAATGTAAACTTGGCTACACAGGAACTGAATTCCAAAACAGAACAGGGTCTCAAATTTAGAAAACCAACTTATGCTTGCTTAAGGGGAAAGGTGAGTTGGGGTGCTGCATAAAACCAGAGATTGAAATGAGCACAGATAAAGTTCCTTAAGCCAAATATGGAATAGACAAGAGCTACTCCTCGCTCAACGAAATGGACTCAACACCCCATATTAAACGCCTAAGAATGTACCTGACTAGTAAGTATCTTAAAACATATGGATTGCTATGTCTCCAAAAGAGAATCAAGCGTGTGTACAGGGGCATAAACGCAGCAGTGATAGGATTGGAGAGGTTCGGTGAGCAAATGAAGACCCTTTGAAGTCATATTGCATGGTACCCATTCCACGGGTCTCAACTCTCCAGGTTTAAGGTATTCTTCCTTCAGCTAAAACATGCATGTGGAACCCAGAGTATGATCAACCGTGTGAACGGGAGACGTGTTCAAATATGTCTCAGTTTTCGTCCCCTGGTACTCGGGTGCAACATTCCAGACGCTTTACTAACACTCTCCGCACTTAGAGAGTCAGCGCCTTTAACCTCCTGTTTGGCCCAGTTTGCAATTTCTGCGGAAGATGAACAGGAATAGGGAGAACCAATGAGAGACTAGCTGGAGGTGTATGGACGGGCAAATGTAACTCTCATTTCCCACCAGGAAGAGGAAATAACGAAAGGCTCAGCGTGCCGTGCCAGAACCAGATTAGGGCCTGAAGCCATCCTGCGGTGTTGCGGCCAGGTCACAAGAAAGCGAGTTGAAGAAAGCAGCTCAGGGACACAGTAATTCTCAAACCTGCAGAGTTATAAATGACAGCTATCGTCCAAAAATATACTGAAGTAAGGCTGCCAAGAGGACTTGAAAGTGGGACAGAATTGCAGTAAACTGATTTCAGGAGGTAGACTGGAATTGCATTGAAAGCATAGGAAAAGAGGCAGAACGTCCACAATGATGCACTTGGCCAAAAAGGGCGTATGCGTTTTTTCCTGAATATATTCAGGAAAAAACGCATACGCCCTTTTTGGCCAACCAAGCAAGCTTGCAAAGGAAATCTGCACTACAATGAAGTCTCACTTCCCCCCGGTCAAAAGGGCCATTTGAAAAAAGTGTAAAATCCAGAAAGGCAGGACAGGCCATGGAGAACTGGGAGCCTTGTTATGCTGATGGGCGGGATGTAAATTGCCAACAGACACTGGGGAGAAGTGTATGGTGTTTCCTGAAACATCTAAAAAACAAAGCAACAGAGCCTATGGCACTTCCACTTATGGTCCTATAGCTTAGGGAAATTAAAATCAAAAAGACACAGCCACCCCAAAGTTTGGGACGCCTCTGTTTACAAGAACCGCGTTTACATTACAAGATCAACATCGCAGAAAATGAAAAGTGGATAAAGAAGTTGTGGTATTTACTTACAAAGCAATATCACTCAGCAATGAAATCTACGTCATCAGGCCCTTAGCAGCACAATGAGTGGATTCAGGTACGATGATTGTAACTGAAATAAGTCACACAGAAAAAGAAACATCATAAGATATCAGTAATACACGGAATGTAAACTTGGCTACACAGGAACTGTATTCCAAAACAGAACAGGGTCTCAAATTTAGAAAACCAGCTTATGCTTGCTTAAGGGGAAAGGTGACTTGGGTTGCTGCATAAATCCAGAGATTGAAATGAGCACAGATAAAGTTCCTTAAGCCAAATATGGAATAGACAAGAGCTACTCCTTGCTCAACGAAATGGACTCAACACCGCATATTAAACGCCTAAGAATGTACCTGACTAGTAAGTATCTTAAAACCTGTGGTTTGTTATTTCTCCGAAAGAGAATCAAGCATGTGTACAGGGGCATAAATGCAGCAGTGATAGGATTGGAGAGGTTCGGTGAGCAAATGAAAACCCTTTGAAGTCATACTGCATGGTACCCATTCCACGGGTTTCAACTACCCAGGTTTAAGGTATTCTTCCTTCAGCTAAAACATGCATGTGGAACCTAGAGTATGATCAACCGTGTGATCGGGAGACGTGTTCAAATATATCTTAGTTTTCATACCCTGGTACTCGGGTGCAACATTCCAGACGCTTTACTAACACTCTCCCGACTTGGAGAGTCAGTCCCTTTAACCTCCTGTTTGGCCCAGTTTGCAATTTCTGCGGAAGATGAACAGGAATAGCGAGAACCAATGAGAGACTAGCTGGAGGTGTCTGGACGGGCAAATTTAACTCTCATTTCCCACCAGGAAGAGGAATTAACCAAAGGCTCAGCGTGCCGTGCCGGAACCAGATTAGGGCCTGAAGCCATCCTGCGGTGTTGTGGCCAGGTCACAAGAAAGCGAGTTGAAGAAAGGAGCTCAGGGACACTGTAATTCTCAAACCTGCAGAGTTATAAATGACAGCTATCGTCCAAAAATATACTGAACTAAGGCTGCCAAGAGGACTTCAAAGCGGGACAGAATTGCAGGAAACCGATTTCAGGAGGTAGACTGGAATTGCATTGAAAGCATAGGAAAAGAGGCAGAACGTCCACAATGATGCACTTGGCCAAAAAGGGCGTATGCGTTTTTTCCTGAATATATTCAGGAAAAAACGCATACGCCCTTTTTGGCCAACCAAGCAAGCTTGCAAAGGAAATCTGCACTACAATGAAGTCTCACTTCCCCCCGGTCAAAAGGGCCATCTGAAAAAAGTGTAAAATCCAGAAAGGCAGGACAGGCCATGGAGAACTGGGAGCCTTGTTATGCTGATGGGCGGGATGTAAATTGCCAACAGACACTCGGGAGAAGTGTATGGTGTTTCCTGAAACATCTAAAAAACAAAGCAACAGAGCCTAGGGCACTTCCACTTATGGTCCTATAGCTTAGGGAAATTAAAATCAAAAAGACACAGCCACCCCAAAGTTTGGGATGCCTCTGTTTACAAGAACCTCGTTTACAGTACAAGTTCAACATTGCAGAAAGTGAAAAATGGATAAAGATGTTGTGGTATTTACTTAAAAAGCAATATCACTCAGCAATGAAATCTATGTCATCAGGCCCTTAGCAGCACAATGAGTGGATTCAGGTATGATGATTCTAACTGAAATAAGTCACACAGAAAAAGAAACATCATAAGATATCACTAACACACGGAATGTAAACTTGGCTACACAGGAACTGAATTACAGAACAGAACAGGGTCTCAAATTTAGAAAAGCAACTTATGCTTGCTTAAGGGGAAAGGTGAGTTGGGGTGCTGCATAAAACCAGAGATTGAAATGAGCACAGATAAAGTTCCTTAAGCCAAATATGGAATAGACAAGAGCTACTCCTTGCTCAATGAAATGGACTCAACACCGCATATTAAACGCCTAAGAATGTACCTGACTAGTAAGTATGTTAAAACCTATGGATTGCTATGTCTCCAAAAGAGAATCAAGCATGTGTACAGGGGCATAAACGCAGCAGTGATAGGATTGGAGAGGTTCGGTGAGCAAATGAAGACCCTTTGAAGTCATATTGCATGGTACCCATTCCACGGGTTTCAACTACCCAGGTTTAAGGTATTCTTCCTTCAGCTAAAACATGCATGTGGAACCTAGAGTATGATCAACCATGTGATCAGGAGACGTGTTCAAATATGTCTCAGTTTTCATACCCTGGTACTTGGGTGCAACATTCCAAACGCTTTACTAACACTCTCCCGACTTGCAGAGTCAGTCCCTTTAACCTCCTGTTTGGCCCAGTTTGCAATTTCTGCGGAAGATGAACAGGAATAGCGAGAACCAATGAGAGGCTAGCTGGAGGTGTCTGGACGGGCAAATTTAACTCTCATTTCCCACAAGGAAAAGGAATTAACCAAAGGCTCAGCGTGCCGTGCCGGAACCAGATTAGTGCGTGAAGCCATCCTGTGGTGTTGTAGCCAGGTCACAAAAAGCGAGTTGAAGAAAGAAGCTCATGGGCACTGTAATTCACAAACCTGCATAGTTATAAATGACAGCTATCGTACAAAAATATACTGAAGTAAGGCTGCCAAGAGGACTTGAAAGCGGGGCAGAATTGCAAGAAACCGATTTCAGGAGGTAGACTGGAATTGCATTGAAAGCATAGGAAAAGAGGCAGAACGTCCACAATGATGCACTTGGCCCAAAAGGGCGTATGCGTTTTTTCCTGAATATATTCAGGAAAAAACGCATACGCCCTTTTTGGCCAACCAAGCAAACTTGCAAAGGAAATCTGCACTACAATGAAGTCTCACTTCCCCCCGGTCAAAAGGGCCATCTGAAAAAAGTGTAAAATCCAGAAAGGCAGGACAGGCCATGGAGAACTGGGAGCCTTGTTATGCTGATGGGCGGGATGTAAATTGCCAAGAGACACTCCGGAGAAGTGTATGGTGTTTCCTGAAACATCTAAAAAACAAAGCAACAGAGCCTAGGGCACCTCCACTTATGATCGTATAGCTTAGGGAAATTAAAATCGAAAAGACACAGCCACCTCAAAGATTGGGACGCCTCTGTTTAAAAGAACTTCATTTACCGTACAAGTTCAATATCACAGAAAGTGAAAAATGGATAAAGAACTTGTGGTACTTACCTACAATGCAGTATCACTCAGCAATGAAATCTATGTCATCAGGCCCGTAGCAGCATAATGAGTGGATTCAGGTACGATGATTCTAACTGAAATAAGTCACACAGAAAAAGAAACATCATAAGATATCACTAATACACGGAATGTAAACTTGGCTACACAGGAACTGAATTCCAAAACAGAACAAGGTCTCAAATTTAGAAAACCAACTTATGCTTGCTTAAGGGGAAAGGTGAGTTGGGGTGCTGCATAAAACCAGAGATTGAAATGAGCACAGATAAAGTTCCTTAAGCCAAATATGGAATAGACAAGAGCTACTCCTTTTTCAACGAAATGGACTCAACACCCCATATTAAACGCCTAAGAATGTACCTGACTAGTAAGTATCTTAAAACCTATGGATTGCTATGTCTCCAAAAGAGAATCAAGCGTGTGTACAGGGGCATAAACACAGCAGTGATAGGATTGGAGAGGTTCGGTGAGCAAATGAAGACCCTTTGAAGTCATATTGCATGGTACCCATTCCACGGGTCTCAACTCTCCAGGTTTAAGTTATTCTTCCTTCAGCTAAAACATGCATGTGGAACCTAGAGTATGATCAACCATGTGAACGGGAGATGTGTTCAAATATGTCTCAGATTTCCTCACCTGGTACTCGGGTGCAACATTCCACACGCTTTACTAACACTCTCCCCACTTGGAGAGTCAGCGCCATTAACCTCCTGTTTGGCCGAGTTTGCAATTTCTGCGGAAGATGAACAGGAATAGGGAGAACCAATGAGAGACTAGCTGGAGGTGTCTGGACACGCAAATTTAACTCTCATTTCCCACCAGGAAGAGGAAATAACCAAAGGCTCAGCGTGCCGTGCCGGAACCAGATTAGGGCCTGAAGCCATCCTGTGGTGTTGCGGCCAGCTCAAAAGAAAGCAAGTTGAAGAAAGGAGCTCAGGAGCACTGTAATTCACAAACCTGCAGAGTTATAAATGACAGCTATCGTCCAAAAATATACTGAAGTAAGGCTGCCAAGAGGACTTGAAAGCGGGGCAGAATTGCAGGAAACCGATTTCAGGAGGTAGACTGGAATTGCATTGAAAGCATGGGAAAAGAGGCAGAACGTCCACAATGATGCACTTGACCAAAAAGGGCGTATGCGTTTTTTCCTGAATATATTCAGGAAAAAACGCATACGCCCTTTTTGGCCAACCAAGCAAGCTTGCAAAGGAAATCTGCACTACAATGAAGTCTCACTTCCCCCCGGTCAAAAGGGCCATCTGAAAAAAGTGTAAAATCCAGAAAGGCAGGACAGGCCATGGAGAACTGCGAGCCTTGTTATGCTGATGGGCGGGATGTAAATTGCCAACAGACACTCGGGAGAAGTGTATGGTGTTTCCTGAAACATCTAAAAAACAAAGCAACAGAGCCTAGGGCACTTCCACTTATGGTCCTATAGCTTAGGGAAATTAAAATCAAAAAGACACAGCCACCCCAAAGTTTGGAATGGCTCTGTTTACAAGAACCTCATTTACAGTACAAGTTCAACATCGCAGAAAGTGAAAAATGGATAAAGAAGTTGTGGTATTTACTTACAAAACAATATCACTCAGCAATGAAATCTATGTCATCAGGCCCGTAGCAGCATAATGAGTGGATTCAGGTACGATGATTCTAACTGAAATAAGTCACACAGAAAAAGAAACATCATAAGATATCACTAATACATGGAATGTAAACTTGGCTACACAGGAACTGAATTCCAAAACAGAACAGGGTCTCAAATTTAGAAAACCAACTTATGCTTGCTTAAGGGGAAAGGTGAGTTGGGGTGCTGCATAAAACCAGAGATTGAAATGAGCACAGATAAAGTTCCTTAAGCCAAATATGGAATAGACAAGAGCTACTGCTTGCTCAACGAAATGGACTCAACACCGCATATTAAACGCCTAAGAATGTACCTGACTAGTAAGTATCTTAAAACCTATGGATTGCTATGTCTCCAAAAGAGAATCAAGCATGTGTACAGGGGCATAAACGCAGCAGTGATAGGATTGGAGAGGTTTGGTGAGCAAATGAAGACCCTTTGAAGTCATATTGCATGGTACCCATTCCACGGGTTTCAACTACCCAGGTTTAAGGTATTCTTCCTTCAGCTAAAAGATGCATGTGGAACCTAGAGTATGATCAACCATGTGATCGGGAGACGTGTTCAAATATGTCTCAGTTTTCGTCCCCTGGTACTCGGGTGCAACATTCCAGACGCTTTACTAACACTCTCCCGACTTGGAGAGTCAGTCCCTTTAACCTCCTGTTTGGCCCAGTTTGCAATTTCTGCGGAAGATGAACAGGAATAGCGAGAACCAATGAGAGACTAGCTGGAGGTGTCTGGACGGGCAAATTTAACTCACATTTCCCACCAGAAAGAGGAAATAACCAAAGGCTCAGCGTGCCGTGCCGGAACCAGATTAGGGCCTGAAGCCATCCTGTGGTGTTGCGGCCAGCTCAAAAGAAAGCGAGTTGAAGAAAGGAGCTCAGGGGCACTGTAATTCACAAACCTGCAGAGTTATAAATGACAGCTATCGTCCAAAAATATACTGAAGTAAGGCTGCCAAGAGGACTTGAAAGCGGGGCAGAATTGCAGGAAACCGATTTCAGGAGGTAGACTGGAATTGCATTGAAAGCATAGGAAAAGAGGCAGAACGTCCACAATGATGCACTTGGCCAAAAAGGGCGTATGCGTTTTTTCCTGAATATATTCAGGAAAAAACGCATACGCCCTTTTTGGCCAACCAAGCAAGCTTGCAAAGGAAATCTGCACTACAATGAAGTCTCACTTCCCCCCGGTCAAAAGGGCCATCTGAAAAAAGTGTAAAATCCAGAAAGGCAGGACAGGCCATGGAGAACTGGGAGCCTTGTTATGCTGATGGGCGGGATGTAAATTGCCAACAGACACTCGGGAGAAGTGTATGGTGTTTCCTGAAACATCTAAAAAACAAAGCAACAGAGCCTAGGGTACTTCCACTTATGGTCCTATAGCTTAGGGAAATTAAAATCAAAAAGACACAGCCACCCCAAAGTTTGGGATGCCTCTGTTTACAAGAACCTCGGTACAAGTTCAATATCACAGAAAGTGAAAAATGGATAAAGAACTTGTGGTACTTATGTACAATGCAGTATCACTCAGCAATGAAATCTATGTCATCAGGCCCATAGCAGCATAATGAGTGGATTCAGGTACGATGATTCTAACTGAAATAAGTCACACAGAAAAAGAAACATCATAAGATATCACTAATACACGGATGTAAACTTGGCTACACAGGAACTGAATTCCAAAACAGAACAGGGTCTCAAATTTAGAAAACCAACTTATGCTTGCTTAAGGGGAAAGGTGAGTTGGGGTGCTGCATAAAACCAGAGATGGAAATGAGCACAGATAATGTTCCTTAAGCCAAATATGGAATAGACAAGAGCTACTCCTTGCTCAACGAAATGGACTCAACACCCCATATTAAACGCCTAAGAATGTACCTGACGAGTAAGTATCTTAAAACCTATGGATTGCTATGTCTCCAAAAGAGAATCAAGCGTGTGTACAGGGGCATAAACGCAGCAGTGATAGGATTGGAGAGGTTCGGTGAGCAAATGAAGACCCTTTGAAGTCATATTCCATGGTACCCATTCCACGGGTCTCAACTCTCCAGGTTTAAGGTATTCTTCCTTCAGCTAAAACATGCATGTGGAACCCAGAGTATGATCAACCGTGTGATCAGGAGACGTGTTCAGATATGTCTCAGTTTTCGTCCCCTGGTACTTGGGTGCAACATTCCAGACGCTTTACTAACACTCTCCCCACTTGGAGAGTCAGTGCCTTTAACCTCCTGTTTGGCCCAGTTTGCAATTTCTGCGGAAGATGAACAGGAATAGGGAGAACCAATGAGAGACTAGCTGGAGGTGTCTGGACGGGCAAATTTAACTCTCATTTCCCACCAGGAAGAGGAATTAACCAAAGGCTCAGCGTGCCGTGCCGGAACCAGTTTAGGGCCTGAAGCAATCCTGCAGTGTTGCGGCCAGCTCACAAGAAAGCGAGTTGAAGAAAGGAGCACAGGGGCACTGTAATTCACAAACCTGCAGAGTTATAAATGACAGCTATCGTCCAAAAATATACTGAAGTAAGGCTGCCTAAGAAGTTGAAAGCGGGGCAGAATTGCAGGAAACCGATTTCAGGAGGTAGACTGGAATTGCATTGAAAGCATAGGAAAAGAGGCAGAACGTCCACAATGATGCACTTGGCCAAAAAGGGCGTATGCGTTTTTTCCTGAATATATTCAGGAAAAAACGCATACGCCCTTTTTGGCCAACCAAGCAAGCTTGCAAAGGAAATCTGCACTACAATGAAGTCTCACTTCCCCCCGGTCAAAAGGGCCATCTGAAAAAAGTGTAAAATCCAGAAAGGCAGGACAGGCCATGGAGAACTGGGAGCCTTGTTATGCTGATGGGCGGGATGTAAATTGCCAACAGACACTCGGGAGAAGTGTATGGTGTTTCCTGAAACATCTAAAAAACAAAGCAACAGAGCCTAGGGCACTTCCACTTATGGTCCTATAGCTTAGGGAAATTAAAATCAAAAAGACACAGCCACCCCAAAGTTTGGGATGCCTCTGTTTACAAGAACCTCGTTTACAGTACAAGTTCAACATTGCAGAAAGTGAAAAATGGATAAAGATGTTGTGGTATTTACTTAAAAAGCAATATCACTCAGCAATGAAATCTATGTCATCAGGCCCTTAGCAGCACAATGAGTGGATTCAGGTATGATGATTCTAACTGAAATAAGTCACACAGAAAAAGAAACATCATAAGATATCACTAACACACGGAATGTAAACTTGGCTACACAGGAACTGAATTACAGAACAGAACAGGGTCTCAAATTTAGAAAAGCAACTTATGCTTGCTTAAGGGGAAAGGTGAGTTGGGGTGCTGCATAAAACCAGAGATTGAAATGAGCACAGATAAAGTTCCTTAAGCCAAATATGGAATAGACAAGAGCTACTCCTTGCTCAATGAAATGGACTCAACACCGCATATTAAACGCCTAAGAATGTACCTGACTAGTAAGTATGTTAAAACCTATGGATTGCTATGTCTCCAAAAGAGAATCAAGCATGTGTACAGGGGCATAAACGCAGCAGTGATAGGATTGGAGAGGTTCGGTGAGCAAATGAAGACCCTTTGAAGTCATATTGCATGGTACCCATTCCACGGGTTTCAACTACCCAGGTTTAAGGTATTCTTCCTTCAGCTAAAACATGCATGTGGAACCTAGAGTATGATCAACCATGTGATCAGGAGACGTGTTCAAATATGTCTCAGTTTTCATACCCTGGTACTTGGGTGCAACATTCCAAACGCTTTACTAACACTCTCCCGACTTGCAGAGTCAGTCCCTTTAACCTCCTGTTTGGCCCAGTTTGCAATTTCTGCGGAAGATGAACAGGAATAGCGAGAACCAATGAGAGGCTAGCTGGAGGTGTCTGGACGGGCAAATTTAACTCTCATTTCCCACAAGGAAGAGGAATTAACCAAAGGCTCAGCGTGCCGTGCCAGAACCAGATTAGTGCGTGAAGCCATCCTGTGGTGTTGTAGCCAGGTCACAAAAAGCGAGTTGAAGAAAGAAGCTCATGGGCACTGTAATTCACAAACCTGCATAGTTATAAATGACAGCTATCGTACAAAAATATACTGAAGTAAGGCTGCCAAGAGGACTTGAAAGCGGGGCAGAATTGCAAGAAACCGATTTCAGGAGGTAGACTGGAATTGCATTGAAAGCATAGGAAAAGAGGCAGAACGTCCACAATGATGCACTTGGCCCAAAAGGGCGTATGCGTTTTTTCCTGAATATATTCAGGAAAAAACGCATACGCCCTTTTTGGCCAACCAAGCAAACTTGCAAAGGAAATCTGCACTACAATGAAGTCTCACTTCCCCCCGGTCAAAAGGGCCATCTGAAAAAAGTGTAAAATCCAGAAAGGCAGGACAGGCCATGGAGAACTGGGAGCCTTGTTATGCTGATGGGCGGGATGTAAATTGCCAAGAGACACTCCGGAGAAGTGTATGGTGTTTCCTGAAACATCTAAAAAACAAAGCAACAGAGCCTAGGGCACCTCCACTTATGATCGTATAGCTTAGGGAAATTAAAATCGAAAAGACACAGCCACCTCAAAGATTGGGACGCCTCTGTTTAAAAGAACTTCATTTACCGTACAAGTTCAATATCACAGAAAGTGAAAAATGGATAAAGAACTTGTGGTACTTACCTACAATGCAGTATCACTCAGCAATGAAATCTATGTCATCAGGCCCATAGCAGCATAATGAGTGGATTCAGGTACGATGATTCTAACTGAAATAAGTCACACAGAAAAAGAAACATCATAAGATATCACTAATACACGGAATGTAAACTTGGCTACACAGGAACTGAATTCCAAAACAGAACAAGGTCTCAAATTTAGAAAACCAACTTATGCTTGCTTAAGGGGAAAGGTGAGTTGGGGTGCTGCATAAAACCAGAGATTGAAATGAGCACAGATAAAGTTCCTTAAGCCAAATATGGAATAGACAAGAGCTACTCCTTTTTCAACGAAATGGACTCAACACCCCATATTAAACGCCTAAGAATGTACCTGACTAGTAAGTATCTTAAAACCTATGGATTGCTATGTCTCCAAAAGAGAATCAAGCGTGTGTACAGGGGCATAAACACAGCAGTGATAGGATTGGAGAGGTTCGGTGAGCAAATGAAGACCCTTTGAAGTCATATTGCATGGTACCCATTCCACGGGTCTCAACTCTCCAGGTTTAAGTTATTCTTCCTTCAGCTAAAACATGCATGTGGAACCTAGAGTATGATCAACCATGTGAACGGGAGATGTGTTCAAATATGTCTCAGATTTCCTCACCTGGTACTCGGGTGCAACATTCCACACGCTTTACTAACACTCTCCCCACTTGGAGAGTCAGCGCCATTAACCTCCTGTTTGGCCGAGTTTGCAATTTCTGCGGAAGATGAACAGGAATAGGGAGAACCAATGAGAGACTAGCTGGAGGTGTCTGGACACGCAAATTTAACTCTCATTTCCCACCAGGAAGAGGAAATAACCAAAGGCTCAGCGTGCCGTGCCGGAACCAGATTAGGGCCTGAAGCCATCCTGCGGTGTTGCGGCCAGCTCAAAAGAAAGCAAGTTGAAGAAAGGAGCTCAGGAGCACTGTAATTCACAAACCTGCAGAGTTATAAATGACAGCTATCGTCCAAAAATATACTGAAGTAAGGCTGCCAAGAGGACTTGAAAGCGGGGCAGAATTGCAGGAAACCGATTTCAGGAGGTAGACTGGAATTGCATTGAAAGCATGGGAAAAGAGGCAGAACGTCCACAATGATGCACTTGACCAAAAAGGGCGTATGCGTTTTTTCCTGAATATATTCAGGAAAAAACGCATACGCCCTTTTTGGCCAACCAAGCAAGCTTGCAAAGGAAATCTGCACTACAATGAAGTCTCACTTCCCCCCGGTCAAAAGGGCCATCTGAAAAAAGTGTAAAATCCAGAAAGGCAGGACAGGCCATGGAGAACTGGGAGCCTTGTTATGCTGATGGGCGGGATGTAAATTGCCAACAGACACTCGGGAGAAGTGTATGGTGTTTCCTGAAACATCTAAAAAACAAAGCAACAGAGCCTAGGGCACTTCCACTTATGGTCCTATAGCTTAGGGAAATTAAAATCAAAAAGACACAGCCACCCCAAAGTTTGGAATGGCTCTGTTTACAAGAACCTCATTTACAGTACAAGTTCAACATCGCAGAAAGTGAAAAATGGATAAAGAAGTTGTGGTATTTACTTACAAAACAATATCACTCAGCAATGAAATCTATGTCATCAGGCCCGTAGCAGCATAATGAGTGGATTCAGGTACGATGATTCTAACTGAAATAAGTCACACAGAAAAAGAAACATCATAAGATATCACTAATACATGGAATGTAAACTTGGCTACACAGGAACTGAATTCCAAAACAGAACAGGGTCTCAAATTTAGAAAACCAACTTATGCTTGCTTAAGGGGAAAGGTGAGTTGGGGTGCTGCATAAAACCAGAGATTGAAATGAGCACAGATAAAGTTCCTTAAGCCAAATATGGAATAGACAAGAGCTACTGCTTGCTCAACGAAATGGACTCAACACCGCATATTAAACGCCTAAGAATGTACCTGACTAGTAAGTATCTTAAAACCTATGGATTGCTATGTCTCCAAAAGAGAATCAAGCATGTGTACAGGGGCATAAACGCAGCAGTGATAGGATTGGAGAGGTTTGGTGAGCAAATGAAGACCCTTTGAAGTCATATTGCATGGTACCCATTCCACGGGTTTCAACTACCCAGGTTTAAGGTATTCTTCCTTCAGCTAAAAGATGCATGTGGAACCTAGAGTATGATCAACCATGTGATCGGGAGACGTGTTCAAATATGTCTCAGTTTTCGTCCCCTGGTACTCGGGTGCAACATTCCAGACGCTTTACTAACACTCTCCCGACTTGGAGAGTCAGTCCCTTTAACCTCCTGTTTGGCCCAGTTTGCAATTTCTGCGGAAGATGAACAGGAATAGCGAGAACCAATGAGAGACTAGCTGGAGGTGTCTGGACGGGCAAATTTAACTCACATTTCCCACCAGAAAGAGGAAATAACCAAAGGCTCAGCGTGCCGTGCCGGAACCAGATTAGGGCCTGAAGCCATCCTGTGGTGTTGCGGCCAGCTCAAAAGAAAGCGAGTTGAAGAAAGGAGCTCAGGGACACTGTAATTCACAAACCTGTAGAGTTATAAATGACAGCTATCGTCCAAAAATATACTGAAGTAAGGCTGCCAAGAGGACTTGAAAGCGGGGCAGAATTGCAGGAAACCGATTTCAGGAGGTAGACTGGAATTGCATTGAAAGCATAGGAAAAGAGGCAGAACGTCCACAATGATGCACTTGGCCAAAAAGGGCGTATGCGTTTTTTCCTGAATATATTCAGGAAAAAACGCATACGCCCTTTTTGGCCAACCAAGCAAGCTTGCAAAGGAAATCTGCACTACAATGAAGTCTCACTTCCCCCCGGTCAAAAGGGCCATCTGAAAAAAGTGTAAAATCCAGAAAGGCAGGACAGGCCATGGAGAACTGGGAGCCTTGTTATGCTGATGGGCGGGATGTAAATTGCCAACAGACACTCGGGAGAAGTGTATGGTGTTTCCTGAAACATCTAAAAAACAAAGCAACAGAGCCTAGGGCACTTCCACTTATGGTCCTATAGCTTCGGGAAATTAAAATCAAAAAGACACAGCCACCCCAAAGTTTGGGACGCCTCTGTTTACAAGAACCTTGTTTACAGTACAAGTTCAACATCGCAGAAAGTGAAAAATGGATAAAGAAGTTGTGGTATTTACTTACAAAGCAATATCACTCAGCAATGAAATCTATGTCATCAGGCCCTTAGCAGCACAATGAGTGGATTCAGGTATGATGATTCTAACTGAAATAAGTCACACAGAAAAAGAAACATCATAAGATATCGGTAATACATGGAATGTAATCTTGGCTACACAGGAACTGAATTACAGAACAGAACAGGGTCTCAAATTTAGAAAACCAACTTATGCTTGCTTAAGGGGAAAGGTGAGTTGGGGTGCTGCATAAAACCAGAGATTGAAATGAGCACAGATAAAGTTCCTTAAGCCAAATATGGAATAGACAAGAGCTACTCCTTGCTCAATGAAATGGACTCAACACCGCATATGAAACGCCTAAGAATGTACCTGACTAGTAAGTATGTTAAAACCTATGGATTGCTATGTCTCCAAAAGAGAATCAAGCATGTGTACAGGGGCATAAACGAAGCAGTGATAGGATTGGAGAGGTTCGGTGAGCAAATGAAGACCCTTTGAAGTCATATTGCATGGTACCCATTCCACGGGTTTCAACTACCCAGGTTTAAGGTATTCTTCCTTCAGCTAAAACATGCATGTGGAACCTAGAGTATGATCAACCATGTGATCAGGAGACGTGTTCAAATATGTCTCAGTTTTCATACCCTGGTACTTGGGTGCAACATTCCAAACGCTTTACTAACACTCTCCCGACTTGCAGAGTCAGTCCCTTTAACCTCCTGTTTGGCCCAGTTTGCAATTTCTGCGGAAGATGAACAGGAATAGCGAGAACCAATGAGAGGCTAGCTGGAGGTGTCTGGACGGGAAAATTTAACTCTCATTTCCCACAAGGAAAAGGAATTAACCAAAGGCTCAGCGTGCCGTGCCGGAACCAGATTAGTGCGTGAAGCCATCCTGCGGTGTTGTAGCCAGGTCACAAAAAGCGAGTTGAAGAAAGAAGCTCATGGGCACTGTAATTCACAAACCTGCATAGTTATAAATGACAGCTATCGTACAAAAATATACTGAAGTAAGGCTGCCAAGAGGACTTGAAAGCGGGGCAGAATTGCAAGAAACCGATTTCAGGAGGTAGACTGGAATTGCATTGAAAGCATAGGAAAAGAGGCAGAACGTCCACAATGATGCACTTGGCCCAAAAGGGCGTATGCGTTTTTTCCTGAATATATTCAGGAAAAAACGCATACGCCCTTTTTGGCCAACCAAGCAAACTTGCAAAGGAAATCTGCACTACAATGAAGTCTCACTTCCCCCCGGTCAAAAGGGCCATCTGAAAAAAGTGTAAAATCCAGAAAGGCAGGACAGGCCATGGAGAACTGGGAGCCTTGTTATGCTGATGGGCGGGATGTAAATTGCCAAGAGACACTCAGGAGAAGTGTATGGTGTTTCCTGAAACATCTAAAAAACAAAGCAACAGAGCCTAGGGCACCTCCACTTATGATCGTATAGCTTAGGGAAATTAAAATCGAAAAGACACAGCCACCTCAAAGATTGGGACGCCTCTGTTTAAAAGAACTTCATTTACCGTACAAGTTCAATATCACAGAAAGTGAAAAATGGATAAAGAACTTGTGGTACTTACCTACAATGCAGTATCACTCAGCAATGAAATCTATGTCATCAGGCCCGTAGCAGCATAATGAGTGGATTCAGGTACGATGATTCTAACTGAAATAAGTCACACAGAAAAAGAAACATCATAAGATATCACTAATACACGGAATGTAAACTTGGCTACACAGGAACTGAATTCCAAAACAGAACAAGGTCTCAAATTTAGAAAACCAACTTATGCTTGCTTAAGGGGAAAGGTGAGTTGGGGTGCTGCATAAAACCAGAGATTGAAATGAGCACAGATAAAGTTCCTTAAGCCAAATATGGAATAGACAAGAGCTACTCCTTTTTCAACGAAATGGACTCAACACCCCATATTAAACGCCTAAGAATGTACCTGACTAGTAAGTATCTTAAAACCTATGGATTGCTATGTCTCCAAAAGAGAATCAAGCGTGTGTACAGGGGCATAAACACAGCAGTGATAGGATTGGAGAGGTTCGGTGAGCAAATGAAGACCCTTTGAAGTCATATTGCATGGTACCCATTCCACGGGTCTCAACTCTCCAGGTTTAAGTTATTCTTCCTTCAGCTAAAACATGCATGTGGAACCTAGAGTATGATCAACCATGTGAACGGGAGATGTGTTCAAATATGTCTCAGATTTCCTCACCTGGTACTCGGGTGCAACATTCCACACGCTTTACTAACACTCTCCCCACTTGGAGAGTCAGCGCCATTAACCTCCTGTTTGGCCGAGTTTGCAATTTCTGCGGAAGATGAACAGGAATAGGGAGAACCAATGAGAGACTAGCTGGAGGTGTCTGGACGGGCAAATTTAACTCTCATTTCCCACCAGAAAGAGGAAATAACCAAAGGCTCAGCGTGCCGTGCCGGAACCAGATTAGGGCCTGAAGCCATCCTGTGGTGTTGCGGCCAGCTCAAAAGAAAGCGAGTTGAAGAAAGGAGCTCAGGGGCACTGTAATTCACAAACCTGCAGAGTTATAAATGACAGCTATCGTCCAAAAATATACTGAAGTAAGGCTGCCAAGAGGACTTGAAAGCGGGGCAGAATTGCAGGAAACCGATTTCAGGAGGTAGACTGGAATTGCATTGAAAGCATAGGAAAAGAGGCAGAACGTCCACAATGATGCACTTGGCCAAAAAGGGCGTATGCGTTTTTTCCTGAATATATTCAGGAAAAAACGCATACGCCCTTTTTGGCCAACCAAGCAAGCTTGCAAAGGAAATCTGCACTACAATGAAGTCTCACTTCCCCCCGGTCAAAAGGGCCATCTGAAAAAAGTGTAAAATCCAGAAAGGCAGGACAGGCCATGGAGAACTGGGAGCCTTGTTATGCTGATGGGCGGGATGTAAATTGCCAACAGACACTCGGGAGAAGTGTATGGTGTTTCCTGAAACATCTAAAAAACAAAGCAACAGAGCCTAGGGTACTTCCACTTATGGTCCTATAGCTTAGGGAAATTAAAATCAAAAAGACACAGCCACCCCAAAGTTTGGGACGCCTCTGTTTACAAGAACCTTGTTTACAGTACAAGTTCAACATCGCAGAAAGTGAAAAATGGATAAAGAAGTTGTGGTATTTACTTAAAAAGCAATATCACTCAGCAATGAAATCTATGTCATCAGGCCCTTAGCAGCACAATGAGTGGATTCAGGTATGATGATTCTAACTGAAATAAGTCACACAGAAAAAGAAACATCATAAGATATCGGTAATACACGGAATGTAAACTTGGCTACACAGGAACTGAATTACAGAACAGAACAGGGTCTCAAATTTAGAAAACCAACTTATGCTTGCTTAAGGGGAAAGGTGAGTTGGGGTGCTGCATAAAACCAGAGATTGAAATGAGCACAGATAAAGTTCCTTAAGCCAAATATGGAATAGACAAGAGCTACTCCTTGCTCAATGAAATGGACTCAACACCGCATATGAAACGCCTAAGAATGTACCTGACTAGTAAGTATGTTAAAACCTATGGATTGCTATGTCTACAAAAGAGAATCAAGCATGTGTACAGGGGCATAAACGCAGCAGTGATAGGATTGGAGAGGTTCGGTGAGCAAATGAAGACCCTTTGAAGTCATATTGCATGGTACCCATTCCACGGGTTTCAACTACCCAGGTTTAAGGTATTCTTACTTCAGCTAAAACATGCATGTGGAACCTAGAGTATGATCAACCATGTGATCAGGAGACGTGTTCAAATATGTCTCAGTTTTCATACCCTGGTACTTGGGTGCAACATTCCAAACGCTTTACTAACACTCTCCCGACTTGCAGAGTCAGTCCCTTTAACCTCCTGTTTGGCCCAGTTTGCAATTTCTGCGGAAGATGAACAGGAATAGCGAGAACCAATGAGAGGCTAGCTGGAGGTGTCTGGACGGGCAAATTTAACTCTCATTTCCCACAAGGAAAAGGAATTAACCAAATGCTCAGCATGCCGTGCCGGAACCAGATTAGTGCGTGAAGCCATCCTGCGGTGTTTTAGCCAGGTCACAAGAAAGCGAGTTGAAGAAAGAAGCTCATGGGCACTGTAATTCACAAACCTGCATAGTTATAAATGACAGCTATCGTACAAAAATATACTGAAGTAAGGCTGCCAAGAGGACTTGAAAGCGGGGCAGAATTGCAAGAAACCGATTTCAGGAGGTAGACTGGAATTGCATTGAAAGCATAGGAAAAGAGGCAGAACGTCCACAATGATGCACTTGACCCAAAAGGGCGTATGCGTTTTTTCCTGAATATATTCAGGAAAAAACGCATACGCCCTTTTTGGCCAACCAAGCAAACTTGCAAAGGAAATCTGCACTACAATGAAGTCTCACTTCCCCCGGGTCAAAAGGGCCATCTGAAAAAAGTGTAAAATCCAGAAAGGCAGGACAGGCCATGGAGAACTGGGAGCCTTGTTATGCTGATGGGCGGGATGTAAATTGCCAAGAGACACTCAGGAGAAGTGTATGGTGTTTCCTGAAACATCTAAAAAACAAAGCAACAGAGCCTAGGGCACCTCCACTTATGATCGTATAGCTTAGGGAAATTAAAATCGAAAAGACACAGCCACCTCAAAGTTTGGGACGCCTCTGTTTAAAAGAACTTCATTTACCGTACAAGTTCAATATCACAGAAAGTGAAAAATGGATAAAGAACTTGTGGTACTTACGTACAATGCAGTATCACTCAGCAATGAAATCTATGTCATCAGGCCCATAGCAGCATAATGAGTGGATTCAGGTACGATGATTCTAACTGAAATAAGTCACACAGAAAAAGAAACATCATAAGATATCACTAATACACGGAATGTAAACTTGGCTACACAGGAACTGAATTCCAAAACAGAACAAGGTCTCAAATTTAGAAAACCAACTTATGCTTGCTTAAGGGGAAAGGTGAGTTGGGGTGCTGCATAAAACCAGAGATTGAAATGAGCACAGATAAAGTTCCTTAAGCCAAATATGGAATAGACAAGAGCTACTCCTTGCTCAACGAAATGGACTCAACACCCCATATTAAACGCCTAAGAATGTACCTGACTAGTAAGTATCTTAAAACCTATGGATTGCTATGTCTCCAAAAGAGAATCAAGCGTGTGTACAGGGGCATAAACGCAGCAGTGATAGGATTGGAGAGGTTCGGTGAGCAAATGAAGACCCTTTGAAGTCATATTGCATGGTACCCATTCAACGGGTCTCAACTCTCCAGGTTAAGGTATTCTTCCTTCAGCTAAAACATGCATGTGGAACCTAGAGTATGATGAACCATGTGATCGGGAGACGTGTTCAAATATGTCTCAGTTTTTGTACCCTGGTACTCGGGTGCAACATTCCAGACGCTTAACTAACACTCTCCCGACTTGGAGAGTCAGTCCCTTTAACCTCCTGTTTGGCCCAGTTTGCAATTTCTGCGGAAGATGAACAGGAATAGCGAGAACCAATGAGAGAGTAGCTGGAGGTGTCTGGACGGGCAAATTTAACTCTCATTTCCCACCAAGAAGAGGAATTAACCAAAGGCTCAGCGTGCCATGCCGGAACCAGATTAGGGCCTGTAGCCATCCTGCGGTGTTGCGGCCAGCGCACAAGAAAGCGAGTTGAAGAAAGGAGCTCAGGGGCACTGTAATTCACAAACCTGCAGAGTTATAAATGATAGCTATCGTCCAAAAATATATTGAAGTAAGGCTGCCAAGAGGACTTGAAAGCGGGGCAGAATTGCAGGAAACCGATTTCAGGAGGTAGACTGGAATTGCATTGAAAGCATAGGAAAAGAGGCAGAACGTCCACAATGATGCACTTGGCCAAAAAGGGCGTATGCGTTTTTTCCTGAATATATTCAGGAAAAAACGCATACGCCCTTTTTGGCCAACCAAGCAAGCTTGCAAAGGAAATCTGCACTACAATGAAGTCTCACTTCCCCCCGGTCAAAAGGGCCATCTGAAAAAAGTGTAAAATCCAGAAAGGCAGGACAGGCCATGGAGAACTGGGAGCCTTGTTATGCTGATGGGCGGGATGTAAATTGCCAAGAGACACTCAGGAGAAGTGTATGGTGTTTCCTGAAACATCTGAAAAACAAAGCAACAGAGCCTAGGGCACTTCCACTTATGGTCCTATAACATAGGGAAATTAAAATAAAAAAGACACAGCTACCCCAAAGTTTGGGACGCCTATGTTTACAAGAACCTCGTTTACCGTACAAGTTCAATATCACAGAAAGTGAAAAATGGATAAAGAACTTGTGGTACTTACGTACAATGCAGTATCACTCAGCAATGAAATCTATGTCATCAGGCCCGTAGCAGCATAATGAGTGGATTCAGGTCCTATGATTCTAACTGAAATAAGTCACACAGAAAAAGAAACATCATAAGATATCACTAATACACGGAATGTAAACTTGGCTACACAGGAACTGAATTCCAAAACAGAACAGGGTCTCAAACTTAGAAAACCAACTTATGCTTGCTTAAGGGGAAAGGAGAGTTGGGGTGCTGCATAAAACCAGAGATTGAAATGAGCACAGATAAAGTTCCTTAAGCCAAATATGGAATAGACAAGAGCTCCTCCTTGCTCAACGAAATGGACTCAACACCGCATATTAAACGCCTAAGAATGTACCTGACTAGTAAGAATCGTAAAACCTATGGATTGCTATGTCTCCAAAAGAGAATCAAGCATGTGTACAGGGGCATAAATGCAGCAGTGATAGGATTGGACAGGTTCGGTGAGCAAATGAAGACCCTTTGAAGTCATATTGCATGGTACCCATTCCACGGGTTTCATCTACCCAGGTTTAGGGTATTCTTCCTTCAGCTAAAACATGCATGTGGAACCTAGAGTATGATCAACCATGTGATCGGGAGACGTGTTCAAATATGTCTCAGTTTTCGTACTCTGGTACTCGGGTGCAACATTCCAGACGCTTTACTAACACTCTCCCGACTTGGAGAGTCATTCCCTTTAACCTCCTGTTTGGCCCAGTTTGCAATTTCTGCGGAAGATGAACAGGAATAGCGAGAACCAATGAGAGACTAGCTGGAGGTGTCTGGACGGGCAAATTTAACTCTCATTTCCCACCAGGAAGAGGAATTAACCAAAGGCTCAGCGTGCAGTGCCGGAACCAGATTACGGCCTGAAGCCATCCTGCGGTGTTGCGGACAGCTCACAAGAAAGCGAGTTGAAGAAAGGAGCTCAGGGGCACTGTAATTCACAAACCTGCAGAGTTATAAATGACAGCTATCATCCAAAAATATACTAAAGTAAGGCTGCCAAGAGGACTTGAAAGCGGGGCAGAATTGCAGGAAACCGATTTCAGGAGGTAGACTGGAATTGCATTGAAAGCATAGGAAAAGAGGCAGAGCGTCCACAATGATGCACTTGGCCAAAAAGGGCGTATGCGTTTTTTCCCGAATATATTCAGGAAAAAACGCATACGCCCTTTTTGGCCAACCAAGCAAGCTTACAAAGGAAATCTGCACTACAATGAAGTCTCACTTCCCCCAGTCAAAAGGGCCATCTGAAAAAAGTGTAAAATCCAGAAAGGCAGGACAGGCCATGGAGAACTGGGAGCCTTGTTATGCTGATGGGTGGGATGTAAATTGCCAACAGACACTCGGGAGAAGTGTATGGTGTTTCCTGAAACATCTAAAAAACAAAGCAACAGAGCCTAGGGCACTTCCACTTATGGTCCTATAGCATAGGGAAATTAAAATAAAAAAGACACAGCCACCCCAAAGTTTGGGACGCCTCTGTTTACAAGAACCTCGTTTGCCGTACAAGTTCAATATCACAGAAAGTGAAAAATGGATAAAGAACTTGTGGTATTTACTTACAAAGCAATATCACTCAGCAATGAAATCTATGTCATCAGGCCCTTAGCAGAACAATGAGTGGATTCAGGTATGATGATTCTAACTGAAATAAGTCACACAGAAAAAGAAACATCATAAGATATCAGTAATACACGGAATGTAAACTTGGCTACCCAGGAACTGAATTACAGAACCGAACAGGGTCTCAAATTTAGAAAACCAACTTATGCTTGCTTAAGGGGAAAGGTGAGTTGGGGTGCTGCATAAAACCAGAGATTGAAATGAGCACAGATAAATTTCCTTAAGCCAAATATGGAATAGACAAGAGCTACTCCTTGCTCAACGAAATGGACTCAACACCGCATATTAAACGCCTAAGAATGTACCTGACTAGTAAGTATCTTAAAACCTATGGATTGCTATGTCTCCGAAAGAGAATCAAGCATGTGTACAGGGGCATAAACGCAGCAGTGATAGGATTGGAGAGGTTCGGTGAGCAAATGAAGACCCTTTGAAATCATATTGCATGGTACCCATTCCACGGGTCTCAACTCTCCAGGTTTAAGGTATTCTTCCTTCAGCTAAAACATGCATGTGGAACCCAGAGTATGATCAACCGTGTGAAAGGGAGACGTGTTCAAATATGTCTCAGTTTTCCTCCCCTGGTACTCGGGTGCAACATTCCAGACGCTTTACTAACACTCTCCCCACTTGGAGAGTCAGCGCCTTTAACCTCCTGTTTGGCCCAGTTTGCAATTTCTGCGGAAGATGAACAGGAATAGGGAGAACCAATGAGAGACTAGCTGGAGGTGTCTGGACGCGCAAATTTAACTCTCATTTCCCACCAGGAAGAGGAAATAACCAAAGGCTCAGCGTGCCGTGCCAGAACCAGATTAGGGCCTGAAGCCATCCTGCGGTGTTGCGGCCAGCTCAAAAGAAAGCGAGTTGAAGAAAGGAGCTCAGGGGCACTGTAATTCACAAACCTGCAGAGTCATAAATGACAGCTATCGTCCGAAAATATACTGAAGTAAGGCTGCCAAGCGGACTTGAAAGCGGGGAAGAATTGCAGGAAACCGATTTCAGGAGGTAGACTGGAATTGCATTGAAAGCATTGGAAAAGAGGCAGAACGTCCACAATGATGCACTTGGCCAAAAAGGGCGTATGCGTTTTTTCCTGAATATATTCAGGAAAAAACGCATACGCCCTTTTTGGCCAACCAAGCAAGCTTGCAAAGGAAATCTGCACTACAATGAAGTCTCACTTCCCCCCGGTCAAAAGGGCCATCTGAAAAAAGTGTAAAATCCAGAAAGGCAGGACAGGCTATGGAGAACTGGGAGCCTTGTTATACTGATGGGCGGGATGTAAATTGCCAACAGACACTCGGGAGAAGTGTATGGTGTTTCCTGAAACATCTAAAAAACAAAGCAACAGAGCCTAGGGCACTTCCACTTATGGTCCTATAGCTTAGGGAAATTAAAATCAAAAAGACACAACCACCCCAAAGTTTGGGACGCCTCTGTTTACAAGAACCTCGTTTACAGTACAAGTTCAACATCGCAGAAAGTGAAAAATGGATAAAGAAGTTGTGGTATTTACTTACAAAACAATATCACTCAGCAATGATATCTATGTCATCAGGCCCTTAGCAGCACAATGAGTGGATTCAGGTACGATGATTCTAACTGAAATAAGTCACACAGAAAAAGAAACATCATAAGATATCAGTAATACACGGAATGTAAACTTGGCTACACAGGAACTGAATTCCAAAACAGAACAGGGTCTCAAATTTAGAAAACCAACTTATGCTTGCTTAAGGGGAAAGGTGAGTTGGGGTGCTGCATAAAACCAGAGATTGAAATGAGCACAGATAAAGTTCCTTAAGCCAAATATGGAATACACAAGAGCTACTCCTTGCTCAACGAAATGGACTCAACACCCCATATTAAACGCCTAAGAATGTACCTGACTAGTAAGTATCATAAACCTATGGATTGCCATGTCTCCGAAAGAGAATCAAGCATGTGTACAGGGGCATAAACGCAGCAGTGATAGGATTGGAGAGGTTCGGTGAGCAAATGAAGACCCTTTGAAGTCATATTGCATGGTACCCATTCCACGGGTTTCAACTACCCAGGTTTAAGGTATTCTTCCTTCAGCTAAAACATGCATGTGGAACCTTGAGTATGATGAACCATGTGATCGGGAGACGTGTTCAAATATGTCTCAGTTTTTGTACCCTGGTACTCGGGTGCAACATTCCAGACGCTTTACTAACACTCTCCCGACTTGGAGAGTCAGTCCCTTTAACCTCCTGTTTGGCCCAGTTTGCAATTTCTGCGGAAGATGAACAGGAATAGCGAGAACCAATGAGAGAGTAGCTGGAGGTGTCTGGACGGGCAAATTTAACTCTCATTTCCCACCAAGAAGAGGAATTAACCAAAGGCTCAGCGTGCCATGCCGGAACCAGATTAGGGCCTGTAGCCATCCTGCGGTGTTGCGGCCAGTGCACAAGAAAGCGAGTTGAAGAAAGGAGCTCAGGGGCACTGTAATTCACAAACCTGCAGAGTTATAAATGATAGCTATCGTCCAAAAATATATTGAAGTAAGGCTGCCAAGAGGACTTGAAAGCGGGGCAGAATTGCAGGAAACCGATTTCAGGAGGTAGACTGGAATTGCATTGAAAGCATAGGAAAAGAGGCAGAACGTCCACAATGATGCACTTGGCCAAAAAGGGCGTATGCGTTTTTTCCTGAATATATTCAGGAAAAAACGCATACGCCCTTTTTGGCCAACCAAGCAAGCTTGCAAAGGAAATCTGCACTACAATGAAGTCTCACTTCCCCCCGGTCAAAAGGGCCATCTGAAAAAAGTGTAAAATCCAGAAAGGCAGGACAGGCCATGGAGAACTGGGAGCCTTGTTATGCTGATGGGCGGGATGTAAATTGCCAACAGACACTCGGGAGAAGTGTATGGTGTTTCCTGAAACATCTGAAAAACAAAGCAACAGAGCCTAGGGCACTTCCACTTATGGTCCTATAACATAGGGAAATTAAAATAAAAAAGACACAGCTACCCCAAAGTTTGGGACGCCTATGTTTACAAGAACCTCGTTTACCGTACAAGTTCAATATCACAGAAAGTGAAAAATGGATAAAGAACTTGTGGTACTTACGTACAATGCAGTATCACTCAGCAATGAAATCTATGTCATCAGGCCCGTAGCAGCATAATGAGTGGATTCAGGTACTATGATTCTAACTGAAATAAGTCACACAGAAAAAGAAACATCATAAGATATCACTAATACACGGAATGTAAACTTGGCTACACAGGAACTGAATTCCAAAACAGAACAGGGTCTCAAATTTAAAAAACCAACTTATGCTTGCTTAAGGGGAAAGGAGAGTTGGGGTGCTGCATAAAACCAGAGATTGAAATGAGCACAGATAAAGTTCCTTAAGCCAAATATGGAATAGACAAGAGCTCCTCCTTGCTCAACGAAATGGACTCAACACCGCATATTAAACGCCTAAGAATGTACCTGACTAGTAAGAATCGTAAAACCTATGGATTGCTATGTCTCCAAAAGAGAATCAAGCATGTGTACAGGGGCATAAATGCAGCAGTGATAGGATTGGACAGGTTCGGTGAGCAAATGAAGACCCTTTGAAGTCATATTGCATGGTACCCATTCCACGGGTTTCATCTACCCAGGTTTAGGGTATTCTTCCTTCAGCTAAAACATGCATGTGGAACCTTGAGTATGATGAACCATGTGATCGGGAGACGTGTTCAAATATGTCTCAGTTTTTGTACCCTGGTACTCGGGTGCAACATTCCAAACGCTTTACTAACACTCTCCCGACTTGGAGAGTCAGTCCCTTTAACCTCCTGTTTGGCCCAGTTTGCAATTTCTGCGGAAGATGAACAGGAATAGCGAGAACCAATGAGAGAGTAGCTGGAGGTGTCTGGACGGGCAAATTTAACTCTCATTTCCCACCAAGAAGAGGAATTAACCAAAGGCTCAGCGTGCCATGCCGGAACCAGATTAGGGCCTGTAGCCATCCTGCGGTGTTGCGGCCAGTGCACAAGAAAGCGAGTTGAAGAAAGGAGCTCAGGGGCACTGTAATTCACAAACCTGCAGAGTTATAAATGATAGCTATCGTCCAAAAATATATTGAAGTAAGGCTGCCAAGAGGACTTGAAAGCGGGGCAGAATTGCAGGAAACCGATTTCAGGAGGTAGACTGGAATTGCATTGAAAGCATAGGAAAAGAGGCAGAACGTCCACAATGATGCACTTGGCCAAAAAGGACGTATGCGTTTTTTCCTGAATATATTCAGGAAAAAACGCATACGCCCTTTTTGGCCAACCAAGCAAGCTTGCAAAGGAAATCTGCACTACAATGAAGTCTCACTTCCCCCCGGTCAAAAGGGCCATCTGAAAAAAGTGTAAAATCCAGAAAGGCAGGACAGGCCATGGAGAACTGGGAGCCTTGTTATGCTGATGGGCGGGATGTAAATTGCCAACAGACACTCGGGAGAAGTGTATGGTGTTTCCTGAAACATCTGAAAAACAAAGCAACAGAGCCTAGGGCACTTCCACTTATGGTCCTATAACATAGGGAAATTAAAATAAAAAAGACACAGCTACCCCAAAGTTTGGGACGCCTATGTTTACAAGAACCTCGTTTACCGTACAAGTTCAATATCACAGAAAGTGAAAAATGGATAAAGAACTTGTGGTACTTACGTACAATGCAGTATCACTCAGCAATGAAATCTATGTCATCAGGCCCGTAGCAGCATAATGAGTGGATTCAGGTACTATGATTCTAACTGAAATAAGTCACACAGAAAAAGAAACATCATAAGATATCACTAATACACGGAATGTAAACTTGGCTACACAGGAACTGAATTCCAAAACAGAACAGGGTCTCAAATTTAAAAAACCAACTTATGCTTGCTTAAGGGGAAAGGAGAGTTGGGGTGCTGCATAAAACCAGAGATTGAAATGAGCACAGATAAAGTTCCTTAAGCCAAATATGGAATAGACAAGAGCTCCTCCTTGCTCAACGAAATGGACTCAACACCGCATATTAAACGCCTAAGAATGTACCTGACTAGTAAGAATCGTAAAACCTATGGATTGCTATGTCTCCAAAAGAGAATCAAGCATGTGTACAGGGGCATAAATGCAGCAGTGATAGGATTGGACAGGTTCGGTGAGCAAATGAAGACCCTTTGAAGTCATATTGCATGGTACCCATTCCACGGGTTTCATCTACCCAGGTTTAGGGTATTCTTCCTTCAGCTAAAACATGCATGTGGAACCTAGAGTATGATCAACCATGTGATCGGGAGACGTGTTCAAATATGTCTCAGTTTTCGTACTCTGGTACTCGGGTGCAACATTCCAGACGCTTTACTAACACTCTCCCGACTTGGAGAGTCAGTCCCTTTAACCTCCTGTTTGGCCCAGTTTGCAATTTCTGCGGAAGATGAACAGGAATAGCGAGAACCAATGAGAGACTAGCTGGAGGTGTCTGGACGGGCAAATTTAACTCTCATTTCCCACCAGGAAGAGGAATTAACCAAAGGCTCAGCGTGCAGTGCCGGAACCAGATTACGGCCTGAAGCCATCCTGCGGTGTTGCGGACAGCTCACAAGAAAGCGAGTTGAGGAAAGGAGCTCAGGGGCACTGTAATTCACAAACCTGCAGAGTTATAAATGACAGCTATCATCCAAAAATATACTAAAGTAAGGCTGCCAAGAGGACTTGAAAGCGGGGCAGAATTGCAGGAAACCGATTTCAGGAGGTAGACTGGAATTGCATTGAAAGCATAGGAAAAGAGGCAGAGCGTCCACAATGATGCACTTGGCCAAAAAGGGCGTATGCGTTTTTTCCTGAATATATTCAGGAAAAAACGCATACGCCCTTTTTGGCCAACCAAGCAAGCTTACAAAGGAAATCTGCACTACAATGAAGTCTCACTTCCCCCAGTCAAAAGGGCCATCTGAAAAAAGTGTAAAATCCAGAAAGGCAGGACAGGCCATGGAGAACTGGGAGCCTTGTTATGCTGATGGGCGGGATGTAAATTGCCAACAGACACTCGGGAGAAGTGTATGGTGTTTCCTGAAACATCTAAAAAACAAAGCAACAGAGCCTACGGCACTTCCACTTATGGTCCTATAGTTTAGGGAAATTAAAATCAAAAAGACACAGCCACCTCAAAGTTTGGGACGCCTCTGTTTACAAGAACCTCGTTTACCGTACAAGTTCAATATCAAAGAAAGTGAAAAATGGATAAAGAACTTGTGGTACTTACGTACAATGCAGTATCACTCAGCAATGAAATCTATGTCATCAGACCCATAGCAGCATAATGAGTGGATTCATGTATGATGATTATAACTGAAATAAGTCACACAGAAAAAGTAACATCATAAGATATCACTAATACACGGAATGTAAACTTGGCTACACAGGAACTGAATTCCAAAACAGAACAGGGTCTCAAATTTAGAAAACCAACTTATGCTTGCTTAAGGGGAAAGGTGAGTTGGGGTGCTGCATAAAACCAGAGATTGAAATGAGCACAGATAAAGTTCCTTAAGCCAAATATGGAATAGACAAGAGCTCCTCCTTGCTCAACGAAATGGACTCAACACCGCATATTAAACGCCTAAGAATGTACCTGACTAGAAAGTATCTTAAAACCTACGGATTGCTATGTCTCCGAAAGAGAATCAAGCATGTGTACAGGGGCATAAACGCAGCAGTGATAGGATTGGAGAGGTTCGGTGAGGAAATGAAGACCCTTTGAAGTCATATTGCATGGTACCCATTCCACGGGTCTCAACTCTCCAGGTTTAAGGTATTCTTCCTTCAGCTAAAACATGCATGTGGAACCCAGAGTATGATCAACCATGTGAACGGGAGACGTGTTCAAATATGTCTCAGTTTTCCTCCCATGGTACTCGGGTGCAACATTCCAGATGCTTTACTAACACTATCCCCACTTGGAGAGTCAGCGCCTTTAACCTCCTGTTTGGCCCAGTTTGCAATTTCTGCGGAAGATGAACAGGAATAGGGAGAACCAATGAGAGACTAGCTGGAGGTGTCTGGACGCGCAAATTTAACTCTCATTTCCCACCAGGAAGAGGAAATAACCAAAGGCTCAGCGTGCCGTGCCGGAACCAGATTAGGGCCTGAAGCCATCCTGCGGTGTTGCGGCCAGCTCAAAAGAAAGCGAGTTGAAGAAAGGAGCTCAGGGGCACTGTAATTCACAAACCTGCAGAGTCATAAATGACAGCTATCGTCCGAAAATATACTGAAGTAAGGCTGCCAAGCGGACTTGAAAGCGGGGAAGAATTGCAGGAAACCGATTTCAGGAGGTAGACTGGAATTGCATTGAAAGCATTGGAAAAGAGGCAGAACGTCCACAATGATGCACTTGGCCAAAAAGGGCGTATGCGTTTTTTCCTGAATATATTCAGGAAAAAACGCATACGCCCTTTTTGGCCAACCAAGCAAGCTTGCAAAGGAAATCTGCACTACAATGAAGTCTCACTTCCCCCCGGTCAAAAGGGCCATCTGAAAAAAGTGTAAAATCCAGAAAGGCAGGACAGGCTATGGAGAACTGGGAGCCTTGTTATACTGATGGGCGGGATGTAAATTGCCAACAGACACTCGGGAGAAGTGTATGGTGTTTCCTGAAACATCTAAAAAACAAAGCAACAGAGCCTAGGGCACTTCCACTTATGGTCCTATAGCTTAGGGAAATTAAAATCAAAAAGACACAACCACCCCAAAGTTTGGGACGCCTCTGTTTACAAGAACCTCGTTTACAGTACAAGTTCAACATCGCAGAAAGTGAAAAATGGATAAAGAAGTTGTGGTATTTACTTACAAAACAATATCACTCAGCAATGATATCTATGTCATCAGGCCCTTAGCAGCACAATGAGTGGATTCAGGTACGATGATTCTAACTGAAATAAGTCACACAGAAAAAGAAACATCATAAGATATCAGTAATACACGGAATGTAAACTTGGCTACACAGGAACTGAATTCCAAAACAGAACAGGGTCTCAAATTTAGAAAACCAACTTATGCTTGCTTAAGGGGAAAGGTGAGTTGGGGTGCTGCATAAAACCAGAGATTGAAATGAGCACAGATAAAGTTCCTTAAGCCAAATATGGAATACACAAGAGCTACTCCTTGCTCAACGAAATGGACTCAACACCCCATATTAAACGCCTAAGAATGTACCTGACTAGTAAGTATCATAAACCTATGGATTGCCATGTCTCCGAAAGAGAATCAAGCATGTGTACAGGGGCATAAACGCAGCAGTGATAGGATTGGAGAGGTTCGGTGAGCAAATGAAGACCCTTTGAAGTCATATTGCATGGTACCCATTCCACGGGTTTCAACTACCCAGGTTTAAGGTATTCTTCCTTCAGCTAAAACATGCATGTGGAACCTTGAGTATGATGAACCATGTGATCGGGAGACGTGTTCAAATATGTCTCAGTTTTTGTACCCTGGTACTCGGGTGCAACATTCCAGACGCTTTACTAACACTCTCCCGACTTGGAGAGTCAGTCCCTTTAACCTCCTGTTTGGCCCAGTTTGCAATTTCTGCGGAAGATGAACAGGAATAGCGAGAACCAATGAGAGAGTAGCTGGAGGTGTCTGGACGGGCAAATTTAACTCTCATTTCCCACCAAGAAGAGGAATTAACCAAAGGCTCAGCGTGCCATGCCGGAACCAGATTAGGGCCTGTAGCCATCCTGCGGTGTTGCGGCCAGTGCACAAGAAAGCGAGTTGAAGAAAGGAGCTCAGGGGCACTGTAATTCACAAACCTGCAGAGTTATAAATGATAGCTATCGTCCAAAAATATATTGAAGTAAGGCTGCCAAGAGGACTTGAAAGCGGGGCAGAATTGCAGGAAACCGATTTCAGGAGGTAGACTGGAATTGCATTGAAAGCATAGGAAAAGAGGCAGAACGTCCACAATGATGCACTTGGCCAAAAAGGGCGTATGCGTTTTTTCCTGAATATATTCAGGAAAAAACGCATACGCCCTTTTTGGCCAACCAAGCAAGCTTGCAAAGGAAATCTGCACTACAATGAAGTCTCACTTCCCCCCGGTCAAAAGGGCCATCTGAAAAAAGTGTAAAATCCAGAAAGGCAGGACAGGCCATGGAGAACTGGGAGCCTTGTTATGCTGATGGGCGGGATGTAAATTGCCAACAGACACTCGGGAGAAGTGTATGGTGTTTCCTGAAACATCTGAAAAACAAAGCAACAGAGCCTAGGGCACTTCCACTTATGGTCCTATAACATAGGGAAATTAAAATAAAAAAGACACAGCTACCCCAAAGTTTGGGACGCCTATGTTTACAAGAACCTCGTTTACCGTACAAGTTCAATATCACAGAAAGTGAAAAATGGATAAAGAACTTGTGGTACTTACGTACAATGCAGTATCACTCAGCAATGAAATCTATGTCATCAGGCCCGTAGCAGCATAATGAGTGGATTCAGGTACTATGATTCTAACTGAAATAAGTCACACAGAAAAAGAAACATCATAAGATATCACTAATACACGGAATGTAAACTTGGCTACACAGGAACTGAATTCCAAAACAGAACAGGGTCTCAAATTTAGAAAACCAACTTATGCTTGCTTAAGGGGAAAGGAGAGTTGGGGTGCTGCATAAAACCAGAGATTGAAATGAGCACAGATAAAGTTCCTTAAGCCAAATATGGAATAGACAAGAGCTCCTCCTTGCTCAACGAAATGGACTCAACACCGCATATTAAACGCCTAAGAATGTACCTGACTAGTAAGAATCGTAAAACCTATGGATTGCTATGTCTCCAAAAGAGAATCAAGCATGTGTACAGGGGCATAAATGCAGCAGTGATAGGATTGGACAGGTTCTGTGAGCAAATGAAGACCCTTTGAAGTCATATTGCATGGTACCCATTCCACGGGTTTCATCTACCCAGGTTTAGGGTATTCTTCCTTCAGCTAAAACATGCATGTGGAACCTAGAGTATGATCAACCATGTGATCGGGAGACGTGTTCAAATATGTCTCAGTTTTCCTCCCCTGGTACTCGGGTGCAACATTCCAGACGCTTTACTAACACTCTCCCGACTTGGAGAGTCATTCCCTTTAACCTCCTGTTTGGCCCAGTTTGCAATTTCTGCGGAAGATGAACAGGAATAGCGAGAACCAATGAGAGACTAGCTGGAGGTGTCTGGACGGGCAAATTTAACTCTCATTTCCCACCAGGAAGAGGAATTAACCAAAGGCTCAGCGTGCAGTGCCGGAACCAGATTACGGCCTGAAGCCATCCTGCGGTGTTGCGGACAGCTCACAAGAAAGCGAGTTGAGGAAAGGAGCTCAGGGGCACTGTAATTCACAAACCTGCAGAGTTATAAATGACAGCTATCATCCAAAAATATACTAAAGTAAGGCTGCCAAGAGGACTTGAAAGCGGGGCAGAATTGCAGGAAACCGATTTCAGGAGGTAGACTGGAATTGCATTGAAAGCATAGGAAAAGAGGCAGAGCGTCCACAATGATGCACTTGGCCAAAAAGGGCGTATGCGTTTTTTCCTGAATATATTCAGGAAAAAACGCATACGCCCTTTTTGGCCAACCAAGCAAGCTTACAAAGGAAATCTGCACTACAATGAAGTCTCACTTCCCCCAGTCAAAAGGGCCATCTGAAAAAAGTGTAAAATCCAGAAAGGCAGGACAGGCCATGGAGAACTGGGAGCCTTGTTATGCTGATGGGCGGGATGTAAATTGCCAACAGACACTCGGGAGAAGTGTATGGTGTTTCCTGAAACATCTAAAAAACAAAGCAACAGAGCCTACGGCACTTCCACTTATGGTCCTATAGTTTAGGGAAATTAAAATCAAAAAGACACAGCCACCTCAAAGTTTGGGACGCCTCTGTTTACAAGAACCTCGTTTACCGTACAAGTTCAATATCAAAGAAAGTGAAAAATGGATAAAGAACTTGTGGTACTTACGTACAATGCAGTATCACTCAGCAATGAAATCTATGTCATCAGACCCATAGCAGCATAATGAGTGGATTCATGTATGATGATTATAACTGAAATAAGTCACACAGAAAAAGTAACATCATAAGATATCACTAATACACGGAATGTAAACTTGGCTACACAGGAACTGAATTCCAAAACAGAACAGGGTCTCAAATTTAGAAAACCAACTTATGCTTGCTTAAGGGGAAAGGTGAGTTGGGGTGCTGCATAAAACCAGAGATTGAAATGAGCACAGATAAAGTTCCTTAAGCCAAATATGGAATAGACAAGAGCTCCTCCTTGCTCAACGAAATGGACTCAACACCGCATATTAAACGCCTAAGAATGTACCTGACTAGAAAGTATCTTAAAACCTACGGATTGCTATGTCTCCGAAAGAGAATCAAGCATGTGTACAGGGGCATAAACGCAGCAGTGATAGGATTGGAGAGGTTCGGTGAGGAAATGAAGACCCTTTGAAGTCATATTGCATGGTACCCATTCCACGGGTCTCAACTCTCCAGGTTTAAGGTATTCTTCCTTCAGCTAAAACATGCATGTGGAACCCAGAGTATGATCAACCATGTGAACGGGAGACGTGTTCAAATATGTCTCAGTTTTCCTCCCATGGTACTCGGGTGCAACATTCCAGATGCTTTACTAACACTATCCCCACTTGGAGAGTCAGCGCCTTTAACCTCCTGTTTGGCCCAGTTTGCAATTTCTGCGGAAGATGAACAGGAATAGGGAGAACCAATGAGAGACTAGCTGGAGGTGTCTGGACGCGCAAATTTAACTCTCATTTCCCACCAGGAAGAGGAAATAACCAAAGGCTCAGCGTTCCGTGCCGGAACCAGATTAGGGCCTGAAGCCATCCTGCGGTGTTGCGGCCAGCTCACAAGAAAGCGAGTTGAAGAAAGGAGCTCAGGGGCACTGTAATTCACAAACCTGCAGAGTTATAAATGACAGCTATCGTCCAAAAATATACTGAAGTAAGGCTGCCAAGGGGACTTGAAAGCGGGGCAGAATTGCAGGAAACCGATTTCAGGAAGTAGACTGGAATTGCATTGAAAGCATAGGAAAAGAGGCAGAGCGTCCAAAATGGTGCACTTGGCCAAAAAGGGCGTATGCGTTTTTTCCTGAATATATTCAGGAAAAAACGCATACGCCCTTTTTGGCCAACCAAGCAAGCTTGCAAAGGAAATCTGCACTACAATGAAGTCTCACTTCCCACTGGTGAAACGGGCCACCTGAAAAAAGCGTAAAATCCAGAAAGGCAGGACAGGCCATGGAGAACTGGGAGCCTTGTTATGCTGATGGGCGGGATGTAAATTGCCAACAGACACTCGGGAGAAGTGTATGGTGTTTCCTGAAACATCTAAAAAACAAAGCAACAGAGCCTAGGGCACTTCCACTTATGGTCCTATATCTTAGGGAAATTAAAATCAAAAAGACACAGCCACCCCAAAGTTTGGGACGCCTATGTTTACAAGAACCTCATTTACAGTACAAGTTCAGTATCACAGAAAGTGAAAAATGGATAAAGAACATGTGGTACTTACGTACAATGCAGTATCACTCAACAATGAAATCTATGTCATCAGGCCCGTAGCAGCATAATGAGTGGATTCAGGTACGATGATTCTAACTGAAATAAGTCACACAGAAAAAGAAACATCATAAGATATCACTAATACACGGAATGTAAACTTGGCTACACAGGAACTGAATTACAGAACAGAACAGGGTCTCAAATTTAGAAAACCAACTTATGCTTGCTTAAGGGGAAAGGTGAGTTGGGGTGCTGCATAAAACCAGAGATTGAAATGAGCACAGATAAAGTTCCTTAAGCCAAATATGGAATAGACAAGAGCTACTCCTTGCTCAACGAAATGGACTCAACACCGCATATTAAACGCCTAACAATGTACCTGACTAGAAAGTATCTTAAAACCTATGGATTGCTATGTCTCCGAAAGAGAATCAAGCATGTGTACAGGGGCATAAACGCAGCAGTGATAGGATTGGAGAGGTTCGGTGAGCAAATGAAGACCCTTTGAAGTCATATTGCATGGTACCCATTCCACGGGTTTCAACTACCCAGGTTTAAGGTATTCTTCCTTCAGCTAAAACATGCATGTGGAACCCAGAGTATGATCAACCATGTGATCGGGAGACGTGTTCAAATATGTCTCACTTTTTGTACCCTGGTACTCGGGTGCAACATTCCAGACGCTTTACTAACACTCTCCCGAGTTGGAGAGTCAGTCCCTTTAACCTCCTGTTTGGCCCAGTTTGCAATTTCTGCGGAAGATGAACAGGAATAGCGAGAACCAATGAGAGACTAGCTGGAGGTGTCTGGACGGGCAAATTTAACTCTCATTTCCCACCAGGAAGAGGAAATAACCAAAGGCTCAGCGTGCCGTGCCGGGACCAGATTAGGGCCTGAAGCCATACTGTGGTGTTGCGGCCAGCTCACAAGAAAGCGAGTTGAAGAAAGGAGCTCAGGGGCACTGTAATTCACAGACCTGCAGAGTTATAAATGACAACTATCGTCCAAAAATATACTGAAGTAAGGCTGCCAAGAGGACTTGAAAGCGGGGCAGAATTGCAGGAAACCAACTTCAGGAGGTAGACTGGAATTGCTTTGAAAGCATAGGTAAAGAGGCAGAACGTCCACAATGATGCACTTGGCCAAAAAGGGCGTATGCGTTTTTTCCTGAATATATTCAGGAAAAAACGCATACGCCCTTTTTGGCCAACCAAGCAAGCTTGCAAAGGAAATCTGCACTACAATGAAGTCTCACTTCCCCCCGGTCAAAAGGGCCATCTGAAAAAAGTGTAAAATCCAGAAAGGCAGGACAGGCCATGGAGAACTGGGAGCCTTGTTATGCTGATGGGCGGGATGGAAATTGCAAACAGACACTCGGGAGAAGTGTGTGGTGTTTCCTGATACATCTAAAAAACAAAGCAACAGAGCTTAGGGCACTTCCACTTATGGTCCTACAGCTTAGGGAAATTAAAATCAAAAAGACACAGCCACTCCAAAGTTTGGGACGCCTCTGTTTACAAGAACCTCGTTTACCGTACAAGTTCAATATCACAGAAAGTGAAAAATGGATAAAGAACTTGTGGTACTTACGTACAATGCAGTATCACTCAGCAATGAAATCTATGTCATCAGGCCCATAGCAGCATAATGAGTGGATTCAGGTACGATGATTCTAACTGAAATAAGTCACACAGAAAAAGAAACATCATAAGATATCACTAATACACGGAATGTAAACTTGGCTACACAGGAACTGAATTCCAAAACAGAACAGGGTCTCAAATTTAGAAAACCAACTTATGCTTGCTTAAGGGGAAAGGTGAGTTGGGGTGCTGCATAAAACCAGAGATTGAAATGAGCACAGATAAAATTCCTTAAGCCAAATATGGAATAGACAAGAGCTACTCCTTGCTCAACGAAATGGACTCAACACCCCATATTATACGCCTAAGAATGTACCTGACTAGTAAGTATCTTAAAACCTATGGATTGCTATGTCTCCGAAAGAGAATCAAGCATGTGTACAGGGGCATAAACGCAGCAGTGATAGGATTGGAGAGGTTCGGTGAGCAAATGAAGACCCTTTGAAGTCATATTGCATGGTACCCATTCCACGGGTTTCAACTACCCAGGTTTAAGGTATTCTTCCTTCAGCTAAAACATGCATGTGGAACCCAGAGTATGATCAACCATGTGATCGGGAGATGTTTTCAAATATGTCTCAGTTTTCGTACCCTGGTACTCGGGTGCAACATTCCAGACGCTTTACTAACACTCTCCCGACTTGGAGAGTCATTCCCTTTAACCTCCTGTTTGGCCCAGTTTGCAATTTCTGCGGAAGATGAACAGGAATAGCGAGAACCAATGAGAGACTAGCTGGAGGTGTCTGGACGGGCAAATTTAACTCTCATTTCCCACCAGGAAGAGGAATTAACCAAAGGCTCAGCGTGCCGTGCCGGAACCATATTAGGGCCTGAAGCCATACTGCTGTGTTGCGGCCAGCTCACAAGAAAGCGAGTTGAGGAAAGGAGCTCAGGGGCACTGTAATTCACAAACCTGCAGAGTTATAAATGACAGCTATCGTCCAAAAATATACTGAAGTAAAGCTGCCAAGAGGACTTGAACGCGGGGCAGAATTGCAGGAAACCCATTTCACGAAGTAGACTGGAATTGCTTTGAAAGCATAGGAAAAGAGGCAGAGCGTCCACAATGATGCATTTGGACAAAAAGGGCATATGCGTTTTTTCCTGAATATATTCAGGAAAAAACGCATACGCCCTTTTTGGCCAACCAAGCAAGCTTGCAAAGGAAATCTGCACTACAATGAAGTCTCACTTCCCCCCGGTCAAACGGGCCATCTGAAAAAAGCGTAAAATCCAGAAAGGCAGGACAGGCCATGGAGAACTGGGAGCCTTGTTATGCTGATGGGCGGGATGGAAATTGCCAACAGACACTCGGGAGAAGTGTATGGTGTTTCCTGAAACATCTAAAAAACAAAGCAACAGAGCCTAGGGCACTTCCACTTATGGTCCTATAGCTTAGGGAAATTAAAATCAAAAAGACACAGCCACCCCAAAGTTTGGGACGCCTCTGTTTACAAGAACCTCGTTTACCGTACAAGTTCAGTATCACAGAAAGTGAAAAATGGATAAAGAACATGTGGTACTTACGTACAACGCAGTATCACTCAACAATGAAATCTATGTCATCAGGCCCATAGCAGCATAATGAGTGGATTCAGGTACGATGATTCTAACTGAAATAAGTCACACAGAAAAAGAAACATCATAAGATATCACTAATACACGGAATGTAAACTTGGCTACACAGGAACTGAATTCCAAAACAGAACAGGGTCTCAAATTTAGAAAACCAACTTATGCTTGCTTAAGGGGAAAGGTGAGTTGGGGTGCTGCATAAAACCAGAGATTGAAATGAGCACAGATAAAGTTCCTTAAGCCAAATATGGAATAGACAAGAGCTACTCCTTGCTCAACGAAATGGACTCAACACCCCATATTAAACGCCTAAGAATGTACCTGACTAGTAAGTATCTTAAAACCTATGGATTGCTATGTCTCCGAAAGAGAATCAAGCATGTGTACAGGGGCATAAACGCAGCAGTGATAGGATTGGAGAGGTTCGGTGAGCAAATGAAGACCCTTTGAAGTCATATTGCATGGTACCCATTCCACGGGTTTCAACTACCCAGGTTTAAGGTATTCTTCCTTCAGCTAAAACATGCATGTGGAACCCAGAGTATGATCAACCATGTGATCGGGAGATGTGTTCAAATATGTCTCACTTTTTGTACCCTGATACTCGGGTGCAACATTCCAAACGCTTTACTAACACTCTCCCGACTTGGAGAGTCATTCCCTTTAACCTCCTGTTTGGCCCAGTTTGCAATTTCTGCGGAAGATGAACAGGAATAGCGAGAACCAATGAGAGACTAGCTGGAGGTGATTGGACGGGCAAATTTAACTCTCATTTCCCACCAGGAAGAGGAATTAACCAAAGGCTCAGCATGCCGTGCCGGAACAAGATTAGGGCCTGAAGCCATCCTGCTGTGTTGCGGCCAGGTCACAAGAAAGTGAGTTGAAGAAAGGAGCTCAGGGGCACTGTAATTCACAAACCTGCAGAGTTACAAATGACAGCTATCGTCCAAAAATATACTGAAGTAAGGCTGCCAAGAGGACTTGAAAGCGGGGCAGAATTGCAGGAAACCGATTTCAGGAGGTAGACTGGAATTGCATTGAAAGCATAGGAAAAGAGGCAGAGCGTCCACAATGATGCACTTGGCCAAAAAGGGCGTATGCGTTTTTTCCTGAATATATTCAGGAAAAAACGCATACGCCCTTTTTGGCCAACCAAGCAAGCTTACAAAGGAAATCTGCACTACAATGAAGTCTCACTTCCCCCAGTCAAAAGGGCCATCTGAAAAAAGTGTAAAATCCAGAAAGGCAGGACAGGCCATGGAGAACTGGGAGCCTTGTTATGCTGATGGGCGGGATGGAAATTGCCAGCAGACACTAGGGAGAAGTGTGTGGTGTTTCCTGAAACATATAAAAAACAAAGCAACAGAGCCTAGGGCACTTCCACTTATGGTCCTACAGCTTAGGGAAATTAAAATGAAAAAGACACAGCCACCCCAAAGTTTGGGACGCCTCTGTTTACAAGAACCTCGTTTACCGTACAAGTTCAATATCACAGAAAGTGAAAAATGGAAAAAGAAGTTGTGGTACTTACGTACAATGCAGTATCACTCAGCAATGAAATCTATGTCATCAGGCCCGTAGCAGCATAATGAGTGGATTCCGGTACGATGATTCTAACTGAAATAAGTCACACAGAAAAAGAAACATCATAAGATATCACTAATACACGGAATGTAAACTTGGCTACACAGGAAGTGAATTCCAAAACAGAACAGGGTCTCAAATTTAGAAAACCAACTTATGCTTGCTTAAGGGGAAAGGTGAGTTGGGGTGCTGCATAAAACCAGAGATTGAAATGAGCACAGATAAAGTTCCTTAAGCCAAATATGGAATAGACAAGAGCTACTCCTTGCTCAACGAAATGGACTCAACACCCCATATTAAACGCCTAAGAATGTACCTGACTAGTAAGTATCTTAAAACCTATGGATTGCTATGTCTCCGAAAGAGAATCAAGCATGTGTACAGGGGCATAAACGCAGCAGTGATAGGATTGGAGAGGTTCAGTGAGCAAATGAAGACCCTTTGAAGTCATATTGCATGGTACCCATTCCACGGGTCTCAACTCTCCAGGTTTAAGGTATTCTTCCTTCAGCTAAAACATGCATGTGGAACCCAGAGTATGATCAACCGTGTGAACGGGAGACGTGTGCAAATATGTCTCAGTTTTCCTCCCCTGGTACTCGGGTGCAACATTCCAGACGCTTTACTAACACTCCACCACTTGGAGAGTCAGCGCCTTTAACCTCCTGTTTGGCCCAGTTTGCAATTTCTGCGGAAGATGAACAGGAATAGGGAGAACCAATGAGAGACTAGCTGGAGGTGTCTGGACGCGCAAATTTAACTCTCATTTCCCACCAGGAAGAGGAAATAACCAAAGGCTCAGCGTGCCGTGCCGGAACCAGATTAGGGCCTGAAGCCATCCTGCGGTGTTGCGGCCAGCTCACAAGAAAGCGAGTTGAAGAAAGGAGCTCAGGGGCACTGTAATTCACAAACCTGCAGAGTTACAAATGACAGCTATCGTCCAAAAATATACTGAAGTAAGGCTGCCAAGAGGACTTGAAAGCGGGGCAGAATTGCAGGAAACCCATTTCACGAAGTAGACTGGAATTGCATTGAAAGCATAGGAAAAGAGGCAGAGCGTCCACAATGATGCACTTGGACAAAAAGGGCATATGCGTTTTTTCCTGAATATATTCAGGAAAAAACGCATACGCCCTTTTTGCCAACCAAGCAAGCTTGCAAAGGAAATCTGCACTACAATGAAGTCTCACTTCCCCCCGGTCAAACGGGCCATCTGAAAAAAGCGTAAAATCCAGAAAGGCAGGACAGGCCATGGAGAACTGGGAGCCTTGTTATGCTGATGGGCGGGATGGAAATTGCCAACAGACACTCGGGAGAAGTGTATGGTGTTTCCTGAAACATCTAAAAAACAAAGCAACAGAGCCTAGGGCACTTCCACTTATGGTCCTATAGCTTAGGGAAATTAAAATCAAAAAGACACAGCCACCCCAAAGTTTGGGACGCCTCTGTTTACAAGAACCTCGTTTACCGTACAAGTTCAGTATCACAGAAAGTGAAAAATGGATAAAGAACATGTGGTACTTACGTACAACGCAGTATCACTCAACAATGAAATCTATGTCATCAGGCCCATAGCAGCATAATGAGTGGATTCAGGTACGATGATTCTAACTGAAATAAGTCACACAGAAAAAGAAACATCATAAGATATCACTAATACACGGAATGTAAACTTGGCTACACAGGTACTGAATTCCAAAACAGAACAGGGTCTCAAATTTAGAAAACCAACTTATGCTTGCTTAAGGGGAAAGGTGAGTTGGGGTGCTGCATAAAACCAGAGATTGAAATGAGCACAGATAAAGTTCCTTAAGCCAAATATGGAATAGACAAGAGCTACTCCTTGCTCAACGAAATGGACTCAACACCCCATATTAAACGCCTAAGAATGTACCTGACTAGTAAGTATGTTAAAACCTATGGATTGCTATGTCTCCGAAAGAGAATCAAGCATGTGTACAGGGGCATAAACGCAGCAGTGATAGGATTGGAGAGGTTCGGTGAGCAAATGAAGACCCTTTGAAGTCATATTGCATGGTACCCATTCCACGGGTTTCAACTACCCAGGTTTAAGGTATTCTTCCTTCAGCTAAAACATGCATGTGGAACCCAGAGTATGATCAACCATGTGATCGGGAGACGTGTTCAAATATGTCTCACTTTTTGTACCCTGATACTCGGGTGCAACATTCCAGACGCTTTACTAACACTCTCCCGACTTGGAGAGTCATTCCCTTTAACCTCCTGTTTGGCCCAGTTTGCAATTTCTGCGGAAGATGAACAGGAATAGCGAGAACCAATGAGAGACTAGCTGGAGGTGTCTGGACGGGCAAATTTAACTCTCATTTCCCACCAGGAAGAGGAATTAACCAAAGGCTCAGCATGCCGTGCCGGAACCAGATTAGGGCCTGAAGCCATCCTGCTGTGTTGCGGCCAGGTCACAAGAAAGTGAGTTGAAGAAAGGAGCTCAGGGGCACTGTAATTCACAAACCTGCAGAGTTACAAATGACAGCTATCGTCCAAAAATATACTGAAGTAAGGCTGCCAAGAGGACTTGAAAGCGGGGCAGAATTGCAGGAAACCGATTTCAGGAGGTAGACTGGAATTGCATTGAAAGCATAGGAAAAGAGGCAGAACGTCCACAATGATGCACTTGGCCAAAAAGGACGTATGCGTTTTTTCCTGAATATATTCAGGAAAAAACGCATACGCCCTTTTTGGCCAACCAAGCAAGCTTGCAAAGGAAATCTGCACTACAATGAAGTCTCACTTCCCCCCGGTCAAAAGGGCCATCTGAAAAAAGTGTAAAATCCAGAAAGGCAGGACAGGCCATGGAGAACTGGGAGCCTTGTTATGCTGATGGGCGGGATGGAAATTGCCAACAGACACTAGGGAGAAGTGTGTGGTGTTTCCTGAAACATATAAAAAACAAAGCAACAGAGCCTAGGGCACTTCCACTTATGGTCCTACAGCTTAGGGAAATTAAAATGAAAAAGACACAGCCACCCCAAAGTTTGGGACGCCTCTGTTTACAAGAACCTCGTTTTCCGTACAAGTTCAATATCACAGAAAGTGAAAAATGGAAAAAGAAGTTGTGGTACTTACGTACAATGCAGTATCACTCAGCAATGAAATCTATGTCATCAGGCCCGTAGCAGCATAATGAGTGGATTCCGGTACGATGATTCTAACTGAAATAAGTCACACAGAAAAAGAAACATCATAAGATATCACTAATACACGGAATGTAAACTTGGCTACACAGGAAGTGAATTCCAAAACAGAACAGGGTCTCAAATTTAGAAAACCAACTTATGCTTGCTTAAGGGGAAAGGTGAGTTGGGGTGCTGCATAAAACCAGAGATTGAAATGAGCACAGATAAAGTTCCTTAAGCCAAATATGGAATAGACAAGAGCTACTCCTTGCTCAACGAAATGGACTCAACACCCCATATTAAACGCCTAAGAATGTACCTGACTAGTGAGTATCTTAAAACCTATGGATTGCTATGTCTCCAAAAGAGAATCAAGCGTGTGTACAGGGGCATAAACGCAGCAGTGATAGGATTGGAGAGGTTCGGTGAGCAAATGAAGACCCTTTGAAGTCATATTGCATGGTACCCATTCCACGGGTCTCAACTCTCCAGGTTTAAGGGATTCTTCCTTCAGCTAAAACATGCATGTGGAACCCAGAGTATGATCAACCGTGTGAAAGGGAGACGTGTTCAAATATGTCTCAGCTTTCCTCCCCTGGTACTCGGGTGCAACATCCAGACGCTTTACTAACACTCTCCCCACTTGGAAAGTCAGCGCCTTTAACCTCCTGTTTAGCCCAGTTTGTAATTTTTGCGGAAGATGAACAGGAATAGGGAGAACCAATGAGAGACTAGCTGGAGGTGTCTGGATGGGCAAATTTAACTCTCATTTCCCACCAGGAAGAGGAAATAACCAAAGGCTCAGCGTGCCGTGCCAGAACCAGATTAGGGCCTGAAGCCATCCTGCGGTGTTGCGGCCAGCTCACAAGAAAGCGAGTTGAAGAAAGGAGCTCCGGGACACTATAATTCACAAACCTGCAGAGTTATAAATGACAGCTATCGTCCAAAAATATACTGAAGTAAGGCTGCCAAGAGGACTTGAAAGCGGGGCAGAATTGCAGGAAACCGATTTCAGGAGGTAGACTGGAATTGCATTGAAAGCATAGGAAAAGAGGCAGAACGTCCACAATGATGCACTTGGCCAAAAAGGGCGTATGCGTTTTTTCCTGAATATATTCAGGAAAAAACGCATACGCCCTTTTTGGTCAACCAAGCAAGCTTGCAAAGGAAATCTGCACTACAATGAAGTCTCACTTCCCCCCGGTCAAAAGGGCCATCTGAAAAAAGTGTAAAATCCAGAAAGGCAGGACAGGTCATGGAGAACTGGGAGCCTTGTTATGCTGATGGGCGGGATGTAAATTGCCAACAGACACTCGGGAGAAGTGTATGGTGTTTCCTGAAACATCTAAAAAACAAAGCAACAGAGCTTAGGGCACTTCCACTTATGGTCCTATAGCTTAGGGAAATTAAAATCAAAAAGACACAGCCACCCCAATGTTTGGAATGGCTCTGTTTACAAGAACCTCATTTACAGTACAAGTTCAACATCGCATTAAGTGAAAAATGGATAAAGAAGTTGTAGTGTTTACTTACAAAACAATATCACTCAGCAATGAAATCTATGTCATCAGGCCCTTAGCAGCACAATGAGTGGATTCAGGTATGATGATTCTAACTGAAATAAGTCACACAGAAAAAGAAACATCATAAGATATCAGTAATACACGGAATGTAAACTTGGCTACACAGGAACTGAATTACAGAACAGAACAGGGTCTCAAATTTAGAAAACCAACTTATGCTTGCTTAAGGGTAAAGGTGAGTTGGGGTGCTGCATAAAACCAGAGATTGAAATGAGCACAGATAAAGTTCCTTAAGCCAAATATGGAATAGACAAGAGCTACTCCTTGCTCAACGAAATGGACTCAACACCGCATATTAAACGCCTAAGAATGTACCTGACTAGTAAGTATCTTAAAACCTATGGATTGCTATGTCTCTGAAAGAGAATCAAGCATGTGGACAGGGGCATAAACGCAGCAGTGATAGGATTGGAGAGGTTCGGTGAGCAAATGAAGACCCTTTGAAGTCATATTGCATGGTACCGATTCCACGGGTTTCATCTACCCAGTTTTAAGGTATTCTTCCTTCAGCTAAAACATGCATGTGGAACCTAGAGTATGATCAACCATGTGATCGGGAGACCTGTTCAAATATGTCTCAGTTTTCGTACCCTGGTACTCGGGTGCAACATTCCAGATGCTTTACTAACACTCTCCCGACTTGGAGAGTCAGTCCCTTTAACCTCCTGTTTGGCCCAGTTTGCAATTTCTGCGGAAGATGAACAGGAATAGCGAGAACCAATGAGAGACTAGCTGGAGGTGTCTGGACGGGCAAATTTAACTCTCATTTCCCACCAGGAAGAGGAATTAACCAAAGGCTCAGCGTGCCGTGCCGGAACCAGATTAGGGCCTGAAGCCATCCTGCGGTGTTGCGGCCAGGTCACAAGAAAGCGAGTTGAAGAAAGGAGCTCAGGGACATTGTAATGCACAAACCTGCAGAGTTATAAATGACAGCTATCGTCCAAAAATATACTGAAGTAAGGCTGCCAAGAGGACTTGAAAGCAGGGCAGAATTGCAGGAATCCGATTTCAGGAGGTAGACTGGAATTGCATTGAAAGCATAGGAAAAGAGGCAGAGCGTCCACAATGATGCACTTGGCCAAAAAGGGCATATGCGTTTTTTCCTGAATATATTCAGGAAAAAACGCATACGCCCTTTTTGGCCAACCAAGCAAGCTTTCAAAGGATATCTGCACTACAATGAAGTCTCACTTCCCCCCGGTCAAAAGGGCCATCTGAAAAAAGTGTAAAATCCATAAAGGCAGGACAGGCCATGGAGAACTGGGAGCCTTGTTATGCTGATGGGCGGGATGTAAATTGCCAACAGACACTCGGGAGAAGTGTATGGTGTTTCCTGAAACATCTAAAAAACAAAGCAACAGAGCCTAGGGCACTTCCACTTATGGTCCTATAGCTTAGGGAAATTAAAATCAAAAAGACACAGCCACCCCAAAGTTTGGGACGCCTCCGTTTACAAGAACCTCGTTTACAGTACAAGTTCAACATCGCAGAAAGTGAAAAATGGATAAAAAGTTGTAGTATTTACTTACAAACAATATCACTCAGCAATGAAATCTATGTCATCAGGCCCTTAGCAGCACAATGAGTGGATTCAGGTATGATGATTCTAACTGAAATAAGTCACACAGAAAAAGAAACATCATAAGATATCACTAATACACGGAATGTAAACTTGGCTACACAGGAACTGAATTCCAAAACAGAACAGGGTCTCAAATTTAGAAAACCAACTTATGCTTGCTTAAGGGGAAAGGTGAGTTGGGGTGCTGCATAAAACCAGAGATTGAAATGAGCACAGATAAAGTTCCTTAAGCCAAATATGGAATAGACAAGAGCTACTCCTTGCTCAACGAAATGGACTCAACACCCCATATTAAACGCCTAAGAATGTACCTGACTAGTGAGTATCTTAAAACCTATGGATTGCTATGTCTCCAAAAGAGAATCAAGCGTGTGTACAGGGGCATAAACGCAGCAGTGATAGGATTGGAGAGGTTCGGTGAGCAAATGAAGACCCTTTGAAGTCATATTGCATGGTACCCATTCCACGGGTCTCAACTCTCCAGGTTTAAGGTATTCTTCCTTCAGCTAAAACATGCATGTGGAACCCAGAGTATGATCAACCGTGTGAACGGGAGACGTGTTCAAATATGTCTCAGTTTTCCTCCCCTGGTACTCGGGTGCAACATCCAGACGCTTTACTAACACTCTCCCCACTTGGAAAGTCAGCGCCTTTAACCTCCTGTTTGGCCCAGTTTGTAATTTTTGCGGAAGATGAACAGGAATAGGGAGAACCAATGAGAGACTAGCTGGAGGTGTCTGGATGGGCAAATTTAACTCTCATTTCCCACCAGGAAGAGGAAATAACCAAAGGCTCAGCGTGCCGTGCTGGAACCAGATTATTGCCTGATGCCATCGTGTGGTGTTGCGGCCAGCTCACAAGAAAGCGAGTTGAAGAAAGGAGCTCCGGGACACTGTAATTCACATACCTGCAGAGTTATAAATGACAGCTATCGTCCAAAAATATACTGAAGTAAGGCTGCCAAGAGGACTTGAAAGCGGGGCAGAATTGCAGGAAACCGATTTCAGGAGGTAGACTGGAATTGCATTGAAAGCATAGGAAAAGAGGCAGAACGTCCACAATGATGCACTTGGCCAAAAAGGGCGTATGCGTTTTTTCCTGAATATATTCAGGAAAAAACGCATACGCCCTTTTTGGTCAACCAAGCAAGCTTGCAAAGGAAATCTGCACTACAATGAAGTCTCACTTCCCCCCGGTCAAAAGGGCCATCTGAAAAAAGTGTAAAATCCAGAAAGGCAGGACAGGTCATGGAGAACTGGGAGCCTTGTTATGCTGATGGGCGGGATGTAAATTGCCAACAGACACTCGGGAGAAGTGTATGGTGTTTCCTGAAACATCTAAAAAACAAAGCAACAGAGCTTAGGGCACTTCCACTTATGGTCCTATAGCTTAGGGAAATTAAAATCAAAAAGACACAACCACCCCAATGTTTGGAATGGCTCTGTTTACAAGAACCTCATTTACAGTACAAGTTCAACATCGCAGAAAGTGGAAAATTGATAAAGAAGTTGTAGTGTTTACTTACAAAACAATATCACTCAGCAATGAAATCTATGTCATCAGGCCCTTAGCAGCACAATGAGTGGATTCAGGTATGATGATTCTAACTGAAATAAGTCACACAGAAAAAGAAACATCATAAGATATCAGTAATACACGGAATGTAAACTTGGCTACACAGGAACTGAATTACAGAACAGAACAGGGTCTCAAATTTAGAAAACCAACTTATGCTGGCTTAAGGGTAAAGGTGAGTTGGGGTGCTGCATAAAACCAGAGATTGAAATGAGCACAGATAAAGTTCCTTAAGCCAAATATGGAATAGACAAGAGCTACTCCTTGCTCAACGAAATGGACTCAACACCGCATATTAAACGCCTAAGAATGTACCTGACTAGTAAGTATCTTAAAACCTATGGATTGCTATGTCTCTGAAAGAGAATCAAGCATGTGGACAGGGGCATAAACGCAGCAGTGATAGGATTGGAGAGTTTCAGTGAGCAAATGAAGACCCTTTGAAGTCACATTGCATGGTACCCATTCCACGGGTTTCAACTACCCAGGTTTAAGGTATTCTTCCTTCAGCTAAAACATGCATGTGGAACCTAGAGTATGATCAACCATGTGATCGGGAGACGTGTTCAAATATGTCTCAGTTTTCGTACCCTGGTACTCAGGTGCAACATTCCAGACGCTTTAGTAACACTCTCCCGACTTGGAGAGTCAGTCCCTTTAACGTCCTGTTTGGCCCAGTTTGCAATTTCTGCGGAAGATGAACAGGAATAGCGAGAACCAATGAGAGACTAGCCTTAGGTGTCTGGACGGGCAAATTTAACTCTCATTTCCCACCAGGAAGAGCAATTAACCAAAGGCTCAGCGTGCCGTGCCGGAACCAGATTAGGGCCTGAAGCCATCCTGCGGTGTTGCGGCCAGGTCACAAGAAAGCGAGTTGAAGAAAGGAGCTCAGGGACATTGTAATGCACAAACCTGCAGAGTTATAAATGACAGCTATCGTCCAAAAATATACTGAAGTAAGGCTGCCAAGAGGACTTGAAAGCAGGGCAGAATTGCAGGAAACCGATTTCAGGAGGTAGACTGGAATTGCATTGAAAGCATAGGAAAAGAGGCAGAGCGTCCACAATGATGCACTTGGCCAAAAAGGGCGTATGCGTTTTTTCCTGAATATATTCAGGAAAAAACGCATACGCCCTTTTTGGCCAACCAAGCAAGCTTTCAAAGGATATCTGCACTACAATGAAGTCTCACTTCCCCCCGGTCAAAAGGGCCATCTGAAAAAAGTGTAAAATCCATAAAGGCAGGACAGGCCATGGAGAACTGGGAGCCTTGTTATGCTGATGGGCGGGATGTAAATTGCCAACAGACACTCGGGAGAAGTGTATGGTGTTTGCTGAAACATCTAAAAAACAAAGCAACAGAGCCTAGGGCACTTCCACTTATGGTCCTATAGCTTAGGGAAATTAAAATCAAAAAGACACAGCCACCCCAAAGTTTGGGACGCCTCCGTTTACAAGAACCTCGTTTACAGTACAAGTTCAACATCGCAGAAAGTGAAAAATGGATAAAGAAGATGTAGTATTTACTTACAAAGCAATATCACTCAGCAATGAAATCTATGTCATCAGGCCCTTAGCAGCACAATGAGTGGATTCAGGTATGATGATTCTAACTGAAATAAGTCACACAGAAAAAGAAACATCATAAGATATCACTAATACACGGAATGTAAACTTGGCTACACAGGAACTGAATTCCAAAACAGAACAGGGTCTCAAATTTAGAAAACCAACTTATGCTTGCTTAAGGGGAAAGGTGAGTTGGGGTGCTGCATAAAACCAGAGATTGAAATGAGCACAGATAAAGTTCCTTAAGCCAAATATGGAATAGACAAGAGCTACTCCTTGCTCAACGAAATGGACTCAACACCCCATATTAAACGCCTAAGAATGTACCTGACTAGTAAGTATCTTAAAACGTATGGATTGCTATGTCTCCAAAAGAGAATCAAGCGTGTGTACAGGGGCATAAACGCAGCAGTGATAGGATTGGAGAGGTTCGGTGAGCAAATGAAGACCCTTTGAAGTCATATTGCATGGTACCCCTTACATGGGTCTCAACTCTCCAGGTTTAAGGTATTCTTCCTTCAGCTAAAACATGCATGTGGAACCCAGAGTATGATCAACTGTGTGAACGGGAGACGTGTTCAAATATGTCTCAGTTTTCCTCCCCTGGTACTCGGGTGCAACATTCCAGATGCTTTACTAACACTCTCCCGACTTGGAGAGTCAGCCCCTTTAACCTCCTGTTTGGCCCAGTTTGCAATTTCTGCGGAAGATGAACAGGAATAGCGAGAACCAATGAGAGACTAGCTGGAGGTGTCTGGACGGGCAAATTTAACTCTCATTTCCCACCAGGAAGAGCAATTAACCAAAGGCTCAGCGTGCCGTGCCGGAACCAGATTAGGGCCTGAAGCCATCCTGCGGTGTTGCGGCCAGCTCACAAGAAAGCGAGTTGAAGAAAGGAGCTCAGGGGCACTGTAATTCACAAACCTGCAGAGTTATAAATGACAGCTATCGTCCAAAAATATACTGAAGTAAGGCTGCCAAGAATACTTGAAAGCAGGGCAGAATTGCAGGAAACCGATTTCAGGAGGTAGACTGGAATTGCACTGAAAGCATAGGAAAAGAGGCAGAACATCCACAATGATGCACTTGGCCAAAAAGGGCGTATGCGTTTTTTCCTGAATATATTCAGGAAAAAACGCATACGCCCTTTTTGGCCAACCACGCAAGCTTGCAAAGGAAATCTGCACTACAATGAAGTCTCACTTCCCCCCGGTCAAAAGGGCCATCTGAAAAAAGTGTAAAATCCAGAAAGGCAGGACAGGCCATGGAGAACTGGGAGCCTTGTTATGCTGATGGGCGGGATGTAAATTGCCAATAGACACTCGGGAGAAGTGTATGGTGTTTCCTGAAACATCTAAAAAACAAAGCAACAGAGCCTAGGGCACTTCCACTTATGGTCCTATAGATTAGGGAAATTAAAATCAAAAAGACACAGCCACCCCAAAGTTTGGAACGGCTCTGTTTACAAGAACCTCGTTTACAGTACAAGTTCAACATTGCAGAAAGTGAAAAATGGATAAAGAAGTTGTGGTATTTACTTACAAAGCAATATTACTCAGCAATGAAATCTATGTCATCAGGCCCTTAGCAGCACAATGAGTGGATTCAGGTATGATGATTCTAACTGAAATAAGTCACACAGAAAAAGAAACATCATAAGATATCAGTAATACACGGAATGTAAACATGGCTACACAGGACCTGAATTACAGAACAGAACAGGGTCTCAAATTTAGAAAACCAACTTATGCTTGCTTAAGGGGAAAGGTGAGTTGGGGTGCTGCATAAAACCAGAGATTGAAATGAGCACAGATAAAGTTCCTTAAGCCAAATATGGAATAGACAAGAGCTACTCCTTGCTCAACGAAATGGACTCAACACCCCATATTAAACGCCTAAGAATGTACCTGACTAGTGAGTATCTTAAAACCTATGGATTGCTATGTCTCCAAAAGAGAATCAAGCGTGTGTACAGGGGCATAAACGCAGCAGTGATAGGATTGGAGAGATTCGGTGAGCAAATAAAGACCCTTTGAAGTCATATTGCATGGTACCCATTCCACGGGTTTCAACTACCCAGGTTTAAGGTATTCTTCCTTCAGCTAAAACATGCATGTGGAACCCAGAGTATGATCAACCGTGTGAACAGGAGACGTGTTCAAATATGTCTCAGTTTTCCTCCCCTGGTACTCGGGTGCAACATCCAGACGCTTTACTAACACTCTCCCCACTTGGAAAGTCAGCGCCTTTAACCTCCTGTTTGGCCCAGTTTGTAATTTTTGCGGAAGATGAACAGGAATAGGGAGAACCAATGAGAGACTAGCTGGAGGTGTCTGGATGGGCAAATTTAACTCTCATTTCCCACCAGGAAGAGGAAATAACCAAAGGCTCAGCGTGCCGTGCCGGAACCAGATTATTGCCTAATGCCATCGTGCGGTGTTGCGGCCAGCTCACAAGAAAGCGAGTTGAAGAAAGGAGCTCCGGGACACTGTAATTCACATACCTGCAGAGTTATAAATGACAGCTATCGTCCAAAAATATACTGAAGTAAGGCTGCCAAGAGGACTTGAAAGCGGGGCAGAATTGCAGGAAACCGATTTCAGGAGGTAGACTGGAATTGCATTGAAAGCATAGGAAAAGAGGCAGAACGTCCACAATGATGCACTTGGCCAAAAAGGGCGTATGCGTTTTTTCCTGAATATATTCAGGAAAAAACGCATACGCCCTTTTTGGTCAACCAAGCAAGCTTGCAAAGGAAATCTGCACTACAATGAAGTCTCACTTCCCCCCGGTCAAAAGGGCCATCTGAAAAAAGTGTAAAATCCAGAAAGGCAGGACAGGTCATGGAGAACTGGGAGCCTTGTTATGCTGATGGGCGGGATGTAAATTGCCAACAGACACTCGGGAGAAGTGTATGGTGTTTCCTGAAACATCTAAAAAACAAAGCAACAGAGCTTAGGGCACTTCCACTTATGGTCCTATAGCTTAGGGAAATTAAAATCAAAAAGACACAGCCACCCCAATGTTTGGAATGGCTCTGTTTACAAGAACCTCATTTACAGTACAAGTTCAACATCGCAGAAAGTGAAAAATGGATAAAGAAGTTGTAGTGTTTACTTACAAAACAATATCACTCAGCAATGAAATCTATGTCATCAGGCCCTTAGCAGCACAATGAGTGGATTCAGGTATGATGATTCTAACTGAAATAAGTCACACAGAAAAAGAAACATCATAAGATATCAGTAATACACGGAATGTAAACTTGGCTACACAGGAACTGAATTACAGAACAGAACAGGGTCTCAAATTTAGAAAACCAACTTATGCTTGCTTAAGGGTAAAGGTGAGTTGGGGTGCTGCATAAAACCAGAGATTGAAATGAGCACAGATAAAGTTCCTTAAGCCAAATATGGAATAGACAAGAGCTACTCCTTGCTCAACGAAATGGACTCAACACCGCATATTAAACGCCTAAGAATGTACCTGACTAGTAAGTATCTTAAAACCTATGGATTGCTATGTCTCTGAAAGAGAATCAAGCATGTGGACAGGGGCATAAACGCAGCAGTGATAGGATTGGAGAGGTTCGGTGAGCAAATGAAGACCCTTTGAAGTCATATTGCATGGTACCGATTCCACGGGTTTCATCTACCCAGTTTTAAGGTATTCTTCCTTCAGCTAAAACATGCATGTGGAACCTAGAGTATGATCAACCATATGATCGGGAGACGTGTGCAAATATGTCTCAGTTTTCGTACCGTGGTACTCGGGTGCAACATTCCAGATGCTTTACTAACACACTCCCGACTTGGAGAGTCAGTCCCTTTAACCTCCTGTTTGGCCCAGTTTGCAATTTCTGCGGAAGATGAACAGGAATAGCGAGAACCAATGAGAGACTAGCTGGAGGTGTCTGGACGGGCAAATTTAACTCTCATTTCCCACCAGGAAGAGGAATTAACCAAAGGCTCAGCGTGCCGTGCCAGAACCAGATTAGGGCCTGAAGCCATCCTGCGGTGTTGCGGCCAGGTCACAAGAAAGCGAGTTGAAGAAAGGAGCTCAGGGGCACTGTAATTCACAAACCTGCAGAGTTATAAATGACAGCTATCGTCCAAAAATATACTGAAGTAAGGCTGCCAAGAGGACTTGAAAGCGGGGCAGAATTGCAGGAAACCAATTTCAGGAGGTAGACTGGAATTGCATTGAAAGCATAGGAAAAGAGGCAGAACGTCCACAATGATGCACTTGGCCAAAAAGCGCGTATGCGTTTTTTCCTGAATATATTCAGGAAAAAACGCATACGCCCTTTTTGGCCAACCAAGCAAGCTTGCAAAGGAAATCTGCACTACAATGAAGTCTCACTTCCCCCTGTTCAAAAGGGCCATCTGAAAAAAGTGTAAAATCCAGAAAGGCAGGACAGGCCATGGAGAACTGGGAGCCTTGTTATGCTGATGGGCGGGATGTAAATTGCCAACAGACACTCTGGAGAAGTGTATGGTGTTTCCTGAAACATCTAAAAAACAAAGCAACAGAGCCTAGGGCACTTCCACTTATGGTCCTATAGCTTAGGGAAATTAAAATCAAAAAGACACAGCAACCCCAAAGTTTGGGACGCCTCTGTTTACAAGAACCTCGTTTACCGTACAAGTTCAATATCAGAGAAAGTGAAAAATGGATAAAGAACTTGTGGTACTTACGTATAATGCAGTATCACTCAGCAATGAAATCTATGTCATCAGGCCCGTAGCAGCATAATGAGTGGATTCAGGTACGATGATTCTAACTGAAATAAGTCACACAGAAAAAGAAACATCATAAGATATCACTAATACACGGAATGTAAACTTGGCTACACATGAACTGAATTACAAAACAGAACAGGGTTTCAAGTTTAGAAAACCAACTTATCCCTGCTTAAGGGGGAAGGTGAATTGGGGTGCTGCATAAAAGCAGAGTTTGAAATTAGCACAGATACCGTTCCATAAGCCAAATATGTAATAGACAAGACCTACCCCTTGCTCAACGAAATGGATTCAACAATGAGGTATCACCTCACACCTGGTAGAATAGGCATCATAGAAAATCTACAAACAGAAAATGCTGGAAAGGGTGTGGAGAAAAGGAACCCTCTTCCACTATTGTTGGGAATATAAATTGATACAGTCATTATGGAGAACAATATGGAATTTCTTAAGAAACTGACAATAGAATTACCATATGATACAGCAATCCCAGTACTGGACATATACCCAGACAAAACCATAAATCAAAAAGAGTCATTCACCGCAATGTTCATTGCATCACTATTTACAATATCGAGGTAATGGAAGCAACCTAAATGCCCACAGACAGACGAATGCATAAAGCTGTGGTACTTATATAAAATGGAATATTACTAAGCCATGAAAAGGAATGAAATTGGGTCATTTGTAGAGACGTCGATGGATCTAGAGACTGTCATACAGAGTGAAGTAAGTCAGAAAGAGAAAAACAAATCTTGTATATTCATGCATATATGTGGAACCTAGAAAAACTGTACAGATTAACCATTTTGCAAGGCATAAATAGAGCAACAGATGTAGACAACAAACGTATGGACAACAAGGGGGGAAAGCTGTTGGGGGGGTGGTGGTGGCAGGAGTTGAGAGACTGGGATTGGCATGTATACATTTATATGTATAAAATAGATAACCAATAAGAACCTGCTGTATAAAAATATAAAATAAAATTCAAAATTAAAAAGAAATAAAATTTAAAAAATAAAACAGAAAAAACAATTATTCCCTGCACATACATGTATTTCTATGAATAAATTATTTCCATGCTTATATCTGTAAATACAAAAAAAGAGGAATAAAATCTACCTTGAACCAAAAACGAAAAAGAGAAAAAAACACAGAACCCACCAGTTACACAGAGGAAAACCGTATCAGGGCACTTGCTCCAGTTGTAAACAATTCTGAAGTTGGTCAGTGGTGGGGAATCGTCTCCCATTCAGCCAGCAGCCCCCACGCAACAAACGTCCTCATTGCAAAGCTGGGGCACCGTGCCGAGGCATCTGTGAGTAAACGTGAGCTGAGCCCCAGGCCAGTTGCTGCTGAACTATTCCCACCCATCCCAGGTAAAACACCTGAATATATACAAGGACTTGAAAGCCTAGAGGAAGGGCCATAGAGCCACACGAGTGACAGCATGCCGGCCGACTTGGTGCTGCAGGCCAGCCAGGATGGTCCTGGCCCTGGGTGCTCTTCTGGAAGATTTCCATTTCCCTGCCTGAGATACCCGTCCTGTCCCTGCCCCCACTGCTTTTTTCCTTCCTCACCTCTGCCCAGGGAGAAATTCCAGAAGCAGGTATGGGTGACACATCCTCTTCTTTAGCAGGTGGCAGCCTGGCAACTGCTGCAGAAAGTCCAGCAGAGCCCCACTCACACTGGGCCACCCACAAAGCCATGGCCTCTCACTCCCTCCCACCAGCCCAGCCCCGAGACTGCTGACAGGGCAGAGAAAATGGCGTCAGGCATGGCTGCAGGGGCTCTTGCTGCCTGGAGTGGTATTTATATTGATCTCAACCCAGGCACACCTGGGGAGGGCTGGCCGGCACGGTAAGGCTGCCCAGGTCAGCCAATCATCACCCCTCAGGGGCTCACAGTTGCAGAAAATGGAACTTGCTGAACCGGCCAGGTCCAAGGAACAGGTGTGGGCTCCTGAGAGTCAGGATAGACAAGGGGCTGCAGCTTTGGCTTGTTTTCTAATCATTTTATCTGGCCCATGAGTGGGAGACAACTTCAAGAAAACCCTCTCCTAATGAGAGGAACCCAGGAGTCAGGGAGAGGAGGGGTGGGTGGTGGTTGGAGACAGAGGCCTGGTGCCCCGGGTGCAGTGGAAGTCTCTGGAAGACCAGGTGGAGGGAGGCCTCACGGAGTGATGCCCAGGGTCACAGACCTGTCGCAGCTGCTGTTTGTTAGTTCAAGTCCTGCTCTGAGGTGCTCTGTGTCAGCTCTGAGCGACAGGTGAGCTGGGGGTGCTCTGCAATGAGGGCTATGTGCACGGTTCCTGTGTGCCCAGCCCTGCCACGGTACCTGCAAGGGTAGCTCTGTATCCTGGGAGGGGCCTGACCACGAGAACCCCGTGGGCTGGGGTGGGGGTGGGGTACCTGCCCAGGTGAGCTCCATATTCTGGGATTGGTCTGACCACGAGAGCCCCATGGGCTGCTGGGGACCTGGTAAAGGATGTCAGGACAGTCAGTGAAGCCACCGAGGATATACCTCCAGTTGCTCCTAATTCCTACACCCTGCTGGTCATTCTACCAACCACCAGGACATGGTATTCTGTATTAGTCTTCAATGATGCCTTCTTTTGTATTCCATTAGTCCCAGAGTCACAAGAAATTTTGGCTTGTGAGTGGCAGGACTCAACATACAACTAAAACAATACTTCCGGGCCGTCTGGCCCCAAGGGTGCAAAAGTTCCCACACCATCTTTGGGGAAAGCTTAGCTAAAGACCTAAAAGTTCTACCTCTGGAAAAGGAAACCCTCCTTCAATATGCAGATGACATTCTGATCGCCAGCCCTACTAAGGAGGCCTCTGAACTACCAAGCCAATAAAGGATAGAAGTTGTCCAAGAAAAAGCTCAAATATCACAGACTGCGGTGACCTGCCTGGGCTTCATTCTCACAGAAGGTCAGAGAAGCCCATCCCAGGAAAGGGAAGAAACCATTTTCAGCCTTACCCCTTTCTAAAACTAGAAGAGAGCTTAGGGGTTCCTGGGGAGGCCAGGGTTTGCTGCTTCTGGATCCCTAACTACAGTCTACTAGCTGGGCCTCTATATGAAACACTGAAAGGAAAAGATGATGATCCTTTTGAATAGAATCCAGAAGTGGCCTTTCAAGAATGGAAAGAGCAGTCAATTCAGACCCTTGCCCTGGAACTCCCTAATTTAGCTAAACCCTTTGACCTTTACATTCCCGGTGAAAGGTGAATCGCCACTGGAGAATTAGTGCAAAAACTGGGACCACTTGAAATGGAACAATGCAAGAATGCCATCCAGGTAGGATAAACTACGGTCACCAAGGGGCTTGGCCCACTGCCACATCTGGCCAAGATACTGGCGGTATCTAAAAACCTGGAAATCAGCAGCCCAAAAGGCCACCTCCCTCCTAAGGGAAAAGGACCCCACGTGGTGATCCTAACCACCAACCATGCCCTGAAGTTGCAGGGTTCGCTCCGTGGGCACACCGACCTCGAGTGAAGAGGCCCTCCAACTCCAACATCCAGAGAGATAACCGGGGGCAACAGGGCACCATGACGACTCGTGTGAACATCACTTGACCTGGAGTTTCTCTCATAAAACAACAAGGGTGTGTCCCAAAAGAGTAGACTACTGCTTGCAGGACTTACTGCACCCAGAGGGGAGCTAATAATCTTGGCGGGGGAACCGTATATCACACTGTCACCATAGAAAAGCCTACAGACACCGTGATGATGGTGGCCAATAAGACCGGCTGAACTCCTGTTTACTTCAAAAGGCTGTTGACTCAGTAGCCATCATGGTCCTTGATCACCACTGACCCTGGACTGTCTGGGAGTTGAGCGGGCAGGGCTCTGACACCTGGTGCTGTTTGTACGTTAATTCAGGGGCCTAATTGAAGAAAGCACAGACTACTGGTCAGAGCATCTAGGCTGGCAGAAACGGTCAGCCTAAGGTGGCCGAACAAATGTGGGGCGGGGTGAAACCGGCCCCCACAGCGTCTCTGCACATCTCTTTCCTGGACCCTTAAAGGTCATTAGAATCTATAACACTTCCAATGCTGGTGCTGCTCAGGTGGACGAGCAGGGAGGCAGGGGTCCTGGGGACAATCAACGTCACCGGGAGGCTGCTGGGGAGAAGCTCTGACCCTCGCCCCAGGGTATGAGGGCTCCCAACTCAGCACTCAGCAGTTACAGAAGAAGGGTCTGCACCCTCAGCACTCCAAGAATGAGGAACGGGACAAAAGGCAGAGGAGGGTTTTGTCCCCAGCAAAGCCCATTAAAAATCCCTGGGAGATAAAAATAGAATCTGGGCAATAAAGTCAAGTCTAACCTTTTTTATCCTTTGTGCTTTGTCTAATTTCACGTGCTCCTAGGGTCCTGCATGCAGAGGTTCCACACCCGGCACTTCAGACCAGATTTCCTAGTGCAGAATGGCTGGGTCGACACCTCAGCTCCTGGGGCCCAGTGCAGACTCCACGATATAGAGCCTGAGCTACAGCCAACCCGGCCCTCGAGAGCTCCGCCGCCTCCCTCCCTCCCACTGACTCTGACAGGATCTCTACACAGCAGCCCAGCCCACAGCCCACGGGGTAGTGCATGCTCTCACCTCTCCATTCTCTGATCAAAATATAAAGTTTCCTTTGCTTGTGAACCAAACTCAGTCTCGATCTGTTGGCCCCAATGACACTGGGCAGGGGGGCACTTGTTGGGGTCCACTCTGGAGGATCAGTAACAGAAATTGAGACTATTGTAACCTCAATGAACAGATGTGTGAGCCAAACTGTAGTTAACATAGAACAGTGTATAAGGCTCGGGTAAAATAAGATGTTTCTAACACTTCCATTTGATATTTCCATCACTTTTTATAAGCAAGTTCAGTGAAAAGGTTTGTCTTATTTGTCAGGTCAATATTAGAGAAACGAAGTGATTTCTTTCTAAGGATGTACATCTAATAATCTTGGTTAAACCTTCAATCTTGTTTTAAATGCTTTTCCATTGAAAATGATACCTCTCTTTCAGCTCCCCCATTTCTGAGAAGTATAAAATCTTATAATTTATTATTACCAAAGGGGAAAGGTGGGAGGAGGGATAAATTAACAGTTTGGAATTAACACATACACACTGCTATGTATAAAATAGATCATCAACAAGGAACTACTGTATAGCACAGGGAACTACACTCAACATTTTGCAATAACCTATAAGGGGAAATAATCTGAAAAAGAATAGATATTTTTATTGACATCATCTATCAATGATAGTTAAAGTGTAGCCTAAGGGAAGCTGGTGGTGAGTGCTTCTGACCCTGAAGACTTCAATCATCTAAAGTTTGGACTCTGCCTACTTCCCAAGGCCCTTAATGAACATATGTGTAGCCGTAGCTTAAAAAATTCCCCAGTTTGGGTTTCGGGGAGACACTGATTTTGAAAAAGCCCTGGTGTTCTCCTTACATGAATGGGACTCTTCCTACTGCTAAAACATGTCTGTCACACCCAGAGGATGGTATACCGTCTGATCGGGAAGAGTTTGGAAAAGGCATCTCATCTCCTCATCTCCTGGTGCTCGGGTTCACCCCTCCAGCGTCTTTACTAACAGTCTCCCCACTTGGAGATGTCAGCACTGTCAACATCCTGTTGCGTACAGTTTGGAATTTGTCCAGAGGATGAAGCGGAAGGATGAGGAACAATGAGAGACAAGTCCTAGGTGTTCAGACAGGCACATGTCACTCTAATTTCCAATCAGGAAGACGAATTGACCAAAGGCTAGGGTTGCCCATGGAAACAGTATAGGGCTTGAGGAAATCCCGCTGCTTTGTGGCCAGTTCCCATAAACACAAGTTGAACAATGGAACTCAGGGGCAGTAAAATTCACAAAACTGCAGAGTTGAAAATATCCATCACTGAAAAATGTCTTGAGGAAAGTCAGAGAAAAGGGCTTGTAAGCAAGGGAGAATGGCAGGAAAGGGATTTGAGGAGGTAGAAAGGACTCGCCATTAAGCACAAGAAAAGGAGCTGAACATTGCCAACATTGCAGTTGGCCAAAAAGGGTGTATGCGTTTTTTTCTGTATATATTCAAGCAAAGGGCATACACTTTTTTAGCCAACCAAACAGGTGGGCACTGGAAGTCAATACTACAAAAGATATCACTTCGCATCAGTCAGAAGAGCCATCCTCATAAAGCGTATACAACAGAAATGCAGGACAGGGCAACGAGAAGAGGGAGCCCTGTGAGACTTATAGTGGAAATGTATATTGCCAACGGCCATTCTGGAGAAGTGTATTGTGTTTACTAAAGCATCTAAAAAATGAGCTACAGAGCATAGGGCACTTGCACTCATGGGCGTATATCTTGGGAAAAACAAAAATCGAGAGGACACAGGCACCCCAATGTTTACCCCCTCTCTGTTTAAAAGATCCTCGACTAGGATATAACTTAAATGTCTCTGGAGGGAAAAAATGGATAGAGATGTGGTACTTAGGTAGAGTGGAATATTATTCAGCCTGGAAATCAATGAAATATGGCCAGTTGTAACAACTCCGGAGGAGTTACGTATGATCATTCTAAGTGACAGAATTCAAAAAGAAAAAGACACATATCATAAGATATCACTTAAAGGTGGAATCCAAAATGGCTACACATGAAATAAATTACAAAACAAAAACATAGTCAAATATGTAGAAAACACGCATAAGGCTGCTAAACGGGAAAGGTGGGGAGGGGTGAGGCATCATCCAGGAGGTTGAAATTAGCAAAGATACCATTCCAAATACCAAACTGATAATCAACAAGGCCAACACGTTAGCTAAAAGAACTGCACTCAGCACACTCAAGTCACCGGAAAAGAATATATACGACTGGTAAGAATCTGAAAAAGAATTTATTGATGTCTCTCTGTACGTGAATCAAGTGGATGTACAGCAGCAAGAAACAGAGCTTTGAAAATCAGCTGTAACCAATATAGTAATAAATTGAAAAAAATAAACGACAGAGAGACAGAGAAAACCTCTTACAACTTTTCCTCAGGGACGGTGATGCAACATGGATTGAACACATCTAGACCCACAGCAGGATGAGACATAAGGCTGGAAACTGTTTGCGCTAAGAGAAATGTGAGGTTGGGTGAGGAAATGCACACCCTTTAAAGTAATACTACCTGGTACCCATTCAATGGGTCCCAAATCTGCAGGTTCAAGGGATCTTCCTACAGCTAAAACATGCATGGAAAACCCAGAGGACTGTACACCATGTGATCGGGAGATGTGTCTAAAATGCACCTCATTTATCCTCTCCTGGTGCTCCTGTTCACCATTCCAGCCACGTTACTTAGAATCTCCCCACTTGGAGAATCAGCACATTTAAACTTCTGTTTCACACATTTTGCAAATTGTGAGGAGGATGAACAGGAAGAGGGGGAACCAATGAGAGAAGAGTTGTAGGGGTTTGGACGGGCACATATCACTCTAATTTCCCATTAAGAATAAGAATTAAAGAAAGGCTCAGCCTGCCTCACCGGAGCCAAAATAGGGCCTGAAGCAATCCTGCGGGTTTGAGGCCAGCTCACAAAAGAACAACTTAAAAAATGGAGCTCAGGGTCACTGCAATTCACAAACCTGCAGAGTTATAAATGAAAACTAACGTCCAAAAATATGTTGAGGTAAGGCAAAGAAGAGGATCTGAATGCAAGACAGAATTGCAAGAAACAGATTTCAAGAGATAGATTGGACTCGTCTTTAACGCACATGAAAAGCGGCAGAATTTCGACAATGATGCAGTTGGCCCAAAAGGGCGTATGCGTTTTTTCCTGATTATATCCAGGAAAAAACGCATACGCACTTTATGGGCAACGAAGCAAGCAAGCAATGCAAATGTGCACAACAAAGAAGTCTCACTTCCCACCGGTCAAAAGGGCCATCCTAAAAAATTGTAAAAACCAGAAATGCAGGACAGGCCATGGAGAACAGGGAGCCTTTATACGCTGATGGGCAGTGTGTGAACTGCCGAGAGCCACTCTGGAGAAGTGTGTGGTGGTTCCTAAATCATCTAAAAAACAGAGCTACAGAGCATAGGACACTTCCAATCATGGGAGTATATCTAGGGAAGTCTAAAAATCAACAAGACACAAGCACACCACAGTTTAGGGCTACTCTGTTTACAAGAACCTCAACTTCAGTACACCTTAAATATCCCAGGAAAGAGAACAATGGATAAAGAAGATGTGGTACTTATGTACAATGGAATATCTCTTCACCATGAAATCAATGTAATAAGGCTAGTAGAAGGATAAAGAGTGGATTTAGGTCCGATAATATTACTTGAAATAAGGCAAACAGAAAAAGAAACATATCATAAGATATCACTTATAGAGGGAGGGTAAATATGGCTGCACAAGAAATGAATTACAGAACAGAACAGTGTCTCACATTTAGAAAACACACTTATGTCAGCTTAAGGGGAAAGGAGAGGTGGGGTGATGCATAAAACCAGAGTTTGAAATTAGCACAGATACCGTTCAATAAACCAAATAGGTATTAGACAAGATCTACACCTTGCTCAATGAACTGGCCTCAACACACCCTATACACTGCAGAGAAATATATCTGAGTAATAAGAATCTTAAAACCCATGTATTGATATATCTCCATAAGGGAATCAAGTGTGTGCAGAGCGGCACAAACACAGCAGTGAAAATGAGCTAAACCCCATTATAGAAATAAATTTTAAAAACAAAACGCTGAAACAATGAAAGAGAGAAAAATTCTTACAAAATTCGCTCAGGGGCTGTGATGCAACCTGGATTGACCACATATAAACCCACAGCTGGATAAGACATAAGGCTGGACACTTGGGGCTGAGAGGATTGGTGAGCTTTGGTGAGAAACTGCCGAAAGTTTAATGCAATACTTCATGCTACTCAGTGCAAGGGTCCAACACTACAGGTTGAAGGGAATCTTCCTACAGCTAAACCATGCTTGGGAAACCCAGCGACTGGTATACCATATGATCGGGAAAGGTTTCTAAAACACACCTCATTTTTGCTCACCTGGGGCTCCAGATCGACATTCCAGCCACTTTACTAACAACATCCCCACATGGAGAGTCAATGCCTTTAAGTTCTGGTATCGCACAGTCTGCAGTTAGTGCGGAGGATGAATGGGAATAGGGGGAACCAGTGAGAAACTAGCTGTAGCGGTTTCAATGGGCACATGTCACTCTAATGTCACATCAGTAAGAAGAATTAACCAAAGGCACAGCAAGGTGCCCCAGAAGAAAAATAGGGCTTCAAGGAATCCTGTGGTTATGGGGCAAGATCACAAAAATAAGAGCTGAAAACTGGAGCTAAGGGCCACTGCAATTCAAAAACCTGCAGAGTTATAAAGGCCAACTATTTTCAAAAAATATATTGAGGTAAGGCTATGAAGAAGCATTGAAAGCAAGGCAGAATTGCAGGAAACCGATTTCAGGAGGTACACTGGAATTGCACTGAAAACAAAGGAAGAGAGTCAGAACCTCGACAATGATGCACTTGGCCAAAAAGGGCGTATGTGTTTTTTCCTGAATATAGTCAGGAAAAAACGCATACGCACTTTTTGGCCAACCAAGCAAGCTTGCAAAGGAAATCTGCACTACAATGAAGTCTCACTTTCCCCTGGTCAAAAGGGCCATCTGAAAAAAGTGTAAAATCCATAAAGGCAGAACAGGCCATGGAGAACTGGGAGCCTTGTTATGCTGATGGGCGGGATGTAAATTGCCAACAGCCACTCTGGAGAAGTGTATGGTGTTTCCTGAAACATCTAAAAAACAAAGCAACAGAGCCTAGGGCACTTCCACATATGGTCCTATAGTTTAGGGAAATTAAAATCAAAAAGCACAGCCACCCCAAAGTTTGGGATGGCTCTGTTTACAAGAACCTCATATACGGTACAAGTTCAATATCGCAGAAAGTGAAAAATGGATAAAGAAGTTGTGGTACTTACGTACAATGCAATATCACTCAGCAATGAAATCTATGTCATCAGGCCCGTAGCAGCATAATGAGTGGATTCAGGTACGATGATTCTAACTGAAATAAGTCACACAGAAAAAGAAACATCATAAGATATCACTAATACACGGAATGTAAACTTGGCTACAGAGGAACTGAATTCCAAAACAGAACAGAGTCTCAAATTTAGAAAACCAACTTATGATTGCTTAAGGCGAAAGGTGAGTTGGGTTGCTGCATAAAACCAGAGATTGAAATGAGCACAGATGAAGTTCTATAAGCCAAGTATGGAATAGACAAGAGCTACTCCTTGCTCAACGAAATGGACTCAACACCCCATATTCAGCGCCTAGGAATATACCTGCCTAGTAAGAATCATAAAAGCTATCGATTTATATATCTCTGTAAGAGAATCAAGTGTGTGTACAGCGGCATTAAAGCAGTGAAAATCAGCTAAATCCCATATTAAAAATAAATTTCTTAAACAAAACACAATGACAGTGAAATAGAGAGCAATACTTAAGTAATTCATTCAAGGCTTCTGATGTAACCTGCATTTACCATATCTACACCCAGAGCTGGGTGACACATAAGGCTGGACACTTGGGGCTCATAAGATTGGTGAGGTTTGGTGAGCAAATGCAGACCCTTTGAAGTCATATTGCATGGTACCCATTCCATGGGTCTCAACTCTCCAGGTTTAAGGGATTCTTCCTTCAGCTAAAACATGCATGTGGAACCCAGAGTATGATCCACCGTGTGATCGAGAAACGTGTTCAAATGTGTCTCACTTTTCGTTCCCTGGTACTCGGGTGCAACATTCCAGACGCTTTACTAACACTCTCCTCACTTGGAGAGTGAGTGCCTTTAACCTCCTGTTTGGCCCAATTTGCAATTTCTGCGGAAGATGAACAGGAATAGCGAGAACCAATGAGAGACTAGCTGGAGGTGTCTGGACGGGCAAATTTAACTCTCATTTCCCACAGGGAAGAGGAATAAACCAAAGGCTCAGCATGCCATGCCGGAACCAGATTAGGGCCTGAAGCAATCCTGTGGTGTTGTGGCCAGCTCACAAGAAAGCGAGTTGAAGAAAGGAGCTCAGGGGCACTGTAATTCACAAACCTGCAGATTTATAAATGACAGCTATTGTCCGAAAATATACTGAAGTAGGGCTGCCAAGAGGACTTGAATGCGGGGCAGAATTGCAGGAAACCGATTTCAGGAGGAATCGGAATTGGATTGCATTTAAAACACAGGAAAAGAGGCAGAACGTCAACAATGATGCACTTGGCCAAAAAGGGCGTATGCGTTTTTTCCTGAATATATTCAGGAAAAAACGCATACGCCCTTTTTGGCCAACCAAGCAAGCTTGCAAAGGAAATCTGCACTACAGTGAAGTCTCACTTCCCCCCGGTCAAAAGGGTCATCTGAAAAAAGTGTAAAATCCAGAAAGGCAGGACAGGCCATGGAGAACTGGGAGCCTTGTTATGCTGATGGGCGGGTTGTAAATTGCCAGCAGCCACTTTGTAGAAATGTATGGTTTTCCTGAAACATCTAAAAAACAAAGCAACAGAGCCTAGGGCACTTCCACTTATGGTCCTATAGCTTAGGGAAATTAAAATCAAAAAGACACAGCCACCCCAAAATTTGGGACGGCTCTTTTTACAGGAATCTCTTCTGCGGCACAAGTTAAAATCCCAGAGAGCAAATAATGGATAAAGAAGTTGCGGTACTTATGTACAACAGAATACCACTCAGCAATGAAATCTATGTCACCAGGCCCGTACCAGCATGAGTGGATTGAGGCACGATGATTCTAAGTGAAATAAGTCACACAGAAAAAGAAACATCATAAGATATCACTAATACACGGAATGTGAACTTGGCTACACATGAACTGAATTACAAAACAGAACAGGGTCTCAAATTTAGAAAACCAACTTATGCCTGCTTAAGGGGGAAGGTGAGTTGGGGTGCTGCATAAAAGCAGAGTTTGAAATTAGCACAGATACCGTTCCATAAGCCAAATATGTAATAGACAAGACCTACCCCTTGCTCAACGAAATGGATTCAACAATGGGGTATCACCTCACACCTGGTAGAATAGGCATCATAGAAAATCTACAAACAGAAAATGCTGGAAAGGGTGTGGAGAAAAGGAACCCTCTTCCACTATTGTTGGGAATATAAATTGATACAGTCATTATGGAGAACAATATGGAATTTCTTAAGAAACTGACAATAGAATTACCATATGATACAGCAATCCCAGTACTGGACATATACCCAGACAAAACCATAAATCAAAAAGAGTCATTCACCGCAATGTTCATTGCATCACTATTTACAATATCGAGGTAGTGGAAGCAACCTAAATGCCCACAGACAGACGAATGCATAAAGCTGTGGTACTTATATAAAATGGAATATTACTAAGCCATGAAAAGGAATGAAATTGGGTCATTTGTAGAGACGTCGATGGATCTAGAGACTGTCATACAGAGTGAAGTAAGTCAGAAAGAGAAAAACAAATCTTGTATATTCATGCATATATGTGGAACCTAGAAAAACTGTACAGATTAACCATTTTGCAAGGCATAAATAGAGCAACAGATGTAGACAACAAACGTATGGACAACAAGGGGGGAAAGCTGTTGGGGGGGTGGTGGTGGCAGGAGTTGAGAGACTGGGATTGGCATGTATACATTTATATGTATAAAATAGATAACCAATAAGAACCTGCTGTATAAAAATATAAAATAAAATTCAAAATTAAAAAGAAATAAAATTTAAAAAATAAAACAGAAAAAACAATTATTCCCTGCACATACATGTATTTCTATGAATAAATTATTTCCATGCTTATATCTGTAAATACAAAAAAGAGGAATAAAATCTACCTTGAACCAAAAACGAAAAAGAGAAAAAAACACAGAACCCACCAGTTACACAGAGGAAAACCGTATCAGGGCACTTGCTCCAGTTGTAAACAATTCTGAAGTTGGTCAGTGGTGGGGAATCGTCTCCCATTCAGCCAGCAGCCCCCACGCAACAAACGTCCTCATTGCAAAGCTGGGGCACCGTGCCGAGGCATCTGTGAGTAAACGTGAGCTGAGCCCCAGGCCAGTTGCTGCTGAACTATTCCCACCCGTCCCAGGTAAAACACCTGAATATATACAAGGACTTGAAAGCCTAGAGGAAGGGCCATAGAGCCACACGAGTGACAGCATGCCGGCCGACTTGGTGCCTGCAGGCCAGCCAGGATGGTCCTGGCCCTGGGTGCTCTTCTGGAAGATTTCCATTTCCCTGCCTGAGATACCCGTCCTGTCCCTGCCCCCACTGCTTTTTTCCTTCCTCACCTCTGCCCAGGGAGAAATTCCAGCAGCAGGTATGGGTGACACATCCTCTTCTTTAGCAGGTGGCAGCCTGGCAACTGCTGCAGAAAGTCCAGCAGAGCCCCACTCACACTGGGCCACCCACAAAGCCATGGCCTCTCACTCCCTCCCACCAGCCCAGCCCCGAGACTGCTGACAGGGCAGAGAAAATGGCGTCAGGCACAGCTGCAGGGGCTCTTGCTGCCTGGAGTGGTATTTATATTGATCTCAACCCAGGCACACCTGGGGAGAGCTGGCCGGCACGGTAAGGCTGCCCAGGTCAGCCAATCATCACCCCTCAGGGGCTCACAGTTGCAGAAAATGGAACTTGCTGAACCGGCCAGGTCCAAGGAACAGGTGTGGGCTCCTGAGAGTCAGGATAGACAAGGGGCTGCAGCTTTGGCTTGTTTTCTAATCATTTTATCTGGCCCATGAGTGGGAGACAACTTCAAGAAAACCCTCTCCTAATGAGAGGAACCCAGGAGTCAGGGAGAGGAGGGGTGGGTGGTGGTTGGAGACAGAGGCCTGGTGCCCCGGGTGCAGTGGAAGTCTCTGGAAGACCAGGTGGAGGGAGGCCTCACGGAGTGATGCCCAGGGTCACAGACCTGTCGCAGCTGCTGTTTGTTAGTTCAAGTCCTGCTCTGAGGTGCTCTGTGTCAGCTCTGAGCGACAGGTGAGCTGGGGGTGCTCTGCAATGAGGGCTATGTGCACGGTTCCTGTGTGCCCAGCCCTGCCACGGTACCTGCAAGGGTAGCTCTGTATCCTGGGAGGGGCCTGACCACGAGAGCCCCGTGGGCTGGGGTGGGGGTGGGGTACCTGCCCAGGTGAGCTCCATATTCTGGGATTGGTCTGACCACGAGAGCCCCATGGGCTGCTGGGGACCTGGTAAAGGATGTCAGGACAGTCAGTGAAGCCACTGAGGATATACCTCCAGTTGCTCCTAATTCCTACACCCTGCTGGTCATTCTACCAACCACCAGGACATGGTATTCTGTATTAGTCTTCAATGATGCCTTCTTTTGTATTCCATTAGTCCCAGAGTCACAAGAAATTTTGGCTTGTGAGTGGCAGGACTCAACATACAACTAAAACAATACTTCCGGGCCGTCTGGCCCCAAGGGTGCAAAAGTTCCCACACCATCTTTGGGGAAAGCTTAGCTAAAGACCTAAAAGTTCTACCTCTGGAAAAGGAAACCCTCCTTCAATATGCAGACGACATTCTGATCGCCAGCCCTACTAAGGAGGCCTCTGAACTACCAAGCCAATAAAGGATAGAAGTCGTCCAAAAAGAAGCTCGAATATCACAGACTGCGGTGACCTGCCTGGGCTTCATTCTCACAGAAGGTCGTAGAAGCCCATCCCAGGAAAGGGAAGAAACCATTTTCAGCCTGACCCCTTTCTAAAACTAGAAGACAGCTTAGGGGTTCCTGGGGAGGCCAGGGTTTGCTGCTTCTGGATCCCTAACTATAGTCTACTAGCTGGGCCTCTATATGAAACACTGAAAGGAAAAGATGATGATCCTTTTGAATAGAATCCAGAAGTGGCCTTTCAAGAATGGAAAGAGCAGTCAATTCAGACCCTTGCCCTGGAACTCCCTAATTTAGCTAAACCCTTTGACCTTTACATTCCCGGTGAAAGGTGAATCGCCATTGGAGAATTAGTGCAAAAACTGGGACCACTTGAAATGGAACAATGCAAGAATGCCATCCAGGTAGGATAAACTACGGTCACCAAGGGGCTTGGCCCACTGCCACATCTGGCCAAGATACTGGCGGTATCTAAAAACCTGGAAATCAGCAGCCCAAAAGGCCACCTCCCTCCTAAGGGAAAAGGACCCCACGTGGTGATCCTAACCACCAACCATGCCCTGAAGTTGCAGGGTTCGCTCCGTGGGCACACCGACCTCGAGTGAGGAGGCCCTCCAACTCCAACATCCAGAGAGATAACCGGGGGCAACAGGGCACCATGACGACTCGTGTGAACATCACTTGACCTGGAGTTTCTCTCATAAAACAACAAGGGTGTGTCCCAAAAGAGTAGACTACTGCTTGCAGGACTTACTGCACCCAGAGGGGAGCTAATAATCTTGGCGGGGGAACTGTATATCACACTGTCACCATAGAAAAGCCTACAGACACCGTGATGATGGTGGCCAATAAGACCGGCTGGACTCCTGTTTACTTCAAAAGGCTGTTGACTCAGTAGCCATCATGGTCCTTGATCACCACTGACCCTGGACTGTCTGGGAGTTGAGCGGGCAGGGCTCTGACACCTGGTGCTGTTTGTACGTTAATTCAGGGGCCTAATTGAAGAAAGCGCAGACTACTGGTCAGAGCATCTAGGCTGGCAGAAACGGTCAGCCTAAGGTGGCCGAACAAATGTGGGGCGGGGTGAAACCGGCCCCCACAGCGTCTCTGCACCTCTCTTTCCTGGACCCTTAAAGGTCATTAGAATCTATAACACTTCCAATGCTGGTGCTCAGGTGGACGAGCAGGGAGGCAGGGGTCCTGGGGACAATCAACGTCACCGGGAGGCTGCTGGGGAGAAGCTCTGACCCTCGCCCCAGGGTATGAGGGCTCCCAACTCAGCACTCAGCAGTTACAGAAGAAGGGTCTGCACCCTCAGCACTCCAAGAATGAGGAACGGGACAAAAGGCAGAGGAGGGTTTTGTCCCCAGCAAAGCCCATTAAAAATCCCTGGGAGATAAAAATAGAATCTGGGCAATAAAGTCAAGTCTAACCTTTTTTATCCTTTGTGCTTTGTCTAATTTCACGTGCTCCTAGGGTCCCGCATGCAGAGGTTCCACACCCGGCACTTCAGACCAGATTTCCTAGTGCAGAATGGCTGGGTCGACACCTCAGCTCCTGGGGCCCAGTGCAGACTCCACGATATAGAGCCTGAGCTACAGCCAACCCAGCCCTCGAGAGCTCCGCCGCCTCCCTCCCTCCCACTGACTCTGACAGGATCTCTACACAGCAGCCCAGCCCACAGCCCACGGGGTAGTGCATGCTCTCACCTCTCCATTCTCTGATCAAAATATAAAGTTTCCTTTGCTTGTGAACCAAACTCAGTCTCGATCTGTTGGCCCCAATGACACTGGGCAGGGGGACACTTGTTGGGGTCCACTCTGGAGGATCAGTAACAGAAATTGAGACTATTGTAACCTCAATGAACAGATGTGTGAGCCAAACTGTAGTTAACATAGAACAGTGTATAAGGCTCGGGTAAAATAAGATGTTTCTAACACTTCCATTTGATATTTCCATCACTTTTTATAAGCAAGTTCAGTGAAAAGGTTTGTCTTATTTGTCAGGTCAATATTAGAGAAACGAAGTGATTTCTTTCCAAGGATGTACATCTAATAATCTTGGTTAAACCTTCAATCTTGTTTTAAATGCTTTTCCATTGAAAATGATACCTCTCTTTCAGCTCCCCCATTTCTGAGAAGTATAAAATCTTATAATTTATTATTACCAAAGGGGAAAGGTGGGAGGAGGGATAAATTAACAGTTTGGAATTAACACATACACACTGCTATGTATAAAATAGATCATCAACAAGGAACTACTGTATAGCACAGGGAACTACACTCAACATTTTGCAATAACCTATAAGGGGAAATAATCTGAAAAAGAATAGATATTTTTATTGACATCATCTATCAATGATAGTTAAAGTGTAGCCTAAGGGAAGCTGGTGGTGAGTGCTTCTGACCCTGAAGACTTCAATCATCTAAAGTTTGGACTCTGCCTACTTCCCAAGGCCCTTAATGAACATATGTGTAGCCGTAGCTTAAAAAATTCCCCAGTTTGGGTTTCGGGGAGACACTGATTTTGAAAAAGCCCTGGTGTTCTCCTTACATGAATGGGACTCTTCCTACTGCTAAAACATGTCTGTCACACCCAGAGGATGGTATACCGTCTGATCGGGAAGAGTTTGGAAAAGGCATCTCATCTCCTCATCTCCTGGTGCTCGGGTTCACCCCTCCAGCGTCTTTACTAACAGTCTCCCCACTTGGAGATGTCAGCACTGTCAACATCCTGTTGCGTACAGTTTGGAATTTGTCCAGAGGATGAAGCGGAAGGATGAGGAACAATGAGAGACAAGTCCTAGGTGTTCAGACAGGCACATGTCACTCTAATTTCCAATCAGGAAGACAAATTGACCAAAGGCTAGGGTTGCCCATGGAAACAGTATAGGGCTTGAGGAAATCCCGCTGCTTTGTGGCCAGTTCCCATAAACACAAGTTGAACAATGGAACTCAGGGGCAGTAAAATTCACAAAACTGCAGAGTTGAAAATATCCATCACTGAAAAATGTCTTGAGGAAAGTCAGAGAAAAGGGCTTGTAAGCAAGGGAGAATGGCAGGAAAGGGATTTGAGGAGGTAGAAAGGACTCGCCATTAAGCACAAGAAAAGGAGCTGAACATTGCCAACATTGCAGTTGGCCAAAAAGGGTGTATGCGTTTTTTTCTGTATATATTCAAGCAAAGGGCATACACTTTTTTAGCCAACCAAACAGGTGGTCACTGGAAGTCAATACTACAAAAGATATCACTTCGCATCAGTCAGAAGAGCCATCCTCATAAAGCGTATACAACAGAAATGCAGGACAGGGCAACGAGAAGAGGGAGCCCTGTGAGACTTATAGTGGAAATGTATATTGCCAACGGCCATTCTGGAGAAGTGTATTGTGTTTACTAAAGCATCTAAAAAATGAGCTACAGAGCATAGGGCACTTGCACTCATGGGCGTATATCTTGGGAAAAACAAAAATCGAGAGGACACAGGCACCCCAATGTTTACCCCCTCTCTGTTTAAAAGATCCTCGACTAGGATATAACTTAAATGTCTCTGGAGGGAAAAAATGGATAGAGATGTGGTACTTAGGTAGAGTGGAATATTATTCAGCCTGGAAATCAATGAAATATGGCCAGTTGTAACAACTCCGGAGGAGTTACGTATGATCATTCTAAGTGACAGAATTCAAAAAGAAAAAGACACATATCATAAGATATCACTTAAAGGTGGAATCCAAAATGGCTACACATGAAATAAATTACAAAACAAAAACATAGTCAAATATGTAGAAAACACGCATAAGGCTGCTAAACGGGAAAGGTGGGGAGGGGTGAGGCATCATCCAGGAGGTTGAAATTAGCAAAGATACCATTCCAAATACCAAACTGATAATCAACAAGGCCAACACGTTAGCTAAAAGAACTGCACTCAGCACACTCAAGTCACCGGAAAAGAATATATACGACTGGTAAGAATCTGAAAAAGAATTTATTGATGTCTCTCTGTACGTGAATCAAGTGGATGTACAGCAGCAAGAAACAGAGCTTTGAAAATCAGCTGTAACCAATATAGTAATAAATTGAAAAAAATAAACGACAGAGAGACAGAGAAAACCTCTTACAACTTTTCCTCAGGGACGGTGATGCAACATGGATTGAACACATCTAGACCCACAGCAGGATGAGACATAAGGCTGGAAACTGTTTACGCTAAGAGAAATGTGAGGTTGGGTGAGGAAATGCACACCCTTTAAAGTAATACTACCTGGTACCCATTCAATGGGTCCCAAATCTGCAGGTTCAAGGGATCTTCCTACAGCTAAAACATGCATGGAAAACCCAGAGGACTGTACACCATGTGATCGGGAGATGTGTCTAAAATGCACCTCATTTATCCTCTCCTGGTGCTCCTGTTCACCATTCCAGCCACGTTACTTAGAATCTCCCCACTTGGAGAATCAGCACATTTAAACTTCTGTTTCACACATTTTGCAAATTGTGAGGAGGATGAACAGGAAGAGGGGGAACCAATGAGAGAAGAGTTGTAAGGGTTTGGACGGGCACATATCACTCTAATTTCCCATTAAGAATAAGAATTAAAGAAAGGCTCAGCCTGCCTCGCCGGAGCCAAAATAGGGCCTGAAGCAATCCTGCGGGTTTGAGGCCAGCTCACAAAAGAACAACTTAAAAAATGGAGCTCAGGGTCACTGCAATTCACAAACCTGCAGAGTTATAAATGAAAACTAACGTCCAAAAATATGTTGAGGTAAGGCAAAGAAGAGGATCTGAATGCAAGACAGAATTGCAAGAAACAGATTTCAAGAGATAGATTGGACTCGTCTTTAACGCACATGAAAAGCGGCAGAATTTCGACAATGATGCAGTTGGCCCAAAAGGGCGTATGCGTTTTTTCCTGATTATATCCAGGAAAAAACGCATACGCACTTTATGGGCAACGAAGCAAGCAAGCAATGCAAATGTGCACAACAAAGAAGTCTCACTTCCCACCGGTCAAAAGGGCCATCCTAAAAAATTGTAAAAACCAGAAATGCAGGACAGGCCATGGAGAACAGGGAGCCTTTATACGCTGATGGGCAGTGTGTGAACTGCCGAGAGCCACTCTGGAGAAGTGTGTGGTGGTTCCTAAATCATCTAAAAAACAGAGCTACAGAGCATAGGACACTTCCAATCATGGGAGTATATCTAGGGAAGTCTAAAAATCAACAAGACACAAGCACACCACAGTTTAGGGCTACTCTGTTTACAAGAACCTCAACTTCAGTACACCTTAAATATCCCAGGAAAGAGAACAATGGATAAAGAAGATGTGGTACTTATGTACAATGGAATATCTCTTCACCATGAAATCAATGTAATAAGGCTAGTAGAAGGATAAAGAGTGGATTTAGGTCCGATAATATTACTTGAAATAAGGCAAACAGAAAAAGAAACATATCATAAGATATCACTTATAGAGGGAGGGTAAATATGGCTGCACAAGAAATGAATTACAGAACAGAACAGTGTCTCACATTTAGAAAACACACTTATGTCAGCTTAAGGGGAAAGGAGAGGTGGGGTGATGCATAAAACCAGAGTTTGAAATTAGCACAGATACCGTTCAATAAACCAAATAGGTATTAGACAAGATCTACACCTTGCTCAATGAACTGGCCTCAACACACCCTATACACTGCAGAGAAATATATCTGAGTAATAAGAATCTTAAAACCCATGTATTGATATATCTCCATAAGGGAATCAAGTGTGTGCAGAGCGGCACAAACACAGCAGTGAAAATGAGCTAAACCCCATTATAGAAATAAATTTTAAAAACAAAACGCTGAAACAATGAAAGAGAGAAAAATTCTTACAAAATTCGCTCAGGGGCTGTGATGCAACCTGGATTGACCACATATAAACCCACAGCTGGATAAGACATAAGGCTGGACACTTGGGGCTGAGAGGATTGGTGAGCTTTGGTGAGAAACTGCCGAAAGTTTAATGCAATACTTCATGCTACTCAGTGCAAGGGTCCAACACTACAGGTTGAAGGGAATCTTCCTACAGCTAAACCATGCTTGGGAAACCCAGCGACTGGTATACCATATGATCGGGAAAGGTTTCTAAAACACACCTCATTTTTGCTCACCTGGGGCTCCAGATCGACATTCCAGCCACTTTACTAACAACATCCCCACATGGAGAGTCAATGCCTTTAAGTTCTGGTATCGCACAGTCTGCAGTTAGTGCGGAGGATGAATGGGAATAGGGGGAACCAGTGAGAAAATAGCTGTAGCGGTTTCAATGGGCACATGTCACTCTAATTTCACATCAGTAAGAAGAATTAACCAAAGGCACAGCAAGGTGCCGCAGAAGAAAAATAGGGCTTCAAGGAATCCTGTGGTTATGGGGCAAGACCACAAAAATAAGAGCTGAAAAATGGAGCTAAGGGCCACTGCAATTCAAAAACCTGCAGAGTTATAAAGGCCAACTATTTTCAAAAAATATATTGAGGTAAGGCTATGAAGAAGCATTGAAAGCAAGGCAGAATTGCAGGAAACCGATTTCAGGAGGTACAGTGGAATTGCACTGAAAACATATGAAGAGAGTCAGAACATCGACAATGATGCACTTGGCCAAAAAGGGCGTATGTGTTTTTTCCTGAATATAGTCAGGAAAAAACGCATACACACTTTTTGGCCAACCAAGCAAGCTTGCAAAGGAAATCTGCACTACAATGAAGTCTCACTTTACCCTGGTCAAAAGGGCCATCTGAAAAAAGTGTAAAATCCAAAGGCACGACAGGCCATGGAGAACTGGGAGCCTTGTTATGCTGATGGGCGGGATGTAAATTGCCAACAGCCACTATGGAGAAGTGTATGGTGTTTTCTGAAACATCTAAAAAACAAAGCAACAGAGCCTAGGGCACTTCCACTTATGGTCCTATAGTTTAGGGAAATTAAAATCAAAAAGAAACAGCCACCCCAAAGTTTGGGATGGCTCTGTTTACAAGAACCTCATATACGGTACAAGTTCAATATCGCAGAAAGTGAAAAATGGATAAAGAAGTTGTGGTACTTACGTACAATGCAATATCACTCAGCAATGAAATCTATGTTATCAGGCCCATAGCAGCATAATGAGTGGATTCAGGTACGATGATTCTAACTGAAATAAGTCACACAGAAAAAGAAACATCATAAGATATCGGTAATACATGGAATGTAAACTTGGCTACTCAGGAACTGAATTACAGAACAGAACAGGGTCTCAAATTTAGAAAACCAACTTATGCTTGCTTAAGGGTAAAGGTGAGTTGGGGTGCTGCATAAAACCAGAGATTGAAATGAGCACAGATAAAGTTCCTTAAGCCAAATATGGAATAAACAAGAGCTACTCCTTGCTCAACGAAATGGACTCAACACCCCATATTAAACACCTAAGAATGTACCTGACTAGTAAGTATCTTAAAACCTATGGATTGCTATGTCTCCGAAAGAGAATCAAGCATGTGTACAGGGGCATAAACGCAGCAGTGATAGGATTGGAGAGGTTCGGTGAGCAAATGAAGACCCTTTGAAGTCATATTGCATGGTACCCATTCCACGGGTCTCAACTCTCCAGGTTTAAGGTATTCTTCCTTCAGCTAAAACATGCATGTGGAACCCAGAGTATGATCAACCGTGTGAACGGGAGACGTGTTCAAATATGTCTCAGTTTTCCTCCCCTGGTACTCGGGTGCAACATTCCAGACGCTTTACTAACACTCTCCCCAGTTGGAGAGTCAGCGCCTTTAACCTCCTGTTTGGCCCAGTTTGCAATTTCTGCGGAAGATGAACAGGAATAGGGAGAACCAATGAGAGACTAGCTGGAGGTGTCTGGACGGGCAAATTTAACTCTCATTTCCCACCAGGAAGAGGAAATAAACAAAGGCTCAGCGTGCCGTGCCGGAACCAGATTAGGGCCTGAAGCCATCCTGCGGTGTTGCGGCCAGCTCAAAAGAAAGCGAGTTGAAGAAAGGAGCTCAGGGGCACTGTAATTCACAAACCTGCAGAGTCATAAATGACAGCTATCGTCCGAAAATATACTGAAGTAAGGCTGCCAAGCGGACTTGAAAGCGGGGAAGAATTGCAGGAAACCGATTTCAGGAAGTAGACTGGAATTGCATTGAAAGCATTGGAAAAGAGGCAGAACGTCCACAATGATGCACTTGGCGAAAAAGGGCGTATGCGTTTTTTCCTGAATATATTCAGGAAAAAACGCATACGCCCTTTTTGGCCAACCAAGCAAGCTTGCAAAGGAAATCTGCACTACAATGAAGTCTCACTTCCCCCCGGTCAAAAGGGCCATCTGAAAAAAGTTTAAAATCCAGAAAGGCAGGACAGGCTATGGAGAACTGGGAGCCTTGTTATACTGATGGGTGGGATGGAAATTGCCAACAGACACTCGGGAGAAGTGTATGGTGTTTCCTGAAACATCTAAAAAACAAAGCAACAGAGCCTAGGGCACTTCCACTTATGGTCCTATAGCTTAGGGAAATGAAAATCAAAAAGACACAACCACCCCAAAGTTTGGGACGCCTCTGTTTACAAGAACCTCGTTTACAGTACAAGTTCAACATCGCAGAAAGTGAAAAATGGATAAAGAAGTTGTGGTATTTACTTACAAAGCAATATCACTCAGCAATGATATCTATGTCATCAGGCCCTTAGCAGCACAATGAGTGGATTCAGGTACGATGATTCTAACTGAAATAAGTCACACAGAAAAAGAAACATCATAAGATATCAGTAATACACGGAATGTAAACTTGGCTACACAGGAACTGAATTCCAAAACAGAACAGGGTCTCAAATTTAGAAAACCAACTTATGCTTGCTTAAGGGGAAAGGTGAGTTGGGGTGCTGCATAAAACAAGAGATTGAAATGAGCACAGATAAAGTTCCTTAAGCCAAATATGGAATACACAAGAGCTACTCCTTGCTCAACGAAATGGACTCAACACCCCATATTAAACGCCTAAGAATGTACCTGAGTAGTAAGTATCATAAACCTATGGATTGCCATGTCTCCGAAAGAGAATCAAGCATGTGTACAGGGGCATAAACGCAGCAGTGATAGGATTGGAGAGGTTCGGTGCGCAAATGAAGACCCTTTGAAGTCATATTGCATGTTACCCATTCCACGGGTTTCAACTACCCAGGTTTAAGGTATTCTTCCTTCAGCTAAAACATGCATGTGGAACCTTGAGTATGATGAACCATGTGATCGGGAGACGTGTTCAAATATGTCTCAGTTTTTGTACCCTGGTACTCGGGTGCAACATTCCAGACGCTTTACTAACACTCTCCCGACTTGGAGAGTCAGTCCCTTTAACCTCCTGTTTGGCCCAGTTTGCAATTTCTGCGGAAGATGAACAGGAATAGCGAGAACCAATGAGAGAGTAGCTGGAGGTGTCTGGACGGGCAAATTTAACTCTCATTTCCCACCAAGAAGAGGAATTAACCAAAGGCTCAGCGTGCCATGCCGGAACCAGATTAGGGCCTGTAGCCATCCTGCGGTGTTGCGGCCAGCGCACAAGAAAGCGAGTTGAAGAAAGGAGCTCAGGGGCACTGTAATTCACAAACCTGCAGAGTTATAAATGATAGCTATCGTCCAAAAATATATTGAAGTAAGGCTGCCAAGAGGACTTGAAAGCGGGACAGAATTGCAGGAAACCGATTTCAGGAGGTAGACTGGAATTGCATTGAAAGCATAGGAAAAGAGGCAGAACGTCCACAATGATGCACTTGGCCAAAAAGGGCGTATGCGTTTTTTCCTGAATATATTCAGGAAAAAACGCATACGCCCTTTTTGGCCAACCAAGCAAGCTTGCAAAGGAAATCTGCACTACAATGAAGTCTCACTTCCCCCCGGTCAAAAGGGCCATCTGAAAAAAGTGTAAAATCCATAAAGGCAGGACAGGCCATGGAGAACTGGGAGCCTTGTTATGCTGATGGGCGGGATGTAAATTGCCAACAGACATTCGGGAGAAGTGTATGGTGTTTCCTGAAACATCTAAAAAACAAAGCAACAGAGCCTAGGGCACTTCCACTTATGGTCCTATAGCATAGGGAAATTAAAATAAAAAAGACACAGCCACCCCAAAGTTTGGGACGCCTATGTTTACAAGAACCTCGTTTACCGTACAAGTTCAATATCACAGAAAGTGAAAAATGGATAAAGAACTTGTGGTACTTACGTACAATGCAGTATCACTCAGCAATGAAATCTATGTCATCAGGCCCGTAGCAGCATAATGAGTGGATTCAGGTACTATGATTCTAACTGAAATAAGTCACACAGAAAAAGAAACATCATAAGATATCACTAATACACGGAATGTAAACTTGGCTACACAGGAACTGAATTCCAAAACAGAACAGGGTCTCAAATTTAGAAAACCAACTTATGCTTGCTTAAGGGGAAAGGTGAGTTGGGGTGCTGCATAAAACCAGAGATTGAAATGAGCACAGATAAAGTTCCTTAAGCCAAATATGGAATACACAAGAGCTACTCCTTGCTCAACGAAATGGACTCAACACCCCATATTAAACGCCTAAGAATGTACCTGACTAGTAAGTATCTTAAAACCTATGGATTGCTATGTCTCCGAAAGAGAATCAAGCATGTGTACAGGGGCATAAACGCAGCAGTGATAGGATTGGAGAGGTTCGGTGAGGAAATGAAGACCCTTTGAAGTCATATTGCATGGTACCCATTCCACGGGTCTCAACTCTCCAGGTTTAAGGTATTCTTCCTTCAGCTAAAACATGCATGTGGAACCCAGAGTATGATCAACCATGTGAACGGGAGACGTGTTCAAATATGTCTCAGTTTTCCTCCCATGGTACTCGGGTGCAACATTCCAGACGCTTTACTAACACTCTCCCGACTTGGAGAGTCAGCGCCTTTAACCTCCTGTTTGGCCCAGTTTGCAATTTCTGCGGAAGATGAACAGGAATAGCGAGAACCAATGAGAGACTAGCTGGAGGTGTCTGGACGGGCAAATTTAACTCTCATTTCCCACCAGGAAGAGGAAATAACCAAAGGCTCAGCGTGCCGTGCCGGAACCAGATTAGGGCCTGAAGCCATACTGCGGTGTTGCGGCCAGCTCACAAGGAAGCGAGTTGAAGAAAGGAGCTCAGGGGCACTGTAATTCACAAACCTGCAGAGTTATAAATGACAGCTATCGTCCAAAAATATACTGAAGTAAGGCTGCCAAGAGGACTTGAAAGCGGGGCAGAATTGCAGGAAACCGATTTGAGGAGGTAGACTGGAAGTGCATTGAAAGCATAGGAAAAGAGGCAGAACATCCACAATGATGCACTTGGCCAAAAAGGGCGTATGCGTTTTTTCCTGAATATATTCAGGAAAAAACGCATACGCACTTTTTCGCCAACCAAGCAAGCTTGCAAAGGAAATCTGCACTACAATGAAGTCTCACTTCCCCCCAGTCAAAAGGGCCATCTAAAAAAAGTGTAAAATCCAGAAAGGCAGGACAGGCCATGGAGAACTGGGAGCCTTGTTATGCTGATGGGCGGGATGGAAATTGCCAACAGACACTCGGGAGAAGTGTATGGTGTTTCCTGAAACATCTAAAAAACAAAGCAACAGAGCCAAGGGCACTTCCACTTATGGTCCTATAGCTTAGGGAAATTAAAATCAAAAAGACACAGGACCCCAAAGTTTGGGACGCCTCTGTTTACAAGAAGCTCATTTACCGTACAAGTTCAATATCACAGAAAGTGAAAAATGGATAAAGAACTTGTGGTATTTACTTGCAAAGCAATATCACTCAGCAATGAAATCTATGTCATCAGGCCCTTAGCAGCATAATGAGTGGATTCAGGTATGATCATTGTAACTGAAATAAGTCACACAGAAAAAGAAACATCATAAGATATCAGTAACACACGGAATGTACTTGGCTACACAGGAACTGAATTCCAAAACAGAACAGGGTCTCAAATTTAGAAAACTAACTTATGCTTGCTTAAGGGGAAAGGTGAGTTGGGGTGCTGCATAAAACCAGAGATTGAAATGAGCACAGATAAAGTTCCTTAAGCCAAATATGGAATAGACAAGAGCTACTCCTTGCTCAACGAAATGGTCTCAACACCCCATATTAAACGCCTAAGAATGTACCTGACTATTAAGTATCTTAAAACCTATGGATTGCTATGTCTCCAAAAGAGAATCAAGCGTGTGTACAGGGGCATAAACACAGCAGTGATAGGATTGGAGAGGTTCGGTGAGCAAATGAAGACCCTTTGAAGTCATATTGCATGGTACCCATTACACGGGTCTCAACTCTCCAGGTTTAAGGTATTCTTCCTTCAGCTAAAACATGGATGTGGAACCCACAGTATGATCAACCGTGTGAACGGGAGACGTGTTCAAATATGTCTCAGTTTTCGTACCCTGGTACTCAGGTGCAACATTCCAGACGCTTTACTAACACTCTCCCCACTTGAGGAGTCAGCGCCTTTAACCTCCTCTTTGGCCCAATTTGCAATTTCTGCAGAAGATGAACAGGAATAGGGAGAAGCAATGAGAGACTAGCTGGAGGTGTCTGGACGGGCAAATTTAACTCTCATTTCCCACCAGGAAGAGGAAATAACCAAAGGCTCAGCGTGCCGTGCCGGAACCAGATTAGGGCCTGAAGCCATCCTGCGGTGTTGCGGCCAGCTCAAAAGAAAGAGAGTTGAAGAAAGGAGCTCAGGGGCACTGTAATTCACAAACCTGCAGAGTTATAAATGACAGCTATTGTCCAAAAATATACTGAAGTAAGGCTGCCAAGAGGACTTGAATGTGGGGCAGAATTGCAGGAAACCGATTTCAGGAGGTAGACTGGAATTGCATTGAAAGCATAGGAAAAGAGGCAGAACGTCCACAATGATGCACTTGGCCAAAAAGGGCGTATGCGTTTTTTCCTGAATATATTCAGGAAAAAACGCATACGCCCTTTTTGGCCAACCAAGCAAGCTTGCAAAGAAATCTGCACTACAATGAAGTCTCACTTCCCCCCGGTCAAAAGGGCCATCTGAAAAAAGTGTAAAACCCAGAAAGGCAGGACAGGCCATGGAGAACTGGGAGCCTTGTTATGCTCATGGGCGGGATGTAAATTGCCAACAGACACTCGGGAGAAGTGTATGGTGTTTCCTGAACATCTAAAAAACAAAGCAACAGAGCCTAGGGCACTTCCACTTATGATCCTATAGCTTAGGGAAATTAAAATCAAAAAGACACAGCCACCCCAAAATTTGGGACGCCTCTGTTTACAAGAACCTCATTTACAGTACAAGCTCAACATCGCAGAAAGTGAAAAATGGATAAAGAAGTTGTGGTATTTACTTACAAAGCAATATCACTCAGCAATGAAATCTATGTCATCAGGCCCGTAGCAGCACAATGAGTGGATTCAGGTATGATGATTCTAACTGAAATAAGTCACACAGAAAAAGAAACATCATAAGATATCAGTAATACACGGAATGTAAACTTGGCTACACAGCAACTGAATTACAGAACAGCACAGGGTCTCAAATTTAGAAAAGCAACTTATGCTTGTTTAAGGGTAAAGGTGAGTTGGGGTGCTGCATAAAACCAGAGATTGAAATGAGCACAGATAAAGTTCCTTAAGCCAAATATGGAATAGACAAGAGCTACTCCTTGCTCAACGAAATGGACTCAACACTGCATATTAAACGCCTAAGAATGTACGTGACTAGTAAGTATCTTAAAACCTATGGATTGCTATGTCTCCGAAAGAGAATCAAGCATGTGTACAGGGGCATAAACGCAGCAGTGATAGGATTGGAGAGGTTCGGTGAGCAAATGAAGACCCTTTGAAGTCATATTGCATGGTACCCATTCCACGGGTCTCAACTCTCCAGGTTTAAGGTATTCTTCCTTCAGCTAAAACATGCATGTGGAACCCAGAGTATGATCAACCGTGTGAACGGGAGACGTGTTCAAATATGTCTCAGTTTTCCTCCCCTGGTACTCGGGTGCAACATTCCAGACGCTTTACTAACACTCTCCCCAGTTGGAGAGTCAGCGCCTTTAACCTCCTGTTTGGCCCAGTTTGCAATTTCTGCGGAAGATGAACAGGAATAGGGAGAACCAATGAGAGACTAGCTGGAGGTGTCTGGACGGGCAAATTTAACTCTCATTTCCCACCAGGAAGAGGAAATAAACAAAGGCTCAGCGTGCCGTGCCGGAACCAGATTAGGGCCTGAAGCCATCCTGCGGTGTTGCGGCCAGCTCAAAAGAAAGCGAGTTGAAGAAAGGAGCTCAGGGGCACTGTAATTCACAAACCTGCAGAGTCATAAATGACAGCTATCGTCCGAAAATATACTGAAGTAAGGCTGCCAAGCGGACTTGAAAGCGGGGAAGAATTGCAGGAAACCGATTTCAGGAAGTAGACTGGAATTGCATTGGAAGCATTGGAAAAGAGGCAGAACGTCCACAATGATGCACTTGGCGAAAAAGGGCGTATGCGTTTTTTCCTGAATATATTCAGGAAAAAACGCATACGCCCTTTTTGGCCAACCAAGCAAGCTTGCAAAGGAAATCTGCACTACAATGAAGTCTCACTTCCCCCCGGTCAAAAGGGCCATCTGAAAAAAGTTTAAAATCCAGAAAGGCAGGACAGGCTATGGAGAACTGGGAGCCTTGTTATACTGATGGGTGGGATGGAAATTGCCAACAGACACTCGGGAGAAGTGTATGGTGTTTCCTGAAACATCTAAAAAACAAAGCAACAGAGCCTAGGGCACTTCCACTTATGGTCCTATAGCTTAGGGAAATGAAAATCAAAAAGACACAACCACCCCAAAGTTTGGGACGCCTCTGTTTACAAGAACCTCGTTTACAGTACAAGTTCAACATCGCAGAAAGTGAAAAATGGATAAAGAAGTTGTGGTATTTACTTACAAAGCAATATCACTCAGCAATGATATCTATGTCATCAGGCCCTTAGCAGCACAATGAGTGGATTCAGGTACGATGATTCTAACTGAAATAAGTCACACAGAAAAAGAAACATCATAAGATATCAGTAATACACGGAATGTAAACTTGGCTACACAGGAACTGAATTCCAAAACAGAACAGGGTCTCAAATTTAGAAAACCAACTTATGCTTGCTTAAGGGGAAAGGTGAGTTGGGGTGCTGCATAAAACAAGAGATTGAAATGAGCACAGATAAAGTTCCTTAAGCCAAATATGGAATACACAAGAGCTACTCCTTGCTCAACGAAATGGACTCAACACCCCATATTAAACGCCTAAGAATGTACCTGAGTAGTAAGTATCATAAACCTATGGATTGCCATGTCTCCGAAAGAGAATCAAGCATGTGTACAGGGGCATAAACGCAGCAGTGATAGGATTGGAGAGGTTCGGTGCGCAAATGAAGACCCTTTGAAGTCATATTGCATGTTACCCATTCCACGGGTTTCAACTACCCAGGTTTAAGGTATTCTTCCTTCAGCTAAAACATGCATGTGGAACCTTGAGTATGATGAACCATGTGATCGGGAGACGTGTTCAAATATGTCTCAGTTTTTGTACCCTGGTACTCGGGTGCAACATTCCAGACGCTTTACTAACACTCTCCCGACTTGGAGAGTCAGTCCCTTTAACCTCCTGTTTGGCCCAGTTTGCAATTTCTGCGGAAGATGAACAGGAATAGCGAGAACCAATGAGAGAGTAGCTGGAGGTGTCTGGACGGGCAAATTTAACTCTCATTTCCCACCAAGAAGAGGAATTAACCAAAGGCTCAGCGTGCCATGCCGGAACCAGATTAGGGCCTGTAGCCATCCTGCGGTGTTGCGGCCAGCGCACAAGAAAGCGAGTTGAAGAAAGGAGCTCAGGGGCACTGTAATTCACAAACCTGCAGAGTTATAAATGATAGCTATCGTCCAAAAATATATTGAAGTAAGGCTGCCAAGAGGACTTGAAAGCGGGACAGAATTGCAGGAAACCGATTTCAGGAGGTAGACTGGAATTGCATTGAAAGCATAGGAAAAGAGGCAGAACGTCCACAATGATGCACTTGGCCAAAAAGGGCGTATGCGTTTTTTCCTGAATATATTCAGGAAAAAACGCATACGCCCTTTTTGGCCAACCAAGCAAGCTTGCAAAGGAAATCTGCACTACAATGAAGTCTCACTTCCCCCCGGTCAAAAGGGCCATCTGAAAAAAGTGTAAAACCCAGAAAGGCAGGACAGGCCATGGAGAACTGGGAGCCTTGTTATGCTCATGGGCGGGATGTAAATTGCCAACAGACACTCGGGAGAAGTGTATGGTGTTTCCTGAACATCTAAAAAACAAAGCAACAGAGCCTAGGGCACTTCCACTTATGATCCTATAGCTTAGGGAAATTAAAATCAAAAAGACACAGCCACCCCAAAATTTGGGACGCCTCTGTTTACAAGAACCTCATTTACAGTACAAGCTCAACATCGCAGAAAGTGAAAAATGGATAAAGAAGTTGTGGTATTTACTTACAAAGCAATATCACTCAGCAATGAAATCTATGTCATCAGGCCCGTAGCAGCACAATGAGTGGATTCAGGTATGATGATTCTAACTGAAATAAGTCACACAGAAAAAGAAACATCATAAGATATCAGTAATACACGGAATGTAAACTTGGCTACACAGCAACTGAATTACAGAACAGCACAGGGTCTCAAATTTAGAAAAGCAACTTATGCTTGTTTAAGGGTAAAGGTGAGTTGGGGTGCTGCATAAAACCAGAGATTGAAATGAGCACAGATAAAGTTCCTTAAGCCAAATATGGAATAGACAAGAGCTACTCCTTGCTCAACGAAATGGACTCAACACTGCATATTAAACGCCTAAGAATGTACGTGACTAGTAAGTATCTTAAAACCTATGGATTGCTATGTCTCCGAAAGAGAATCAAGCATGTGTACAGGGGCATAAACGCAGCAGTGATAGGATTGGAGAGGTTCGGTGAGCAAATGAAGACCCTTTGAAGTCATATTGCATGGTACCCATTCCACGGGTCTCAACTCTCCAGGTTTAAGGTATTCTTCCTTCAGCTAAAACATGCATGTGGAACCCAGAGTATGATCAACCGTGTGAACGGGAGACGTGTTCAAATATGTCTCAGTTTTCCTCCCCTGGTACTCGGGTGCAACATTCCAGACGCTTTACTAACACTCTCCCCAGTTGGAGAGTCAGCGCCTTTAACCTCCTGTTTGGCCCAGTTTGCAATTTCTGCGGAAGATGAACAGGAATAGGGAGAACCAATGAGAGACTAGCTGGAGGTGTCTGGACGGGCAAATTTAACTCTCATTTCCCACCAGGAAGAGGAAATAAACAAAGGCTCAGCGTGCCGTGCCGGAACCAGATTAGGGCCTGAAGCCATCCTGCGGTGTTGCGGCCAGCTCAAAAGAAAGCGAGTTGAAGAAAGGAGCTCAGGGGCACTGTAATTCACAAACCTGCAGAGTCATAAATGACAGCTATCGTCCGAAAATATACTGAAGTAAGGCTGCCAAGCGGACTTGAAAGCGGGGAAGAATTGCAGGAAACCGATTTCAGGAAGTAGACTGGAATTGCATTGGAAGCATTGGAAAAGAGGCAGAACGTCCACAATGATGCACTTGGCGAAAAAGGGCGTATGCGTTTTTTCCTGAATATATTCAGGAAAAAACGCATACGCCCTTTTTGGCCAACCAAGCAAGCTTGCAAAGGAAATCTGCACTACAATGAAGTCTCACTTCCCCCCGGTCAAAAGGGCCATCTGAAAAAAGTTTAAAATCCAGAAAGGCAGGACAGGCTATGGAGAACTGGGAGCCTTGTTATACTGATGGGTGGGATGGAAATTGCCAACAGACACTCGGGAGAAGTGTATGGTGTTTCCTGAAACATCTAAAAAACAAAGCAACAGAGCCTAGGGCACTTCCACTTATGGTCCTATAGCTTAGGGAAATGAAAATCAAAAAGACACAACCACCCCAAAGTTTGGGACGCCTCTGTTTACAAGAACCTCGTTTACAGTACAAGTTCAACATCGCAGAAAGTGAAAAATGGATAAAGAAGTTGTGGTATTTACTTACAAAGCAATATCACTCAGCAATGATATCTATGTCATCAGGCCCTTAGCAGCACAATGAGTGGATTCAGGTACGATGATTCTAACTGAAATAAGTCACACAGAAAAAGAAACATCATAAGATATCAGTAATACACGGAATGTAAACTTGGCTACACAGGAACTGAATTCCAAAACAGAACAGGGTCTCAAATTTAGAAAACCAACTTATGCTTGCTTAAGGGGAAAGGTGAGTTGGGGTGCTGCATAAAACAAGAGATTGAAATGAGCACAGATAAAGTTCCTTAAGCCAAATATGGAATACACAAGAGCTACTCCTTGCTCAACGAAATGGACTCAACACCCCATATTAAACGCCTAAGAATGTACCTGAGTAGTAAGTATCATAAACCTATGGATTGCCATGTCTCCGAAAGAGAATCAAGCATGTGTACAGGGGCATAAACGCAGCAGTGATAGGATTGGAGAGGTTCGGTGCGCAAATGAAGACCCTTTGAAGTCATATTGCATGTTACCCATTCCACGGGTTTCAACTACCCAGGTTTAAGGTATTCTTCCTTCAGCTAAAACATGCATGTGGAACCTTGAGTATGATGAACCATGTGATCGGGAGACGTGTTCAAATATGTCTCAGTTTTTGTACCCTGGTACTCGGGTGCAACATTCCAGACGCTTTACTAACACTCTCCCGACTTGGAGAGTCAGTCCCTTTAACCTCCTGTTTGGCCCAGTTTGCAATTTCTGCGGAAGATGAACAGGAATAGCGAGAACCAATGAGAGAGTAGCTGGAGGTGTCTGGACGGGCAAATTTAACTCTCATTTCCCACCAAGAAGAGGAATTAACCAAAGGCTCAGCGTGCCATGCCGGAACCAGATTAGGGCCTGTAGCCATCCTGCGGTGTTGCGGCCAGCGCACAAGAAAGCGAGTTGAAGAAAGGAGCTCAGGGGCACTGTAATTCACAAACCTGCAGAGTTATAAATGATAGCTATCGTCCAAAAATATATTGAAGTAAGGCTGCCAAGAGGACTTGAAAGCGGGACAGAATTGCAGGAAACCGATTTCAGGAGGTAGACTGGAATTGCATTGAAAGCATAGGAAAAGAGGCAGAACGTCCACAATGATGCACTTGGCCAAAAAGGGCGTATGCGTTTTTTCCTGAATATATTCAGGAAAAAACGCATACGCCCTTTTTGGCCAACCAAGCAAGCTTGCAAAGGAAATCTGCACTACAATGAAGTCTCACTTCCCCCCGGTCAAAAGGGCCATCTGAAAAAAGTGTAAAATCCATAAAGGCAGGACAGGCCATGGAGAACTGGGAGCCTTGTTATGCTGATGGGCGGGATGTAAATTGCCAACAGACATTCGGGAGAAGTGTATGGTGTTTCCTGAAACATCTAAAAAACAAAGCAACAGAGCCTAGGGCACTTCCACTTATGGTCCTATAGCATAGGGAAATTAAAATAAAAAAGACACAGCCACCCCAAAGTTTGGGACGCCTATGTTTACAAGAACCTCGTTTACCGTACAAGTTCAATATCACAGAAAGTGAAAAATGGATAAAGAACTTGTGGTACTTACGTACAATGCAGTATCACTCAGCAATGAAATCTATGTCATCAGGCCCGTAGCAGCATAATGAGTGGATTCAGGTACTATGATTCTAACTGAAATAAGTCACACAGAAAAAGAAACATCATAAGATATCACTAATACACGGAATGTAAACTTGGCTACACAGGAACTGAATTCCAAAACAGAACAGGGTCTCAAATTTAGAAAACCAACTTATGCTTGCTTAAGGGGAAAGGTGAGTTGGGGTGCTGCATAAAACCAGAGATTGAAATGAGCACAGATAAAGTTCCTTAAGCCAAATATGGAATACACAAGAGCTACTCCTTGCTCAACGAAATGGACTCAACACCCCATATTAAACGCCTAAGAATGTACCTGACTAGTAAGTATCTTAAAACCTATGGATTGCTATGTCTCCGAAAGAGAATCAAGCATGTGTACAGGGGCATAAACGCAGCAGTGATAGGATTGGAGAGGTTCGGTGAGGAAATGAAGACCCTTTGAAGTCATATTGCATGGTACCCATTCCACGGGTCTCAACTCTCCAGGTTTAAGGTATTCTTCCTTCAGCTAAAACATGCATGTGGAACCCAGAGTATGATCAACCATGTGAACGGGAGACGTGTTCAAATATGTCTCAGTTTTCCTCCCATGGTACTCGGGTGCAACATTCCAGACGCTTTACTAACACTCTCCCGACTTGGAGAGTCAGCGCCTTTAACCTCCTGTTTGGCCCAGTTTGCAATTTCTGCGGAAGATGAACAGGAATAGCGAGAACCAATGAGAGACTAGCTGGAGGTGTCTGGACGGGCAAATTTAACTCTCATTTCCCACCAGGAAGAGGAAATAACCAAAGGCTCAGCGTGCCGTGCCGGAACCAGATTAGGGCCTGAAGCCATACTGCGGTGTTGCGGCCAGCTCACAAGGAAGCGAGTTGAAGAAAGGAGCTCAGGGGCACTGTAATTCACAAACCTGCAGAGTTATAAATGACAGCTATCGTCCAAAAATATACTGAAGTAAGGCTGCCAAGAGGACTTGAAAGCGGGGCAGAATTGCAGGAAACCGATTTGAGGAGGTAGACTGGAAGTGCATTGAAAGCATAGGAAAAGAGGCAGAACATCCACAATGATGCACTTGGCCAAAAAGGGCGTATGCGTTTTTTCCTGAATATATTCAGGAAAAAACGCATACGCACTTTTTCGCCAACCAAGCAAGCTTGCAAAGGAAATCTGCACTACAATGAAGTCTCACTTCCCCCCAGTCAAAAGGGCCATCTAAAAAAAGTGTAAAATCCAGAAAGGCAGGACAGGCCATGGAGAACTGGGAGCCTTGTTATGCTGATGGGCGGGATGGAAATTGCCAACAGACACTCGGGAGAAGTGTATGGTGTTTCCTGAAACATCTAAAAAACAAAGCAACAGAGCCAAGGGCACTTCCACTTATGGTCCTATAGCTTAGGGAAATTAAAATCAAAAAGACACAGGACCCCAAAGTTTGGGACGCCTCTGTTTACAAGAAGCTCATTTACCGTACAAGTTCAATATCACAGAAAGTGAAAAATGGATAAAGAACTTGTGGTATTTACTTGCAAAGCAATATCACTCAGCAATGAAATCTATGTCATCAGGCCCTTAGCAGCATAATGAGTGGATTCAGGTATGATCATTGTAACTGAAATAAGTCACACAGAAAAAGAAACATCATAAGATATCAGTAACACACGGAATGTACTTGGCTACACAGGAACTGAATTCCAAAACAGAACAGGGTCTCAAATTTAGAAAACTAACTTATGCTTGCTTAAGGGGAAAGGTGAGTTGGGGTGCTGCATAAAACCAGAGATTGAAATGAGCACAGATAAAGTTCCTTAAGCCAAATATGGAATAGACAAGAGCTACTCCTTGCTCAACGAAATGGTCTCAACACCCCATATTAAACGCCTAAGAATGTACCTGACTATTAAGTATCTTAAAACCTATGGATTGCTATGTCTCCAAAAGAGAATCAAGCGTGTGTACAGGGGCATAAACACAGCAGTGATAGGATTGGAGAGGTTCGGTGAGCAAATGAAGACCCTTTGAAGTCATATTGCATGGTACCCATTACACGGGTCTCAACTCTCCAGGTTTAAGGTATTCTTCCTTCAGCTAAAACATGGATGTGGAACCCACAGTATGATCAACCGTGTGAACGGGAGACGTGTTCAAATATGTCTCAGTTTTCGTACCCTGGTACTCAGGTGCAACATTCCAGACGCTTTACTAACACTCTCCCCACTTGAGGAGTCAGCGCCTTTAACCTCCTCTTTGGCCCAGTTTGCAATTTCTGCAGAAGATGAACAGGAATAGGGAGAAGCAATGAGAGACTAGCTGGAGGTGTCTGGACGGGCAAATTTAACTCTCATTTCCCACCAGGAAGAGGAAATAACCAAAGGCTCAGCGTGCCGTGCCGGAACCAGATTAGGGCCTGAAGCCATCCTGCGGTGTTGCGGCCAGCTCAAAAGAAAGAGAGTTGAAGAAAGGAGCTCAGGGGCACTGTAATTCACAAACCTGCAGAGTTATAAATGACAGCTATTGTCCAAAAATATACTGAAGTAAGGCTGCCAAGAGGACTTGAATGTGGGGCAGAATTGCAGGAAACCGATTTCAGGAGGTAGACTGGAATTGCATTGAAAGCATAGGAAAAGAGGCAGAACGTCCACAATGATGCACTTGGCCAAAAAGGGCGTATGCGTTTTTTCCTGAATATATTCAGGAAAAAACGCATACGCCCTTTTTGGCCAACCAAGCAAGCTTGCAAAGAAATCTGCACTACAATGAAGTCTCACTTCCCCCCGGTCAAAAGGGCCATCTGAAAAAAGTGTAAAACCCAGAAAGGCAGGACAGGCCATGGAGAACTGGGAGCCTTGTTATGCTCATGGGCGGGATGTAAATTGCCAACAGACACTCGGGAGAAGTGTATGGTGTTTCCTGAACATCTAAAAAACAAAGCAACAGAGCCTAGGGCACTTCCACTTATGATCCTATAGCTTAGGGAAATTAAAATCAAAAAGACACAGCCACCCCAAAATTTGGGACGCCTCTGTTTACAAGAACCTCATTTACAGTACAAGCTCAACATCGCAGAAAGTGAAAAATGGATAAAGAAGTTGTGGTATTTACTTACAAAGCAATATCACTCAGCAATGAAATCTATGTCATCAGGCCCGTAGCAGCACAATGAGTGGATTCAGGTATGATGATTCTAACTGAAATAAGTCACACAGAAAAAGAAACATCATAAGATATCAGTAATACACGGAATGTAAACTTGGCTACACAGCAACTGAATTACAGAACAGCACAGGGTCTCAAATTTAGAAAAGCAACTTATGCTTGTTTAAGGGTAAAGGTGAGTTGGGGTGCTGCATAAAACCAGAGATTGAAATGAGCACAGATAAAGTTCCTTAAGCCAAATATGGAATAGACAAGAGCTACTCCTTGCTCAACGAAATGGACTCAACACTGCATATTAAACGCCTAAGAATGTACGTGACTAGTAAGTATCTTAAAACCTATGGATTGCTATGTCTCCAAAAGAGAATCAAGCATGTGTACAGGGGCATAAATGCAGCAGTGATAGGATTGGAGAGGTTCGGTGAGCAAATGAAGATCCTTTGAAGTCATATTGCATGGTACCCATTCCACGGGTTTCAACTACCCAGGTTTAAGGTATTCTTCCTTCAGCTAAAACATGCATGTGGAACCTAGAGTATGATGAACCATGTGATCGGGAGACGTGTTCAAATATGTCTCAGTTTTCCTCCCCTGGTACTCGGGTGCAACATTCCAGATGCTTTACTAACACTCTCCCGATTTGCAGACTCAGTCCCCTTAACCTCCTGTTTGGCCCAGTTTGCAATTTCTGCAGAAGATGAACAGGAATAGGGAGAACCAATGAGAGACTAGCTGGAGGTGTCTGGACGGGCAAATTTAACTCTCATTTCCCACCAGGAAGAGGAAATAACCAAAGGCTCAGCGTGCCGTGCCGGAACCAGATTAGGGCCTGAAGCCATCCTGCGGTGTTGCGGCCAGCTCACAAGAAAGCGAGTTGAAGAAAGGAGCTCAGGGGCACTGTAATTCACAAACCTGCAGAGTTATAAATGACAGCTATCGTCCAAAAATATACTGAAGTAAGGCTGCCAAGAGGACTTGAAAGCGGGGCAGAATTGCAGGAAACCGATTTCAGGAGGTAGACTGGAATTGCATTGAAAGCATAGGAAAAGAGGCAGAACGTCCACAATGATGCACTTGGCCAAAAAGGGCGTATGCGTTTTTTCCTGAATATATTCAGGAAAAAACGCATACGCCCTTTTTGGCCAACCAAGCAAGCTTGCAAAGGAAATCTGCACTACAATGAAGTCTCACTTCCCCCCTGTCAAAAGGGCCATCTGAAAAAAGTCTAAAATCCAGAAAGGCAGGACAGGCCATGGAGAACTGGGAGCCTTGTTATGCTGATGGGCGGGATATAAATTGCCAACAGACACTCGGGAGAAGTGTATGGTGTTTCCTGAACATCTAAAAAACAAAGCAACAGAGCCTAGGGCACTTCCACTTATGGTCCTATAGCTTAGGGAAATTAAAATAAAAAGACTCAGCCACCCCAAAGTATGGAACGGCTCTGTTTACAAGAACCTCGTTTACAGTACAAGTTCAACATCGCAGAAAGTGAAAAATGGATAAAGAAGTTGTGGTATTTACTTACAAAGCAATATCACTCAGCCATAAAATCTATGTCATCAGGCCCTTAGCAGCACAATGAGTGGATTCAGGTATGATGATTCTAACTGAAATAAGTCACACAGAAAAAGAAACATCATAAGATATCAGTAATACACGGAATGTAAACTTGGCTACACAGGAACTGAATTACAGAACAGAACAGGGTCTCAAATTTAGAAAACCAACTTATGCTTGCTTACGGGGAAAGGTGAGTTGGGGTGCTGCATAAAACCAGAGATTGAAATGAGCACAGATAAAGTTCCTTAAGCCAAATATGGAATAGACCAGAGGTACTCCTTGCTCAACGAAATGGACTCAACACCCCATATTAAACGCCTAAGAATGTACCTGACTAGTAAGTATCTTAAAACCTATGGATTGCTATGTCTCCAAAAGAGAATCAAGCGTGTGTACAGGGGCATAAACGCAGCAGTGATAGGATTGGAGAGGTTCGGTCAGCAAATGAAGACTCTTTGAAGTCATATTGCATGGTACCCATTCCACGGGTTTCAACTACCCAGGTTTAAGGTATTCTTCCTTCAGCTAAAACATGCATGTGGAACCCAGAGTATGATCAACCGTGTGAACGGCAGACGTGCTCAAATATGTCTCAGTTTTCCTCCCCTGGTACTCGGGTGCAACATTCCAGACGCTTTACTAACACTCTCCCCACTTGGAGATTCAGTCCCTTTAACCTCCTGTTTGTCCCAGTTTGCAATTTCTGTGGAAGATGAACAGGATTAGCGAGAACCAATGAGAGACTAGCTGGAGGTGTCTGGACGGGCAAATTTAACTCTCATTTCCCACCAGGAAGAGGAATTAACCAAAGGCTCAGCCTGCCGTGCCGGAACCAGATTAGGGCCTGAAGCCATCCTGCGGTGTTGCGGCCAGCTCACAAGAAAGCGAGTTGAAGAAAGGAGCTCAGGGGCACTGTAATGCACAAACCTGCAGAGTTATAAATGACAGCTATCGTCCAAAAATATACTGAAGTAAGGCTGCCAAGAGGACTTGAAAGCGGGGCAGAATTGCAGGAAACCGATTTCAGGAGGTAGACTGGAATTGCTTTGAAAGCATAGGAAAAGAGGCAGAGCGTCCACAATGATGCACTTGGCCAAAAAGGGCGTATGCGTTTTTTCCTGAATATATTCAGGAAAAAACGCATACGCTCTTTTTGGCCAACCAAGCAAACTTGCAAAGGAAATCTGCACTACAATGAAGTCTCACTTCCCCCCGGTCAAAAGGGCCATCTGAAAAAAGTGTAAAATCCAGAAAGGCAGGACAGGCCATGGAGAACTGGGAGCCTTGTTATGCTGATGGGCGGGATGTAAATTGCTAACAGACACTCCGGAGAAGTGTATGGTGTTTCCTGAAACATCTAAGAAACAAAGCAACAGAGCCTAGGGCACTTCCACTTATGGTCCTATAGCTTAGGGAAATTAAAATCAAAAAGACACAGCCACCCCAAAGTTTGGGACGCCTCTGTTTACAAGAACTTCGTTTACCGTACAAGTTCAATATCACAGAAAGTGAAAAATGGATAAAGAACTTGTGGTACTTACGTACAATGCAGTATCACTCAGCAATGAAATCTATGTCATCAGGCCCGTAGCAGCATAATGAGTGGATTCAGGTACGATGATTCTAACTGAAATAAGTCACACAGAAAAAGAAACATCATAAGATATCACTAATACACGGAATGTAAACTTGGCTACACAGGAACTGAATTCCAAAACAGAACAGGGTCTCAAATTTAGAAAACCAACTTATGCTTGCTTAAGGGGAAAGGTGAGTTGGGGTGCTGCATAAAACCAGAGATTGAAATGAGCACAGATAAAGTTCCTTAAGCCAAATATGGAATACACAAGAGCTACTCCTTGCTCAACGAAATGGACTCAACACCCCATATTAAACGCCTAAGAATGTACCTGACTAGTAAGTATCTTAAAACCTATGGATTGCTATGTCTCCGAAAGAGAATCAAGCATGTGTACAAGGGCATAAACGCAGCAGTGATAGGATTGGAGAGGTTTGGTGAGCAAATGAAGACCCTTTGAAGTCATATTGCATGGTACCCATTCCACGGGTCTCAACTCTCCAGGTTTAAGGTATTCTTCCTTCAGCTAAAACATGCATGTGGAACCCAGAGTATGATCAACCGTGTGAATGGGAGACGTGTTCAAATATGTCTCAGTTTTCCTCCCCTGGTACTCGGGTACAACATTGCAGACGCTTTACTAACACTCTCCCCACTTGGAGAGTCAGCGCCTTTAACCTCCTGTTTGGCCCAGTTTGCAATTTCTGCGGAAGATGAACAGGAATAGCGAGAACCAATGAGAGACTAGCTGGAGGTGTCTGGACGGGCAAATTTAACTCTCATTTCCCACCAGGAAGAGGAAATAACCAAAGGCTCAGCGTGCCGTGCCAGAACCAGATTAGGGCCTGAAGCCATCCTGCGGTGTTGCGGCCAGCTCACAAGAAAGAGAGTTGAAGAAAGGTGCTCAGGGGCACTGTAAATCACAAACCTGCAGAGTTATAAATGACAGCTATCGTCCAAAAATATACTGAAGTAAGGCTGCCAAGAGGACTTGAAAGCGGGGCAGAATCGCAGGAAACCGAATTCAGGAGGTAGACTGGAATTGCATTGAAAGCATAGGAAAAGAGGCAGAGCGTCCACAATGATGCACTTGGCCAAAAAGGGCGTATGCGTTTTTTCCTGAATATATTCAGGAAAAAACGCATACGCTCTTTTTGGCCAACCAAGCAAGCTTGCAAAGGAAATCTGCACTACAATGAAGTCTTACTTCCCCCAGGTCAAACGGGCCATCTGAAAAAAGTGTAAAATCCAGAAAGTCAGGACAGTCCATGGATAACTGGGAGCCTTTTTATGCTGATGGGCAGGATGTAAATTGCCAACAGACACTCGGGAGAAGTGTATGGTGTTTCCTGAAACATCTAAAAAACAAAGCAACAGAGCCTAGGGCACTTTCACTTATGGTCCTATAGCTTAGGGAAATTAAAATCAAAAAGACACAGCCACCCCAAAATTTGGGACGCCTCTGTTTACAAGAACCTCATTTACCGTACAATTTCAGTATCACAGAAAGTGAAAAATTGATAAAGAACTTGTGGTACTTACGTACAATGCAGTATCACTCAGCAATGAAATCTATGTCATCAGGCCCGTAGCAGCATAATGAGTGGATTCAGGTATGATGATTCTAACTGAAATAAGTCACACAGAAAAAGAAACATCATAAGATATCACTAATACACGGAATGTTAACTTGGCTACACAGGAACTGAATTCCAAAACAGAACAGGGTCTCAAATTTAGAAAACCAACTTATGCTTGCTTAAGGGGAAAGGTGAGTTGGGGTGCTGCATAAAACCAGAGATTGAAATGAGCACAGATAAAGTTCCTTAAGCCAAATATGGAAGAGACAAGAGCTACTCCTTGCTCAACGAAATGGACTCAACACCCCATATTAAATGCCTAAGAAAGTACATGACTAGTAAGTATCTTAAAACCTATGGATTGCTATGTCTCCAAAAGAGAATCAAGCGTGTGTACAGGGGCATAAACGCAGCAGTGATAGGATTGGAGAGGTTCGGTGAGCAAATGAAGACCCTTTGAAGTCATATTGCATGGTACCCATTCCACGGGTTTCAACTACCCAGGTTTAAGGTATTCTTCCTTCAGCTAAAACATGCATGTGGAACCCAGAGTATGATCAAACGTGTGAACGGGAGACGTGTTCAAATATGTCTCAGTTTTCCTCCCCTGGTACTCGGGTGCAACATTCCAGATGCTTTACTAACACTCTCCCCACTTGGAGAGTCAGCGCCTTTAACCTCCTGTTTGGCCCAGTTTGCAATTTCTGCGGAAGATGAACAGGAATAGGGAGAACCAATGAGAGACTAGCTGGAGGTGTCCGGACGGGCAAATTTAACTCTCATTTCCACCAGGAAGAGGAAATAACCAAAGGCTCAGCGTGCCGTGCCGGAACCAGATTAGGGCCTGAAGCCATCCTGCGGTGTTGCGGCCAGCTCACAAGAAAGCGAGTTGAAGAAAGGAGCTCAGGGGACTTGTGATCCAGAAACCTGAAGAGTTATAAATGACAGCTATCGTGCAAAAATATACTGAAGTAAGGCTGCCAAGAGGACTTGAAAGCGGGGCAGAATTGCAGGAAACCGATTTCAGGAGGTAGACTGGAATTGCATTGAAAGCATAGGAAAAGAGGCAGAACGTCCACAATGATGCCCTTGGCCAAAAAGGGCGTATGCGTTTTTTCCTGAATATATTCAGGAAAAAACACATACGCTCTTTTTGGACAACCAAGCAAGCTTGCAAAGGAAATCTGCACTACAATGAAGTCTCACTTCTCCCTAGTCAAAAGGGCCATCTGAAAAAAGTGTAAAATCCAGAAAGGCAGGACAGGCCATGGAGAACTGGGAGCCTTGTTATGCTGATGGGCAGGATGTAAATTGCCAACAGACACTCGGGAGAAGTGTATACTGTTTCCTGAAACATCTAAAAAACAAAGCAACAGAGCCTAGGGCACTTCCACTTATGGTCCTATAGCTTAGGGAAATTAAAATCAAAAAGACACAGCCACCCCAAAGTTTGGGACGCCTCTGTTTACAAGAACCTCATTTACCGTACAAGTTCAATATCACAGAAAGTGAAAAATGGATAAAGAACTTGTTGTACTTACGTACAATGCAGTATCACTCAGCAATGAAATCTATGTCATCAGGCCCGTAGCAGCATAATGAGTGGATTCAGGTACGATGATTCTAACTGAAATAAGTCACACAGAAAAAGAAACATCATAAGATATCAGTAATACACGGAATGTAAACTTGGCTACACAGGAACTGAATTCCAAAACAGAACAGGGTCTCAAATTTAGAAAACCAACTTATGCTTGCTTAAGGGGAAAGGTGAGTTGGGGTGCTGCATAAAACCAGAGATTGAAATGAGAACAGATAAAGTTCCTTAAGCCAAATATGGAATAGACAAGAGCTACTCCTTGCTCAACGAAATGGACTCAACACCGCATATTAAACGCCTAAGAATGTACCTGACTAGTAAGTATCTTAAAACCTATGGATTACTATGTCTCCGAAAGAGAATCAAGCGTTTGTACAGGGGCATAAACGCAGCAGTGATAGGATTGGAGATGTTCGGTGAGCAAATGAAGACCCTTTGAAGTCATATTGCATGGTACCCATTCCACAGGTTTCAACTACCCAGGTTTAAGGTATTCTTCCTTCAGCTAAAACATGCATGTGGAACCCAGAGTATGATCAAACGTGTGAACGGGAGACGTGTTCAAATATGTCTCAGTTTTCCTCCCCTGGTACTCGGGTGCAACATTCCAGATGCTTTACTAACACTCTCCCCACTTGGAGAGTCAGCGCCTTTAACCTCCTGTTTGGCCCAGTTTGCAATTTCTGCGGAAGATGAACAGGAATAGGGAGAACCAATGAGAGACTAGCTGGAGGTGTCCGGACGGGCAAATTTAACTCTCATTTCCACCAGGAAGAGGAAATAACCAAAGGCTCAGCGTGCCGTGCCGGAACCAGATTAGGGCCTGAAGCCATCCTGCGGTGTTGCGGCCAGCTCACAAGAAAGCGAGTTGAAGAAAGGAGCTCAGGGGCACTGTGATCCAGAAACCTGAAGAGTTATAAATGACAGCTATCGTGCAAAAATATACTGAAGTAAGGCTGCCAAGAGGACTTGAAAGCGGGGCAGAATTGCAGGAAACCAATTTCAGGAGGTAGACTGGAATTGCATTGAAAGCATAGGAAAAGAGGCAGAACGTCCACAATGATGCACTTGGCCAAAAAGGGCGTATGCGTTTTTTCCTGAATATATTCAGGAAAAAACGCATACGCCCTTTTTGGCCAACCAAGCAAGCTTGCAAAGGAAATCTGCACTACAATGAAGTCTCACTTCCCCCCAGTCAAAAGGGCCATCTGAAAAAAGTGTAAAATCCAGAAAGGCAGGACAGGCCATGGAGAACTGGGAGCCTTGTTATGCTGATGGGCAGGATGTAAATTGCCAACAGACACTCGGGAGAAGTGTATGGTGTTTCCTGAAACATCTAAAAAACAAAGCAACAGAGCCTAGGGCACTTCCACTTATGGTCCTATAGCTTAGGGAAATTAAAATCAAAAAGACACAGCCACCCCAAAGTTTGGGACGCCTCTGTTTACAAGAACCTCATTTACCGTACAAGTTCAATATCACAGAAAGTGAAAAATGGATAAAGAACTTGTGGTACTTACGTACAATGCAGTATCACTCAGCAATGAAATCTATGTCATCAGGCCCGTAGCAGCATAATGAGTGGATTCAGGTACGATGATTCTAACTGAAATAAGTCACACAGAAAAAGAAACATCATAAGATATCAGTAATACACGGAATGTAAACTTGGCTACACAGGAAGTGAATTCCAAAACAGAACAGGGTCTCAAATTTAGAAAACCAACTTATGCTTGCTTAAGGGGAAAGGTGAGTTGGGGTGCTGCATAAAACCAGAGATTGAAATGAGAACAGATAAAGTTCCTTAAGCCAAATATGGAATAGACAAGAGCTACTCCTTGCTCAACGAAATGGACTCAACACCGCATATTAAACGCCCAAGAATGTACCTGACTAGTAAGTATCTTAAAACCTATGGATTACTATGTCTCCGAAAGAGAATCAAGTGTGTGTACAGGGGCATAAACGCAGCAGTGATAGGATTGGAGAGGTTCGGTGAGCAAATGAAGACCCTTTGAAGTCATATTGCATGGTACCCATTCCACAGGTTTCAACTACCCAGGTTTAAGGTATTCTTCCTTCAGCTAAAACATGCATGTGGAACCCAGAGTATGATCAAACGTGTGAACGGGAGATGTGTTCAAATATGTCTCAGTTTTCCTCCCCTGGTACTCGGGTGCAACATTCCAGACGCTTTACTAACACTCTCCCCACTTGGAGAGTCAGTCCCTTTAACCTCCTCTTTGGCCCAGTTTGCAATTTCTGCAGAAGATGAACAGGAATAGGGAGAACCAATGAGAGACTAGCTGGAGGTGTCCGGACGGGCAAATTTAACTCTCATTTCCACCAGGAAGAGGAAATAACTGAAGGCTCAGCGTGCCGTGCCAGAACTAGTTTAGGGCCTGAAGCCATCATACGGTGTTGCGGCCAGCTCACAAGAAAGCAAGTTGAAGAAAGGAGCTCAGGGGCACTGTAATTCACAAACCTGCAGAGTTATAAATGACAGCTATCGTCCAAAAATATACTGAAGTAAGGCTGCCAAGAGGACTTGAAAGCGGGGCAGAATTGCAGGAAACCGATTTCAGGAGGTAGACTGGAATTGCATTGAAAGCATAGGAAAAGAGGCAGAACGTCCACAATGATGCACTTGGCCAAAAAGGGCATATGCGTTTTTTCCTGAATATATTCAGGAAAAAACGCATACGCCCTTTTTGGCCAACCAAGCAAACTTGCAAAGGAAATCTGCACTACAATGAAGTCTCACTTCCCCCCGGTCAAAAGGGCCATCTGAAAAAAGTGTAAAATCCAGAAAGGCAGGACAGGCCATGGAGAACTGGGAGCCTTGTTATGCTGATGGGCGGGATGTAAATTGCCAACAGACACTCGGGAGAAGTGTATGGTGTTTCCTGAAACATCTAAAAAACAAAGCAACAGAGCCTAGGGCACTTCCACTTATGGTCCTATAGCTTAGGGAAATTAAAATCAAAAAGACACAGCCACCCCAAAGATTGGGATGCCTCTGTTTACAAGAACCTCGTTTACAGTACAAGTTCAATATCACAGAAAGTGAAAAATGGATAAAGAAGTTGTGGTATTTACTTACAAAGCAATATCACTCAGCAATGAAATCTATGCCATCAGGCACTTAGCAGCACAATGAGTGGATTCAGGTATGATGATTCTAACTGAAATAAGTCACACAGAAAAAGAAACATCATAAGATATCAGTAATACACGGAATGTAAACTTGGCTACACAGGAACTGAATTACAGAACAGAACAGGGTCTCAAATTTAGAAAAGCAACTTATGCTTGCTTAAGGGTAAAGGTGAGTTCGGGTGCTGCATAAAACCAGAGATTGAAATGAGCACAGATAAAGTTCCTTAAGCCAAATATGGAATAGACAACAGCTACTCCTTGCTCAACGAAATGGACTCAACACCCCATATTAAATGCCTAAGAAAGTACCTGACTAGTAAGTGTCTTAAAACCTATGGATTGCTATGTCTCCGAAAGAGAATCAAGCATGTGTACAGGGGCATAAACGCAGCAGTGATAGGATTGGAGAGGTTCGGTGAGCAAATGAAGACCCTTTGAAGTCATATTGCATGGTACCCATTCACAGGTTTCAACTACCCAGCTTTAAGGTATTCTTCCTTCAGCTAAAACATGCATGTGGAACCTAGAGTATGATCAACCATGTGATCGGGAGTCGTGTTCAAATATGTCTCAGTTTTCGTACCCTGGTACTCGGATGCAACATTCCAGACACTTTACTAACACTCTCCCAACTTGGAGAGTCAGTCCCTTTAACCTCCTGTTTGGCCCAGTTTGCAATTTCTGCGGAAGATGAACAGGAATACCGAGAACAAATGAGAGACTAGCTGGAGGTGTCTGGACAGGCAAATTTAACTCTCATTTCCCACGAGGAAGAGGAATTAACCAAAGGCTCAGCGTGCCGTGCCGGAAAAAGATTAGGGTCTGAAGCCATCCTGCGGTGTTGCGGCCAGGTCACAAGAAAGCGAGTTGAAGAAAGGAGCTCAGGGGCACTGTAATTCACAAACCTGCAGAGTTATAAATGACAGCTATCGTCCAAAAATATACTGAAGTAAGGCTGCCAAGAGGACTTGAAAGCGGGGCAAAATTGCAGGTAACCAATTTCAGGAGGTACACTGGAATTGCATTGAAAGCATAGGAAAAGAGGCAGAACGTCCACAATGATGCACTTGGCCAAAAAGGGCATATGCGTTTTTTCCTGAATATATTCAGGAAAAAACGCATACGCCCTTTTTGGCCAACCAAGCAAGCTTGCAAAGGAAATCTGCACTACAATGAAGTCTCACTTCCCCCCGGTCAAAAGGGCCATCTGAAAAAAGTGTAAAATCCAGAAAGGCAGGACAGGCCATGGAGAACTGGGAGCCTTGTTATGCTGATGGGCGGGATGTAAATTGCCAACAGACACTCGGGAGAAGTGTATGGTGTTTCCTGAAACATCTAGGAAACAAAGCAACAGAGCCTAGGGCACTTCCACTTATGGTCCTATAGCTTAGGGAAATTAAAATCAAAAAGACACAGCCACCCCAAAGTTTGGGACGCCTCTCTTTACAAGAACCTCGTTTACCGTACAAGTTCAATATCACAGAAAGTGAAAAATGGATAAAGAATTGTGGTACTTACGTACAATGCAGTATCACTCAGCAATGAAATCTATGTCATCAGGCCCATAGCAGCATAATGAGTGGATTCAGGTACGATGATTCTAACTGAAATAAGTCACACAGAAAAAGAAACATCATAAGATATCACTAATACACGGAATATAATCTTGGTTACACAGGAACTGAATTCCAAAACAGAACAGGGTCTCAAATTTAGAAAACCAACTTATGCTTGCTTAAGGGGAAAGGTGAGTTGAGGTGCTGCATAAAACCAGAGATTGAAATGAGCACAGATAAAGTTCCTTAAGCCAAATATGGAATAGACAAGAGCTACTCCTTGCTCAACGAAATGGACTCAACACCCCATATTAAACGCCTAAGAATGTACCTGACTAGTAAGTATCTTAAAACCTATGGTATGCTGTGTCTCCGAAAGAGAATCAAGCATGTGTACAGGGGCATAAACGCAGGAGTGATAGGATTGGAGAGGTTCGGTGAGCAAATGAAGACCCTTTGAAGTCATATTGCATGGTACCCATTCCACGGGTTTCAACTACCCAGGTCTAAGGTATTCTTCCTTCAGCTAAAGCATGCATGTGGAACCTAGAGTATGATCAACCATGTGATCGGGAGACGTGTTCAAATATGTCTCAGTTTTCGTCCCCTGGTACTCGGGTGCAACATTCCAGACACTTTACTAACACTCTCCCAACTTGGAGAGTCAGTCCCTTTAACCTCCTGTTTGGCCCAGTTTGCAATTTCTGCGGAAGATGAACAGGAATACCGAGAACAAATGAGAGACTAGCTGGAGGTGTCTGGACAGGCAAATTTAACTCTCATTTCCCACGAGGAAGAGGAATTAACCAAAGGCTCAGCGTGCCGTGCCGGAAAAAGATTAGGGTCTGAAGCCATCCTGCGGTGTTGCGGCCAGGTCACAAGAAAGCGAGTTGAAGAAAGGAGCTCAGGGGCACTGTAATTCACAAACCTGCAGAGTTATAAATGACAGCTATCGTCCAAAAATATACTGAAGTAAGGCTGCCAAGAGGACTTGAAAGCGGGGCAAAATTGCAGGTAACCAATTTCAGGAGGTACACTGGAATTGCATTGAAAGCATAGGAAAAGAGGCAGAACGTCCACAATGATGCACTTGGCCAAAAAGGGCATATGCGTTTTTTCCTGAATATATTCAGGAAAAAACGCATACGCCCTTTTTGGCCAACCAAGCAAGCTTGCAAAGGAAATCTGCACTACAATGAAGTCTCACTTCCCCCCGGTCAAAAGGGCCATCTGAAAAAAGTGTAAAATCCAGAAAGGCAGGACAGGCCATGGAGAACTGGGAGCCTTGTTATGCTGATGGGCGGGATGTAAATTGCCAACAGACACTCGGGAGAAGTGTATGGTGTTTCCTGAAACATCTAGGAAACAAAGCAACAGAGCCTAGGGCACTTCCACTTATGGTCCTATAGCTTAGGGAAATTAAAATCAAAAAGACACAGCCACCCCAAAGTTTGGGACGCCTCTCTTTACAAGAACCTCGTTTACCGTACAAGTTCAATATCACAGAAAGTGAAAAATGGATAAAGAATTGTGGTACTTACGTACAATGCAGTATCACTCAGCAATGAAATCTATGTCATCAGGCCCATAGCAGCATAATGAGTGGATTCAGGTACGATGATTCTAACTGAAATAAGTCACACAGAAAAAGAAACATCATAAGATATCACTAATACACGGAATATAATCTTGGTTACACAGGAACTGAATTCCAAAACAGAACAGGGTCTCAAATTTAGAAAACCAACTTATGCTTGCTTAAGGGGAAAGGTGAGTTGAGGTGCTGCATAAAACCAGAGATTGAAATGAGCACAGATAAAGTTCCTTAAGCCAAATATGGAATAGACAAGAGCTACTCCTTGCTCAACGAAATGGACTCAACACCCCATATTAAACGCCTAAGAATGTACCTGACTAGTAAGTATCTTAAAACCTATGGTATGCTGTGTCTCCGAAAGAGAATCAAGCATGTGTACAGGGGCATAAACGCAGGAGTGATAGGATTGGAGAGGTTCGGTGAGCAAATGAAGACCCTTTGAAGTCATATTGCATGGTACCCATTCCACGGGTTTCAACTACCCAGGTCTAAGGTATTCTTCCTTCAGCTAAAGCATGCATGTGGAACCTAGAGTATGATCAACCATGTGATCGGGAGACGTGTTCAAATATGTCTCAGTTTTCGTCCCCTGGTACTCGGGTGCAACATTCCAGACACTTTACTAACACTCTCCCCACTTGGAGAGTCAGCGCCTTTAACCTCCTGTTTGGTCCAGTTTGCAATTTCTACGGAAGATGAACAGGAATAGGGAGAACCAATGAGAGACTAGCTGGAGGTGTCTGGACGGGCAAATTTAACTCTCATTTCCCACCAGGAAGAGGAAATAACCAAAGGCTCAGCGTGCGGTGCCGGAACCAGATTAGGGCCTGAAGCCATCCTGCGGTGTTGCGGCCAGCTCACAAGAAAGCGAGTTGAAGAAAGGAGCTCAGGGGCACTGTAATTCACAAACTTGCAGAGTTATAAATGACAGCTATCGTCCAAAAATATACTGAAGTAAGGCTGCCAAGAGGACTTGAAAGCGGGGCAGAATTGCAGGAAACCGATTTCAGGAGGTAGACTGGAATTGCATTGAAAGCATAGGAAAAGAGGCAGAACGTCCACAATGATGCACTTGGCCAAAAAGGGCGTATGCGTTTTTTCCTGAATATATTCAGGAAAAAACGCATACGCCCTTTTTGGCCAACCAAGCAAGCTTGCAAAGGAAATCTGCACTACAATGAAGTCTCACTTCCCCCCGGTCAAAAGGGCCATCTGAAAAAAGTGTAAAATCCAGAAAGGCAGGACAGGCCATGGAGAACTGGGAGCCTTGTTATGCTGATGGGCGGGATGTAAATTGCCAACAGACACTCGGGAGAAGTGTATGGTGTTTCCTGAAACATCTAAGAAACAAAGCAACAGAGCCTAGGGCACTTCCACTTATGGTCCTATAGCTTAGGGAAATTAAAATCAAAAAGACACAGCCACCCCAAAGTTTGGGACGCCTCTGTTTACAAGAACCTCGTTTACTGTACAAGTTCAATATCACAGAAAGTGAGAAATGGATAAAGAACTTGTGGTACTTACGTACAATGCAGTATCACTCAGCAATGAAATCTATGTCATCAGGCTCGTAGCAGCATAATGAGTGGATTCAGGTACGATGATTCTAACTGAAATAAGTCACACAGAAAAAGAAACATCATAAGATATCACTAATACATGGAATGTAAACTTGGCTACACAGGAACTGAATTCCAAAACAGAACAGGGTCTCAAATTTAGAAAACCAACTTATGCTTGCTTAAGGGTAAAGGTGAGTTGCGGTGCTGCATAAAACCAGAGATTGAAATGAGCACAGATAAAGTTCCTTAAGCCAAATATGGAATAGACAAGAGCTACTCCTTGCTCAACGAAATGGACTCAACACCCCATATTAAACTTCTAAGAATGTACCTGACTACTAAGTATCTTAAAACCTATGGATTGCTATGTCTCCAAAAGAGAATCAAGCGTGTGTACAGGGGCATAAACGCAGCAGTGATAGGATTGGAGAGGTTCGGTGAGCAAAGGAAGACCCTTTGAAGTCATATTGCATGGTACCCATTCCACGGGTTTCAACTACCCAGGTTTAAGGTATTCTTCCTTCAGCTAAAACATGCATGTGGAACCTAGAGTATGATCAACCATGTGATAGGGAGACGTGTTCAAATATGTCTCAGCTTTCGTACCCTGGTACTCGGGTGCAACATTCCAGACACTTTACTAACACTCTCCCAACTTGGAGAGTCAGTCCCTTTAACCTCCTGTTTGGCCCAGTTTGCAATTTCTGCGGAAGATGAACAGGAATACCGAGAACAAATGAGAGACTAGCTGGAGGTGTCTGGACAGGCAAATTTAACTCTCATTTCCCACCAGGAAGAGGAAATAACCAAAGGCTCAGCGTGCAGTGCCGGAACCAGATTAGGGCCTGAAGCCATCCTGCGGTGTTGCGGCCAGCTCTCAATAAAGCGAGTTGAAGAAAGGAGCTCAGGGGCACTGTAATTCACAAACCTGCAGAGTTATAAATGACAGCTATCGTCCAAAAATATACTGAAGTAAGGCTGCCAAGAGGACTTGAAAGCGGGGCAGAATTGCAAGAAACCGATTTCAGGAGGTAGACTGGAATTGCATTGAAAGCATAGGAAAAGAGGCAGAACGTCCACAATGATGCACTTGGCCAAAAAGGGCGTATGCATTTTTTCCTGAATATATTTAGGAAAAAACGCATACGCCCTTTTTGGCCAACCAAGCAAGCTTGCAAAGGAAATCTGCACTACAATGAAGTCTCACTTCCCCTGGTCAAAAGGGCCATCTGAAAAAAGTGTAAAATCCAGAAAGGCAGGACAGGCCATGGAGAACTGGGAGCCTTGTTATGCTGATGGGCGGGATGTAAATTGCCAACAGACACTCGGGAGAAGTGTATGCTGTTTCCTGAAACATCTAAAAAACAAAGCAACAGAGCCTAGGGCACTTCCACTTATGGTCCTATAGCTTAGGGAAATTAAAATCAAAAAGACACAGCCACCCCAAAGTTTGGGACGCCTCTGTTTACAAGAACCTCGTTTACCGTACAAGTTCAATATCACAGAAAGTGAGAAATGGATAAAGAACTTGTGGTACTTACGTACAATGCAGTATCACTCAGCAATGAAATCTATGTCATCAGGCTCGTAGCAGCATAATGAGTGGATTCAGGTACGATGATTCTAACTGAAATAAGTCACACAGAAAAAGAAACATCATAAGATATCACTAATACATGGAATGTAAACTTGGCTACACAGGAACTGAATTCCAAAACAGAACAGGGTCTCAAATTTAGAAAACCAACTTATGCTTGCTTAAGGGTAAAGGTGAGTTGGGGTGCTGCATAAAACCAGAGATTGAAATGAGCACAGATAAAGTTCCTTAAGCCAAATATGGAATAGACAAGAGCTACTCCTTGCTCAACGAAATGGACTCAACACCCCATATTAAACTTCTAAGAATGTACCTGACTACTAAGTATCTTAAAACCTATGGATTGCTATGTCTCCAAAAGAGAATCAAGCGTGTGTACAGGGGCATAAACGCAGCAGTGATAGGATTGGAGAGGTTCGGTGAGCAAAGGAAGACCCTTTGAAGTCATATTGCATGGTACCCATTCCACGGGTTTCAACTACCCAGGTTTAAGGTATTCTTCCTTCAGCTAAAACATGCATGTGGAACCTAGAGTATGATCAACCATATGATAGGGAGACGTGTTCAAATATGTCTCAGCTTTCGTACCCTGGTACTCGGGTGCAACATTCCAGACACTTTACTAACACTCTCCCAACTTGGAGAGTCAGTCCCTTTAACCTCCTGTTTGGCCCAGTTTGCAATTTCTGCGGAAGATGAACAGGAATACCGAGAACAAATGAGAGACTAGCTGGAGGTGTCTGGACAGGCAAATTTAACTCTCATTTCCCACCAGGAAGAGGAAATAACCAAAGGCTCAGCGTGCAGTGCCGGAACCAGATTAGGGCCTGAAGCCATCCTGCGGTGTTGCGGCCAGCTCTCAATAAAGCGAGTTGAAGAAAGGAGCTCAGGGGCACTGTAATTCACAAACCTGCAGAGTTATAAATGACAGCTATCGTCCAAAAATATACTGAAGTAAGGCTGCCAAGAGTACTTGAAAGCGGGGCAGAATTGCAGGAAACCGATTTCAGGAGGTAGACTGGAATTGCATTGAAAGCATAGGAAAAGAGGCAGAACGTCCACAATGATGCACTTGGCCAAAAAGGGCGTATGCATTTTTTCCTGAATATATTTAGGAAAAAACGCATACGACCTTTTTGGCCAACCAAGCAAGCTTGCAAAGGAAATCTGCACTACAATGAAGTCTCACTTCCCCTGGTCAAAAGGGCCATCTGAAAAAAGTGTAAAATCCAGAAAGGCAGGACAGGCCATGGAGAACTGGGAGCCTTGTTATGCTGATGGGCGGGATGTAAATTGCCAACAGACACTCGGGAGAAGTGTATGCTGTTTCCTGAAACATCTAAAAAACAAAGCAACAGAGCCTAGGGCACTTCCACTTATGGTCCTATAGCTTAGGGAAATTAAAATCAAAAAGACACAGCCACCCCAAAGTTTGGGACGCCTCTGTTTACAAGAACCTCGTTTACCGTACAAGTTCAATATCACAGAAAGTGAGAAATGGATAAAGAACTTGTGGTACTTACGTACAATGCAGTATCACTCAGCAATGAAATCTATGTCATCAGGCTCGTAGCAGCATAATGAGTGGATTCAGGTACGATGATTCTAACTGAAATAAGTCACACAGAAAAAGAAACATCATAAGATATCAGTAATACACGGAATGTAAACTTGGCTACACAGGAACTGAATTACAGAACAGAACAGGGTCTCCAATTTAGAAAACCAACTTATGCTTGCTTAAGGGGAAAGGTGAGTTGGGGTGCTGCATAAAACCAGAGATTGAAATGAGCACAGATAAAGTTCCTTAAGCCAAATATGGAATAGACAAGAGCTACTCCTTGCTCAACGAAATGGACTCAACACCCCATATTAAACGCCTAAGAATGTACCTGACTAGTAAGTATCTTAAAACCTATGGATTGCTATGTCTCCGAAAGAGAATCAAGCATGTGTACAGGGGCATAAACGCAGCAGTGATAGGATTGGAGAGTTTCGGTGAGCAAATGAAGACCCTTTGAAGTCATATTGCATGGTACCCATTCCACGGGTTTCAACTACCCAGGTTTAAGGTATTCTTCCTTCAGCTAAAACATGCATGTGGAACCTAGAGTATGATCAACCATGTGATCGGGAGACGTGTTCAGATATGTCTCAGTTTTAGTACCCTGGTACTCGGGTGCAACATTCCAGATGCTTTACTAACACTCTCCCAACTTGGAGTCACTCCCTTTAACCTCCTGTTTGGCCCAGTTTTCAATTTCTGCGGAAGATGAACAGGAATACCGAGAACAAATGAGAGACTAGCTGGAGGTGTCTGGACAGGCAAATTTAACTCTCATTTCCCACCAGGAAGAGGAAATAACCAAAGGCTCAGCGTGCAGTGCCGGAACCAGATTAGGGCCTGAAGCCATCCTGCGGTGTTGCGGCCAGCTCTCAATAAAGCGAGTTGAAGAAAGGAGCTCAGGGGCACTGTAATTCACAAACCTGCAGAGTTATAAATGACAGCTATCGTCCAAAAATATACTGAAGTAAGGCTGCCAACAGGACTTGAAAGCGGGGCAGAATTGCAGGAAACCGATTTCAGGAGGTAGACTGGAATTGCATTGAAAGCATAGGAAAAGAGGCAGAACGTCCACAATGATGCACTTGGCCAAAAAGGGCGTATGCATTTTTTCCTGAATATATTTAGGAAAAAACGCATACGCCCTTTTTGGCCAACCAAGCAAGCTTGCAAAGGAAATCTGCACTACAATGAAGTCTCACTTCCCCCGGTCAAAAGGGCCATCTGAAAAAAGTGTAAAATCCAGAAAGGCAGGACAGGCCATGGAGAACTGGGAGCCTTGTTATGCTGATGGGCGGGATGTAAATTGCCAACAGACACTCGGGAGAAGTGTATGGTGTTTCCTGAAACATCTAAAAAACAAAGCAACAGAGCCTAGGGCACTTCCACTTATGGTCCTATAGCTTAGGGAAATTAAAATCAAAAAGACACAGCCACCCCAAAGTTTGGAATGCCTCTGTTTACAAGAACCTCGTTTACAGTACAAGTTCAACATCGCAGAAAGTGAGAAATGGATAAAGAAGTTGTGGTATTTACTTACAAAGCAATATCACTCAGCAATGAAATCTATGTCATCAGGCCCGTAGCAGCACAATGAGTGGACTCAGGTATGATGATTCTAACTAAAATAAGTCACACAGAAAAAGAAACATCATAAGATATCAGTAATACACGGAATGTAAACTTGGCTACACAGGAACTGAATTACAGAACAGAACAGGGACTCCAATTTAGAAAACCAACTTATGCTTGCTTAAGGGGAAAGGTGAGTTGGGGTGCTGCATAAAACCAGAGATTGAAATGAGCACAGATAAAGTTCCTTAAGCCAAATATGGAATAGACAAGAGCTACTCCTTGCTCAACGAAATGGACTCAACACCCCATATTAAACGCCTAAGAATGTACCTGACTAGTAAGTATCTTAAAACCTATGGATTGCTATGTCTCCGAAAGAGAATCAAGCATGTGTACAGGGGCATAAACGCAGCAGTGATAGGATTGGAGAGTTTCGGTGAGCAAATGAAGACCCTTTGAAGTCATATTGCATGGTACCCATTCCACGGGTTTCAACTACCCAGGTTTAAGGTATTCTTCCTTCAGCTAAAACATGCATGTGGAACCTAGAGTATGATCAACCATGTGATCGGGAGACGTGTTCAGATATGTCTCAGTTTTAGTACCCTGGTACTCGGGTGCAACATTCCAGATGCTTTACTAACACTCTCCCAACTTGGAGTCACTCCCTTTAACCTCCTGTTTGGCCCAGGTTTCAATTTCTGCGGAAGATGAACAGGAATACCGAGAACAAATGAGAGACTAGCTGGAGGTGTCTGGACGGGCAAATTTAACTCACATTTCCCACCAGGAAGAGGAATAAACCAAAGGCCCAGCGTGCGGTGCCGGAACCAGATTAGGGCCTGAAGCCATCCTGCGGTGTTGCGGCCAGCTCACAAGAAAGCGAGTTGAAGAAAGGAGCTCAGGGGCACTGTAATTCACAAACCTGCAGAGTTATAAATGACAGCTATCGTCCAAAAATATACTGAAGTAAGGCTGCCAAGAGGACTTGAAAGCGGGGCAGAATTGCAGGAAACCGATTTCAGGAGGTAGCCTGGAATTGCATTGAAAGCATAGGAAAAGAGGCAGAACGTCCACAATGATGCACTTGGCCAAAAAGGGCGTATGCGTTTTTTCCTGAATATATTCAGGAAAAAACGCATATGCCCTTTTTGGCCAACCAAGCAAGCTTGCAAAGGAAATCTGCACTACAATGAAGTCTCACTTCCCCCCGGTCAAAAGGGCCATCTGAAAAAAGTGTAAAATCCAGAAAGGCAGGATAGGCCATGGAGAACTGGGAGCCTTGTTATGCTGATGGGCGGGATGTAAATTGCAAACAGACACTCGGGAGAAGTGTATGGTGTTTCCTGAAACATCTAAAAAACAAAGCAACAGAGCCTAGGGCACTTCCACTTATGGTCCTATAGCTTAGGGAAATTAAAATCAAAAAGACACAGCCACCCCAAAGTTTGGGACGCCTCTGTTTACAAGAACCTCGTTTACCGTACAAGTTCAATATCACAGAAAGTGAGAAATGGATAAAGAACTTGTGGTACTTACGTACAATGCAGTATCACTCAGCAATGAAATCTATGTCATCAGGCTCGTAGCAGCATAATGAGTGGATTCAGGTACGATGATTCTAACTGAAATAAGTCACACAGAAAAAGAAACATCATAAGATATCACTAATACATGGAATGTAAACTTGGCTACACAGGAACTGAATTCCAAAACAGAACAGGGTCTCAAATTTAGAAAACCAACTTATGCTTGCTTAAGGGTAAAGGTGAGTTGGGGTGCTGCATAAAACCAGAGATTGAAATGAGCACAGATAAAGTTCCTTAAGCCAAATATGGAATAGACAAGAGCTACTCCTTGCTCAACGAAATGGACTCAACACCCCATATTAAACTTCTAAGAATGTACCTGACTACTAAGTATCTTAAAACCTATGGATTGCTATGTCTCCAAAAGAGAATCAAGCGTGTGTACAGGGGCATAAACGCAGCAGTGATAGGATTGGAGAGGTTCGGTGAGCAAAGGAAGACCCTTTGAAGTCATATTGCATGGTACCCATTCCACGGGTTTCAACTACCCAGGTTTAAGGTATTCTTCCTTCAGCTAAAACATGCATGTGGAACCTAGAGTATGATCAACCATGTGATAGGGAGACGTGTTCAAATATGTCTCAGCTTTCGTACCCTGGTACTCGGGTGCAACATTCCAGACACTTTACTAACACTCTCCCAACTTGGAGAGTCAGTCCCTTTAACCTCCTGTTTGGCCCAGTTTGCAATTTCTGCGGAAGATGAACAGGAATACCGAGAACAAATGAGAGACTAGCTGGAGGTGTCTGGACAGGCAAATTTAACTCTCATTTCCCACCAGGAAGAGGAAATAACCAAAGGCTCAGCGTGCAGTGCCGGAACCAGATTAGGGCCTGAAGCCATCCTGCGGTGTTGCGGCCAGCTCTCAATAAAGCGAGTTGAAGAAAGGAGCTCAGGGGCACTGTAATTCACAAACCTGCAGAGTTATAAATGACAGCTATCGTCCAAAAATATACTGAAGTAAGGCTGCCAAGAGGACTTGAAAGCGGGGCAGAATTGCAGGAAACCGATTTCAGGAGGTAGACTGGAATTGCATTGAAAGCATAGGAAAAGAGGCAGAACGTCCACAATGATGCACTTGGCCAAAAAGGGCGTATGCGTTTTTTCCTGAATATATTCAGGAAAAAACGCATATGCCCTTTTTGGCCAACCAAGCAAGCTTGCAAAGGAAATCTGCACTACAATGAAGTCTCACTTCCCCCCGGTCAAAAGGGCCATCTGAAAAAAGTGTAAAATCCAGAAAGGCAGGATAGGCCATGGAGAACTGGGAGCCTTGTTATGCTGATGGGCGGGATGTAAATTGCAAACAGACACTCGGGAGAAGTGTATGGTGTTTCCTGAAACATCTAAAAAACAAAGCAACAGAGCCTAGGGCACTTCCACTTATGGTCCTATAGCTTAGGGAAATTAAAATCAAAAAGACACAGCCACCCCAAAGTTTGGGACGCCTCTGTTTACAAGAACCTCGTTTACCGTACAAGTTCAATATCACAGAAAGTGAGAAATGGATAAAGAACTTGTGGTACTTACGTACAATGCAGTATCACTCAGCAATGAAATCTATGTCATCAGGCTCGTAGCAGCATAATGAGTGGATTCAGGTACGATGATTCTAACTGAAATAAGTCACACAGAAAAAGAAACATCATAAGATATCACTAATACATGGAATGTAAACTTGGCTACACAGGAACTGAATTCCAAAACAGAACAGGGTCTCAAATTTAGAAAACCAACTTATGCTTGCTTAAGGGTAAAGGTGAGTTGGGGTGCTGCATAAAACCAGAGATTGAAATGAGCACAGATAAAGTTCCTTAAGCCAAATATGGAATAGACAAGAGCTACTCCTTGCTCAACGAAATGGACTCAACACCCCATATTAAACTTCTAAGAATGTACCTGACTACTAAGTATCTTAAAACCTATGGATTGCTATGTCTCCAAAAGAGAATCAAGCGTGTGTACAGGGGCATAAACGCAGCAGTGATAGGATTGGAGAGGTTCGGTGAGCAAAGGAAGACCCTTTGAAGTCATATTGCATGGTACCCATTCCACGGGTTTCAACTACCCAGGTTTAAGGTATTCTTCCTTCAGCTAAAACATGCATGTGGAACCTAGAGTATGATCAACCATGTGATAGGGAGACGTGTTCAAATATGTCTCAGCTTTCGTACCCTGGTACTCGGGTGCAACATTCCAGACACTTTACTAACACTCTCCCAACTTGGAGAGTCAGTCCCTTTAACCTCCTGTTTGGCCCAGTTTGCAATTTCTGCGGAAGATGAACAGGAATACCGAGAACAAATGAGAGACTAGCTGGAGGTGTCTGGACAGGCAAATTTAACTCTCATTTCCCACCAGGAAGAGGAAATAACCAAAGGCTCAGCGTGCAGTGCCGGAACCAGATTAGGGCCTGAAGCCATCCTGCGGTGTTGCGGCCAGCTCTCAATAAAGCGAGTTGAAGAAAGGAGCTCAGGGGCACTGTAATTCACAAACCTGCAGAGTTATAAATGACAGCTATCGTCCAAAAATATACTGAAGTAAGGCTGCCAACAGGACTTGAAAGCGGGGCAGAATTGCAGGAAACCGATTTCAGGAGGTAGACTGGAATTGCATTGAAAGCATAGGAAAAGAGGCAGAACGTCCACAATGATGCACTTGGCCAAAAAGGGCGTATGCATTTTTTCCTGAATATATTTAGGAAAAAACGCATACGCCCTTTTTGGCCAACCAAGCAAGCTTGCAAAGGAAATCTGCACTACAATGAAGTCTCACTTCCCCCGGTCAAAAGGGCCATCTGAAAAAAGTGTAAAATCCAGAAAGGCAGGACAGGCCATGGAGAACTGGGAGCCTTGTTATGCTGATGGGCGGGATGTAAATTGCCAACAGACACTCGGGAGAAGTGTATGGTGTTTCCTGAAACATCTAAAAAACAAAGCAACAGAGCCTAGGGCACTTCCACTTATGGTCCTATAGCTTAGGGAAATTAAAATCAAAAAGACACAGCCACCCCAAAGTTTGGAATGCCTCTGTTTACAAGAACCTCGTTTACAGTACAAGTTCAACATCGCAGAAAGTGAGAAATGGATAAAGAAGTTGTGGTATTTACTTACAAAGCAATATCACTCAGCAATGAAATCTATGTCATCAGGCCCGTAGCAGCACAATGAGTGGACTCAGGTATGATGATTCTAACTAAAATAAGTCACACAGAAAAAGAAACATCATAAGATATCAGTAATACACGGAATGTAAACTTGGCTACACAGGAACTGAATTACAGAACAGAACAGGGTCTCCAATTTAGAAAACCAACTTATGCTTGCTTAAGGGGAAAGGTGAGTTGGGGTGCTGCATAAAACCAGAGATTGAAATGAGCACAGATAAAGTTCCTTAAGCCAAATATGGAATAGACAAGAGCTACTCCTTGCTCAACGAAATGGACTCAACACCCCATATTAAACGCCTAAGAATGTACCTGACTAGTAAGTATCTTAAAACCTATGGATTGCTATGTCTCCGAAAGAGAATCAAGCATGTGTACAGGGGCATAAACACAGCAGTGATAGGATTGGAGAGTTTCGGTGAGCAAATGAAGACCCTTTGAAGTCATATTGCATGGTACCCATTCCACGGGTTTCAACTACCCAGGTTTAAGGTATTCTTCCTTCAGCTAAAACATGCATGTGGAACCTAGAGTATGATCAACCATGTGATCGGGAGACGTGTTCAGATATGTCTCAGTTTTAGTACCCTGGTACTCGGGTGCAACATTCCAGATGCTTTACTAACACTCTCCCAACTTGGAGTCACTCCCTTTAACCTCCTGTTTGGCCCAGTTTTCAATTTCTGCGGAAGATGAACAGGAATACCGAGAACAAATGAGAGACTAGCTGGAGGTGTCTGGACGGGCAAATTTAACTCACATTTCCCACCAGGAAGAGGAATAAACCAAAGGCCCAGCGTGCGGTGCCGGAACCAGATTAGGGCCTGAAGCCATCCTGCGGTGTTGCGGCCAGCTCACAAGAAAGCGAGTTGAAGAAAGGAGCTCAGGGGCACTGTAATTCACAAACCTGCAGAGTTATAAATGACAGCTATCGTCCAAAAATATACTGAAGTAAGGCTGCCAAGAGGACTTGAAAGCGGGGCAGAATTGCAAGAAACCGATTTCAGGAGGTAGCCTGGAATTGCATTGAAAGCATAGGAAAAGAGGCAGAACGTCCACAATGATGCACTTGGCCAAAAAGGGCGTATGCGTTTTTTCCTGAATATATTCAGGAAAAAACGCATATGCCCTTTTTGGCCAACCAAGCAAGCTTGCAAAGGAAATCTGCACTACAATGAAGTCTCACTTCCCCCCGGTCAAAAGGGCCATCTGAAAAAAGTGTAAAATCCAGAAAGGCAGGATAGGCCATGGAGAACTGGGAGCCTTGTTATGCTGATGGGCGGGATGTAAATTGCAAACAGACACTCGGGAGAAGTGTATGGTGTTTCCTGAAACATCTAAAAAACAAAGCAACAGAGCCTAGGGCACTTCCACATATGGTCCTATAGCTTAGGGAAATTAAAATCAAAAAGACACAGCCACCCCAAAGTTTGGGACGCCTCTGTTTACAAGAACCTCGTTTACCGTACAAGTTCAATATCACAGAAAGTGAGAAATGGATAAAGAACTTGTGGTACTTACGTACAATGCAGTATCACTCAGCAATGAAATCTATGTCATCAGGCTCGTAGCAGCATAATGAGTGGATTCAGGTACGATGATTCTAACTGAAATAAGTCACACAGAAAAAGAAACATCATAAGATATCACTAATACATGGAATGTAAACTTGGCTACACAGGAACTAAATTCCAAAACAGAACAGGGTCTCAAATTTAGAAAACCAACTTATGCTTGCTTAAGGGTAAAGGTGAGTTGGGGTGCTGCATAAAACCAGAGATTGAAATGAGCACAGATAAAGTTCCTTAAGCCAAATATGGAATAGACAAGAGCTACTCCTTGCTCAACGAAATGGACTCAACACCCCATATTAAACTTCTAAGAATGTACCTGACTACTAAGTATCTTAAAACCTATGGATTGCTATGTCTCCAAAAGAGAATCAAGCGTGTGTACAGGGGCATAAACGCAGCAGTGATAGGATTGGAGAGGTTCGGTGAGCAAAGGAAGACCCTTTGAAGTCATATTGCATGGTACCCATTCCACGGGTTTCAACTACCCAGGTTTAAGGTATTCTTCCTTCAGCTAAAACATGCATGTGGAACCTAGAGTATGATCAACCATGTGATAGGGAGACGTGTTCAAATATGTCTCAGCTTTCGTACCCTGGTACTCGGGTGCAACATTCCAGACACTTTACTAACACTCTCCCAACTTGGAGAGTCAGTCCCTTTAACCTCCTGTTTGGCCCAGTTTGCAATTTCTGCGGAAGATGAACAGGAATACCGAGAACAAATGAGAGACTAGCTGGAGGTGTCTGGACAGGCAAATTTAACTCTCATTTCCCACCAGGAAGAGGAAATAACCAAAGGCTCAGCGTGCAGTGCCGGAACCAGATTAGGGCCTGAAGCCATCCTGCGGTGTTGCGGCCAGCTCTCAATAAAGCGAGTTGAAGAAAGGAGCTCAGGGGCACTGTAATTCACAAACCTGCAGAGTTATAAATGACAGCTATCGTCCAAAAATATACTGAAGTAAGGCTGCCAAGAGTACTTGAAAGCGGGGCCGAATTGCAGGAAACCGATTTCAGGAGGTAGACTGGAATTGCATTGAAAGCATAGGAAAAGAGGCAGAACGTCCACAATGATGCACTTGGCCAAAAAGGGCGTATGCATTTTTTCCTGAATATATTTAGGAAAAAACGCATATGCCCTTTTTGGCCAACCAAGCAAGCTTGCAAAGGAAATCTGCACTACAATGAAGTCTCACTTCCCCCGGTCAAAAGGGCCATCTGAAAAAAGTGTAAAATCCAGAAAGGCAGGACAGGCCATGGAGAACTGGGAGCCTTGTTATGCTGATGGGCGGGATGTAAATTGCCAACAGACACTCGGGAGAAGTGTATGCTGTTTCCTGAAACATCTAAAAAACAAAGCAACAGAGCCTAGGGCACTTCCACTTATGGTCCTATAGCTTAGGGAAATTAAAATCAAAAAGACACAGCCACCCCAAAGTTTGGGACGCCTCTCTTTACAAGAACCTCGTTTACCGTACAAGTTCAATATCACAGAAAGTGAGAAATGGATAAAGAACTTGTGGTACTTACGTACAATGCAGTATCACTCAGCAATGAAATCTATGTCATCAGGCTCGTAGCAGCATAATGAGTGGATTCAGGTAGGATGATTCTAACTGAAATAAGTCACACAGAAAAAGAAACATCATAAGATATCACTAATACATGGAATGTAAACTTGGCTACACAGGAACTGAATTCCAAAACAGAACAGGGTCTCAAATTTAGAAAACCAACTTATGCTTGCTTAAGGGTAAAGGTGAGTTGGGGTGCTGCATAAAACCAGAGATTGAAATGAGCACAGATAAAGTTCCTTAAGCCAAATATGGAATAGACAAGAGCTACTCCTTGCTCAACGAAATGGACTCAACACCCCATATTAAACTTCTAAGAATGTACCTGACTACTAAGTATCTTAAAACCTATGGATTGCTATGTCTCCAAAAGAGAATCAAGCGTGTGTACAGGGGCATAAACGCAGCAGTGATAGGATTGGAGAGGTTCGGTGAGCAAAGGAAGACCCTTTGAAGTCATATTGCATGGTACCCATTCCACGGGTTTCAACTACCCAGGTTTAAGGTATTCTTCCTTCAGCTAAAACATGCATGTGGAACCTAGAGTATGATCAACCATGTGATAGGGAGACGTGTTCAAATATGTCTCAGCTTTCGTACCCTGGTACTCGGGTGCAACATTCCAGACACTTTACTAACACTCTCCCAACTTGGAGAGTCAGTCCCTTTAACCTCCTGTTTGGCCCAGTTTGCAATTTCTGCGGAAGATGAACAGGAATACCGAGAACAAATGAGAGACTAGCTGGAGGTGTCTGGACAGGCAAATTTAACTCTCATTTCCCACCAGGAAGAGGAAATAACCAAAGGCTCAGCGTGCAGTGCCGGAACCAGATTAGGGCCTGAAGCCATCCTGCGGAGTTGCGGCCAGCTCTCAATAAAGCGAGTTGAAGAAAGGAGCTCAGGGGCACTGTAATTCACAAACCTGCAGAGTTATAAATGACAGCTATCGTCCAAAAATATACTGAAGTAAGGCTGCCAAGAGTACTTGAAAGCGGGGCAGAATTGCAGGAAACCGATTTCAGGAGGTAGACTGGAATTGCATTGAAAGCATAGGAAAAGAGGCAGAACGTCCACAATGATGCACTTGGCCAAAAAGGGCGTATGCATTTTTTCCTGAATATATTTAGGAAAAAACGCATACGCCCTTTTTGGCCAACCAAGCAAGCTTGCAAAGGAAATCTGCACTACAATGAAGTCTCACTTCCCCCCGGTCAAAAGGGCCATCTGAAAAAAGTGTAAAATCCAGAAAGGCAGGACAGGCCATGGAGAACTGGGAGCCTTGTTATGCTGATGGGCGGGATGTAAATTGCCAACAGACACTCCGGAGAAGTGTATGGTGTTTCCTGAAACATCTAAAAAACAAAGCAACAGAGCCTAGGGCACTTCCACTTATGGTCCTATAGCTTAGGGAAATTAAAATCAAAAAGACACAGCCATCCCAAAGTTTGGGACGCCTCTGTTTATAAGAACCTCGTTTACCGTACAAGTTCAATATCACAGAAAGTGAAAAATGGATAAAGAATTTGTGGTACTTACATACAATGCAGTATCACTCAGCAATGAAATCTATGTCATCAGGCCCGTAGCAGCATAATCATTGGATTCAGGTATGATGATTCTAATTGAAATAAATCACACAGAAAAAGAAACATCATAAGATATCACTAATACACGGAATGTAAACTTGGCTACACAGGAACTGAATTCCAAAACAGAACAGGGTCTCAAATTTAGGAAACCAACTTATGCTTGCTTAAGGGGAAAGGTGAGTTGGGGTGCTGCATAAAACCAGAGATTGAAATGAGCACAGATAAAGTTCCTTAAGCCAAATATGGAATAGACAAGAGCTACTCCTTGCTCAACGAAATGGACTCAACACCCCATATTAAACGCCTAAGAATGTACCTGACTAGTAAGTATCTTAAAACCTATGGATTGCTATGTCTCCGAAAGAGAAGCAAGCGTGTGTACAGGTACATAAACGCAGCAGTGATAGGATTGGAGAGGTTCGGTGAGCAAATGAAGACCCTTTGAAGTCATATTGCATGGTACCCATTCCACGGGTCTCAACTACCCAGGTTTAAGGTATTCTTCCTTCAGCTAAAACATGCATGTGGAACCTAGAGTATGATCAACCATGTGATCGGGAGACGTGTTCAAATATGTCTCAGTTTTCGTACCCTGGTACTCGGGTGCAACATTCCAGATGCTTTACTAACACTCTCTCGACTTGGAGAGTCAGCGCCTTTAACCTCCTGTTTGGCCCAGTTTGCAATTTCTGCCTAAGATGAACAGGAATAGGGAGAACCAATGAGAGACTAGCTGGAGGTGTCTGGACGGGCAAATTTAACTCTCATTTCCCACCAGGAAGAGGAAATAACCAAAGGCTCAGCGTGCCGTGCCGGAACCAGATTAGGGCCTGAAGCCATCCTGCGGTGTTGCGGCCAGGTCACAAGAAAGCGAGTTGAAGAAAGGAGCTCAGGGGTACTGTAATTCACAAACCTGCAGAGTTATAAATGACAGCTATCGTCCAAAAATATACTGAAGTAAGGCTGCCAAGAGGACTTGAAAGCGGGGCAGAATTTCAGGAAACTGATTTCAGGAGGTAGACTGGAATTGCATTGAAAGCATAGGAAAAGAGGCAGAACGTCCACAATGATGCACTTGGCCAAAAAGGGCGTATGCGTTTTTTCCTGAATATATTCAGGAAAAAACGCATACGCCCTTTTTGGCCAACCAAGCAAGCTTGCAAAGGAAATCTGCACTACAATGAAGTCTCACTTCCCCCCGGTCAAAAGGGCCATCTGAAAAAAGTGTAAAATCCAGAAAGGCAGGACAGGCCATGGAGAACTGGGAGCCTTGTTATGCTGATGGGCGGGATGTAAATTGCCAACAGACACTCCGGAGAAGTGTATGGTGTTTCCTGAAACATCTAAAAAACAAAGCAACAGAGCCTAGGGCACTTCCACTTATGGTCTTATAGCTTAGGGAAATTAAAATCAAAAAGACACAGAAACCCCAAAGTTTGGGACGCCTCTGTTTATAAGAACCTCGTTTACCGTACAAGTTCAATATCACAGAAAGTGAAAAATGGATAAAGAACTTGTGTTAATTATCTACAATACAGTATCACTCAGCAATGAAATCTATGTCATCAGGCCCGTAGCAGCACAATGAGTGGATTCAGGTATGATGATTCTAACTGAAATAAGTCACACAGAAAAAGAAATATCATAAGATATCACTAATACACGGAATGTAAACTTGGCTACACAGGAACTGAATTCCAAAACAGAACAGGGTCTCAAATTTAGAAAACCAACTTATGCTTGCTTAAGGGGAAAGGTGAGTTGGGGTGCTGCATAAAACCAGAGATTGAAATGAGCACAGATAAAGCTCCTTAAGCCAAATATGGAATAGACAAGAGCTACTCCTTGCTCAACGAAATGGACTCAACACACCATATTAAATGCCTAAGAATGTACCTGACTAGTCAGTGATAGGTTTGGAGAGGTTCGGTGAGCAAATGAAGACCCTTTGAAGTCATATTATATGGTACCCATTACACGGGTCTCAACTCTCCAGGTTTAAGGTATTCTTCCTTCAGCTAAAACATGCATGTGGAACCCAGAGTATGATCAACCGTGTGAACGGGAGACGTGTTCAAATATGTCTCAGTTTTCCTCCCCTGGTACTCGGGTGCAACATTCCAGACGCTTTACTAACACTCTCCCCACTTGGAGAGTCAGTCCCTTTAACCTCCTGTTTGGCCCAGTTTGCAATTTCTGCGGAAGATGAACAGGAATAGGGAGAACCAATGAGAGACTAGCTGGAGGTGTCTGGACGGGCAAATTTAACTCTCATTTCCCACTAGGAAGAGGAAATAACCAAAGGCTCAGCGTGCCATGCCGGAACCAGATTAGGGCCTGAAGCCATCCTGCGGTGTTGCGGCCAGCTCACAAGAAAGCGAGTTGAAGAAAGGAGCTCAGGGGCACTGTAATTCACAAACCTGCAGAGTTATAAATGACAGCTATCGTCCAAAAATATACTGAAGTAAGGCTGCCAAGAGGACTTGAAAGCGGGGCAGAATTGCAGGAAACCGATTTCAGGAGGTAGACTGGAATTGCATTGAAAGCATAGGAAAAGAGGCAGAACGTCCACAATGATGCACTTGGCCAAAAAGGGCGTATGCGTTTTTTCCAGAATATATTCAGGAAAAAACGCATACGCCCGTTTTGGCCAACCAAGCAAGCTTGCAACGGAAATCTGCACTACAATGAAGTCTCACTTCCCCCCGGTCAAAAGGGCCATCTGAAAAAAGTGTAAAATCCAGAAAGGCAGGACAGGCCATGGAGAACTGGGAGCCTTGTTATGCTGATGGGCGGGATGTAAATTGCCAACAGACACTCGGGAGAAGTGTATGGTGTTTCCTGAAACATCTAAAAAACAAAGCAACAGAGCCTAGGGCACTTCCACTTATGGTCCTATAGCTTAGGGAAATTAAAATCAAAAAGACACAGCCACCCCAAAGTTTGGGACGCCTCTGTTTACAAGAACCTCGTTTACCGTACAAGTTCAATATCACAGAAAGTGAAAAATGGATAAAGAACTTGTGGTACTTACGTACAATGCAGTATCACTCAGCAATGAAATCTATGTCATCAGGCCCGTAGCAGCATAATGAGTGGATTCAGTTATGATGATTCTAAATGAAATAAGTCACACAGAAAAAGAAACATCATAAGATATCAGTAATACACGGAAAGTAAACTTGGCTACACAGGAACTGAATTACACAACAGAACAGGGTCTCAAATTTAGAAAACCAACTTATGCTTGCTTAAGGGTAAAGGTGAGTTGGGGTGCTGCATAAAACCAGAGATTGAAATGAGCACAGATAAAGTTCCTTAAGCCAAATATGGAATAGTCAAGAGCTACTCCTTGCTCAACGAAATGGACTCAACACCGCATATTAAATGCCTAAGAATGAACCTGACTACTAAGTATCTTAAAACCTATGGATTGCTATGTCTCCGAAAGAGAGTCAAGCATGTGTACAGGGGCATAAATGCAACAGTGATAGGATTGGAGAGTTTCGGTGAGCAAATGAAGACCCTTTGAAGTCATATTGCATGGTACCCATTCCACGGGTTTCAACTACCCAGGTTTAAGGTATTCTTCCTTCAGCAAAAACATGCATGTGGAACCCAGAGTATGATCAACCGTGTGAACGGGAGACGTGTTCAAATATGTCTCAGTTTTCGTCCCCTGGTACTCCGGTGCAACATTCCAGACGCTTTACTAACACTCTCCCCACTTGGAGAGTCAGCGCCTTTAACCTCCTGTTTGGCCCAGTTTGCAATTTCTGCGGAAGATGAACAGGAATAGGGAGAACCAATGAGAGACTAGCTGGAGGTGTCTGGACGGGCAAATTTAACTCTCATTTCCCACCAGGAAGAGGAAATAACCAAAGGCTCAGCGTGCCGTGCCGGAACCAGATTAGGGCCTGAAGCCATCCTGCGGTGTTGCGGCCAGCTCACAAGAAAGCGAGTTGAAGAAAGGAGCTCAGGGGCACTGTAATTCACAAACCTGCAGAGTTATAAATGACAGCTATCGTCCAAAAATATACTGAAGTAAGGCTGCCAAGAGGACTTGAAAGCGGGGCAGAATTGCAGGAAACCGATTTCAGGAGGTAGACTGGAATTGCATTGAAAGCATAGGAAAAGAGGCAGAACGTCCACAATGATGCACCTGGCCAAAAAGGGCGTATGCGTTTTTTCCTGAATATATTCAGGAAAAAACGCATACGCACTTTTTGGCCAACCAATCAAGCTTGCAAAGGAAATCTGCACTACAATGAAGTCTCACTTCCCCCCGGTCAAAAGGGCCATCTGAATAAAGTGTAAAATCCAGAAAGGCAGGACAGGCCATGGAGAACTGGGAGCCTTGTTATGCTGATGGGCGGGATGTAAATTGCCAACAGACACTCCGGAGAAGTGTATGGTGTTTCCTGAAACATCTAAAAAACAAAGCAACAGAGCCTAGGGCACTTCCACTTATGGTCCTATAGCTTAGGGAAATTAAAATCAAAAAGACACAGCCATCCCAAAGTTTGGGACGCCTCTGTTTATAAGAACCTCGTTTATCGTACAAGTTCAATATCACAGAAAGTGAAAAATGGATAAAGAATTTGTGGTACTTACATACAATGCAGTATCACTCAGCAATGAAATCTATGTCATCAGGCCCATAGCAGCATAATCATTGGATTCAGGTATGATGATTCTAACTGAAATAAATAACACAGAAAAAGAAACATCATAAGATATCACTAATACACGGAATGTAAACTTGGCTACACAGGAACTGAATTCCAAAACAGAACAGGGTCTCAAATTTAGGAAACCAACTTATGCTTGCTTAAGGGGAAAGGTGAGTTGGGGTGCTGCATAAAACCAGAGATTGAAATGAGCACAGATAAAGTTCCTTAAGCCAAATATGGAATAGACAAGAGCTACTCCTTGCTCAACGAAATGGACTCAACACCGCATATTAAACGCCTAAGAATGTACCTGACTAGTAAGTATCTTAAAACCTATGGATTGCTATGTCTCCGAAAGAGAAGCAAGCGTGTGTACAGGTACATAAACGCAGCAGTGATAGGATTGGAGAGGTTCGGTGAGCAAATGAAGACCCTTTGAAGTCATATTGCATGGTACCCATTCCACGGGTCTCAACTACCCAGGTTTAAGGTATTCTTCCTTCAGCTAAAACATGCATGTGGAACCCAGAGTATGATCAACCATGTGATCGGGAGACGTGTTCAAATATGTCTCAGTTTTCGTACCCTGGTACTCGGGTGCAACATTCCAGATGCTTTACTAACACTCTCTCGACTTGGAGAGTCAGCGCCTTTAACCTCCTGTTTGGCCCAGTTTGCAATTTCTGCCTAAGATGAACAGGAATAGGGAGAACCAATGAGAGACTAGCTGGAGGTGTCTGGACGGGCAAATTTAACTCTCATTTCCCACCAGGAAGAGGAAATAACCAAAGGCTCAGCGTGCCGTGCCGGAACCAGATTAGGGCCTGAAGCCATCCTGCGGTGTTGCGGCCAGGTCACAAGAAAGCGAGTTGAAGAAAGGAGCTCAGGGGCACTGTAATTCACAAACCTGCAGAGTTATAAATGACAGCTATCGTCCAAAAATATACTGAAGTAAGGCTGCCAAGAGGACTTCAAAGCGGGGCAGAATTTCAGGAAACTGATTTCAGGAGGTAGACTGGAATTGCATTGAAAGCATAGGAAAAGAGGCAGAACGTCCACAATGATGCACTTGGCCAAAAAGGGCGTATGCGTTTTTTCCTGAATATATTCAGGAAAAAACGCATACGCCCTTTTTGGCCAACCAAGCAAGCTTGCAAAGGAAATCTGCACTACAATGAAGTCTCACTTCCCCCCGGTCAAAAGGGCCATCTGAAAAAAGTGTAAAATCCAGAAAGGCAGGACAGGCCATGGAGAACTGGGAGCCTTGTTATGCTGATGGGCGGGATGTAAATTGCCAACAGACACTCCGGAGAAGTGTATGGTGTTTCCTGAAACATCTAAAAAACAAAGCAACAGAGCCTAGGGCACTTCCACTTATGGTCCTATAGCTTAGGGAAATTAAAATCAAAAAGACACAAAAACCCCAAAGTTTGGGACGCCTCTGTTTATAAGAACCTCGTTTACCGTACAAGTTCAATATCACAGAAAGTGAAAAATGGATAAAGAACTTGTGTTAATTACCTACAATACAGTATCACTCAGCAATGAAATCTATGTCATCAGGCCCGTAGCAGCACAATGAGTGGATTCAGGTATGATGATTCTAACTGAAATAAGTCACACAGAAAAAGAAATATCATAAGATATCACTAATACACGGAATGTAAACTTGGCTACACAGGAACTGAATTCCAAAACAGAACAGGGTCTCAAATTTAGAAAACCAACTTATGCTTGCTTAAGGGGAAAGGTGAGTTGGGGTGCTGCATAAAACCAGAGATTGAAATGAGCACAGATAAAGCTCCTTAAGCCAAATATGGAATAGACAAGAGCTACTCCTTGCTCAACGAAATGGACTCAACACACCATATTAAATGCCTAAGAATGTACCTGACTAGTCAGTGATAGGTTTGGAGAGGTTCGGTGAGCAAATGAAGACCCTATGAAGTCATATTATATGGTACCCATTACACGGGTCTCAACTCTCCAGGTTTAAGGTATTCTTCCTTCAGCTAAAACATGCATGTGGAACCCAGAGTATGATCAACCGTGTGAACGGGAGACGTGTTCAAATATGTCTCAGTTTTCCTCCCCTGGTACTCGGGTGCAACATTCCAGACGCTTTACTAACACTCTCCCCACTTGGAGAGTCAGCGCCTTTAACCTCCTGTTTGGCCCAGTTTGCAATTTCTGCGGAAGATGAACAGGAATAGGGAGAACCAATGAGAGACTAGCTGGAGGTGTCTGGACGGGCAAATTTAACTCTCATTTCCCACTAGGAAGAGGAAATAACCAAAGGCTCAGCGTGCCATGCCGGAACCAGATTAGGGCCTGAAGCCATCCTGCGGTGTTGCGGCCAACTCACAAGAAAGCGAGTTGAAGAAAGGAGCTCAGGGGCACTGTAATTCACAAACCTGCAGAGTTATAAATGACAGCTATCGTCCAAAAATATACTGAAGTAAGGCTGCCAAGAGGACTTGAAAGCGGGGCAGAATTGCAGGAAACCGATTTCAGGAGGTAGACTGGAATTGCATTGAAAGCATAGGAAAAGAGGCAGAACGTCCACAATGATGCACTTGGCCAAAAAGAGCATATGCGTTTTTTCCTGAATATATTCAGGAAAAAACGCATACGCCCTTTTTGGCCAACCAAGCAAGCTTGCAAAGGAAATCTGCACTACAATGAAGTCTCACTTCCCCCCGGTCAAAAGGGCCATCTGAAGAAAGTGTAAAATCCAGAAAGGCAGGACAGGCCATGGAGAACTGGGAGCCTTGTTATGCTGATGGGCGGGATGTAAATTGCCAACAGACACTCCGGAGAAGTGTATGGTGTTTCCTGAAACATCTAAAAAACAAAGCAACAGAGCCTAGGGCACTTCCACTATGGTCCTATAGCTTAGGGAAATTAAAATCAAAAAGACACAGCCACCCCAAAGTTTGGGACGCCTCTGTTTACAAGAACCTCATTTACGATACAAGTTCAATATCACAGAAAGTGAAAAGTGGATAAAGAATTTGTGGTACTTACATACAATGCAGAATCACTCAGGAATGAAATCTATGTCATCAGGCCCGTAGCAGCATAAAGAGTGGATTCAGGTACGATGATTCTAACTGAAATAAGTCACACAGAAAAAGAAACATCATAAGATATCACTAATACACGGAATGTAAACTTGGCTACACAGGAACTGAATTCCAAAACAGAACAGGGTCTCAAATTTAGGAAACCAACTTATGCTTGCTTAAGGGGAAAGGTGAGTTGGGGTGCTGCATAAAACCAGAGATTGAAATGAGCACAGATAAAGTTCCTTAAGCCAAATATGGAATAGACAAGAGCTACTCCTTGCTCAACGAAATGGACTCAACACCCCATATTAAACGCCTAAGAATGTACCTGACTAGTAAGTATCTTAAAACCTATGGATTGCTATGTCTCCGAAAGAGAAGCAAGCGTGTGTACAGGGACATAAACGCAGCAGTGATAGGATTGGAGAGGTTCGGTGAGCAAATGAAGACCCTTTGAAGTCATATTGCATGGTACCCATTCCACGGGTCTCAACTCTCCAGGTTTAAGGTATTCTTCCTTCAGCTAAAACATGCATGTGGAACCTAGAGTATGATCAACCATGTGATCGGGAGACGTGTTCAAATATGTCTCAGTTTTCGTACCCTGGTACTCGGGTGCAACATTCCAGATGCTTTACTAACACTCTCTCGACTTGGAGAGTCAGCGCCTTTAACCTCCTGTTTGGCCCAGTTTGCAGTTCCTACGGAAGATGAACAGGAACAGCGAGAACCAATGAGAGACTAGCTGGAGGTGTCTGGACGGGCAAATTTAACTCTCATTTCCCACCAGGAAGAGGAAATAACCAAAGGCTCAGCGTGCCGTGACGGAACCAGATTAGGGCCTGAAGCCATCCTGCGGTGTTGCGGCCAGGTCACAAGAAAGAGAGTTGAAGAAAGGAGCTCAGGGGCACTGTAATTCACAAACCTGCAGAGTTATAAATGACAGCTATCGTCCAAAAATATACTGAAGTAAGGCTGCCAAGAGGACTTGAAAGCGGGGCAGAATTGCAGGAAACCGATTTCAGGAGGTAGACTGGAATTGCATTGAAAGCATAGGAAAAGAGGCAGAGCGTCCACAATGATGCACTTGGCCAAAAAGGGCATATGCGCTTTTTCCTGAATATATTCAGGAAAAAACGCATACGCACTTTTTGGCCAACCAAGCAAGCTTGCAAAGGAAATCTGCACTACAATGAAGTCTCACTTCCCCCCGGTCAAACGGGCCATCTGAAAAAAGTGTAAAATCCAGAAAGGCAGGACAGGCCATGGAGAACTGGGAGCCTTGTTATGCTGATGGGTGGGATGTAAATTGCCAACAGCCACTCGGGAGAAGTATATGGTGTTTCCTGAAACATCTAAAAAACAAAGCAACAGAGCCTAGGGCACTTCCACTTATGGTCCTATAGCTTAGGGAAATTAAAATCAAAAAGACACAGCCACCCCAAAGTTTGGGACGCCTCTGTTTACAAGAACCTCATTTACCGAACAAGTTCAGTATCACAGAAAGTGAAAAATGGATAAAGAACTTGTGGTACTTACGTACAATGCAGTATCACTCAGCAATGAAATCTATGTCATCAGGCCCGTAGCAGCATAATGAGTGGATTCAGGTACAATGATTCTAACTGAAATAAGTCACACAGAAAAAGGAACATCATAAGATATCACTAATACACGGAATGTAAACTTGGCTACACAGGAACTGAATTCCAAAACAGAACAGGGTCTCAAATTTAGAAAACCAACTTATGCTTGCTTAAGGGGAAAGGTGAGTTGGGGTGCTGCATAAAACCAGAGATTGAAATGAGCACAGATAAAGTTCCTTAAGCCAAATATGGAATAGACACGAGCTACTCCTTGCTCAACGAAATGGACTCAACACCGCATATTAAACGCCTAAGAATGTACCAGACTAGTAAGTATCTTAAAACCTATGGATTGCTATGTCTCCTAAAGAGAATCAAGCATGTATACAGGGACATAAACGCAGCAGTGATAGGATTGGAGAGGTTCGGTGAGCAAATGAAGACCCTTTGAAGTCATATTGCATGGTACCCATTCCACGGGTTTCAACTACCCAGGTTTAAGGTATTCTTCCTTCAGCTAAAACATGCATGTGGAACCTAGAGTATGATCAACCATGTGATCGGGAGACGTGTTCAAATATGTCTCAGTTTTCGTACCCTGGTACTCGGGTGCAACATTCCAGATGCTTTACTAACACTCTCCCGACTTGGAGAGTCAGTGCCTTTAACCTCCTATTTGGCCCAGTTTCCAATTTCTGCGGAAGATGAACAGGAATATGGAGAAACAATGAGAGACTAGCTGGAGGTGTCTGGACGGGCAAATTTAACTCTCATTTCCCACCAGGAAGAGGAAATAACCAAATGCTCAGCATGCCGTGCCGGAATCAGATTAGGGCCTGAAGCCATCCTGCGGTGTTGCGGCCAGCTCACAAGAAAGCGAGTTGAAGAAAGGAGCTCAGGGGCACTGTAATTCACAAACCTGCAGAGTTATAAATGACAGCTATCGTCCAAAAATATACTGAAGTAAGGCTGCCAAGAGGACTTGAAAGCGGGGCAGAATTTCAGGAAACTGATTTCAGGAGGTAGACTGGAATTGCATTGAAAGCATAGGAAAAGAGGCAGAACGTCCACAATGATGTACTTGGCCAAAAAGGGCGTATGCGTTTTTTTCCTGAATATATTCAGGAAAAAACGCATACGCCCTTTTTGCCCAACCAAGCAAGCTTGCAAAGGAAATCTGCACTACAATGAAGTCTCACTTCCCCCTGGTCAAAAGGGCCATCTGGAGAAAGTGTAAAATCCAGAAAGGCAGGACAGGCCATGGAGAACTGGGAGCCTTGTTATGCTGATGGGCGGGATGTAAATTGCCAACAGACACTCGGGAGAAGTGTAGGGTGTTTCCTGAAACATCTAAAAAACAAAGCAACAGAGCCTAGGGCACTTCCACGTATGGTCCTATAGCTTAGGGAAATTAAAATCAAAAAGACAAAGCCACCCCAAAGTTTGGGACGCCTCTCTTTACAAGAACCTCGTTTACCGTACAAGTTCAATATCACAGAAAGTGAAAAATGGATAAAGAACTTGTGGTACTTACGTACAATGCAGTATCACTCAGCAATGAAATCTATGTCATCAGGCCCTTAGCAGCACAATGAGTGGATTCAGGTATGATGATTCTAACTGAAATAGGTCACACAGAAAAAGAAACATCATAAGATATCAGTAATACACGGAATGTAAACTTGTCTACACAGGAACTGAATTCCAAAACAGAACAGGGTCTCAAATTTAGAAAACCAACTTATGCTTTCTTAAGGGGAAAGGTGAGTTGGGGTGCTGCATAAAACCAGAGATTGAAATGAGCACAGATAAAGTTCCTTAAGCCAAATGTGGAATAGACAAGAGCTACTCCTTGCTCAACGAAATGGACTCAACACCGCATATTAAACGCCTAAGAATGTACCTGACTAGGAAGTATCTTAAAACCTAAGGATTGCTATGTCTCCAAAAGAGAATCAAGCGTGTGTACAGGGGCATAAACGCAGCAGTGATAGGATTGGAGAGGTTCCGTGAGCAAATGAAGACCCTTTGAAGTCATATTGCATGGTTCTCATTACACGGGTCTCAACTCTCCATATTTAAGGTATTCTTCCTTCAGCTAAAACATGCATGTGGAACCCAGAGTATGATCAACCGTGTGAACGGGAGATGTGTTCAAATATGTCTCAGTTTTCCTCCCCTGGTACTCGGGTGCAACATTCCAGATGCTTTACTAACACTCTCCCCACTTGGAGAGTCAGCGCCTTTAACCTCCTGTTTGGCCCAGTTTGCAATTTCTGCGGAAGATGAACAGGAATAGGGAGAACCAATGAGAGACTAGCTGGAGGTGTCTGGACGGGCAAATTTAACTCTCATTTCCCACCAGGAAGAGGAAATAACCAAAGGCTCAGCGTGCCGTGCCGGAACCAGATTAGGGCCTGAAGCCATCCTGCGGTGTTGCGGCCAGGTCACAAGAAAGCGAGTTGAAGAAAGGAGCTCAGGGGCACTGTAATTCACAAACCTGCAGAGTTATAAATGACAGCTATCGTCCAAAAATATACTGAAGTAAGGCTGCCAAGAGGACTTGAAAGCGGGGCAGAATTGCAGGAAACCGATTTCAGGAGGTAGACTGGAATTGCATTGAAAGCATAGGAAAAGAGGCAGAACGTCCACAATGATGCACTTGGCCAAAAAGGGCGTATGCGTTTCTTCCTGAATATATTCAGGAAAAAACGCATACGCCCTTTTTGGCCAACCAAGCAAGCTTGCAAAGGAAATCTGCACTACAATGAAGTCTCACTTCCCCCCGGTCAAAAGGGCCATCTGAAAAAAGTGTAAAATCCAGAAAGGCAGGACAGGCCATGGAGAACTGGGAGCCTTGTTATGCTGATGGGCGGGATGTAAATTGCCAACAGACACTCGGGAGAAGTGTATGGTGTTTCCTGAAACATCTAAAAAACAAAGCAACAGAGCATAGGGCACTTCCACGTATGGTCCTATAGCTTAGGGAAATTAAAATCAAAAAGACACAGCCACCCCAAAGTTTGGGACGCCTCTGTTTACAAGAACCTCGTTTACCGTACAAGTTCAATATCACAGAAAGTGAAAAATGGATAAAGAACTTGTGGTACTTACGTACAATACAGTATCACTCAGCAATGAAATCTATGTCATCAGGCCCGTAGCAGCACAATGAGTGGATTCAGGTATGATGATTCTAACTGAAATAAGTCACACAGAAAAAGAAATATCATAAGATATCACTAATACACGGAATGTAAACTTGGCTACACAGGAACTGAATTCCAAAACAGAACAGGGTCTCAAATTTAGAAAACCAACTTATGCTTGCTTAAGGGGAAAGGTGAGTTGGGGTGCTGCATAAAACCAGAGATTGAAATGAGCACAGATAAAGCTCCTTAAGCCAAATATGGAATAGACAAGAGCTACTCCTTGCTCAACGAAATGGACTCAACACCCCATATTAAACGCCTAAGAATGTACCTGACTAGTAAGTATCTTAAAACCTATGGATTGCTATGTCTCCGAAAGAGAATCAAGCATGTGTACAGGGGCATAAACGCAGCAGTGATAGGATTGGAGAGGTTCGGTGAGCAAATGAAGACCCTTTGAAGTCATATTGCATGGTACCCATTCCACGGGTCTCAACTCTCCAGGTTTAAGGTATTCTTCCTTCAGCTAAAACATGCATGTGGAACCCAGAGTATGATCAACCATGTGAACGGGAGACGTGTTCAAATATGTCTCAGTTTTCCTCACCTGGTACTCGGGTGCAACATTCCAGACGCTTTACTAACACTCTCCCCACTTGGAGAGTCAGCGCCTTTAACCTCCTGTTTGGCCCAGTTTGCAATTTCTGCGGAAGATGAACAGGAATAGGGAGAACCAATGAGAGACTAGCTGGAGGTGTCTGGACGGGCAAATTTAACTCTCATTTCCCACCAGGAAGAGGAAATAACCAAAGGCTCAGCGTGCCGTGCCGGAACCAGATTAGGGCCTGAAGCCATCCTGCGGTGTTGCGGCCAGGTCACAAGAAAGCGAGTTGAAGAAAGGAGCTCAGGGGCACTGTAATTCACAAACCTGCAGAGTTATAAATGACAGCTATCGTCCAAAAATATACTGAAGTAAGGCTGCCAAGAGGACTTGAAAGCGGGGCAGAATTGCAGGAAACCGATTTCAGGAGGTAGACTGGAATTGCATTGAAAGCATAGGAAAAGAGGCAGAACGTCCACAATGATGCACTTGGCCAAAAAGGGCGTATGCGTTTTTTCCTGAATGTATTCAGGAAAAAACGCATACGCCCTTTTTGGCCAACCAAGCAAGCTTGCAAAGGAAATCTGCACTACAATGAAGTCTCACTTCCCCCCGGTCAAAAGTGCCATCTGAAAAAAGTGTAAAATCCAGAAAGGCAGGACAGGCCATGGAGAACTGGGAGCCTTGTTATGCTGATGGGCGGGATGTAAATTGCCAACAGACACTCCGGAGAAGTGTATGGTGTTTCCTGAAACATCTAAAAAACAAAGCAACAGAGCCTAGGGCACTTCCACTTATGGTCCTATAGCTTAGGGAAATTAAAATCAAAAAGACACAGCCACCCCAAAGTGTGGGACGCCTCTGTTTACAAGAACCTCGTTTACAGTACAAGTTCACCATCGCAGAAAGTGAAAAATGGATAAAGAAGTTGTGGTATTTACTTACAAAGCAATATCACTCAGCAATGAAATCTATGTCATCAGGCCCTTAGCAGCACAATGAGTGGATTCAGGTATGATGATTCTAACTGAAAGAAGTCACACAGAAAAATAAACATCATAAGATAACAGTAATACACGGAATGTAAACTTGGCTACACAGGAACTGAATGACAGAACAGAACAGGGTCTCAAATTTAGGAAACCAACTTATGCTTGCTTAAGGGGAAAGGTGAGTTGGGGTGCTGCATAAAACCAGAGATTGAAATGAGCACAGATAAAGTTCCTTAAGCCAAATATGGAATAGACAAGAGCTACTCCTTGCTCAACGAAATGGACTCAACACCGCATATTAAACGCCTAAGAATGTACCTGACTAGTAAGTATCTTAAAACCTATGGATTGCTATGTCTCCGAAAGAGAATCAAGCATGTGTACAGGGGCATAAACGCAGCAGTGATAGGATTGGACAGGTTCGGTGAGCAAATGAAGACCCTTTGACGTCATATGGCATGGTACCCATTACACGGGTCTCAACTCTCCAGGTTTAAGGTATTCTTCCTTTAGCTAAAACATGCATGTGGAACCCAGAGTATGATCAACCGTGTGAACGGGAGACGTGTTCAAATATGTCTCAGTTTTCCTCCACTGGTACTCGGGTGCAACATTCCAGACGCTTTACTAACACTCTCCCCACTTGGAGAGTCAGCGCCTTTTACCTCCTGTTTGGCCCAGTTTGCAATTTCTGCGGAAGATGAACAGGAATAGCGAGAACCAATGACAGACTAGCTGGAGGTGTCTGGACGGGCAAATTTAACTCTCATTTCCCACCAGGAAGAGGAAATAACCAAAGGCTCAGCGTGCCGTGCTGGAACCAGATTAGAGACTGAAGCCATCATGCGGTGTTTCGGCCAGGTCACAAGAAAGCGAGTTGAAGAAAGGAGCTCAAGGGCACTGTAATTCCCAAACCTGCAGAGTTATAAATGACAGCTATCGTCCAAAAATATACTGAAGTAAGGCTGCCAAGAGGACTTGAAAGCGGGGCAGAATTGCAGGAAACCGATTTCAGGAGGTAGACTGGAATTGCATTGAAAGCATAGGAAAAGAGGCAGAACGTCCACAATGATGCACTTGGCCAAAAAGTGCGTATGCGTTTTTTGTATTCAGGAAAAAACGCATACGTCCTTTTTGGCCAACCAAGCAAGCTTGCAAAGGAAATCTGCACTACAATGAAGTCTCACTTCCCCCCGGTCAAAAGGGCCATCTGAAAAAAGTGTAAAATCCAGAAAGGCAGGACAGGCCATGGAGAACTGGGAGCCTTGTTATGCTGATGGGCGGGATGTAAATTGCCAACAGACACTCCGGAGAAGTGTATGGTGTTTCCTGAAACATCTAAAAAACAAAGCAACAGAGCCTAGGGCACTTCCACTTATGGTCCTATAGCTTAGGGAAATTAAAATCAAAAAGACACAGTCACCCCAAAGTTTGGGACGCCTCTGTTTACAAGAACCTCGTTTACAGTACAAGTTCAACATCGCAGAAAGTGAAAAATGGATAAAGAAGTTGTGGTACTTACGTACAATGCAATATCACTCAGCAATGAAATCTATGTCATCAGGCCCGTAGCAGCATAAAGAGTGGATTCAGGTACGATGATTCTAACTGAAATAAGTCACACAGAAAAAGAAACATCATAAGATATCACTAATACACGGAATGTAAACTTGGCTACATAGAACTGAATTTCAAAACAGAACAGGGTCTCAAATTTAGAAAAGCAACTTATGCTTGCTTAAGGGGAAAGGTGAGTTGGGGTGCTGCATAAAACCAGAGATTGAAATGAGCACAGATAAAGTTCCTTAGGCCAAATATGGAATAGACAAGAGCTACTCCTTGCTCAACGAAATGGACTCAACACCCCATATTAAACGCCTAAGAATGTACCTGACTAGTAAGTATCTTAAAACCTATGGATTGCTATGTCTCCAAAACAGAATCAAGCATGTGTACAGGGGCATAAACGCAGCAGTGATAGGATTGGAGAGGTTCGGTGAGCAAATGAAGACCCTTTGAAGTCATATTGCATGGTACCCATTACACGGGTCTCAACTCTCCAGGTTTAAGGTATTCTTCCTTCAGCTAAAACATGCATGTGGAACCCAAAGTATGATCAACCGTGTGAACGGGAGACGTGTTCAAATATGTCTCAGTTTTCCTCCCCTGGTACTCGGGTGCAACATTCCAGACGCTTTACTAACACTCTCCCCACTTGGAGAGTCAGCGCCTTTAACCTCCTGTTTGGCCCAGTTTGCAATTTCTGCGGAAGATGAACAGGAATAGGGAGAACCAATGAGAGACTAGCTGGAGGTGTCTGGACGGGCAAATTTAACTCTCATTTCCCACCAGGAAGAGGAAATAACCAAAGGCTCAGCGTGCCGTGCCGGAACCAGATTAGGGCCTGAAGCCATCCTGCGGTGTTGCGGCCAGGTCACAAGAAAGCGAGTTGAAGAAAGGAGCTCAGGGGCACTGTAATTCACAAACCTGCAGAGTTATAAATGACAGCAATCGTCCAAAAATATACTGAAGTAAGGCTGCCAAGAGGACTTGAAAGCGGGGCAGAATTGCAGGAAACCGATTTCAGGAGGTAGACTGGAATTGCATTGAAAGCATAGGAAAAGAGGCAGAACGTCCACAATGATGCACTTGGCCAAAAAGGGCATATGCGTTTTTTCCTGAATATATTCAGGAAAAAACGCATACGCCCTTTTTGGCCAACCAAGCAAGCTTGCAAAGGAAATCTGCACTACAATGAAGTCTCACTTCGCCCCGGTCAAACGGGCCATCTGAAAAAAGTGTAAAATCCAGAAAGGCAGGAAAGGCCATGGAGAACTGGGAGCCTTGTTATGCTGATGGGTGGGATGTAAATTGCCAACAGACACTCGGGAGAAGTGTATGGTGTTTCCTGAAACATCTAAAAAACAAAGCAACAGAGCCTAGGGCACTTCCACTTATGGTCCTATAGCTTAGGGAAATTAAAATCAAAAAGACACAGCCACCCCAAAGTTTGGGACGCCTCTGTTTACAAGAACCTCGTTTACAGTACAAGTTCAACATCGCAGAAAGTGAAAAATGGATAAAGAAGTTGTGGTACTTACGTACAATGCAATATCACTCAGCAATGAAATCTATGTCATCAGGCCCGTAGCAGCATAAAGAGTGGATTCAGGTACGATGATTCTAACTGAAATAGGTCACACAGAAAAAGAAACATCATAAGATATCAGTAATACACGGAATGTAAACTTGGCTACACAGGAACTGAATTCCAAAACAGAACAGGGTCTCAAATTTAGAAAACCAACTTATGCTTTCTTAAGGGGAAAGGTGAGTTGGGGTGCTGCATAAAACCAGAGATTGAAATGAGCACAGATAAAGTTCCTTAAGCCAAATGTGGAATAGACAAGAGCTACTCCTTGCTCAACGAAATGGACTCAACACCGCATATTAAACGCCTAACAATGTACCTGACTAGTAAGTATCTTAAAACCTAAGGATTGCTATGTCTCCAAAAGAGAATCAAGCGTGTGTACAGGGGCATAAACACAGCAGTGATAGGATTGGAGAGGTTCCGTGAGCAAATGAAGACCCTTTGAAGTCATATTGCATGGTACTCATTACACGGGTCTCAACTCTCCAGATTTAAGGTATTCTTCCTTCAGCTAAAACATGCATGTGGAACCCAGAGTATGATCAACCGTGTGAACGGGAGACGTGTTCAAATATGTCTCAGTTTTCCTCCCCTGGTACTCGGGTGCAACATTCCAGACGCTTTACTAACACTCTCCCCACTTGGAGAGTCAGCGCCTTTAACCTCCTGTTTGGCCCAGTTTGCAATTTCTGCGGAAGATGAACAGGAATAGGGAGAACCAATGAGAGACTAGCTGGAGGTGTCTGGACGGGCAAATTTAACTCTCATTTCCCACCAGGAAGAGGAAATAACCAAAGGCTCAGCGTGCCGTGCCGGAACCAGATTAGGGCCTGAAGCCATCCTGCGGTGTTGCGGCCAGGTCACAAGAAAGCGAGTTGAAGAAAGGAGCTCAGGGGCACTGTAATTCACAAACCTGCAGAGTTATAAATGACAGCAATCGTCCAAAAATATACTGAAGTAAGGCTGCCAAGAGGACTTGAAAGCGGGGCAGAATTGCAGGAAACCGATTTCAGGAGGTAGACTGGAATTGCATTGAAAGCATAGGAAAAGAGGCAGAACGTCCACAATGATGCACTTGGCCAAAAAGGGCGTATGCGTTTTTTCCTGAATATATTCAGGAAAAAACGCATACGCCCTTTTTGGCCAACCAAGCAAGCTTGCAAAGGAAATCTGCACTACAATGAAGTCTCACTTCCCCCCGGTCAAACGGGCCATCTGAAAAAAGTGTAAAATCCAGAAAGGCAGGACAGGCCATGGAGAACTGGGAGCCTTGTTATGCTGATGGGTGGGATGTAAATTGCCAACAGACACTCGGGAGAAGTGTATGGTGTTTCCTGAAACATCTAAAAAACAAAGCAACAGAGCCTAGGGCACTTCCACGTATGGTCCTATAGCTTAGGGAAATTAAAATCAAAAAGACACAGCCACCCCAAAGTTTGGGACGCCTCTGTTTACAAGAACCTCGTTTACAGTACAAGTTCAACATCGCAGAAAGTGAAAAATGTATAAAGAACTTGTGGTACTTACGTACAATGCAGTATCACTCAGCAATGAAATCTATGTCATCAGGCCCGTAGCAGCACAATGAGTGGATTCAGGTATGATGATTCTAACTGAAATAAGTCACACAGAAAAAGAAATATCATAAGATATCACTAATACACGGAATGTAAACTTGGCTACACAGGAACTGAATTCCAAAACAGAACAGGGTCTCAAATTTAGAAAACCAACTTATGCTTGCTTAAGGGGAAAGGTGAGTTGGGGTGCTGCATAAAACCAGAGATTGAAATGAGCACAGATAAAGTTCCTTAAGCCAAATATGGAATAGACAAGAGCTACTCCTTGCTCAACGAAATGGACTCAACACCGCATATTAAACGCCTAAGAATGTACCTCACTAGTAAGTATCTTAAAACCTATGGATTGCTATGTCTCCGAAAGAGAATCAAGCATGTGTCCAGGGGCATAAACGCAGCAGTGATAGGATTGGACAGGTTCGGTGAGCAAATGAAGACCCTTTGAAGTCATATGGCATGGTACCCATTACACGGGTCTCAAATCTCCAGGTTTAAGGTATTCTTCCTTCAGGTAAAACATACATGTGGAACCCAGAGTATGATCAACCGTGTGAACGGGAGACGTGTTCAAATATGTCTCAGTTTTCCTCCACTGGTACTCGGGTGCAACATTCCAGACGCTTTACTAACACTCTCCCCACTTGGAGAGTCAGCGCCTTTTACCTCCTGTTTGGCCCAGTTTGCAATTTCTGCGGAAGATGAACAGGAATAGCGAGAACCAATGACAGACTAGCTGGAGGTGTCTGGACGGGCAAATTTAACTCTCATTTCCCACCAGGAAGAGGAAATAACCAAAGGCTCAGCGTGCCGTGCCGGAACCAGATTAGGGCCTGAAGCCATCTTGCGGTGTTTCGGCCGGGTCACAAGAAAGCGAGTTGAAGAAAGGAGCTCAGGGGCACTGTAATTCCCAAACCTGCAGAGTTATAAATGACAGCTATCGTCCAAAAATATACTGAAGTAAGGCTGCCAAGAGGACTTGAAAGCGGGGCAGAATTGCAGGAAACCGATTTCAGGAGGTAGACTGGAATTGCATTGAAAGCATAGGAAAAGAGGCAGAACGTCCACAAGGATGCACTTGGCCAAAAAGGGCGTATGCGTTTTTTCCTGAATATATTCAGGAAAAAACGCATACGCCCTTTTTGGCCAACCAAGCAAGCTTGCAAAGGAAATCTGCACTACAATGAAGTCTCACTTCCCCCCGGTCAAAAGGGCCATCTGAAAAAAGTGTAAAATCCAGAAAGGCAGGACAGGCCATGGAGAACTGGGAGCCTTGTTATGCTGATGGGCGGGATGTAAATTGCCAACAGACACTCGGGAGAAGTGTATGGTGTTTCCTGAAACATCTAAGAAACAAAGCAACAGAGCCTAGGGCACTTCCACTTATGGTCCTATAGCTTAGGGAAATTAAAATCAAAAAGACACAGCCACCCCAAAATTCGGAACGGCTCTGTTTACCAGAACCTCGTTTACAGTACAAGTTCAACATCGCAGAAAGTGAAAAATGGATAAAGAAGTTGTGGTATTTACTTACAAAGCAATATCACTCAGCAATGAAATCTATGTCATCAGGCCCTTAGCAGCACAATGAGTGGATTCAGGTATGATGATTCTAACTGAAATAAGTCACACAGAAAAAGAAACATCATAAGATATCAGTAATACACGGAATGTAAACTTGGCTACACAGGAACTGAATTGCAGAACAGAACAGGGTCTCAAATTTAGAAAACCAACTTATGCTTGCTTAAGGGTAAAGGTGAGTTGGGGTGCTGCATAAAACCAGAGATTGAAATGAGCACAGATAAAGTTCCTTAAGCCAAATATGGAATAGACAAGAGCTACTCCTTGCTCAACGAAATGGACTCAACACCGCATATTAAACGCCTAAGAATGTACCTGACTAGTAAGTATCTTAAAACCTATGGATTGCTATGTCTCTGAAAGAGAATCAAGCATGTGTACAGGGGCATAAACGCAGCAGTGATAGGATTGGAGAGGTTCGGTGAGCAAATGAAGACCCTTTGAAGTCATATTGCATGGTACCCATTCCACGGGTTTCAACTACCCAGTTTTAAGGTATTCTTCCTTCAGCTAAAACATGCATGTGGAACCTAGAGTATGATCAACCATGTGATCGGGAGACGTGTTCAAATATGTCTCAGTTTTCCTCCCCTGGTACTCGGGTGCAACATTCCAAATGCTTTACTAACACTCTCCCCACATGGAGAGTCAGGGCCTTTAACCTCCTGTTTGGCCCAGTTTGCAATTTCTGCGGAAGATGAACAGGAATAGGGAGAACCAATGAGAGACTAGCTGGAGGTGTCTGGACGGGCAAATTTAACTCTCATTTCCCACCAGGAAGAGGAAATAACCAAAGGCTCAGCGTGCCGTGCCGGAACCAGATTAGGGCCTGAAGCCATCCTGCGGTGTTGCGGCCAGCTCAAAAGAAAGCGAGTTGGAGAAAGGAGCTCAGGGGCACTGTAATTCACAAACCTGCAGAGTTATAAATGACAGCTATCGTCCAAAAATATACTGAAGTAAGGCTGCCAAGTGGACTTGAAAGCAGGGCAGAATTGAAGGAAACCGATTTCAGGAGGTAGACTGGAATTGCATTGAAAGCATAGGAAAAGAGGCAGAACGTCCACAATGATGCACTTGGCCAAAAAGGGCGTATGCGTTTTTTCCTGAATATATTCAGGAAAAAACGCATACGCCCTTTTTGGCCAACCAAGCAAACTTGCAAAGGAAATCTGCACTACAATGAAGTCTCACTTCCCCCCGGTCAAAAGGGCCATCTGAAAAAAGTGTAAAATCCAGAAAGGCAGGACAGGCCATGGAGAACTGGGAGCCTTGTTATGCTGATGGGCGGGATGTAAATTGCAAACAGACACTCGGGAGAAGTGTATGGTGTTTCCTGAAACATCTAAAAAACAAAGCAACAGAGCCTAGGGCACTTCCACTTATGGTCCTATAGCTTAGGGAAATTAAAATCAAAAAGACACAGCCACCCCAAAGTTTGGAACGGCTCTGTTTACCAGAACCTCGTTTACACTACAAGTTCAACATCGCAGAAAGTGAAAAATGGATAAAGAAGCTGTGGTATTTACTTACAAAGCAATATCACTCAGCAATGAAATCTATGTCATCAGGCCCTTAGCAGCACAATGAGTGGATTCAGGTACGATGATTCTAACTGAAATAAGTCACACAGAAAAAGAAACATCATAAGATATCACTAATACACGGAATGTAAACTTGGCTACACAGGAACTGAATTCCAAAACAGAACAGGGTCTCAAATTTAGAAAACCAACTTATGCTTGCTTAAGGGTAAAGGTGAGTTGGGATGCTGCATAAAACCAGAGATTGAAATGAGCACAGATAAAGTTCCTTAAGCCAAATATGGAATAGACAAGAGCTACTCCTTGCTCAACGAAATGGACTCAACACCCCATATTAAACGCCTAAGAATGTACCTGACTAGTAAGTATCTTAAAACCTAAGGATTGCTATGTCTCCAAAAGAGAATCAAGCGTTTGTACAGGGGCATAAACGCAGCACTGATAGGATTGGAGAGGTTCGGTGAGCAAATGAAGACCCTTTGAAGTCATATTGCATGGTACCCATTCCACGGGTTTCAACTACCCAGGTTTAAGGTATTCTTCCTTCAGCTAAAACATGCATGTGGAACCTAGAGTATGATCAGCCATGTGATCGGGAGACGTGTTCAAATATGTCTCAGTTTTCGTACCCTGGTACTCGGGTGCAACATTACAGACGCTTTACTAACACTCTCCCGACTTGGAGAGTCAGTCCCTTTAACCTCCTGTTTGGCCCAGTTTGCAGTTTCTGCGGAAGATGAACAGGAATTGCGAGAACGCATGAGAGACTAGCTGGAGGTGTCTGGACGGGCAAATTTAACTCTCATTTCCCACCAGGAAGAGGAATTAACCAAAGGCTCAGCGTGCCGTGCCGGAACCAGATTAGGGCCTGAAGCCATTCTGCGATGTTGCGGCCAGGTCACAAGAAAGCGAGTTGAAGAAAGGAGCTCAGGGGCACTGTAATTCACAAACCTGCAGAGTTATAAATGACAGCTATCGTCCAAAAATATACTGAAGTAAGGCTGCCAAGAGGACTTGAAAGCGGGGCAGAATTGCAGGAAACCGATTTCAGGAGGTAGACTGGAATTGCATTGAAAGCATAGGAAAAGAGGCAGAACGTCCACAATGATGCACTTGGCCAAAAAGGGCGTATGCGTTTTTTCCTGAATATATTCAGGAAAAAACGCATACGCCCTTTTTGGCCAACCAAGCAAGCTTGCAAAGGAAATCTGCACTACAATGAAGTCTCACTTCCCCCCGGTCAAAAGGGCCATCTGAAAAAAGTGTAAAATCCACAAAGGCAGGACAGGCCATGGAGAACTGGGAGCCTTGTTATGCTGATGGGCGGGATGTAAATTGCCAACAGACACTCGGGAGAAGTGTATGGTGTTTCCTGAAACTTCTAAAAAACAAAGCAACAGAGCCTAGGGCACTTCCACTTATGGTCCTATAGCTTAGGGAAATTAAAATCAAAAACACACAGCCACCCGAAAGTTTGGGACGGCTCTGTTTACAAGAACCTCGTTTACAGTACAAGTTCAACATCGCAGAAAGTGAAAAATCGATAAAGAAGTTGTGGTATTCACTTACAATGCAGTATCACTCAGCAATGAAATCTATGTCATCAGGCCCTTAGCAGCACAATGAGTGGATTCAGGTACGATGATTCTAACTGAAATAAGTCACACAGAAAAAGAAACATCATAAGATATCACTAATACACGGAATGTAAACTTGGCTACACAGGAACTGAATTACAGAACAGAACAGGGTCTCAAATTTAGAAAACTAACTTATGCTTGCTTAAGGGGAAAGGTGAGTTGGGGTGTTGCATAAAACCAGAGATTGAAATGAGCACAGATAAAGTTCCTTAAGCCAAATATGGAATAGACAAGAGTTACTCCTTGCTCAACGAAATGGACTCAACACCGCATACTAAACGCCTAAGAATGTACCTGACTAGTAAGTATCTTAAAACCTATGGATTGCTATGTCTCTGAAAGAGAATCAAGCATGTGTACAGGGGCATAAACGCAGCAGTGATAGGATTGGAGAGGTTCGGTGAGCAAATGAAGACCCTTTGAAGTCATATTGCATGGTACCCATTCCACGGGTTTCAACTACCCAGGTTTAAGGTATTCTTCCTTCAGCTAAAACATGCATGTGGAACCTAGAGTATGATCAACCATGTGATCGGGAGACATGTTCAAATATGTCTCAGTTTTCGTACCCTGGTACTCGGGTGCAACATTCCAGACGCTTTACTAACACTCTCCCGACTTGGAGAGTCAGTCCCTTTAACCTCCTGTTTGGCCCAGTTTGCAATTTCTGCGGAAGATGAACAGGAATTGCGAGAACCAATGAGAGACTAGCTGGAGGTGTCTGGACGGAAAATTTAACTCTCATTTCCCACCAGGAAGAGGAATTAACCAAAGGCTCAGCGTGCCGTGCCGGAACCAGATTAGGGCCTGAAGCCATTCTGCGGTGTTGCGGCCAGGTCACAAGAAAGCGAGTTGAAGAAAGGAGCTCAGGGGCACTGTAATTCACAAACCTGCAGAGTTATAAATGACAGCTATCGTCCAAAAATATACTGAAGTAAGGCTGCCAAGAGGACTTGAAAGCGAGGCAGAATTGCAGGAAACCGATTTCAGGAGGTAGACTGGAATTGCATTGAAAGCATAGGAAAAGAGGCAGAACGTCCACAATGATGCACTTGGCCAAAAAGGGCGTATGCGTTTTTTCCTGAATATATTCAGGAAAAACCGCATACGCACTTTTTGGCCAACCAAGCAAGCTTGCAAAGGAAATCTTCACTACAATGAAGTCTCACTTCCCCTCGGTCAAAAGGGCCATCTGAAAAAAGTGTAAAATCCAGAAAGGCAGGACAGGCCATGGAGAACTGGGAGCCTTGTTATGCTGATGGGCGGGATGTAAATTGCCAACAGACACTCGGGAGAAGTGTATGGTGTTTCCTGAAACATCTAAAAAACAAAGCAACAGAGCCTAGGGCACTTCCACTTATGGTCCTATAGCTTAGGGAAATTAAAATCAAAAACACACAGCCACCCGAAAGTTTGGGATGGCTCTGTTTACAAGAACCTCGTTTACAGTACAAGTTCAACATCGCAGAAAGTGAAAAATGGATAAAGAAGTTGTGGTATTCACTTACAATGCAGTATCACTCAGCAATGAAATCTATGTCATCAGGCCCTTAGCAGCACAATGAGTGGATTCAGGTACGATGATTCTAACTGAAATAAGTCACACAGAAAAAGAAACATCATAAGATATCACTAATACACGGAATGTAAACTTGGCTACACAGGAACTGAATTACAGAACAGAACAGGGTCTCAAATTTAGAAAACTAACTTATGCTTGCTTAAGGGGAAAGGTGAGTTGGGGTGCTGCATAAAACCAGAGATTGAAATGAGCACAGATAAAGTTCCTTAAGCCAAATATGGAATAGACAAGAGTTACTCCTTGCTCAACGAAATGGACTCAACACCGCATACTAAACGCCTAAGAATGTACCTGACTAGTAAGTATCTTAAAACCTATGGATTGCTATGTCTCTGAAAGCGAATCAAGCATGTGTACAGGGGCATAAACGCAGCAGTGATAGGATTGGAGAGGTTCGGTGAGCCAATGAACACCCTTTGAAGTCATATTGCATGGTACCCATTCCACGGGTTTCAACCACCCAGGTTTAAGGTATTCTTCCTTCAGCTAAAACATGCATGTGGAACCTAGAGTATGATCAACCATGTGATCTGGAGACGTGTTCAAATATGTCTCAGTTTTCGTACCCTGGTACTCGGGTGCAACATTCCAGACGCTTTACTAACACTCTCCCGACTTGGAGAGTCAGTCCCTTTAACCTCCTGTTTGGCCCAGTTTGCAATTTCTGCGGAAGATGAACAGGAATAGCGAGAACCAATGAGAGACTAGCTGGAGGTGTCTGGACGGGCAAATTTAACTCTTATTTCCCACCAGGAAGAGGAAATAACCAAAGGCTCAGCATGCCGTGCCGGAACCAGATTAGGGCCTGAAGCCATTCCGTGGTGTTGCGGCCAGGTCACAAGAATGCGAGTTGAAGAAAGGAGCTCAGGGGCACTGTAATTCACAAACCTGCAGAGTTATAAATGACAGCTATCGTTCAAAAATATACTGAAGTAAGGCTGCCAAGAGGACTTGAAAGCGGGGCAGAATTGCAGGAAACCGATTTCAGGAGGTAGACTGGAATTGCAGTGAAAGCATAGGAAAAGAGGCAGAACGTCCACAATGATGCACTTGGCCAAAAAGGGCGTATGCGTTTTTTCCTGAATATATTCAGGAAAAAACGCATACGCCCTTTTTGGCCAACCAAGCAAGCTTGCAAAGGAAATCTGCACTACAATGAAGTCTCACTTCCCCCCGGTCAAAAGGGCCATCTGAAAAAAGTGTAAAATCCAGAAAGGCAGGACAGGCCATGGAGAACTGGGAGCCTTGTTATGCTGATGGGCGGGATGTAAATTGCCAACAGACACTCGGGAGAAGTGTATGGTGTTTCCTGAAACATCTAAAAAACAAAGCAACAGAGCCTAGGGCACTTCCACTTATGGTCCTATAGCTTAGGGAAATTAAAATCAAAAACACACAGCCACCCGAAAGTTTGGGACGGCTCTGTTTACAAGAACCTCGTTTACAGTACAAGTTCAACATCGCAGAAAGTGAAAAATGGATAAAGAATTGTGGTATTTACTTACAATGCAGTATCACTCAGCAATGAAATCTATGTCATCAGGCCCTTAGCAGCACAATGAGTGGATTCAGGTATGGTGATTCTAACTGAAATAAGTCACACAGAAAAAGAAACATCATAAGATATCACTAATACACGGAATGTAAACTTGGCTACACAGGAACTGAATTACAGAACAGAACAGGGTCTCAAATTTAGAAAACCAACTTATGCTTGCTTAAGGGGAAAGGTGAGTTGGGGTGCTGCATAAAACCAGAGATTGAAATGAGCACAGATAAAGTTCCTTAAGCCAAATATGGAATAGACAGACAAGAGCTACACCTTGCTCAACGAAATGGACTCAACACCGTATATTAAACACCTAAGAATGTACCTGACTAGTAAGTATCTTAAAACTTATGGATTGCTATGTCTCCAAAAGGGAATCAAGTGTGTACAGGGGCATAAACGCAGCAGTGATAGGATTGGAGAGGTTCGGTGAGCAAATGAAGACCCTTTGAAGTCATATTGCATGGTACCCATTACACGGGTCTCAACTCTCCAGGTTTAAGGTATTCTTCCTTCAGCTAAAACATGCATGTGGAACCTAGAGTATGATCAACCGTGTGAACGGGAGATGTGTTCAAATATCTCTCAGTTTTCCTCCCCTGGTACTCGGGTGCAACATTCCGGACGCTTTACTAACACTCTCCCCACTTGGAGAGTCAGTCCCTTTAACCTCCTGTTTGGCCCAGTTTGCAATTTCTGCGGAAGATGAACAGGAATTGCGAGAACCAATGAGAGACTAGCTGGAGGTGTCTGGACGGGCAAATTTAACTCTCATTTCCCACCAGGAAGAGGAATTAACCAAAGGCTCAGCGTGCCGTGCCAGAACCAGATTAGGGCCTGAAGCCATCCTGTGGTGTTGCGGCCAGGTCACAAGAAAGCGAGCTGAAGAAAGGAGCTCAGGGGCACTGTAATTCACAAACCTGCAGAGTTATAAATGACAGCTATCGTCCAAAAATATACTGAAGTAAGGCTGCCAAGAGGACTTGAAAGCGGGGCAGAATTGCAGGAAACCGATTTCAGGAGGTAGACTGGAATTGCATTGAAAGCATAGGAAAAGAGGCAGAACGTCCACAATGATGCACTTGGCCAAAAACGGCGTATGCGTTTTTTCCTGAATATATTCAGGAAAAAACATATACGCCCCTTTTGGCCAACCAAGCAAACTTACAAAGGAAATCTGCACTACAATGAAGTCTCACTTCCTCCCGGTCAAAAGGGCCATCTGAATAAAGTGTAAAATCCAGAAAGGCAGGACAGGCCATGGAGAACTGGGAGCCTTGTTATGCTGATGGGCGGGATGTAAATTGCCAACAGACACTCGGGAGAAGTGTATGGTGTTTCCTGACACATCCATAAAACAAAGCAACAGAAGCTAGGGCACTTCCACTTATGGTCCTATAGCTTAGGGAAATTAAAATCAAAAAGACACAGCCACCCCAAAGTTTGGGACGCCTCTGTTTACAAGAACCTCGTTTACAGTACAAGGTCAACATGGCAGAAAGTGAAAAATGGATAAAGAACTTGTGGTACTTACGTACAATGCAGTATCACTCAGCAATGAAATCTATGTCATCAGGCCCTTAGCAGCACAATGAGTGGATTCAGGTACGATGATTCTAACTGAAATAAGTCACACAGAAAAAGAAACATCATAAGATATCACTAATACACGGAATGTAAACTTGGCTACACAGGAACTGAATTCCAAAACAGAACAGGGTCTCAAATTTAGAAAACCAACTTATGCTTGCTTAAGGGGAAAGGTGAGTTGGGGTGCTGCATAAAACCAGAGATTGAAATGGGCACAGATAAAGTTCCTTAAGCCAAATATGGAATAGACAAGATCTACTCCTTGCTCAACGAAATGGACTCAACACCGCATATTAAATGCCTAAGAATGTACCTGACTAGTAAGTATCTTAAAACCTATGGATTGCTATGTCTCCAAAAGAGAATCAAGCATGTGTACAGGGGCATAAACGCAGCAGTGATAGGATTGCAGAGGTTCGGTGAGCAAATGAAGACCTTTTGAAGTCATATTGCATGGTACCCATTCCACTGGTCTCAACTCTCCAGGTTTAAGGTATTCTTCCTTCAGCTAAAACATGCATATGGAACCCAGAGTATGATCAACCGTGTGAACGGGAGACGTGTTCAAATATGTCTCAGATTTCCTCCCCTGGTACTCGGGTGCAACATTCCAGACGCTTTACTAACACTCTCCCCACTTGGAGAGTCAGCGCCTTTAACCTCCTGTTTGGCCCAGTTTGCAATTTCTGCGGAAGATGAACAGGAATAGGGAGAACCAATGAGAGACTAGCTAGAGGTGTCTGGACGGGCAAATTTAACTCTCATTTCCCACCGGGAAGAGGAAATAACCAAAGGCTCAGCGTGCCGTGCCGGAACCAGATTAGGGCCTGAAGCGATCCTGCCGTGTTGCGGACAGCTCACAAGAAAGCGAGTTGAAGAAAGGAGCTCAGGGGCACTGTAATTCACAAACCTGCAGAGTTATAAATGACAGCTATCGTCCAAAAATATACTGAAGTAAGGCTGCCAAGAGGACTTGAAAGCGGGGCAGAATTGCAGGAAACCGATTTCAGGAGGTAGACTGGAATTGCATTGAAAGCATAGGAAAAGAGGCAGAATGTCCACAATGATGCACTTGGCCAAAAAGGGCGTATGCGTTTTTTCCTGAATATATTCAGGAAAATACGCATACGCCCTTTTTTGCCAACCAAGCAAACTTGCAAAGGAAATCTGCACTACAATGAAGTCTCACTTCCCCCTGGTCAAAAGTGCCGTCTGAAAAAAGTGTCAAATCCAGAAAGGCAGGGCAGGCCATGGAGAACTGGGAGCCTTGTTATGCTGATGGGCGGGATGTAAATTGCCAACAGACACTCGGGAGAAGGGTATGGTGTTTCCTGAAACATCCATAAAACAAAGCAACAGAGCCTAGGGCACTTCCACTTATGGTCATATAGCTTAGGGAAATTAAAATCAAAAAGACACAGCCACCCCAAAGTTTGGGACGCCTCTGTTTACAAGAACCTCGTTTACCGTACAAGTTCAATATCACAGAAAGTGAAAAATGGATAAAGAACTTGTGGTACTTACGTACAATGCAGTATCACTCAGCAATGAAATCTATGTCATCAGGCCCTTAGCAGCACAATGAGTGGATTCAGGTACGATGATTCTAACTGAAATAAGTCACACAGAAAAAGAAACATCATAAGATATCACTAATACACGGAATGTAAACTTGGCTACACAGGAACTGAATTACAGAACAGAACAGGGTCTCAAATTTAGAAAACTATCTTATGCTTGCTTAAGGGGAAAGGTGAGTTGGGGTGCTACATAAAACCAGAGATTGAAATGAGCACAGATAAAGTTCCTTAAGCCAAATATGGAATAGACAAGAGCTACTCCTTGCTCAACGAAATGGACTCAACACCGCATACTAAACGCCTAAGAATGTACCTGACTAGTAAGTATCTTAAAACCTATGGATTGCTATGTCTCTGAAAGAGAATCAAGCATGTGTACAGGGGCATAAACGCAGCAGTGATAGGATTGGAGAGGTTCGGTGAGCAAATGAAGACCCTTTGAAGTCATATTGCATGGTACCCATTCCACGGGTTTCAACTACCCAGGTTTAAGGTATTCTTCCTTCAGCTAAAACATGCATGTGGAACCTAGAGTATGATCAACCATGTGATCGGGAGACATGTTCAAATATGTCTCAGTTTTCGTACCCTGGTACTCGGGTGCAACATTCCAGACGCTTTACTAACACTCTCCCGACTTGGAGAGTCAGTCCCTTTAACCTCCTGTTTGGCCCAGTTTGCAATTTCTGCGGAAGATGAACAGGAATTGCGAGAACCAATGAGAGACTAGCTGGAGGTGTCTGGACGGGCAAATTTAACTCTCATTTCCCACCAGGAAGAGGAATTAACCAAAGGCTCAGCGTGCCGTGCCGGAACCAGATTAGGGCCTGAAGCCATTCTGCGGTGTTGCGGCCAGGTCACAAGAAAGCGAGTTGAAGAAAGGAGCTCAGGGGCACTGTAATTCACAAACCTGCAGAGTTATAAATGACAGCTATCGTCCAAAAATATACTGAAGTAAGGCTGCCAAGAGGACTTGAAAGCGAGGCAGAATTGCAGGAAACCGATTTCAGGAGGTAGACTGGAATTGCATTGAAAGCATAGGAAAAGAGGCAGAACGTCCACAATGATGCACTTGGCCAAAAAGGGCGTATGCGTTTTTTCCTGAATATATTCAGGAAAAACCGCATACGCACTTTTTGGCCAACCAAGCAAGCTTGCAAAGGAAATCTTCACTACAATGAAGTCTCACTTCCCCTCGGTCAAAAGGGCCATCTGAAAAAAGTGTAAAATCCAGAAAGGCAGGACAGGCCATGGAGAACTGGGAGCCTTGTTATGCTGATGGGCGGGATGTAAATTGCCAACAGACACTCGGGAGAAGTGTATGGTGTTTCCTGAAACATCTAAAAAACAAAGCAACAGAGCCTAGGGCACTTCCACTTATGGTCCTATAGCTTAGGGAAATTAAAATCAAAAACACACAGCCACCCGAAAGTTTGGGACGGCTCTGTTTACAAGAACCTCGTTTACAGTACAAGTTCAACATCGCAGAAAGTGAAAAATGGATAAAGAAGTTGTGGTATTCACTTACAATGCAGTATCACTCAGCAATGAAATCTATGTCATCAGGCCCTTAGCAGCACAATGAGTGGATTCAGGTACGATGATTCTAACTGAAATAAGTCACACAGAAAAAGAAACATCATAAGATATCACTAATACACGGAATGTAAACTTGGCTACACAGGAACTGAATTACAGAACAGAACAGGGTCTCAAATTTAGAAAACTAACTTATGCTTGCTTAAGGGGAAAGGTGAGTTGGGGTGCTGCATAAAACCAGAGATTGAAATGAGCACAGATAAAGTTCCTTAAGCCAAATATGGAATAGACAAGAGTTACTCCTTGCTCAACGAAATGGACTCAACACCGCATACTAAACGCCTAAGAATGTACCTGACTAGTAAGTATCTTAAAACCTATGGATTGCTATGTCTCTGAAAGCGAATCAAGCATGTGTACAGGGGCATAAACGCAGCAGTGATAGGATTGGAGAGGTTCGGTGAGCCAATGAACACCCTTTGAAGTCATATTGCATGGTACCCATTCCACGGGTTTCAACCACCCAGGTTTAAGGTATTCTTCCTTCAGCTAAAACATGCATGTGGAACCTAGAGTATGATCAACCATGTGATCTGGAGACGTGTTCAAATATGTCTCAGTTTTCGTACCCTGGTACTCGGGTGCAACATTCCAGACGCTTTACTAACACTCTCCCGACTTGGAGAGTCAGTCCCTTTAACCTCCTGTTTGGCCCAGTTTGCAATTTCTGCGGAAGATGAACAGGAATAGCGAGAACCAATGAGAGACTAGCTGGAGGTGTCTGGACGGGCAAATTTAACTCTCATTTCCCACCAGGAAGAGGAAATAACCAAAGGCTCAGCATGCCGTGCCGGAACCAGATTAGGGCCTGAAGCCATTCCGTGGTGTTGCGGCCAGGTCACAAGAATGCGAGTTGAAGAAAGGAGCTCAGGGGCACTGTAATTCACAAACCTGCAGAGTTATAAATGACAGCTATCGTTCAAAAATATACTGAAGTAAGGCTGCCAAGAGGACTTGAAAGCGGGGCAGAATTGCAGGAAACCGATTTCAGGAGGTAGACTGGAATTGCAGTGAAAGCATAGGAAAAGAGGCAGAACGTCCACAATGATGCACTTGGCCAAAAAGGGCGTATGCGTTTTTTCCTGAATATATTCAGGAAAAAACGCATACGCACTTTTTGGCCAACCAAGCAAGCTTGCAAAGGAAATCTGCACTACAATGAAGTCTCACTTCCCCCCGGTCAAAAGGGCCATCTGAAAAAAGTGTAAAATCCAGAAAGGCAGGACAGGCCATGGAGAACTGGGAGCCTTGTTATGCTGATGGGCGGGATGTAAATTGCCAACAGACACTCGGGAGAAGTGTATGGTGTTTCCTGAAACATCTAAAAAACAAAGCAACAGAGCCTAGGGCACTTCCACTTATGGTCCTATAGCTTAGGGAAATTAAAATCAAAAACACACAGCCACCCGAAAGTTTGGGACGGCTCTGTTTACAAGAACCTCGTTTACAGTACAAGTTCAACATCGCAGAAAGTGAAAAATGGATAAAGAATTGTGGTATTTACTTACAATGCAGTATCACTCAGCAATGAAATCTATGTCATCAGGCCCTTAGCAACACAATGAGTGGATTCAGGTATGGTGATTCTAACTGAAATAAGTCACACAGAAAAAGAAACATCATAAGATATCACTAATACACAGAATGTAAACTTGGCTACACAGGAACTGAATTACAGAACAGAACAGGGTCTCAAATTTAGAAAACCAACTTATGCTTGCTTAAGGGGAAAGGTGAGTTGGGGTGCTGCATAAAACCAGAGATTGAAATGAGCACAGATAAAGTTCCTTAAGCCAAATATGGAATAGACAGACAAGAGCTACACCTTGCTCAACGAAATGGACTCAACACCGTATATTAAACACCTAAGAATGTACCTGACTAGTAAGTATCTTAAAACGTATGGATTGCTATGTCTCCAAAAGGGAATCAAGTGTGTACAGGGGCATAAACGCAGCAGTGATAGGATTGGAGAGGTTCGGTGAGCAAATGAAGACCCTTTGAAGTCATATTGCATGGTACCCATTACACGGGTCTCAACTCTCCAGGTTTAAGGTATTCTTCCTTCAGCTAAAACATGCATGTGGAACCTAGAGTATGATCAACCGTGTGAACGGGAGATGTGTTCAAATATCTCTCAGTTTTCCTCCCCTGGTACTCGGGTGCAACATTCCGGACGCTTTACTAACACTCTCCCCACTTGGAGAGTCAGTCCCTTTAACCTCCTGTTTGGCCCAGTTTGCAATTTCTGCGGAAGATGAACAGGAATTGCGAGAACCAATGAGAGACTAGCTGGAGGTGTCTGGACGGGCAAATTTAACTCTCATTTCCCACCAGGAAGAGGAATTAACCAAAGGCTCAGCGTGCCGTGCCAGAACCAGATTAGGGCCTGAAGCCATCCTGTGGTGTTGCGGCCAGGTCACAAGAAAGCGAGCTGAAGAAAGGAGCTCAGGGGCACTGTAATTCACAAACCTGCAGAGTTATAAATGACAGCTATCGTCCAAAAATATACTGAAGTAAGGCTGCCAAGAGGACTTGAAAGCAGGGCAGAATTGCAGGAAACCGATTTCAGGAGGTAGACTGGAATTGCATTGAAAGCATAGGAAAAGAGGCAGAACGTCCACAATGATGCACTTGGCCAAAAACGGCGTATGCGTTTTTTCCTGAATATATTCAGGAAAAAACATATACGCCCCTTTTGGCCAACCAAGCAAACTTACAAAGGAAATCTGCACTACAATGAAGTCTCACTTCCTCCCGGTCAAAAGGGCCATCTGAATAAAGTGTAAAATCCAGAAAGGCAGGACAGGCCATGGAGAACTGGGAGCCTTGTTATGCTGATGGGCGGGATGTAAATTGCCAACAGACACTCGGGAGAAGGGTATGGTGTTTCCTGAAACATCCATAAAACAAAGCAACAGAGCCTAGGGCACTTCCACTTATGGTCCTATAGCTTAGGGAAATTAAAATCAAAAAGACACAGCCACCCCAAAGTTTGGGACGCCTCTGTTTACAAGAACCTCGTTTACAGTACAAGGTCAACATGGCAGAAAGTGAAAAATGGATAAAGAACTTGTGGTACTTACGTACAATGCAGTATCACTCAGCAATGAAATCTATGTCATCAGGCCCTTAGCAGCACAATGAGTGGATTCAGGTACGATGATTCTAACTGAAATAAGTCACACAGAAAAAGAAACATCATAAGATATCACTAATACACGGAATGTAAACTTGGCTACACAGGAACTGAATTCCAAAACAGAACAGGGTCTCAAATTTAGAAAACCAACTTATGCTTGCTTAAGGGGAAAGGTGAGTTGGGGTGCTGCATAAAACCAGAGATTGAAATGAGCACAGATAAAGTTCCTTAAGCCAAATATGGAATAGACAAGATCTACTCCTTGCTCAACGAAATGGACTCAACACCGCATATTAAATGCCTAAGAATGTACCTGACTAGTAAGTATCTTAAAACCTATGGATTGCTATGTCTCCAAAAGAGAATCAAGCATGTGTACAGGGGCATAAACGCAGCAGTGATAGGATTGCAGAGGTTTGGTGAGCAAATGAAGACCTTTTGAAGTCATATTGCATGGTACCCATTCCACTGGTCTCAACTCTCCAGGTTTAAGGTATTCTTCCTTCAGCTAAAACATGCATATGGAACCCAGAGTATGATCAACCGTGTGAACGGGAGACGTGTTCAAATATGTCTCAGATTTCCTCCCCTGGTACTCGGGTGCAACATTCCAGACGCTTTACTAACACTCTCCCCACTTGGAGAGTCAGCGCCTTTAACCTCCTGTTTGGCCCAGTTTGCAATTTCTGCGGAAGATGAACAGGAATAGGGAGAACCAATGAGAGACTAGCTAGAGGTGTCTGGACGGGCAAATTTAACTCTCATTTCCCACCAGGAAGAGGAAATAACCAAAGGCTCAGCGTGCCGTGCCGGAACCAGATTAGGGCCTGAAGCGATCCTGCCGTGTTGCGGCCAGCTCACAAGAAAGCGAGTTGAAGAAAGGAGCTCAGGGGCACTGTAATTCACAAACCTGCAGAGTTATAAATGACAGCTATCGTCCAAAAATATACTGAAGTAAGGCTGCCAAGAGGACTTGAAAGCGGGGCAGAATTGCAGGAAACCGATTTCAGGAGGTAGACTGGAATTGCATTGAAAGCATAGGAAAAGAGGCAGAATGTCCACAATGATGCACTTGGCCAAAAAGGGCGTATGCGTTTTTTCCTGAATATATTCAGGAAAAAACGCATACGCCCTTTTTTGCCAACCAAGCAAACTTGCAAAGGAAATCTGCACTACAATGAACTCTCACTTCCCCCTGGTCAAAAGTGCCGTCTGAAAAAAGTGTCAAATCCAGAAAGGCAGGACAGGCCATGGAGAACTGGGAGCCTTGTTATGCTGATGGGCGGGATGTAAATTGCCAACAGACACTCGGGAGAAGGGTATGGTGTTTCCTGAAACATCCATAAAACAAAGCAACAGAGCCTAGGGCACTTCCACTTATGGTCATATAGCTTAGGGAAATTAAAATCAAAAAGACACAGCCACCCCAAAGTTTGGGACGCCTCTGTTTACAAGAAACTCGTTTACCGTACAAGTTCAATATCACAGAAAGTGAAAAATGGATAAAGAACTTGTGGTACTTACGTACAATGCAGTATCACTCAGCAATGAAATCTATGTCATCAGGCCCTTAGCAGCACAATGAGTGGATTCAGGTACGATGATTCTAACTGAAATAAGTCACACAGAAAAAGAAACATCATAAGATATCACTAATACACGGAATGTAAACTTGGCTACACAGGAACTGAATTACAGAACAGAACAGGGTCTCACATTTAGAAAACTATCTTATGCTTGCTTAAGGGGAAAGGTGAGTTGGGGTGCTACATAAAACCAGAGATTGAAATGAGCACAGATAAAGTTCCTTAAGCCAAATATGGAATAGACAAGAGCTACTCCTTGCTCAACGAAATGGACTCAACACCGCATATTAAACGCCTAAGAATGTACCTGACTAGTAAGTATCTTAAAACCTATGGATTGCTATGTCTCCAAAAGGGAATCAAGTGTGTACAGGGGCATAAACGCAGCAGTGATAGGATTGGAGAGGTTCGGTGAGCAAATGAAGACCCTTTGAAGTCATATTGCATGGTACCCATTCCACGGGTCTCAACTACCCAGGTTTAAGGTATTCTACCTTCAGCTAAAACATGCATGTGGAACCTAGAGTATGATCAACCGTGCGAACGGGAGATGTGTTCAAATATCTCTCAGTTTTCCTCCCCTGGTACTCGGGTGCAACATTCCAGACGCTTTACTAACAATCTCCCCACTTGGAGAGTCAGGGCCTTTAACCTCCTGTTTGGCCCAGTTTGCAATTTCTGCGGAAGATGAACAGGAATAGGGAGAACCAATGAGAGACTAGCTGCAGGTGTCTGGACGGGCAAATTTAACTCTCATTTCCCACCAGGAAGAGGAAATAACGAAAGGCTCAGCATGCCGTGCCGGAACCAGATTAGGGCCTGAAGCCATCCTGCGGTGTTGCGGCCAGCTCAAAAGAAAGCGAGTTGAAGAAAGGAGCTCAGGGGCACTGTAATTCCCAAACCTGCAGAGTTATAAATGACAGCTATCGTCCAAAAATATACTGAAGTAAGGCTGCCAAGAGGACTTGAAAGCGGGGCAGAATTGCAGGAAACCGATTTCAGGAGGTAGACTGGAATTGCATTGAAAGCATAGGAAAAGAGGCAGAACGTCCACAATGATGCACTTGGCCAAAAACGGCGTATGCGTTTTTTCCTGAATATATTCAGGAAAAAACGCATACGCCCCTTTTGGCCAACCAAGCAAACTTACAAAGGAAATCTGCACTACAATGAAGTCTCACTTCCTCCCGGTCAAAAGGGCCATTTGAATAAAGTGTAACATCCAGAAAGGCAGGACAGGCCATGGAGAACTGGGAGCCTTGTTATGCGGATGGGCGGGATGTAAATTGCCAACAGACACTCGGGAGAAGGGTATGGTGTTTCCTGAAACATCCATAAAACAAAGCAACAGAGCCTAGGGCACTTCCACTTATGGTCCTATAGCTTAGGGAAATTAAAATCAAAAACACACAGCCACCCCAAAGTTTGGGACGCCTCTGTTTACAAGAACCTCGTTTACAGTACAAGTTCAACATCGCAGAAAGTGAAAAATGGATAAAGAACTTGTGGTACTTACGTACAATGCAGTATCACTCAGCAATGAAATCTATGTCATCAGGCCCTTAACAGCACAATGAGTGGATTCAGGTACGATGATTCTCACTGAAATAAGTCACACAGAAAAAGAAACATCATAAGATATCACTAATAAACGGAATGTAAACTTGGCTACACAGGAACTGAATTACAGAACAGAACAGGGTCTCAAATTTAGAAAAGTAACTTATGCTTGCTTAAGGGGAAAGGTGAGTTGGGTTGCTGCATAAAACCAGAGATTGAAATGAGCACAGATAAAGTTCCTTAAGCCAAATATGGAATAGACAAGAGTTACTCCTTGCTCAACGAAATGGACTCAACACCGCATATTAAACGCCTAAGAATGTACCTGACTAGTAAGTATCTTAAAACCTATGGATTTCTATGTCTCTGAAAGAGAATCAAGCATGTGTACAGGGGCATAAACGCAGCAGTGATAGGATTGGAGAGGTTCGGTGAGCAAATGAAGACCCTTTGAAGTCATATTGCATGGTACCCATTCCACGGGTTTCAACTACCCAGGTTTAAGGTATTCTACCTTCAGCTAAAACATGCATGTGGAACCTAGAGTATGATCAACCATGTGATCGGGAGACGTGTTCAAATATGTCTCAGTTTTTGTACCCTGGTACTCGGGTGCAACATTCCAGACGCTTTACTAACACTCTCCCGACTTGGAGAGTCAGTCCCTTTAACCTCCTGTTTGGCCCAGTTTGCAATTTCTGCGGAAGATGAACAGGAATAGCGAGAACCAATGAGAGACTAGCTGGAGGTGTCTGGACGGGCAAATTTAACTCTCATTTCCCACCAGGAAGAGGAATTAACCAAAGGCTCAGCGTGCCGTGCCGGAACCAGATTAGGGCCTGAAGCCATTCTGCGGTGTTGCGGCCAGGTCACAAGAAAGCGAGTTGAAGAAAGGAGCTCAGGGGCACTGTAATTCACAAACCTGCAGAGTTATAAATGACAGCTATCGTCCAAAAATATACTGAAGTAAGGCTGCCAAGAGGACTTGAAAGCGGGGCAGAATTGCAGGAAACCGATTTCAGGAGGTAGACTGGAATTGCATTGAAAGCATAGGAAAAGAGGCAGAACGTCCACAATGATGCACTTGGCCAAAAAGGGCGTATGCGTTTTTTCTATTCAGGAAAAAACGCATACGTCCTTTTTGGCCAACCAAGCAAGCTTGCAAAGGAAATCTGCACTACAATGAAGTCTCACTTCCCCCCGGTCAAAAGGGCCATCTGAAAAAAGTGTAAAATCCAGAAAGGCAGGACAGGCCATGGAGAACTGGGAGCCTTGTTATGCTGATGGGCGGGATGTAAATTGCCAACAGACACTCGGGAGAAGTGTATGGTGTTTCCTGAAACATCTAAAAAACAAAGCAACAGAGTCTAGGGCACTTCCACTTATGGTCCTATAGCTTAGGGAAATTAATATCAAAAAGACACAGCCACCCCAAAGTTTGGGATGCCTCTGTTTACTAGAACCTCGTTTACCGTACAAGTTCAATATCACAGAAAGTGAAAAATGGATAAAGAACTTGTGGTACATATGTACAATGCAGTATCACTCAGCAATGAAATCTATGTCATCAGGCCCGTAGCAGCATAATGAGTGGATTCAGGTACGATGATTCTAACTGAAATAAGTCACACAGAAAAAGAAACATCATAAGATATCAGTAATACACGGAATGTAAACTTGGCTACACAGGAACTGAATTCCAAAACAGAACAGGGTCTCAAATTTAGAAAACCAACTTATGCTTGCTTAAGGGGAAAGGTGAGTTGGGGTGCTGCATAAAACCAGAGATTGAAATGAGCACAGATAAAGTTCCTTAAGCCAAATATGGAATACACAAGAGCTACTCCTTGCTCAAGGAAATGGACTCAACACCCCATATTGAACGCCTAAGAATGTACCTGACTAGGAAGTATCTTAAAACCTATGGATTGCTATGTCGCCAAATAGAATCAAGCGTGTGTACAGGGGCATAAACGCAGCAGTGATAGGATTGGAGAGGTTCGGTGAGCAAATGAAGACCCTTTGAAGTCATATTGCATGGTACCCATTACACGGGTCTCAACTCTCCAGGTTTAAGGTATTCTTCCTTCAGCTAAAACATGCATGTGGAACCCAGAGTATGATCAACTGTGTGAACGGGAGACATGTTCAAATATGTCTCAGTTTTCCTCCCCTGGTACTCGGGTGCAACATTCCAGACGCTTTACTAACACTCTCCCCACTTGGAGAGTCACCGCCTTTAACCTCCTGTTTGGCCCAGTTTGCAATTTCTGCGGAAGATGAACAGGAATAGCGAGAACCAATGAGAGACTAGCTGGAGGTGTCTGGACGGGCAAATTTAACTCTCATTTCCCACCAGGAAGAGGAATTAACCAAAGGCTCAGCGTGCCGTGCCGGAACCAGATTAGGGCCTGAAGCCATTCTGTGGTGTTGCGGCCAGGTCACAAGAAAGCGAGTTGAAGAAAGGAGCTCAGGGGCACTGTAATTCACAAACCTGCAGAGTTATAAATGACAGCTATCGTCCAAAAATATACTGAAGTAAGGTTGCCAAGAGGACTTGAAATCGGGGCAGAATTGCAGGAAACCGATTTCAGGAGGTAGACTGGAATTGCATTGAAAGCATAGGAAAAGAGGCAGAACGTCCACAATGATGCACTTGGCCAAAAAGGGCGTATGCGTTTTTTCCTGAATATATTCAGGAAAAAACGCATACGCCCTTTTTGGCCAACCAAGCAAGCTTGCAAAGGAAATCTGCACTACAATGAAGTCTCACTTCCCCCCGGTCAAAAGGGCCATCTGAAGAAAGTGTAAAATCCAGAAAGGCAGGACAGGCCATGGAGAACTGGGAGCCTTCTTATGCTGATGGGCGGGATGTAAATTGCCAACAGTCACTCGGGAGAAGTGTATGGTGTTTCCTGAAACATCTAAAAAACAAAGCAACAGAGCCTAGGGCACTTCCACTTATGGTCCTATAGCTTAGGGAAATTAAAATCAAAAAGACACAGTCACCCCAAAGTTTGGGACGCCTCTGTTTACAAAAACCTCGTTTACCGTACAAGTTCAGTATCACAGAAAGTGAAAAATGGATAAAGAACTTGTGGAACTTACGTACAATGCAGTATCACTCAGCAATGAAATCTATGTCATCAGGCCCGTAGCAGCATAATGAGTGGATTCAGGTACGATGATTCTAACTGAAATAAGTCACACAGAAAAAGAAACATCATAAGATATCACTAATACACGGAATGTAAACTTGGCTACACAGGAACTGAATTTCAAAACAGAACAGGGTCTCAAATTTAGAAAAGCAACTTATGCTTGCTTAAGGGGAAAGGTGAGTTGGGGTGCTGCATAAAACCAGAGATTGAAATGAGCACAGATAAAGTTCCATAGGCCAAATATGGAATAGACAAGAGCTACTCCTTGCTCAACGAAATGGACTCAACACCCCATATTAAACGCCTAAGAATGTACCTGACTAGGAAGTATCTTAAAACCTATGGACTGCTATGTCGCCAAAAGAGAATCAAGCGTGTGTACAGGGGCATAAACGCAGCAGTGATAGGATTGGAGAGGTTCGGTGAGCAAATGAAGACCCTTTGAAGTCATATTGCATGGTACCCATTACACGGGTCTCAACTCTCCAGGTTTAAGGTATTCTTCCTTCAGCTAAAACATGCATGTGGAACCCAGAGTATGATCAACTGTGTGAACGGGAGACGTGTTCAAATATGTCTCAGTTTTCCTCCCCGGTACTCGGGTGCAACATTCCAGACGCTTTACTAACAATCTCCCCACTTGGAGAGTCAGCGCCTTTAACCTCCTGTTTGGCCCAGTTTGCAATTTCTGAGGAAGATGAACAGGAATAGGGAGAACCAATGAGAGACTAGCTGGAGGTGTCTGGACGGGCTAATTTAACTTTCATTTCCCACCAGCAAGAGGAAATAACCAAAGGCTCAGCGTGCCATGCCGGAACCAGATTAGGGCCTGAAGCCATCCTGCGGTGTTGCGGCCAGGTCACAAGAAAGCGAGTTGAAGAAAGGAGCTCAGGGGCACTGTAATTCACAAACCTGCCGAGTTATAAATGACAGCTATCGTCCAAAAATATACTGAAGTAAGGCTGCCAAGAGGACTTGAAAGCGGGGCAGAATTGCAAGAAACCGATTTCAGGAGGTAGACTGGAATTGAATTGAAAGCATAGGAAAAGAGGCAGAACGTCCACAATGATGCACTTGGCCAAAAAGAGCGTATGCGTTTTTTCCTGAATATATTCAGGAAAAAACGCATACGCTCTTTTTGGCCAACCAAGCAAACTTGCAAAGGAAATCTGCACTACAATGAAGTCTCACTTCCCCCCGGTCAAAAGGGCCATCTGAAGAAAGTGTAAAATCCAGAAAGGCAGGACAGGCCATGGAGAACTGGGAGCCTTGTTATGCTGATGGGCGAGATGTAAATTGCCAACAGACACTCGGGAGAAGTGTATGGTGTTTCCTGAAACATCTAAAAAACAAAGCAACAGAGCCTAGGGCACTTCCACTTATGGTCCTATAGCTTAGGGAAATTAAAATCAAAAAGACACAGTCACCCCAAAGTTTGGGACGCCTCTGTTTACAAAAACCTCGTTTACCGTACAAGTTCAGTATCACAGAAAGTGAAAAATGGATAAAGAACTTGTGGAACTTACGTACAATGCAGTATCACTCAGCAATGAAATCTATGTCATCAGGCCCGTAGCAGCATAATGAGTGGATTCAGGTACGATGATTCTAACTGAAATAAGTCACACAGAAAAAGAAACATCATAAGATATCACTAATACACGGAATGTAAACTTGGCTACACAGGAACTGAATTTCAAAACAGAACAGGGTCTCAAATTTAGAAAAGCAACTTATGCTTGCTTAAGGGGAAAGGTGAGTTGGGGTGCTGCATAAAACCAGAGATTGAAATGAGCACAGATAAAGTTCCTTAGGCCAAATATGGAATAGACAAGAGCTACTCCTTGCTCAACGAAATGGACTCAACACCCCATATTAAACGTCTAAGAATGTACCTGACTAGTAAGTATCTTAAAACCTATGGATTGCTATGTCTCCAAAACAGAATCAAGCATGTGTACAGTGGCATAAACGCAGCAGTGATAGGATTGGAGAGGTTCGGTGCGCAAATGAAGACCCTTTGAAGTCATATTGCATGGTACCCATTACACGGGTCTCAACTCTCCAGGTTTAAGGTATTCTTCCTTCAGCTAAAACATGCATGTGGAACCCAAAGTATGATCAACCGTGTGAACGGGAGACGTGTTCAAATATGTCTCAGTTTTCCTCCCCTGGTACTCGGGTGCAACATTCCAGACGCTTTACTAACACTCTCCCCACTTGGAGAGTCAGCGCCTTTAACCTCCTGTTTGGCCCAGTTTGCAATTTCTGCGGAAGATGAACAGGAATAGCGAGAACCAATGAGAGACTAGCTGGAGGTGTCTGGACGGGCAAATTTAACTCTCATTTCCCACCAGGAAGAGGAATTAACCAAAGGCTCAGCGTGCCGTGCCGGAACCAGATTAGGGCCTGAAGCCATCCTGCCGTGTTGCGGCCAGCTCACAAGAAAGCGAGTTGAAGAAAGGAGCTCAGGGGCACTGTAATTCACAAACCTGCCGAGTTATAAATGACAGCTATTGTCCAAAAATATACTGAAGTAAGGCTGCCAAGAGGACTTGAAAGCAGGGCAGAATTGCAGGAAACCGATTTCAGGAGGTAGACTGGAATTGCATTGAAAGCATAGGAAAAGAGGCAGAACGTCCACAATGATGCACTTGGCCAAAAAGAGCGTATGCGTTTTTTCCTGAATATATTCAAGAAAAAACGCATATGCTCTTTTTGGCCAACCAAGCAAACTTGCAAAGGAAATCTGCACTACAATGAAGTCTCACTTCCCCCCGGTCAAAAGGGCCATCTGAAAAAAGTGTAAAATCCAGAAAGGCAGGACAGGCCATGGAGAACTGGGAGCCTTGTTATGCTGATGGGCGGGATGTAAATTGCTAAGAGACACTCGGGAGAACTGTATGGTGTTTCCTGAAACATCTAAAAAACCAAGCAACAGAGCCTAGGGCACTTCCACTTATGGTCCTATAGCTTAGGGAAATTAAAATCAAAAAGACACAGCCACCCCAAAGTTTGGGATGCCTCTGTTTACAAGAAACTCGTTTACAGTACAAGTTCAGCATCGCAGAAAGTGAAAAATGGATAAAGAAGTTGTGGTATTTACTTACAAAGCAATATCACTCAGCAATGAAATCTATGTCATCAGGCCCTTAGCAGCACAATAAGTGGATTCAGGTATGATGATTCTAACTGAAATAAGTCACACAGAAAAAGAAACATCATAAGATGTCAGTAATACACGGAATGTAAACTTGGCTACACAGGAACTGAATTACAGAACAGGGTCTCAAATTTAGAAAAGCAACTTATGCTTGCTTAAGGGGAAAGGTGAGTTGGGGTGCTGCATAGAACTAGAGATTGAAATGAGCACAGATAAAGTTCCTTAAGCCAAATACGGAATAGACAAGTGCTACTCCTTGCTCAATGAAATGGACTCAACACCTCATATTAAACGCCTAAGAATGTACCTGACTAGGAAGTATCTTAAAACCTATGGATTGCTATGTCTCCAAAAGAGAATCAAGCATGTGTACAGGGGCATAAACGCAGCAGTGATAGGATTGGAGAGGTTCGGTGAGCAAATGAAGACCCTTTGAAGTCATATTGCATGGTACCCATTCCATGGGTTTCAAATACCCAGGTTTAAGGTATTCTTCCTTCAGCTAAAACATGCATGTGAAACCTAGAGTATGATCAACCATGTGATCGGGAGACGTGTTCAAATATGTCTCAGTTTTCATAGCCTGGTACTCGGGTGCAACATTCCAGACGCTTTACTAACACTCTCTCGACTTGGAGAGTCAGTCCCTTTAACCTCCTGTTTGGCCCAGTTTGCAATTTCTGCGGAAGATGAACAGGAATAGCGAGAACCAATGAGAGACTACCTGGAGGTGTCTGGACGGGCAAATTTAACTCTCATTTCCCACCAGGAAGAGGAATTAACCAAAGGCTCAGCGTGCCGTGCCGGAACCAGATTAGGGCCTGAAGCCATCCTGCGGTGTTGCGGCCATGTCACAAGAAAGCGAGTTGCAGAAAGGAGCTCAGGGGCACTGTAATTCACAAACCTGCCAAGTTATAAATGACAGCTATCGTCCAAAAATATACTGAAGTAAGGCTGCCAAGAGGACTTGAAAGCGGGGCAGAATTGCAAGAAACCGATTTCAGGAGGTAGACTGGAATTGAATTGAAAGCATAGGAAAAGAGGCAGAACGTCCACAATGATGCACTTGGCCAAAAAGAGCGTATGCGTTTTTTCCTGAATATATTCAGGAAAAAACGCATACGCTCTTTTTGGCCAACCAAGCAAACTTGCAAAGGAAATCTGCACTACAATGAAGTCTCACTTCCCCCCGGTCAAAAGGGCCATCTGAAAAAAGTGTAAAATCCAGAAAGGCAGGACAGGCCATGGAGAACTGGGAGCCTTGTTATGCTGATGGGCGGGATGTAAATTGCTAAGAGACACTCGGGAGAACTGTATGGTGTTTCCTGAAACATCTAAAAAACCAAGCAACAGAGCCTAGGGCACTTCCACTTATGGTCCTATAGCTTAGGGAAATTAAAATCAAAAAGACACAGCCACCCCAAAGTTTGGAATGCCTCTGTTTACAAGAACCTCGTTTACAGTACAAATTCAACATCGCAGAAAGTGAAAAATGGATAAAGAAGTTGTGGTATTTACTTACAAAGCAATATCACTCAGCAATGAAATCTATGTCATCAGGCCCTTAGCAGCACAATGAGTGGATTCAGGTATGATGATTCTAACTGAAATAAGTCACACAGAAAAAGAAACATCATAAGATGTCAGTAATACACGGAATGTAAACTTGGCTACACAGGAACTGAATTACAGAACAGGGTCTCAAATTTAGAAAACCAACTTATGCTTGCTTAAGGGGAAAGGTGAGTTGGGGTGCTGCATAAAACCAGAGATTGAAATGAGCACAGATAAAGTTCCTTAAGCCAAATATGTAATAGACAAGAGCTACTCCTTGCTCAACGAAATGGACTCAACACCCCATATTAAACGCCTAAAAATGTACCTGACTAGTAAGTATCTTAAAACCTATGGATTGCTATGTCTCCAAAAGAGAATCAAGCATGTGTACAGGGGCATAAACACAGCAGTGATAGGATTGGAGAGGTTCGGTGAGCAAATGAAGACCCTTTGAAGTCATATTGCATGGTACCCATTCCACGGGTTTCACTACCCATGTTTAAGGTATTCTTCCTTCAGCTAAAACATGCATGTGGAACCCAGAGTATGATCAACCGTGTGAACGGGAGATGTGTTCAAATATGTCTCAGTTTTCGTACCTTGGTACTCGGGTGCAACATTCCAGACGCTTTACTAACACTCTCCCCACTTGGAGAGTCAGCGCCTTTAACCTCCTGTTTGGCCCAGTTTGCAATTTCTGCGGAAGATAAACAGGAATAGGGAGAACCAATGAGAGACTAGCTGGAGGTGTCTGGACGGGCAAATTTAACTCTCATTTCCCACCAGGAAGAGGAAATAACCAAAGGCTCAGCGTGCCATGCCGGAACCAGATTAGGGCCTGAAGCCATCCTGCGGTGTTGCGGCCAGGTCACAAGAAAGCGAGTTGAAGAAAGGAGCTCAGGGGCACTGTAATTCACAAACCTGCAGAGTTATAAATGACAGCTATCGTCCAAAAATATACTGAAGTAAGGCTGCCAAGAGGACTTGAAAGCGGGACAGAATTGCAGGAAACCGATTTCAGGAGGTAGACTGGAATTGCATTGAAAGCATAGGAAAAGAGGCAGAACGTCCACAATGATGCACTTGGCCAAAAAGGGCGTATGCGTTTTTTCCTGAATATATTCAGGAAAAAACGCATACGCCCTTTTTGGCCAACCAAGCAAGCTTGCAAAGGAAATCTGCACTACAATGAAGTCTCACTTCCCCCCGGTCAAAAGGGCCATCTGAAAAAAGTGTAAAATCCAGAAAGGCAGGACAGGCCATGGAGAACTGGGAGCCTTGTTATGCTGATGGGCGGGATGTAAATTGCCAACAGACACTCGGGAGAAGTGTATGGTGTTTCCTGAAACATCTAAAAAACAAAGCAACAGAGCCTAGGGCACTTCCACTTATGGTCCTATAGCTTAGGGAAATTAAAATCAAAAAGACACAGCCAACCCAAAGTTTGGGACGCCTCTGTTTACAAGAACCTCGTTTACCGTACAAGTTCAATATCACAGAAAGTGAAAAATGGATAAAGAACTTGTGGTACTTACGTACAATGCAGTATCACTCAGCAATGAAATCTATGTCATCAGGCCCGTAGCAGCATAATGAGTGGATTCAGGTACGATGATTGTAACTGAAATAAGTCACACAGAAAAAGAAACATCATAAGATATCACTAATACACGGAATGTAAACTTAGCTACACAGGAACTGAATTCCAAAACAGAACAGGGTTTCAAATTTAGAAAACCAACTTATGCTTGCTTAAGGGGAAAGGTGAGTTGGGGTGCTGCATAAAACCAGAGATTGAAATGAGCACAGATAAAGTTCCTTAAGCCAAATATGGAATAGACAAGAGCTACTCCTTGCTCAACGAAATGGACTCAACACCCCATATTAAACGCCTAAGAATGTACCTGACTAGTAAGTATCTTAAAACCTATGCATTGCTCTGTCTCCAAAAGAGAATCAAGCGTGTGTACAGGGGCATAAACGCAGCAGTGATAGGATTGGAGAGGTTCAGTGAGCAAATGAAGACCCTTTGAAGTCATATTGCATGGTACCCATTCCACGGGTTTCAACTACCAAGGTTTAAGGTATTCTTCCTTCAGCTAAAACATGCATGTGGAACCTAGAGTATGATCAACCATGTGATCGGGAGACGTGTTCAAATATGTCTCAGTTTTCCTCCCCTGGTACTCGGGTGCAACATTCCAGACGCTTTACTAACACTCTCCCGACTTGGAGAGTCAGTCCCTTTAACCTCCTGTTTGGCCCAGTTTGCAATTTCTGTGGAAGATGAACAGGAATAGCGAGAACCAATGAGAGACTAGCTGGAGGTGTCTGGACGGGCAAATTTAACTCTCATTTCCCACCAGGAAGAGGAATTAACCAAAGGCTCAGCGTGCCGTGCCGGAACCACATTAGGGCCTGATGCCATCCTGCGGTGTTGCGGCCAGGTCACAAGAAAGCGAGTTGAAGAAAGGAGCTCAGGGGCACTGTAATTCACAAACCTGCAGAGTTATAAATGACAGCTATCGTCGAAAAATATACTGAAGTAAGGCTGCCAAGAGGACTTGAAAGCGGGGCAGAATTGCAGGAAACCAATTTCAGGAGGTAGACTGGAATTGCATTGAAAGCATAGGAAAAGAGGCAGAACGTCCACAATGATGCACTTGGCTAAAAAGGGCGTATGCGTTTTTTCCTGAATATATTCAGGAAAAAACGCATACGCCCTTTTTGGCCAACCAAGCAAGCTTGCAAAGGAAATCTGCACTACAATGAAGTCCCACTTCCCCCCGGTCAAAAGGGCCATGTGAAAAAAGTGTAAAATCCAGAAAGGCAGGACAGGCCATGGAGAACTGGGAGTTTTGTTATGTGATGGGCGGGATGTAAATTGTAAACAGGCACTCCAGAGAAGTGTATGGTGTTTCCTGAAACATCTAAAAAACAAAGCAACAGAGCCTAGGGCACTTCTACTTATTGTCCTATAGCTTAGGGAAATTAAAACAAACAGACACAGCCACCCCAAGTTTGGGACGGCTCTGTTTACAAGAAGCTCGTTTACGGTACAAGTTCAATATCGCAGAAACAGAATAATGGATAAAGAAGTTGTGGTACTTACGTACAATGCAATATCACTCAGCAATGAAATCTATGTCATCAGGCCCGTAGCAGCATAATGAGTGGATTCAGGTATGATGATTCTAACTGAAATAAGTCACACAGAAAATGAAACATCATAAGATATCACTAATACACGGAATGTAAACTTGGCTACACAGGAACTGGATTACAAAACAGAACAGGGTCTCAAATTTACAAAACCAACTTATGCTTGCTTAAGGGGAAAGGTGAGTTCGGGTGCTGCATAAAACCAGAGATTGAAATGAGCACCGATAAAGTTCCTTAAGCCAAATATGGAATAGAAAAGAGCTACTCCTTGCTCAACGAAATGGACTCAACACCCCATATTAAACGCCTAAGAATGTACCTGACTAGTAAGTATCTGAAAACCTATGGATTGCTATGTCTCCGAAAGAGAATCAAGCATGTGTACAGGGGCATAAACGCAGCAGTGATAGGACTGGACAGGTTCGGTGAGCAAATGAAGACCCTTTGAAGTCATATGGCATGGTACCCATTCCACGGGTCTCAACTCTCCAGGTTTAAGGTATTCTTCCTTCAGCTAAAACATGCATGTGGAACCTAGAGTATGATCAACCATGTGATCGGGAGACGTGTTCAAATATGTCTCAGTTTTCGTACCCTGGTACTCGGGTGCAACATTCCAGACGCTTTACTAACACTCTCCCGACTTGGAGAGTCAGTCCCTTTAACCTCCTGTTTGGCCCAGTTTGCAATTTCTGTGGAAGATGAACAGGAATAGCGAGAACCAATGAGAGACTAGCTGGAGGTGTCTGGACGGGCAAATTTAACTCTCATTTCCCACCACGAAGAGGAATTAACCAAAGGCTCAGCGTGCCGTGCCGGAACCAGATTAGGGCCTGAAGCCATCCTGCGGTGTTGCGGTCAGGTCACAAGAAAGCGAGCTGAAGAAAGGAGCTCAGGGGCACTGTAATTCACAAACCTGCAGAGTTATAAATGACAGCTATCGTCCAAAAATATACTGAAGTAAGGCTGCCAAGAGGACTTGAAAGCGGGGCAGAATTGCAGGAAACCGATTTCAGGAGGTAGACTGGAATTGCATTGAAAGCATAGGAAAAGAGGCAGAGCATCCACAATGATGCACTTGGCCAAAAAGGGCATATGCGTTTTTTCCTGAATATATTCAGGAAAAAACGCATACGCCCTTTTCGGCCAACCAAGCAAAATTGCAAAGGAAATCTGCACTACAATGAAGTCTCACTTCCCCCTGGTCAAAAGTGCCGTCTGAAAAAAGTGTAAAATCCAGAAAGGCAGGACAGGCCATGGAGAACTGGGAGCCTTGTTATGCTGATGGGCGGGATGTAAATTGCCAACAGACACTCGGGAGAAGTGTATGCTGTTTCCTGAAATATCTAAAAAACAAAGCAACAGAGCCTAGGGCACTTCCACTTATGGTCCTATAGCTTAGGGAAATTAAAATCAAAAAGACACAGCCACCCCAAAGTTTGGGACGCCTCTGTTTACAAGAACCTCGTTTACCGTACAAGTTCAATATCACAGAAAGTGAAAAATAGATAAAGAAATTGTGGTACTTACGTACAATGCAGTATCACTCAGCAATGAAATCTATGTCATCAGGCCCGTAGCAGCATAATGAGTGGATTCAGGTACGATGATTCTAACTGAAATAAGTCACACAGAAAAAGAAACATCATAAGATATCACTAATACACGGAATGTAAACTTGGCTACGCAGGAACTGAATTACAAAACAGAACAGGGTCTCAAATTTAGAAAACCAACTTATGCTTGCTTAAGGGGAAAGGTGAGTTGGGGTGCTGCATAAAACCAGAGATTGAAATGAGCACAGATAAAGTTCCTTAAGCCAAATATGGAATAGACAAGAGCTACTCCTTGCTCAACGAAATGGACTCAACACCCCATATTAAACGCCTAAGAATGTACCTGATTAGTAAGTATCTTAAAACCTATGGATTGTTATGTCTCCAAAAGAGAATCAAGCGTGTGTACAGGGGCATAAACGCAGCAGTGATAGGATTGGAGAGGTTCAGTGAGCAAATGAAGACCCTTTGAAGTCATATTGCATGGTACCCATTCCACGGGTCTCAACTCTCCAGGTTTAACGTATTCTTCCTTCAGCTAAAACATGCATGTGGAACCCAGAGTATGATCAACCATGTGAACGGGAGACGTGTTCAAATATGTCTCAGTTTTCCTCCCCTGGTACTCGGGTGCAACATTCCAGACGCTTTACTAACACTCTCCCCACTTGGAGAGTCAGCGCCTTTAAACTCCTGTTTGGCCCAGTTTGCAATTTCTGCGGAAGATAAACAGGAATAGGGAGAACCAATGAGAGACTAGCTGGAGGTGTCTGGACGGGCAAATTTAACTCTCATTTCCCACCAGGAAGAGGAAATAACCAAAGGCTCAGCGTGCCATGCCGGAACCAGATTAGGGCCTGAAGCCATCCTGCGGTGTTGCGGCCAGGTCACAAGAAAGCGAGTTGAAGAAAGGAGCTCAGGGGCACTGTAATTCACAAACCTGCAGAGTTATAAATGACAGCTATCGTCCAAAAATATACTGAAGTAAGGCTGCCAAGAGGACTTGAAAGCGGGACAGAATTGCAGGAAACCGATTTCAGGAGGTAGACTGGAATTGCATTGAAAGCATAGGAAAAGAGGCAGAACGTCCACAATGATGCACTTGGCCAAAAAGGGCGTATGCGTTTTTTCCTGAATATATTCAGGAAAAAACGCATACGCCCTTTTTGGCCAACCAAGCAAGCTTGCAAAGGAAATCTGCACTACAATGAAGTCTCACTTCCCCCCGGTCAAAAGGGCCATCTGAAAAAAGTGTAAAATCCAGAAAGGCAGGACAGGCCATGGAGAACTGGGAGCCTTGTTATGCTGATGGGCGGGATGTAAATTGCCAACAGACACTCGGGAGAAGTGTATGGTGTTTCCTGAAACATCTAAAAAACAAAGCAACAGAGCCTAGGGCACTTCCACTTATGGTCCTATAGCTTAGGGAAATTAAAATCAAAAAGACACAGCCAACCCAAAGTTTGGGACGCCTCTGTTTACAAGAACCTCGTTTACCGTACAAGTTCAATATCACAGAAAGTGAAAAATGGATAAAGAACTTGTGGTACTTACGTACAATGCAGTATCACTCAGCAATGAAATCTATGTCATCAGGCCCGTAGCAGCATAATGAGTGGATTCAGGTACGATGATTGTAACTGAAATAAGTCACACAGAAAAAGAAACATCATAAGATATCACTAATACACGGAATGTAAACTTAGCTACACAGGAACTGAATTCCAAAACAGAACAGGGTTTCAAATTTAGAAAAGCAACTTATGCTTGCTTAAGGGGAAAGGTGAGTTGGGGTGCTGCATAAAACCAGAGATTGAAATGAGCACAGATAAAGTTCCTTAAGCCAAATATGGAATAGACAAGAGCTACTCCTTGCTCAACGAAATGGACTCAACACCCCATATTAAACGCCTAAGAATGTACCTGACTAGTAAGTATCTTAAAACCTATGCATTGCTCTGTCTCCAAAAGAGAATCAAGCGTGTGTACAGGGGCATAAACGCAGCAGTGATAGGATTGGAGAGGTTCAGTGAGCAAATGAAGACCCTTTGAAGTCATATTGCATGGTACCCATTCCACGGGTTTCAACTACCAAGGTTTAAGGTATTCTTCCTTCAGCTAAAACATGCATGTGGAACCTAGAGTATGATCAACCATGTGATCGGGAGACGTGTTCAAATATGTCTCAGTTTTCCTCCCCTGGTACTCGGGTGCAACATTCCAGACGCTTTACTAACACTCTCCCGACTTGGAGAGTCAGTCCCTTTAACCTCCTGTTTGGCCCAGTTTGCAATTTCTGTGGAAGATGAACAGGAATAGCGAGAACCAATGAGAGACTAGCTGGAGGTGTCTGGACGGGCAAATTTAACTCTCATTTCCCACCAGGAAGAGGAATTAACCAAAGGCTCAGCGTGCCGTGCCGGAACCACATTAGGGCCTGATGCCATCCTGCGGTGTTGCGGCCAGGTCACAAGAAAGCGAGTTGAAGAAAGGAGCTCAGGGGCACTGTAATTCACAAACCTGCAGAGTTATAAATGACAGCTATCGTCGAAAAATATACTGAAGTAAGGCTGCCAAGAGGACTTGAAAGCGGGGCAGAATTGCAGGAAACCAATTTCAGGAGGTAGACTGGAATTGCATTGAAAGCATAGGAAAAGAGGCAGAACGTCCACAATGATGCACTTGGCTAAAAAGGGCGTATGCGTTTTTTCCTGAATATATTCAGGAAAAAACGCATACGCCCTTTTTGGCCAACCAAGCAAGCTTGCAAAGGAAATCTGCACTACAATGAAGTCCCACTTCCCCCCGGTCAAAAGGGCCATGTGAAAAAAGTGTAAAATCCAGAAAGGCAGGACAGGCCATGGAGAACTGGGAGTTTTGTTATGTGATGGGCGGGATGTAAATTGTAAACAGGCACTCCAGAGAAGTGTATGGTGTTTCCTGAAACATCTAAAAAACAAAGCAACAGAGCCTAGGGCACTTCTACTTATTGTCCTATAGCTTAGGGAAATTAAAACAAACAGACACAGCCACCCCAAGTTTGGGACGGCTCTGTTTACAAGAAGCTCGTTTACGGTACAAGTTCAATATCGCAGAAACAGAATAATGGATAAAGAAGTTGTGGTACTTACGTACAATGCAATATCACTCAGCAATGAAATCTATGTCATCAGGCCCGTAGCAGCATAATGAGTGGATTCAGGTATGATGATTCTAACTGAAATAAGTCACACAGAAAATGAAACATCATAAGATATCACTAATACACGGAATGTAAACTTGGCTACACAGGAACTGGATTACAAAACAGAACAGGGTCTCAAATTTACAAAACCAACTTATGCTTGCTTAAGGGGAAAGGTGAGTTCGGGTGCTGCATAAAACCAGAGATTGAAATGAGCACCGATAAAGTTCCTTAAGCCAAATATGGAATAGAAAAGAGCTACTCCTTGCTCAACGAAATGGACTCAACACCCCATATTAAACGCCTAAGAATGTACCTGACTAGTAAGTATCTGAAAACCTATGGATTGCTATGTCTCCGAAAGAGAATCAAGCATGTGTACAGGGGCATAAACGCAGCAGTGATAGGACTGGACAGGTTCGGTGAGCAAATGAAGACCCTTTGAAGTCATATGGCATGGTACCCATTCCACGGGTCTCAACTCTCCAGGTTTAAGGTATTCTTCCTTCAGCTAAAACATGCATGTGGAACCTAGAGTATGATCAACCATGTGATCGGGAGACGTGTTCAAATATGTCTCAGTTTTCGTACCCTGGTACTCGGGTGCAACATTCCAGACGCTTTACTAACACTCTCCCGACTTGGAGAGTCAGTCCCTTTAACCTCCTGTTTGGCCCAGTTTGCAATTTCTGTGGAAGATGAACAGGAATAGCGAGAACCAATGAGAGACTAGCTGGAGGTGTCTGGACGGGCAAATTTAACTCTCATTTCCCACCACGAAGAGGAATTAACCAAAGGCTCAGCGTGCCGTGCCGGAACCAGATTAGGGCCTGAAGCCATCCTGCGGTGTTGCGGTCAGGTCACAAGAAAGCGAGCTGAAGAAAGGAGCTCAGGGGCACTGTAATTCACAAACCTGCAGAGTTATAAATGACAGCTATCGTCCAAAAATATACTGAAGTAAGGCTGCCAAGAGGACTTGAAAGCGGGGCAGAATTGCAGGAAACCGATTTCAGGAGGTAGACTGGAATTGCATTGAAAGCATAGGAAAAGAGGCAGAGCATCCACAATGATGCACTTGGCCAAAAAGGGCATATGCGTTTTTTCCTGAATATATTCAGGAAAAAACGCATACGCCCTTTTCGGCCAACCAAGCAAAATTGCAAAGGAAATCTGCACTACAATGAAGTCTCACTTCCCCCTGGTCAAAAGTGCCGTCTGAAAAAAGTGTAAAATCCAGAAAGGCAGGACAGGCCATGGAGAACTGGGAGCCTTGTTATGCTGATGGGCGGGATGTAAATTGCCAACAGACACTCGGGAGAAGTGTATGCTGTTTCCTGAAATATCTAAAAAACAAAGCAACAGAGCCTAGGGCACTTCCACTTATGGTCCTATAGCTTAGGGAAATTAAAATCAAAAAGACACAGCCACCCCAAAGTTTGGGACGCCTCTGTTTACAAGAACCTCGTTTACCGTACAAGTTCAATATCACAGAAAGTGAAAAATGGATAAAGAACTTGTGGTACTTACGTACAATGCAGTATCACTCAGCAATGAAATCTATGTCATCAGGCCCTTAGCAGCACAATGAGTGGATTCAGGTACGATGATTCTAACTGAAATAAGTCACACAGAAAAAGAAACATCATAAGATATCACTAATACACGGAATGTAAACTTGGCTACACAGGAACTGAATTACAGAACAGAACAGGGTCTCAAATTTAGAAAACTATCTTATGCTTGCTTAAGGGGAAAGGTGAGTTGGGGTGCTACATAAAACCAGAGATTGAAATGAGCACAGATAAAGTTCCTTAAGCCAAATATGGAATAGACAAGAGCTACTCCTTGCTCAACGAAATGGACTCAACACCGCATACTAAACGCCTAAGAATGTACCTGACTAGTAAGTATCTTAAAACCTATGGATTGCTATGTCTCTGAAAGAGAATCAAGCATGTGTACAGGGGCATAAACGCAGCAGTGATAGGATTGGAGAGGTTCGGTGAGCAAATGAAGACCCTTTGAAGTCATATTGCATGGTACCCATTCCACGGGTTTCAACTACCCAGGTTTAAGGTATTCTTCCTTCAGCTAAAACATGCATGTGGAACCTAGAGTATGATCAACCATGTGATCGGGAGACATGTTCAAATATGTCTCAGTTTTCGTACCCTGGTACTCGGGTGCAACATTCCAGACGCTTTACTAACACTCTCCCGACTTGGAGAGTCAGTCCCTTTAACCTCCTGTTTGGCCCAGTTTGCAATTTCTGCGGAAGATGAACAGGAATTGCGAGAACCAATGAGAGACTAGCTGGAGGTGTCTGGACGGGCAAATTTAACTCTCATTTCCCACCAGGAAGAGGAATTAACCAAAGGCTCAGCGTGCCGTGCCGGAACCAGATTAGGGCCTGAAGCCATTCTGCGGTGTTGCGGCCAGGTCACAAGAAAGCGAGTTGAAGAAAGGAGCTCAGGGGCACTGTAATTCACAAACCTGCAGAGTTATAAATGACAGCTATCGTCCAAAAATATACTGAAGTAAGGCTGCCAAGAGGACTTGAAAGCGAGGCAGAATTGCAGGAAACCGATTTCAGGAGGTAGACTGGAATTGCATTGAAAGCATAGGAAAAGAGGCAGAACGTCCACAATGATGCACTTGGCCAAAAAGGGCGTATGCGTTTTTTCCTGAATATATTCAGGAAAAACCGCATACGCACTTTTTGGCCAACCAAGCAAGCTTGCAAAGGAAATCTTCACTACAATGAAGTCTCACTTCCCCTCGGTCAAAAGGGCCATCTGAAAAAAGTGTAAAATCCAGAAAGGCAGGACAGGCCATGGAGAACTGGGAGCCTTGTTATGCTGATGGGCGGGATGTAAATTGCCAACAGACACTCGGGAGAAGTGTATGGTGTTTCCTGAAACATCTAAAAAACAAAGCAACAGAGCCTAGGGCACTTCCACTTATGGTCCTATAGCTTAGGGAAATTAAAATCAAAAACACACAGCCACCCGAAAGTTTGGGACGGCTCTGTTTACAAGAACCTCGTTTACAGTACAAGTTCAACATCGCAGAAAGTGAAAAATGGATAAAGAAGTTGTGGTATTCACTTACAATGCAGTATCACTCAGCAATGAAATCTATGTCATCAGGCCCTTAGCAGCACAATGAGTGGATTCAGGTACGATGATTCTAACTGAAATAAGTCACACAGAAAAAGAAACATCATAAGATATCACTAATACACGGAATGTAAACTTGGCTACACAGGAACTGAATTACAGAACAGAACAGGGTCTCAAATTTAGAAAACTAACTTATGCTTGCTTAAGGGGAAAGGTGAGTTGGGGTGCTGCATAAAACCAGAGATTGAAATGAGCACAGATAAAGTTCCTTAAGCCAAATATGGAATAGACAAGAGTTACTCCTTGCTCAACGAAATGGACTCAACACCGCATACTAAACGCCTAAGAATGTACCTGACTAGTAAGTATCTTAAAACCTATGGATTGCTATGTCTCTGAAAGCGAATCAAGCATGTGTACAGGGGCATAAACGCAGCAGTGATAGGATTGGAGAGGTTCGGTGAGCCAATGAACACCCTTTGAAGTCATATTGCATGGTACCCATTCCACGGGTTTCAACCACCCAGGTTTAAGGTATTCTTCCTTCAGCTAAAACATGCATGTGGAACCTAGAGTATGATCAACCATGTGATCTGGAGACGTGTTCAAATATGTCTCAGTTTTCGTACCCTGGTACTCGGGTGCAACATTCCAGACGCTTTACTAACACTCTCCCGACTTGGAGAGTCAGTCCCTTTAACCTCCTGTTTGGCCCAGTTTGCAATTTCTGCGGAAGATGAACAGGAATAGCGAGAACCAATGAGAGACTAGCTGGAGGTGTCTGGACGGGCAAATTTAACTCTCATTTCCCACCAGGAAGAGGAAATAACCAAAGGCTCAGCATGCCGTGCCGGAACCAGATTAGGGCCTGAAGCCATTCCGTGGTGTTGCGGCCAGGTCACAAGAATGCGAGTTGAAGAAAGGAGCTCAGGGGCACTGTAATTCACAAACCTGCAGAGTTATAAATGACAGCTATCGTTCAAAAATATACTGAAGTAAGGCTGCCAAGAGGACTTGAAAGCGGGGCAGAATTGCAGGAAACCGATTTCAGGAGGTAGACTGGAATTGCAGTGAAAGCATAGGAAAAGAGGCAGAACGTCCACAATGATGCACTTGGCCAAAAAGGGCGTATGCGTTTTTTCCTGAATATATTCAGGAAAAAACGCATACGCACTTTTTGGCCAACCAAGCAAGCTTGCAAAGGAAATCTGCACTACAATGAAGTCTCACTTCCCCCCGGTCAAAAGGGCCATCTGAAAAAAGTGTAAAATCCAGAAAGGCAGGACAGGCCATGGAGAACTGGGAGCCTTGTTATGCTGATGGGCGGGATGTAAATTGCCAACAGACACTCGGGAGAAGTGTATGGTGTTTCCTGAAACATCTAAAAAACAAAGCAACAGAGCCTAGGGCACTTCCACTTATGGTCCTATAGCTTAGGGAAATTAAAATCAAAAACACACAGCCACCCGAAAGTTTGGGACGGCTCTGTTTACAAGAACCTCGTTTACAGTACAAGTTCAACATCGCAGAAAGTGAAAAATGGATAAAGAATTGTGGTATTTACTTACAATGCAGTATCACTCAGCAATGAAATCTATGTCATCAGGCCCTTAGCAACACAATGAGTGGATTCAGGTATGGTGATTCTAACTGAAATAAGTCACACAGAAAAAGAAACATCATAAGATATCACTAATACACGGAATGTAAACTTGGCTACACAGGAACTGAATTACAGAACAGAACAGGGTCTCAAATTTAGAAAACCAACTTATGCTTGCTTAAGGGGAAAGGTGAGTTGGGGTGCTGCATAAAACCAGAGATTGAAATGAGCACAGATAAAGTTCCTTAAGCCAAATATGGAATAGACAGACAAGAGCTACACCTTGCTCAACGAAATGGACTCAACACCGTATATTAAACACCTAAGAATGTACCTGACTAGTAAGTATCTTAAAACGTATGGATTGCTATGTCTCCAAAAGGGAATCAAGTGTGTACAGGGGCATAAACGCAGCAGTGATAGGATTGGAGAGGTTCGGTGAGCAAATGAAGACCCTTTGAAGTCATATTGCATGGTACCCATTACACGGGTCTCAACTCTCCAGGTTTAAGGTATTCTTCCTTCAGCTAAAACATGCATGTGGAACCTAGAGTATGATCAACCGTGTGAACGGGAGATGTGTTCAAATATCTCTCAGTTTTCCTCCCCTGGTACTCGGGTGCAACATTCCGGACGCTTTACTAACACTCTCCCCACTTGGAGAGTCAGTCCCTTTAACCTCCTGTTTGGCCCAGTTTGCAATTTCTGCGGAAGATGAACAGGAATTGCGAGAACCAATGAGAGACTAGCTGGAGGTGTCTGGACGGGCAAATTTAACTCTCATTTCCCACCAGGAAGAGGAATTAACCAAAGGCTCAGCGTGCCGTGCCAGAACCAGATTAGGGCCTGAAGCCATCCTGTGGTGTTGCGGCCAGGTCACAAGAAAGCGAGCTGAAGAAAGGAGCTCAGGGGCACTGTAATTCACAAACCTGCAGAGTTATAAATGACAGCTATCGTCCAAAAATATACTGAAGTAAGGCTGCCAAGAGGACTTGAAAGCAGGGCAGAATTGCAGGAAACCGATTTCAGGAGGTAGACTGGAATTGCATTGAAAGCATAGGAAAAGAGGCAGAACGTCCACAATGATGCACTTGGCCAAAAACGGCGTATGCGTTTTTTCCTGAATATATTCAGGAAAAAACATATACGCCCCTTTTGGCCAACCAAGCAAACTTACAAAGGAAATCTGCACTACAATGAAGTCTCACTTCCTCCCGGTCAAAAGGGCCATCTGAATAAAGTGTAAAATCCAGAAAGGCAGGACAGGCCATGGAGAACTGGGAGCCTTGTTATGCTGATGGGCGGGATGTAAATTGCCAACAGACACTCGGGAGAAGTGTATGGTGTTTCCTGAAACATCCATAAAACAAAGCAACAGAGCCTAGGGCACTTCCACTTATGGTCCTATAGCTTAGGGAAATTAAAATCAAAAAGACACAGCCACCCCAAAGTTTGGGACGCCTCTGTTTACAAGAACCTCGTTTACAGTACAAGGTCAACATGGCAGAAAGTGAAAAATGGATAAAGAACTTGTGGTACTTACGTACAATGCAGTATCACTCAGCAATGAAATCTATGTCATCAGGCCCTTAGCAGCACAATGAGTGGATTCAGGTACGATGATTCTAACTGAAATAAGTCACACAGAAAAAGAAACATCATAAGATATCACTAATACACGGAATGTAAACTTGGCTACACAGGAACTGAATTCCAAAACAGAACAGGGTCTCAAATTTAGAAAACCAACTTATGCTTGCTTAAGGGGAAAGGTGAGTTGGGGTGCTGCATAAAACCAGAGATTGAAATGAGCACAGATAAAGTTCCTTAAGCCAAATATGGAATAGACAAGATCTACTCCTTGCTCAACGAAATGGACTCAACACCGCATATTAAATGCCTAAGAATGTACCTGACTAGTAAGTATCTTAAAACCTATGGATTGCTATGTCTCCAAAAGAGAATCAAGCATGTGTACAGGGGCATAAACGCAGCAGTGATAGGATTGCAGAGGTTTGGTGAGCAAATGAAGACCTTTTGAAGTCATATTGCATGGTACCCATTCCACTGGTCTCAACTCTCCAGGTTTAAGGTATTCTTCCTTCAGCTAAAACATGCATATGGAACCCAGAGTATGATCAACCGTGTGAACGGGAGACGTGTTCAAATATGTCTCAGATTTCCTCCCCTGGTACTCGGGTGCAACATTCCAGACGCTTTACTAACACTCTCCCCACTTGGAGAGTCAGCGCCTTTAACCTCCTGTTTGGCCCAGTTTGCAATTTCTGCGGAAGATGAACAGGAATAGGGAGAACCAATGAGAGACTAGCTAGAGGTGTCTGGACGGGCAAATTTAACTCTCATTTCCCACCAGGAAGAGGAAATAACCAAAGGCTCAGCGTGCCGTGCCGGAACCAGATTAGGGCCTGAAGCGATCCTGCCGTGTTGCGGCCAGCTCACAAGAAAGCGAGTTGAAGAAAGGAGCTCAGGGGCACTGTAATTCACAAACCTGCAGAGTTATAAATGACAGCTATCGTCCAAAAATATACTGAAGTAAGGCTGCCAAGAGGACTTGAAAGCGGGGCAGAATTGCAGGAAACCGATTTCAGGAGGTAGACTGGAATTGCATTGAAAGCATAGGAAAAGAGGCAGAATGTCCACAATGATGCACTTGGCCAAAAAGGGCGTATGCGTTTTTTCCTGAATATATTCAGGAAAAAACGCATACGCCCTTTTTTGCCAACCAAGCAAACTTGCAAAGGAAATCTGCACTACAATGAACTCTCACTTCCCCCTGGTCAAAAGTGCCGTCTGAAAAAAGTGTCAAATCCAGAAAGGCAGGGCAGGCCATGGAGAACTGGGAGCCTTGTTATGCTGATGGGCGGGATGTAAATTGCCAACAGACACTCGGGAGAAGGGTATGGTGTTTCCTGAAACATCCATAAAACAAAGCAACAGAGCCTAGGGCACTTCCACTTATGGTCATATAGCTTAGGGAAATTAAAATCAAAAAGACACAGCCACCCCAAAGTTTGGGACGCCTCTGTTTACAAGAAACTCGTTTACCGTACAAGTTCAATATCACAGAAAGTGAAAAATGGATAAAGAACTTGTGGTACTTACGTACAATGCAGTATCACTCAGCAATGAAATCTATGTCATCAGGCCCTTAGCAGCACAATGAGTGGATTCAGGTACGATGATTCTAACTGAAATAAGTCACACAGAAAAAGAAACATCATAAGATATCACTAATACACGGAATGTAAACTTGGCTACACAGGAACTGAATTACAGAACAGAACAGGGTCTCACATTTAGAAAACTATCTTATGCTTGCTTAAGGGGAAAGGTGAGTTGGGGTGCTACATAAAACCAGAGATTGAAATGAGCACAGATAAAGTTCCTTAAGCCAAATATGGAATAGACAAGAGCTACTCCTTGCTCAACGAAATGGACTCAACACCGCATATTAAACGCCTAAGAATGTACCTGACTAGTAAGTATCTTAAAACCTATGGATTGCTATGTCTCCAAAAGGGAATCAAGTGTGTACAGGGGCATAAACGCAGCAGTGATAGGATTGGAGAGGTTCGGTGAGCAAATGAAGACCCTTTGAAGTCATATTGCATGGTACCCATTCCACGGGTCTCAACTACCCAGGTTTAAGGTATTCTACCTTCAGCTAAAACATGCATGTGGAACCTAGAGTATGATCAACCGTGCGAACGGGAGATGTGTTCAAATATCTCTCAGTTTTCCTCCCCTGGTACTCGGGTGCAACATTCCAGACGCTTTACTAACAATCTCCCCACTTGGAGAGTCAGGGCCTTTAACCTCCTGTTTGGCCCAGTTTGCAATTTCTGCGGAAGATGAACAGGAATAGGGAGAACCAATGAGAGACTAGCTGCAGGTGTCTGGACGGGCAAATTTAACTCTCATTTCCCACCAGGAAGAGGAAATAACGAAAGGCTCAGCATGCCGTGCCGGAACCAGATTAGGGCCTGAAGCCATCCTGCGGTGTTGCGGCCAGCTCAAAAGAAAGCGAGTTGAAGAAAGGAGCTCAGGGGCACTGTAATTCCCAAACCTGCAGAGTTATAAATGACAGCTATCGTCCAAAAATATACTGAAGTAAGGCTGCCAAGAGGACTTGAAAGCGGGGCAGAATTGCAGGAAACCGATTTCAGGAGGTAGACTGGAATTGCATTGAAAGCATAGGAAAAGAGGCAGAACGTCCACAATGATGCACTTGGCCAAAAACGGCGTATGCGTTTTTTCCTGAATATATTCAGGAAAAAACGCATACGCCCCTTTTGGCCAACCAAGCAAACTTACAAAGGAAATCTGCACTACAATGAAGTCTCACTTCCTCCCGGTCAAAAGGGCCATTTGAATAAAGTGTAACATCCAGAAAGGCAGGACAGGCCATGGAGAACTGGGAGCCTTGTTATGCGGATGGGCGGGATGTAAATTGCCAACAGACACTCGGGAGAAGGGTATGGTGTTTCCTGAAACATCCATAAAACAAAGCAACAGAGCCTAGGGCACTTCCACTTATGGTCCTATAGCTTAGGGAAATTAAAATCAAAAACACACAGCCACCCCAAAGTTTGGGACGCCTCTGTTTACAAGAACCTCGTTTACAGTACAAGTTCAACATCGCAGAAAGTGAAAAATGGATAAAGAACTTGTGGTACTTACGTACAATGCAGTATCACTCAGCAATGAAATCTATGTCATCAGGCCCTTAACAGCACAATGAGTGGATTCAGGTACGATGATTCTCACTGAAATAAGTCACACAGAAAAAGAAACATCATAAGATATCACTAATAAACGGAATGTAAACTTGGCTACACAGGAACTGAATTACAGAACAGAACAGGGTCTCAAATTTAGAAAAGTAACTTATGCTTGCTTAAGGGGAAAGGTGAGTTGGGTTGCTGCATAAAACCAGAGATTGAAATGAGCACAGATAAAGTTCCTTAAGCCAAATATGGAATAGACAAGAGTTACTCCTTGCTCAACGAAATGGACTCAACACCGCATATTAAACGCCTAAGAATGTACCTGACTAGTAAGTATCTTAAAACCTATGGATTTCTATGTCTCTGAAAGAGAATCAAGCATGTGTACAGGGGCATAAACGCAGCAGTGATAGGATTGGAGAGGTTCGGTGAGCAAATGAAGACCCTTTGAAGTCATATTGCATGGTACCCATTCCACGGGTTTCAACTACCCAGGTTTAAGGTATTCTACCTTCAGCTAAAACATGCATGTGGAACCTAGAGTATGATCAACCATGTGATCGGGAGACGTGTTCAAATATGTCTCAGTTTTTGTACCCTGGTACTCGGGTGCAACATTCCAGACGCTTTACTAACACTCTCCCGACTTGGAGAGTCAGTCCCTTTAACCTCCTGTTTGGCCCAGTTTGCAATTTCTGCGGAAGATGAACAGGAATAGCGAGAACCAATGAGAGACTAGCTGGAGGTGTCTGGACGGGCAAATTTAACTCTCATTTCCCACCAGGAAGAGGAATTAACCAAAGGCTCAGCGTGCCGTGCCGGAACCAGATTAGGGCCTGAAGCCATTCTGCGGTGTTGCGGCCAGGTCACAAGAAAGCGAGTTGAAGAAAGGAGCTCAGGGGCACTGTAATTCACAAACCTGCAGAGTTATAAATGACAGCTATCGTCCAAAAATATACTGAAGTAAGGCTGCCAAGAGGACTTGAAAGCGGGGCAGAATTGCAGGAAACCGATTTCAGGAGGTAGACTGGAATTGCATTGAAAGCATAGGAAAAGAGGCAGAACGTCCACAATGATGCACTTGGCCAAAAAGGGCGTATGCGTTTTTTCTATTCAGGAAAAAACGCATACGTCCTTTTTGGCCAACCAAGCAAGCTTGCAAAGGAAATCTGCACTACAATGAAGTCTCACTTCCCCCCGGTCAAAAGGGCCATCTGAAAAAAGTGTAAAATCCAGAAAGGCAGGACAGGCCATGGAGAACTGGGAGCCTTGTTATGCTGATGGGCGGGATGTAAATTGCCAACAGACACTCGGGAGAAGTGTATGGTGTTTCCTGAAACATCTAAAAAACAAAGCAACAGAGTCTAGGGCACTTCCACTTATGGTCCTATAGCTTAGGGAAATTAATATCAAAAAGACACAGCCACCCCAAAGTTTGGGATGCCTCTGTTTACTAGAACCTCGTTTACCGTACAAGTTCAATATCACAGAAAGTGAAAAATGGATAAAGAACTTGTGGTACATATGTACAATGCAGTATCACTCAGCAATGAAATCTATGTCATCAGGCCCGTAGCAGCATAATGAGTGGATTCAGGTACGATGATTCTAACTGAAATAAGTCACACAGAAAAAGAAACATCATAAGATATCAGTAATACACGGAATGTAAACTTGGCTACACAGGAACTGAATTCCAAAACAGAACAGGGTCTCAAATTTAGAAAACCAACTTATGCTTGCTTAAGGGGAAAGGTGAGTTGGGGTGCTGCATAAAACCAGAGATTGAAATGAGCACAGATAAAGTTCCTTAAGCCAAATATGGAATACACAAGAGCTACTCCTTGCTCAAGGAAATGGACTCAACACCCCATATTGAACGCCTAAGAATGTACCTGACTAGGAAGTATCTTAAAACCTATGGATTGCTATGTCGCCAAATAGAATCAAGCGTGTGTACAGGGGCATAAACGCAGCAGTGATAGGATTGGAGAGGTTCGGTGAGCAAATGAAGACCCTTTGAAGTCATATTGCATGGTACCCATTACACGGGTCTCAACTCTCCAGGTTTAAGGTATTCTTCCTTCAGCTAAAACATGCATGTGGAACCCAGAGTATGATCAACTGTGTGAACGGGAGACATGTTCAAATATGTCTCAGTTTTCCTCCCCTGGTACTCGGGTGCAACATTCCAGACGCTTTACTAACACTCTCCCCACTTGGAGAGTCACCGCCTTTAACCTCCTGTTTGGCCCAGTTTGCAATTTCTGCGGAAGATGAACAGGAATAGCGAGAACCAATGAGAGACTAGCTGGAGGTGTCTGGACGGGCAAATTTAACTCTCATTTCCCACCAGGAAGAGGAATTAACCAAAGGCTCAGCGTGCCGTGCCGGAACCAGATTAGGGCCTGAAGCCATTCTGCGGTGTTGCGGCCAGGTCACAAGAAAGCGAGTTGAAGAAAGGAGCTCAGGGGCACTGTAATTCACAAACCTGCAGAGTTATAAATGACAGCTATCGTCCAAAAATATACTGAAGTAAGGTTGCCAAGAGGACTTGAAATCGGGGCAGAATTGCAGGAAACCGATTTCAGGAGGTAGACTGGAATTGCATTGAAAGCATAGGAAAAGAGGCAGAACGTCCACAATGATGCACTTGGCCAAAAAGGGCGTATGCGTTTTTTCCTGAATATATTCAGGAAAAAACGCATACGCCCTTTTTGGCCAACCAAGCAAGCTTGCAAAGGAAATCTGCACTACAATGAAGTCTCACTTCCCCCCGGTCAAAAGGGCCATCTGAAGAAAGTGTAAAATCCAGAAAGGCAGGACAGGCCATGGAGAACTGGGAGCCTTCTTATGCTGATGGGCGGGATGTAAATTGCCAACAGTCACTCGGGAGAAGTGTATGGTGTTTCCTGAAACATCTAAAAAACAAAGCAACAGAGCCTAGGGCACTTCCACTTATGGTCCTATAGCTTAGGGAAATTAAAATCAAAAAGACACAGTCACCCCAAAGTTTGGGACGCCTCTGTTTACAAAAACCTCGTTTACCGTACAAGTTCAGTATCACAGAAAGTGAAAAATGGATAAAGAACTTGTGGAACTTACGTACAATGCAGTATCACTCAGCAATGAAATCTATGTCATCAGGCCCGTAGCAGCATAATGAGTGGATTCAGGTACGATGATTCTAACTGAAATAAGTCACACAGAAAAAGAAACATCATAAGATATCACTAATACACGGAATGTAAACTTGGCTACACAGGAACTGAATTTCAAAACAGAACAGGGTCTCAAATTTAGAAAAGCAACTTATGCTTGCTTAAGGGGAAAGGTGAGTTGGGGTGCTGCATAAAACCAGAGATTGAAATGAGCACAGATAAAGTTCCATAGGCCAAATATGGAATAGACAAGAGCTACTCCTTGCTCAACGAAATGGACTCAACACCCCATATTAAACGCCTAAGAATGTACCTGACTAGGAAGTATCTTAAAACCTATGGACTGCTATGTCGCCAAAAGAGAATCAAGCGTGTGTACAGGGGCATAAACGCAGCAGTGATAGGATTGGAGAGGTTCGGTGAGCAAATGAAGACCCTTTGAAGTCATATTGCATGGTACCCATTACACGGGTCTCAACTCTCCAGGTTTAAGGTATTCTTCCTTCAGCTAAAACATGCATGTGGAACCCAGAGTATGATCAACTGTGTGAACGGGAGACGTGTTCAAATATGTCTCAGTTTTCCTCCCCGGTACTCGGGTGCAACATTCCAGACGCTTTACTAACAATCTCCCCACTTGGAGAGTCAGCGCCTTTAACCTCCTGTTTGGCCCAGTTTGCAATTTCTGAGGAAGATGAACAGGAATAGGGAGAACCAATGAGAGACTAGCTGGAGGTGTCTGGACGGGCTAATTTAACTTTCATTTCCCACCAGCAAGAGGAAATAACCAAAGGCTCAGCGTGCCATGCCGGAACCAGATTAGGGCCTGAAGCCATCCTGCGGTGTTGCGGCCAGGTCACAAGAAAGCGAGTTGAAGAAAGGAGCTCAGGGGCACTGTAATTCACAAACCTGCCGAGTTATAAATGACAGCTATCGTCCAAAAATATACTGAAGTAAGGCTGCCAAGAGGACTTGAAAGCGGGGCAGAATTGCAAGAAACCGATTTCAGGAGGTAGACTGGAATTGAATTGAAAGCATAGGAAAAGAGGCAGAACGTCCACAATGATGCACTTGGCCAAAAAGAGCGTATGCGTTTTTTCCTGAATATATTCAGGAAAAAACGCATACGCTCTTTTTGGCCAACCAAGCAAACTTGCAAAGGAAATCTGCACTACAATGAAGTCTCACTTCCCCCCGGTCAAAAGGGCCATCTGAAGAAAGTGTAAAATCCAGAAAGGCAGGACAGGCCATGGAGAACTGGGAGCCTTGTTATGCTGATGGGCGAGATGTAAATTGCCAACAGACACTCGGGAGAAGTGTATGGTGTTTCCTGAAACATCTAAAAAACAAAGCAACAGAGCCTAGGGCACTTCCACTTATGGTCCTATAGCTTAGGGAAATTAAAATCAAAAAGACACAGTCACCCCAAAGTTTGGGACGCCTCTGTTTACAAAAACCTCGTTTACCGTACAAGTTCAGTATCACAGAAAGTGAAAAATGGATAAAGAACTTGTGGAACTTACGTACAATGCAGTATCACTCAGCAATGAAATCTATGTCATCAGGCCCGTAGCAGCATAATGAGTGGATTCAGGTACGATGATTCTAACTGAAATAAGTCACACAGAAAAAGAAACATCATAAGATATCACTAATACACGGAATGTAAACTTGGCTACACAGGAACTGAATTTCAAAACAGAACAGGGTCTCAAATTTAGAAAAGCAACTTATGCTTGCTTAAGGGGAAAGGTGAGTTGGGGTGCTGCATAAAACCAGAGATTGAAATGAGCACAGATAAAGTTCCTTAGGCCAAATATGGAATAGACAAGAGCTACTCCTTGCTCAACGAAATGGACTCAACACCCCATATTAAACGTCTAAGAATGTACCTGACTAGTAAGTATCTTAAAACCTATGGATTGCTATGTCTCCAAAACAGAATCAAGCATGTGTACAGTGGCATAAACGCAGCAGTGATAGGATTGGAGAGGTTCGGTGCGCAAATGAAGACCCTTTGAAGTCATATTGCATGGTACCCATTACACGGGTCTCAACTCTCCAGGTTTAAGGTATTCTTCCTTCAGCTAAAACATGCATGTGGAACCCAAAGTATGATCAACCGTGTGAACGGGAGACGTGTTCAAATATGTCTCAGTTTTCCTCCCCTGGTACTCGGGTGCAACATTCCAGACGCTTTACTAACACTCTCCCCACTTGGAGAGTCAGCGCCTTTAACCTCCTGTTTGGCCCAGTTTGCAATTTCTGCGGAAGATGAACAGGAATAGCGAGAACCAATGAGAGACTAGCTGGAGGTGTCTGGACGGGCAAATTTAACTCTCATTTCCCACCAGGAAGAGGAATTAACCAAAGGCTCAGCGTGCCGTGCCGGAACCAGATTAGGGCCTGAAGCCATCCTGCCGTGTTGCGGCCAGCTCACAAGAAAGCGAGTTGAAGAAAGGAGCTCAGGGGCACTGTAATTCACAAACCTGCCGAGTTATAAATGACAGCTATTGTCCAAAAATATACTGAAGTAAGGCTGCCAAGAGGACTTGAAAGCAGGGCAGAATTGCAGGAAACCGATTTCAGGAGGTAGACTGGAATTGCATTGAAAGCATAGGAAAAGAGGCAGAACGTCCACAATGATGCACTTGGCCAAAAAGAGCGTATGCGTTTTTTCCTGAATATATTCAAGAAAAAACGCATATGCTCTTTTTGGCCAACCAAGCAAACTTGCAAAGGAAATCTGCACTACAATGAAGTCTCACTTCCCCCCGGTCAAAAGGGCCATCTGAAAAAAGTGTAAAATCCAGAAAGGCAGGACAGGCCATGGAGAACTGGGAGCCTTGTTATGCTGATGGGCGGGATGTAAATTGCTAAGAGACACTCGGGAGAACTGTATGGTGTTTCCTGAAACATCTAAAAAACCAAGCAACAGAGCCTAGGGCACTTCCACTTATGGTCCTATAGCTTAGGGAAATTAAAATCAAAAAGACACAGCCACCCCAAAGTTTGGGATGCCTCTGTTTACAAGAAACTCGTTTACAGTACAAGTTCAGCATCGCAGAAAGTGAAAAATGGATAAAGAAGTTGTGGTATTTACTTACAAAGCAATATCACTCAGCAATGAAATCTATGTCATCAGGCCCTTAGCAGCACAATAAGTGGATTCAGGTATGATGATTCTAACTGAAATAAGTCACACAGAAAAAGAAACATCATAAGATGTCAGTAATACACGGAATGTAAACTTGGCTACACAGGAACTGAATTACAGAACAGGGTCTCAAATTTAGAAAAGCAACTTATGCTTGCTTAAGGGGAAAGGTGAGTTGGGGTGCTGCATAGAACTAGAGATTGAAATGAGCACAGATAAAGTTCCTTAAGCCAAATACGGAATAGACAAGTGCTACTCCTTGCTCAATGAAATTGACTCAACACCTCATATTAAACGCCTAAGAATGTACCTGACTAGGAAGTATCTTAAAACCTATGGATTGCTATGTCTCCAAAAGAGAATCAAGCATGTGTACAGGGGCATAAACGCAGCAGTGATAGGATTGGAGAGGTTCGGTGAGCAAATGAAGACCCTTTGAAGTCATATTGCATGGTACCCATTCCATGGGTTTCAAATACCCAGGTTTAAGGTATTCTTCCTTCAGCTAAAACATGCATGTGAAACCTAGAGTATGATCAACCATGTGATCGGGAGACGTGTTCAAATATGTCTCAGTTTTCATAGCCTGGTACTCGGGTGCAACATTCCAGACGCTTTACTAACACTCTCTCGACTTGGAGAGTCAGTCCCTTTAACCTCCTGTTTGGCCCAGTTTGCAATTTCTGCGGAAGATGAACAGGAATAGCGAGAACCAATGAGAGACTACCTGGAGGTGTCTGGACGGGCAAATTTAACTCTCATTTCCCACCAGGAAGAGGAATTAACCAAAGGCTCAGCGTGCCGTGCCGGAACCAGATTAGGGCCTGAAGCCATCCTGCGGTGTTGCGGCCATGTCACAAGAAAGCGAGTTGCAGAAAGGAGCTCAGGGGCACTGTAATTCACAAACCTGCCAAGTTATAAATGACAGCTATCGTCCAAAAATATACTGAAGTAAGGCTGCCAAGAGGACTTGAAAGCGGGGCAGAATTGCAAGAAACCGATTTCAGGAGGTAGACTGGAATTGAATTGAAAGCATAGGAAAAGAGGCAGAACGTCCACAATGATGCACTTGGCCAAAAAGAGCGTATGCGTTTTTTCCTGAATATATTCAGGAAAAAACGCATACGCTCTTTTTGGCCAACCAAGCAAACTTGCAAAGGAAATCTGCACTACAATGAAGTCTCACTTCCCCCCGGTCAAAAGGGCCATCTGAAAAAAGTGTAAAATCCAGAAAGGCAGGACAGGCCATGGAGAACTGGGAGCCTTGTTATGCTGATGGGCGGGATGTAAATTGCTATGAGACACTCGGGAGAACTGTATGGTGTTTCCTGAAACATCTAAAAAACCAAGCAACAGAGCCTAGGGCACTTCCACTTATGGTCCTATAGCTTAGGGAAATTAAAATCAAAAAGACACAGCCACCCCAAAGTTTGGAATGCCTCTGTTTACAAGAACCTCGTTTACAGTACAAATTCAACATCGCAGAAAGTGAAAAATGGATAAAGAAGTTGTGGTATTTACTTACAAAGCAATATCACTCAGCAATGAAATCTATGTCATCAGGCCCTTAGCAGCACAATGAGTGGATTCAGGTATGATGATTCTAACTGAAATAAGTCACACAGAAAAAGAAACATCATAAGATGTCAGTAATACACGGAATGTAAACTTGGCTACACAGGAACTGAATTACAGAACAGGGTCTCAAATTTAGAAAACCAACTTATGCTTGCTTAAGGGGAAAGGTGAGTTGGGGTGCTGCATAAAACCAGAGATTGAAATGAGCACAGATAAAGTTCCTTAAGCCAAATATGTAATAGACAAGAGCTACTCCTTGCTCAACGAAATGGACTCAACACCCCATATTAAACGCCTAAAAATGTACCTGACTAGTAAGTATCTTAAAACCTATGGATTGCTATGTCTCCAAAAGAGAATCAAGCATGTGTACAGGGGCATAAACACAGCAGTGATAGGATTGGAGAGGTTCGGTGAGCAAATGAAGACCCTTTGAAGTCATATTGCATGGTACCCATTCCACGGGTTTCACTACCCATGTTTAAGGTATTCTTCCTTCAGCTAAAACATGCATGTGGAACCCAGAGTATGATCAACCGTGTGAACGGGAGATGTGTTCAAATATGTCTCAGTTTTCGTACCTTGGTACTCGGGTGCAACATTCCAGACGCTTTACTAACACTCTCCCCACTTGGAGAGTCAGCGCCTTTAACCTCCTGTTTGGCCCAGTTTGCAATTTCTGCGGAAGATAAACAGGAATAGGGAGAACCAATGAGAGACTAGCTGGAGGTGTCTGGACGGGCAAATTTAACTCTCATTTCCCACCAGGAAGAGGAAATAACCAAAGGCTCAGCGTGCCATGCCGGAACCAGATTAGGGCCTGAAGCCATCCTGCGGTGTTGCGGCCAGGTCACAAGAAAGCGAGTTGAAGAAAGGAGCTCAGGGGCACTGTAATTCACAAACCTGCAGAGTTATAAATGACAGCTATCGTCCAAAAATATACTGAAGTAAGGCTGCCAAGAGGACTTGAAAGCGGGACAGAATTGCAGGAAACCGATTTCAGGAGGTAGACTGGAATTGCATTGAAAGCATAGGAAAAGAGGCAGAACGTCCACAATGATGCACTTGGCCAAAAAGGGCGTATGCGTTTTTTCCTGAATATATTCAGGAAAAAACGCATACGCCCTTTTTGGCCAACCAAGCAAGCTTGCAAAGGAAATCTGCACTACAATGAAGTCTCACTTCCCCCCGGTCAAAAGGGCCATCTGAAAAAAGTGTAAAATCCAGAAAGGCAGGACAGGCCATGGAGAACTGGGAGCCTTGTTATGCTGATGGGCGGGATGTAAATTGCCAACAGACACTCGGGAGAAGTGTATGGTGTTTCCTGAAACATCTAAAAAACAAAGCAACAGAGCCTAGGGCACTTCCACTTATGGTCCTATAGCTTAGGGAAATTAAAATCAAAAAGACACAGCCAACCCAAAGTTTGGGACGCCTCTGTTTACAAGAACCTCGTTTACCGTACAAGTTCAATATCACAGAAAGTGAAAAATGGATAAAGAACTTGTGGTACTTACGTACAATGCAGTATCACTCAGCAATGAAATCTATGTCATCAGGCCCGTAGCAGCATAATGAGTGGATTCAGGTACGATGATTGTAACTGAAATAAGTCACACAGAAAAAGAAACATCATAAGATATCACTAATACACGGAATGTAAACTTAGCTACACAGGAACTGAATTCCAAAACAGAACAGGGTTTCAAATTTAGAAAACCAACTTATGCTTGCTTAAGGGGAAAGGTGAGTTGGGGTGCTGCATAAAACCAGAGATTGAAATGAGCACAGATAAAGTTCCTTAAGCCAAATATGGAATAGACAAGAGCTACTCCTTGCTCAACGAAATGGACTCAACACCCCATATTAAACGCCTAAGAATGTACCTGACTAGTAAGTATCTTAAAACCTATGCATTGCTCTGTCTCCAAAAGAGAATCAAGCGTGTGTACAGGGGCATAAACGCAGCAGTGATAGGATTGGAGAGGTTCAGTGAGCAAATGAAGACCCTTTGAAGTCATATTGCATGGTACCCATTCCACGGGTTTCAACTACCAAGGTTTAAGGTATTCTTCCTTCAGCTAAAACATGCATGTGGAACCTAGAGTATGATCAACCATGTGATCGGGAGACGTGTTCAAATATGTCTCAGTTTTCCTCCCCTGGTACTCGGGTGCAACATTCCAGACGCTTTACTAACACTCTCCCGACTTGGAGAGTCAGTCCCTTTAACCTCCTGTTTGGCCCAGTTTGCAATTTCTGTGGAAGATGAACAGGAATAGCGAGAACCAATGAGAGACTAGCTGGAGGTGTCTGGACGGGCAAATTTAACTCTCATTTCCCACCAGGAAGAGGAATTAACCAAAGGCTCAGCGTGCCGTGCCGGAACCACATTAGGGCCTGATGCCATCCTGCGGTGTTGCGGCCAGGTCACAAGAAAGCGAGTTGAAGAAAGGAGCTCAGGGGCACTGTAATTCACAAACCTGCAGAGTTATAAATGACAGCTATCGTCGAAAAATATACTGAAGTAAGGCTGCCAAGAGGACTTGAAAGCGGGGCAGAATTGCAGGAAACCAATTTCAGGAGGTAGACTGGAATTGCATTGAAAGCATAGGAAAAGAGGCAGAACGTCCACAATGATGCACTTGGCTAAAAAGGGCGTATGCGTTTTTTCCTGAATATATTCAGGAAAAAACGCATACGCCCTTTTTGGCCAACCAAGCAAGCTTGCAAAGGAAATCTGCACTACAATGAAGTCCCACTTCCCCCCGGTCAAAAGGGCCATGTGAAAAAAGTGTAAAATCCAGAAAGGCAGGACAGGCCATGGAGAACTGGGAGTTTTGTTATGTGATGGGCGGGATGTAAATTGTAAACAGGCACTCCAGAGAAGTGTATGGTGTTTCCTGAAACATCTAAAAAACAAAGCAACAGAGCCTAGGGCACTTCTACTTATTGTCCTATAGCTTAGGGAAATTAAAACAAACAGACACAGCCACCCCAAGTTTGGGACGGCTCTGTTTACAAGAAGCTCGTTTACGGTACAAGTTCAATATCGCAGAAACAGAATAATGGATAAAGAAGTTGTGGTACTTACGTACAATGCAATATCACTCAGCAATGAAATCTATGTCATCAGGCCCGTAGCAGCATAATGAGTGGATTCAGGTATGATGATTCTAACTGAAATAAGTCACACAGAAAATGAAACATCATAAGATATCACTAATACACGGAATGTAAACTTGGCTACACAGGAACTGGATTACAAAACAGAACAGGGTCTCAAATTTACAAAACCAACTTATGCTTGCTTAAGGGGAAAGGTGAGTTCGGGTGCTGCATAAAACCAGAGATTGAAATGAGCACCGATAAAGTTCCTTAAGCCAAATATGGAATAGAAAAGAGCTACTCCTTGCTCAACGAAATGGACTCAACACCCCATATTAAACGCCTAAGAATGTACCTGACTAGTAAGTATCTGAAAACCTATGGATTGCTATGTCTCCGAAAGAGAATCAAGCATGTGTACAGGGGCATAAACGCAGCAGTGATAGGACTGGACAGGTTCGGTGAGCAAATGAAGACCCTTTGAAGTCATATGGCATGGTACCCATTCCACGGGTCTCAACTCTCCAGGTTTAAGGTATTCTTCCTTCAGCTAAAACATGCATGTGGAACCTAGAGTATGATCAACCATGTGATCGGGAGACGTGTTCAAATATGTCTCAGTTTTCGTACCCTGGTACTCGGGTGCAACATTCCAGACGCTTTACTAACACTCTCCCGACTTGGAGAGTCAGTCCCTTTAACCTCCTGTTTGGCCCAGTTTGCAATTTCTGTGGAAGATGAACAGGAATAGCGAGAACCAATGAGAGACTAGCTGGAGGTGTCTGGACGGGCAAATTTAACTCTCATTTCCCACCACGAAGAGGAATTAACCAAAGGCTCAGCGTGCCGTGCCGGAACCAGATTAGGGCCTGAAGCCATCCTGCGGTGTTGCGGTCAGGTCACAAGAAAGCGAGCTGAAGAAAGGAGCTCAGGGGCACTGTAATTCACAAACCTGCAGAGTTATAAATGACAGCTATCGTCCAAAAATATACTGAAGTAAGGCTGCCAAGAGGACTTGAAAGCGGGGCAGAATTGCAGGAAACCGATTTCAGGAGGTAGACTGGAATTGCATTGAAAGCATAGGAAAAGAGGCAGAGCATCCACAATGATGCACTTGGCCAAAAAGGGCATATGCGTTTTTTCCTGAATATATTCAGGAAAAAACGCATACGCCCTTTTCGGCCAACCAAGCAAAATTGCAAAGGAAATCTGCACTACAATGAAGTCTCACTTCCCCCTGGTCAAAAGTGCCGTCTGAAAAAAGTGTAAAATCCAGAAAGGCAGGACAGGCCATGGAGAACTGGGAGCCTTGTTATGCTGATGGGCGGGATGTAAATTGCCAACAGACACTCGGGAGAAGTGTATGCTGTTTCCTGAAATATCTAAAAAACAAAGCAACAGAGCCTAGGGCACTTCCACTTATGGTCCTATAGCTTAGGGAAATTAAAATCAAAAAGACACAGCCACCCCAAAGTTTGGGACGCCTCTGTTTACAAGAACCTCGTTTACCGTACAAGTTCAATATCACAGAAAGTGAAAAATAGATAAAGAAATTGTGGTACTTACGTACAATGCAGTATCACTCAGCAATGAAATCTATGTCATCAGGCCCGTAGCAGCATAATGAGTGGATTCAGGTACGATGATTCTAACTGAAATAAGTCACACAGAAAAAGAAACATCATAAGATATCACTAATACACGGAATGTAAACTTGGCTACGCAGGAACTGAATTACAAAACAGAACAGGGTCTCAAATTTAGAAAACCAACTTATGCTTGCTTAAGGGGAAAGGTGAGTTGGGGTGCTGCATAAAACCAGAGATTGAAATGAGCACAGATAAAGTTCCTTAAGCCAAATATGGAATAGACAAGAGCTACTCCTTGCTCAACGAAATGGACTCAACACCCCATATTAAACGCCTAAGAATGTACCTGATTAGTAAGTATCTTAAAACCTATGGATTGTTATGTCTCCAAAAGAGAATCAAGCGTGTGTACAGGGGCATAAACGCAGCAGTGATAGGATTGGAGAGGTTCAGTGAGCAAATGAAGACCCTTTGAAGTCATATTGCATGGTACCCATTCCACGGGTCTCAACTCTCCAGGTTTAACGTATTCTTCCTTCAGCTAAAACATGCATGTGGAACCCAGAGTATGATCAACCATGTGAACGGGAGACGTGTTCAAATATGTCTCAGTTTTCCTCCCCTGGTACTCGGGTGCAACATTCCAGACGCTTTACTAACACTCTCCCCACTTGGAGAGTCAGCGCCTTTAAACTCCTGTTTGGCCCAGTTTGCAATTTCTGCGGAAGATAAACAGGAATAGGGAGAACCAATGAGAGACTAGCTGGAGGTGTCTGGACGGGCAAATTTAACTCTCATTTCCCACCAGGAAGAGGAAATAACCAAAGGCTCAGCGTGCCATGCCGGAACCAGATTAGGGCCTGAAGCCATCCTGCGGTGTTGCGGCCAGGTCACAAGAAAGCGAGTTGAAGAAAGGAGCTCAGGGGCACTGTAATTCACAAACCTGCAGAGTTATAAATGACAGCTATCGTCCAAAAATATACTGAAGTAAGGCTGCCAAGAGGACTTGAAAGCGGGACAGAATTGCAGGAAACCGATTTCAGGAGGTAGACTGGAATTGCATTGAAAGCATAGGAAAAGAGGCAGAACGTCCACAATGATGCACTTGGCCAAAAAGGGCGTATGCGTTTTTTCCTGAATATATTCAGGAAAAAACGCATACGCCCTTTTTGGCCAACCAAGCAAGCTTGCAAAGGAAATCTGCACTACAATGAAGTCTCACTTCCCCCCGGTCAAAAGGGCCATCTGAAAAAAGTGTAAAATCCAGAAAGGCAGGACAGGCCATGGAGAACTGGGAGCCTTGTTATGCTGATGGGCGGGATGTAAATTGCCAACAGACACTCGGGAGAAGTGTATGGTGTTTCCTGAAACATCTAAAAAACAAAGCAACAGAGCCTAGGGCACTTCCACTTATGGTCCTATAGCTTAGGGAAATTAAAATCAAAAAGACACAGCCAACCCAAAGTTTGGGACGCCTCTGTTTACAAGAACCTCGTTTACCGTACAAGTTCAATATCACAGAAAGTGAAAAATGGATAAAGAACTTGTGGTACTTACGTACAATGCAGTATCACTCAGCAATGAAATCTATGTCATCAGGCCCGTAGCAGCATAATGAGTGGATTCAGGTACGATGATTGTAACTGAAATAAGTCACACAGAAAAAGAAACATCATAAGATATCACTAATACACGGAATGTAAACTTAGCTACACAGGAACTGAATTCCAAAACAGAACAGGGTTTCAAATTTAGAAAAGCAACTTATGCTTGCTTAAGGGGAAAGGTGAGTTGGGGTGCTGCATAAAACCAGAGATTGAAATGAGCACAGATAAAGTTCCTTAAGCCAAATATGGAATAGACAAGAGCTACTCCTTGCTCAACGAAATGGACTCAACACCCCATATTAAACGCCTAAGAATGTACCTGACTAGTAAGTATCTTAAAACCTATGCATTGCTCTGTCTCCAAAAGAGAATCAAGCGTGTGTACAGGGGCATAAACGCAGCAGTGATAGGATTGGAGAGGTTCAGTGAGCAAATGAAGACCCTTTGAAGTCATATTGCATGGTACCCATTCCACGGGTTTCAACTACCAAGGTTTAAGGTATTCTTCCTTCAGCTAAAACATGCATGTGGAACCTAGAGTATGATCAACCATGTGATCGGGAGACGTGTTCAAATATGTCTCAGTTTTCCTCCCCTGGTACTCGGGTGCAACATTCCAGACGCTTTACTAACACTCTCCCGACTTGGAGAGTCAGTCCCTTTAACCTCCTGTTTGGCCCAGTTTGCAATTTCTGTGGAAGATGAACAGGAATAGCGAGAACCAATGAGAGACTAGCTGGAGGTGTCTGGACGGGCAAATTTAACTCTCATTTCCCACCAGGAAGAGGAATTAACCAAAGGCTCAGCGTGCCGTGCCGGAACCACATTAGGGCCTGATGCCATCCTGCGGTGTTGCGGCCAGGTCACAAGAAAGCGAGTTGAAGAAAGGAGCTCAGGGGCACTGTAATTCACAAACCTGCAGAGTTATAAATGACAGCTATCGTCGAAAAATATACTGAAGTAAGGCTGCCAAGAGGACTTGAAAGCGGGGCAGAATTGCAGGAAACCAATTTCAGGAGGTAGACTGGAATTGCATTGAAAGCATAGGAAAAGAGGCAGAACGTCCACAATGATGCACTTGGCTAAAAAGGGCGTATGCGTTTTTTCCTGAATATATTCAGGAAAAAACGCATACGCCCTTTTTGGCCAACCAAGCAAGCTTGCAAAGGAAATCTGCACTACAATGAAGTCCCACTTCCCCCCGGTCAAAAGGGCCATGTGAAAAAAGTGTAAAATCCAGAAAGGCAGGACAGGCCATGGAGAACTGGGAGTTTTGTTATGTGATGGGCGGGATGTAAATTGTAAACAGGCACTCCAGAGAAGTGTATGGTGTTTCCTGAAACATCTAAAAAACAAAGCAACAGAGCCTAGGGCACTTCTACTTATTGTCCTATAGCTTAGGGAAATTAAAACAAACAGACACAGCCACCCCAAGTTTGGGACGGCTCTGTTTACAAGAAGCTCGTTTACGGTACAAGTTCAATATCGCAGAAACAGAATAATGGATAAAGAAGTTGTGGTACTTACGTACAATGCAATATCACTCAGCAATGAAATCTATGTCATCAGGCCCGTAGCAGCATAATGAGTGGATTCAGGTATGATGATTCTAACTGAAATAAGTCACACAGAAAATGAAACATCATAAGATATCACTAATACACGGAATGTAAACTTGGCTACACAGGAACTGGATTACAAAACAGAACAGGGTCTCAAATTTACAAAACCAACTTATGCTTGCTTAAGGGGAAAGGTGAGTTCGGGTGCTGCATAAAACCAGAGATTGAAATGAGCACCGATAAAGTTCCTTAAGCCAAATATGGAATAGAAAAGAGCTACTCCTTGCTCAACGAAATGGACTCAACACCCCATATTAAACGCCTAAGAATGTACCTGACTAGTAAGTATCTGAAAACCTATGGATTGCTATGTCTCCGAAAGAGAATCAAGCATGTGTACAGGGGCATAAACGCAGCAGTGATAGGACTGGACAGGTTCGGTGAGCAAATGAAGACCCTTTGAAGTCATATGGCATGGTACCCATTCCACGGGTCTCAACTCTCCAGGTTTAAGGTATTCTTCCTTCAGCTAAAACATGCATGTGGAACCTAGAGTATGATCAACCATGTGATCGGGAGACGTGTTCAAATATGTCTCAGTTTTCGTACCCTGGTACTCGGGTGCAACATTCCAGACGCTTTACTAACACTCTCCCGACTTGGAGAGTCAGTCCCTTTAACCTCCTGTTTGGCCCAGTTTGCAATTTCTGTGGAAGATGAACAGGAATAGCGAGAACCAATGAGAGACTAGCTGGAGGTGTCTGGACGGGCAAATTTAACTCTCATTTCCCACCACGAAGAGGAATTAACCAAAGGCTCAGCGTGCCGTGCCGGAACCAGATTAGGGCCTGAAGCCATCCTGCGGTGTTGCGGTCAGGTCACAAGAAAGCGAGCTGAAGAAAGGAGCTCAGGGGCACTGTAATTCACAAACCTGCAGAGTTATAAATGACAGCTATCGTCCAAAAATATACTGAAGTAAGGCTGCCAAGAGGACTTGAAAGCGGGGCAGAATTGCAGGAAACCGATTTCAGGAGGTAGACTGGAATTGCATTGAAAGCATAGGAAAAGAGGCAGAGCATCCACAATGATGCACTTGGCCAAAAAGGGCATATGCGTTTTTTCCTGAATATATTCAGGAAAAAACGCATACGCCCTTTTCGGCCAACCAAGCAAAATTGCAAAGGAAATCTGCACTACAATGAAGTCTCACTTCCCCCTGGTCAAAAGTGCCGTCTGAAAAAAGTGTAAAATCCAGAAAGGCAGGACAGGCCATGGAGAACTGGGAGCCTTGTTATGCTGATGGGCGGGATGTAAATTGCCAACAGACACTCGGGAGAAGTGTATGCTGTTTCCTGAAATATCTAAAAAACAAAGCAACAGAGCCTAGGGCACTTCCACTTATGGTCCTATAGCTTAGGGAAATTAAAATCAAAAAGACACAGCCACCCCAAAGTTTGGGACGCCTCTGTTTACAAGAACCTCGTTTACCGTACAAGTTCAATATCACAGAAAGTGAAAAATAGATAAAGAAATTGTGGTACTTACGTACAATGCAGTATCACTCAGCAATGAAATCTATGTCATCAGGCCCGTAGCAGCATAATGAGTGGATTCAGGTACGATGATTCTAACTGAAATAAGTCACACAGAAAAAGAAACATCATAAGATATCACTAATACACGGAATGTAAACTTGGCTACGCAGGAACTGAATTACAAAACAGAACAGGGTCTCAAATTTAGAAAACCAACTTATGCTTGCTTAAGGGGAAAGGTGAGTTGGGGTGCTGCATAAAACCAGAGATTGAAATGAGCACAGATAAAGTTCCTTAAGCCAAATATGGAATAGACAAGAGCTACTCCTTGCTCAACGAAATGGACTCAACACCCCATATTAAACGCCTAAGAATGTACCTGATTAGTAAGTATCTTAAAACCTATGGATTGTTATGTCTCCAAAAGAGAATCAAGCGTGTGTACAGGGGCATAAACGCAGCAGTGATAGGATTGGAGAGGTTCAGTGAGCAAATGAAGACCCTTTGAAGTCATATTGCATGGTACCCATTCCACGGGTCTCAACTCTCCAGGTTTAACGTATTCTTCCTTCAGCTAAAACATGCATGTGGAACCCAGAGTATGATCAACCATGTGAACGGGAGACGTGTTCAAATATGTCTCAGTTTTCCTCCCCTGGTACTCGGGTGCAACATTCCAGACGCTTTACTAACACTCTCCCCACTTGGAGAGTCAGCGCCTTTAAACTCCTGTTTGGCCCAGTTTGCAATTTCTGCGGAAGATGAACAGGAATAGGGAGAACCAATGAGAGACTAGCTGGAGGTGTCTGGACGGGCAAATTTAACTCTCATTTCCCACCAGGAAGAGGAGTTAACCAAAGGCTCAGCGTGCCGTGCCGGAACCAGATTAGGGCCTGAAGCAATCCTGCGGTGTTGCGGCCAGCTCACAAGAAAGCGAGTTGATGAAAGAAGTTCACGGGCACTGTAATTCACAAACCTGCAGAGTTATAAATGACAGCTATCGTCCAAAAATATACTGAAGTAAGGCTGCCAAGAGGACTTGAAAGTGGGGCAGAATTGCAGGAAACCGATTTCAGGAGGTAGACTGGAATTGCATTGAAAGCATAGGAAAAGAGGCAGAACGTCCACAATGATGCACTTGGCCAAAAAGGGCGTATGCGTTTTTTCCTGAATATATTCAGGAAAAAACGCATACGCCCTTTTTGGCCAACCAAGCAAGCTTGGAAAGGAAATCTGCACTACAATGAAGTCTCACTTCCCCCCCTGTCAAAAGGGCCATCTGAAAAAAGTGTAAAATCCAGAAAGGCAGGACAGGCCATGGAGAACTGGGAGCCTTGTTATGCTGATGGGCGGGATGTAAATTGCCAACAGCCACTCGGGAGAAGTGTATGGTGTTTCCTGAAACATCTAAAAAACAAAGCAACAGAGCCTAGGGCACTTCCACTTATGGTCCTATAGTTTAGGGAAATTAAAATCAAAAAGACACAGCCACCCCAAAGTTTGGGACGCCTCTGTTTACAAGAACGTCATTTACCGTACAAGTTCAATATCACAGAAAGTGAAAAATGGATAAAGAACTTGTGGTACTTACGTACAATGCAGTATCACTCAGCAATGAAATCTATGTCATCAGGCCCGTAGCAGCATAATGAGTGGATTCAGGTACGATGATTCTAACTGACATAAGTCACACAGAAAAAGAAACATCATAAGATATCACTAATACACGGAATGTAAACTTGGCTACACAGGAACTGAATTCCAAAACAGAACAGGGTCTCAAATTTAGAAAAGCAACTTATGCTTGCTTAAGGGGAAAGGTGAGTTGGGGTGCTGCATAAAACCAGAGATTGAAATGAGCACAGATAAAGTTCCTTAAGCCAAATATGGAATAGACAAGAGCTACTCCTTGCTCAACGAAATGGACTCAACACCGCATATTAAACGCCTAAGAATGTACCTGACTAGTAAGTATCTTAAAACCTATGGATTGCTATGTCTCCTAAAGAGAATCAAGCATGTGTACAGGGGCATAAACGCAGCAGTGATAGGATTGGAGAGGTTCGGTGAGAAAATGAAGACCCTTTGAAGTCATATTGCATGGTACCCATTCCACGGGTCTCAACTCTCCAGGTTTAAGGTATTCTTCCTTCAGCTAAAACATGCATGTGGAACCCAGAGTATGATCAACCGTGTGAACGGGAGACGTGTTCAAATATGTCTCAGTTTTCCTCCCCTGATACTCGGGTGCAACATTCCAGACGCTGTACTAACACTCTCCCCACTTGGAGAGTCAGCGCCTTTAACCTCCTGTTTTTGCCCAGTATGCAATTACTGCGGAAGATGAACAGGAATAGGGAGAACCAATGAGAGACTAGCTAGAGGTGTCTGGACGGGCAAATTTAACTCTCATTTCCCACCAGGAAGAGGAAATAACCAAAGGCTCAGCGTGCCGTGCCGGAACCAGATTAGGGCCTGAAGCCATCCTGCCGTGTTGCGGCCAGCTCACAAGAAAGCGAGTTGGAGAAAGGAGCTCAGGGGCACTGTAATTCCCAAACCTGCAGAGTTATAAATGACAGCTATCGTCCAAAAATATACTGAAGTAAGGCTGCCAAGAGGACTTGAAAGCGGGGCAGAATTGCAGGAAACCGATTTCAGGAGGTAGACTGGAATTGCATTGAAAGCATAGGAAAAGAGGCAGAATGTCCACAATCATTCACTTGGCCAAAAAGGGCGTATGCGTTTTTTCCTGAATATATTCAGGAAAAAACGCATACGCCCTTTTTGGCCAACCAAGCAAACTTGCAAAGGAAATCTGCACTACAATGAAGTCTCACTTCCCCCTGGTCAAAAGTGCCGTCTGAAAAAAGTGTAAAATCCAGAAAGGCAGGACAGGCCATGGAGAACTGGGAGCCTTGTTATGCTGATGGGCGGGATGTAAATTGCAAACAGACACTCGGGAGAAGTGTATGGTGTTTCCTGAAACATCTAAAAAACAAAGCAACAGAGCCTAGGGCACTTCCACTTATGGTCCTATAGCTTAGAGAAATTAAAATCAAAAAGACACAGCCACCCCAAAGTTTGGGACGCCTCTGTTTACAAGAACCTCGTTTACCGTACAAGTTCAATATCACAGAAAGTGAAAAATGGATAAAGAACTTGTGGTACTTACGTACAATGCAGTATCACTCAGCAATGAAATCTATGTCATCAGGCCCGTAACAGCATAATGAGTGGATTCAGGTACGATGATTCTAACTGAAATAAGTCACACAGAAAAAGAAACATCATAAGATATCAGTAATACACGGAATGTAAACTTGGCTACACAGGAACTGAATTTCAGAACAGAACAGGGTCTCAAATTTAGAAAACCAACTTATGCTTGCTTAAGTGGAAAGGTGAGTTGGGGTGCTGCATAAAACCAGAGATTGAAATGAGCACAGATAAAGTTCCTTAAGCCAAATATGGAATAGACAAGAGCTACTCCTTGCTCAACAAAATGGACTCAACACCGCATATTAAACGCCTAAGAATGTACCTGACTAGTAAGTATCTTAAAACCTATGGATTGCTATGTCTCCGAAAGAGAATCAAACATGTGTACAGGGGCATAAACGCAGCAGTGTTAGGATTGGAGAGGTTCGGTGAGCAAATGAAGACCCTTTGAAGTCATATTGCATGGTACCCATTCCAAGGGTTTCAACTACCCAGGTTTAAGGTATTCTTCCTTCAGCTAAAACATGCATGTGGAACCTAGAGTATGATCAACCATGTGATCGGGAGACGTGTTCCAATATGTCTCAGTTTTCGTACCCTGGATTTCGGGTGCAACATTCCGGACGCTTTACTAACACTCTCCCGACTTGGAGAGTCAGTCCCTTTAACCTCCTGTTTGGCCCAGTTTGCAGTTTCTGCGGAAGATGAACAGGAATAGCGAGAACCAATGAGAGACTAGCTGGAGGTGTCTGGACGGGCAAATTTAACTCTCATTTCCCACCAGGAAGAGGAAATAACCAAAGGCTCAGCGTGCCGTCCCGGAACCAGATTAGGGCCTGAAGCCATCCTGCGGTGTTGCGGCCAGCTCACAAGAAAGCGAGTTGAAGAAAGGAGCTCAGGGGCACTGTAATGCACAAACCTGCAGAGTTATAAATGACAGCTATCGTCCAAAAATATACTGAAGTAAGGCTGCCAAGAGGACTTGAAAGTGGGGCAGAATTGCAGGAAACCGATTTCAGGAGGTAGACTGGAAATGCATTGAAAGCATAGGAAAAGAGGCAGAACGTCCACAATGATGCACTTGGCCAAAAAGGGCGTATGCGTTTTTTCCTGAATATATTCAGGAAAAAACGCATACACCCTTTTTGGCCAACCAAGCAAGCTTGCAAAGGAAATCTGCACTACAATGAAGTCTCACTTCCCCCGGGTCAAAAGGGCCATCTGAATAAAGTGTAATATCCAGAAAGGCAGGACAGGCCATGGAGAACTGGGAGCCTTGTTATGCTGATGGCGGGATGTAAATTGCCAACAGACACTCGGGAGAAGTGTATGGTGTTTCCTGAAACATCTAAAAAACAAAGCAACAGAGCCTAGGGCACTTCCACTTATGGTCCTATAGCTTAGGGAAATTAAAATCAAAAAGTCACAGCCACCCCAAAGTTTGGGACGCCTCTGTTTACAAGAACCTCGTTTACCATACAAGTTCAATATCACAGAAAGTGAAAAATGGATAAAGAACTTGTGGTACTTACGTACAATGCAGTATCACTCAGCAATGAAATCTATGTCATCAGGCCCGTAGCAGCATAATGAGTGGATTCAGGTACGATGATTCTAACTGAAATAAGTCACACAGAAAAAGAAACATCATAAGATATCACTAATACACGGAATGTAAACTTGGCTACACAGGAACTGAATTCCAAAACAGAACAGGGTCTCAAATTTTGAAAACCAACTTATGCTTGCTTAAGGGGAAAGGTGAGTTGGGGTGCTGCATAAAACCAGAGATTGAAATGAGCACAGATAAAGTTCCTTAAGCCAAATATGGAATAGACAAGAGCTACTCCTTGCTCAACGAAATGGACTCAACACCCCATATTAAACGCCTAAGAATGTACCTGACTAGTAAGTATCTTAAAACCTATGGATTGCTATGTCTCCAAAAGAGAATCAAGCGTGTGTACAGGGGCATAAACGCAGCAGTGATAGGATTGCAGAGGTTCGGTGAGCAAATGAAGACCCTTTGAAGTCATATTGCATGGTACCCATTCCACGGGTCTCAACTCTCCAGGTTTTAGGTATTCTTCCTTCAGCTAAAACATGCATGTGGAACCCAGAGTATGATCAACCATGTGAATGGGAGACGTGTTCAAATATGTCTCAGTTTTCCTACCCTGGTACTCGGGTGCAACATTCCAGACGCTTTACTAACACTCTCCCGACTTGGAGAGTCACCGGCTTTAACCTCCTGTTTGGCCCAGTTTGCAGTTTCTGCGGAAGATGAACAGGAATAGCGAGAACCAATGAGAGACTAGCTGGAGGTGTCTGGACGGGCAAATTTAACTCTCATTTCCCACCAGGAAGAGGAAATAACCAAAGGCTCAGTGTGCCGTGCCGGAACCAGATTAGGGCCTGAAGCCATCCTGCGGTGTTGCGGCCAGGTCACAAGAAAGCGAGTTGAAGAAAGGAGCTCTGGGTCACTGTAATTCACAAACCTGCAGAGTTATAAATGACAGCTATCGTCCAAAAATATACTGAAGTAAGGCTGCCAAGAGGACTTGAAAGCGGGGCAGAATTGCAGGAAACCGATTTCAGGAGGTAGACTGGAATTGCATTTTAAGCATAGGAAAAGAGGCAGAACGTCCACAATGATGCACTTGGCCAAAAAGGGCGTATGCGTTTTTTCCTGAATATATTCGGGAAAAAACGCATACGCCCTTTTTGGCCAACCAAGCAAGCTTGCAAAGGAAATCTGCACTACAATGAAGTCTCACTTCCCCCCGGTCAAAAGGGCCATCTGAAAAAAGTGTAAAATCCAGAAAGGCAGGACAGGCCATGGAGAACTGGGAGCCTTGTTATGCTGATGGGCGGGATGTAAATTGCCAACAGACACTCGGGAGAAGTGTATGGTGTTTCCTGAAACATCTAAAAAACAAAGCAACAGAGCCTAGGGCACTTCCACTTATGGTCCTATAGCTTAGGGAAATTAAAATCAAAAAGACACAGCCACCCCAAAGTTTGGGACGCCTCTGTTTACAAGAACCTCGTTTACCGTACAAGTTCAATATCACAGAAAGTGAAAAATGGATAAAGAACTTGTGGTACTTACGTACAATGCAGTATCACTCAGCAATGAAATCTATGTCATCAGGCCCGTAGCAGCATAATGAGTGGATTCAGGTACGATGATTCTAACTGAAATAAGTCACACAGAAAAAGAAACATCATAAGATATCACTAATACACGGAATGTAAACTTGGCTACACAGGAACTGAATTCCAAAACAGAACAGGGTCTCAAATTTAAAAAACCAACTTATGCTTGCTTAAGGGGAAAGGTGAGTTGGGGTGCTGCATAAAACCAGAGATTGAAATGAGCACAGATAAAGTTCCTTAAGCCAAATATGGAATAGACAAGAGCTACTCCTTGCTCAACGAAATGGACTCAACACCCCATATTAAACGCCTAAGAATGTACCTGACTAGTAAGTATCTTAAAACCTATGGATTGCTATGTCTCCGAAAGAGAATCAAGCATGTGTACAGGGGCATAAACGCAGCAGTGATAGGATTGGAGAGGTTCGGTGAGCAAATGAAGACCCTTTGAAGTCATATTGCATGGTACCCATTCCACGGGTCTCAACTCTCCAGGTTTAAGGTATTCTTCCTTCAGCTAAAACATGCATGTGGAACCCAGAGTATGATCAACCGTGTGAACGGGAGACGTGTTCAAATATGTCTCAGTTGTCCTCCCCTGGTACTCGGGTGCAACATTCCAGACGCTTTACTAACACTCTCCCCACTTGGAGAGTCACCGCCTTTAACCTCCTGTTTGGCCCAGTTTGCAATTTCTGCGGAAGATGAACAGGAATAGCGAGAACCAATGAGAGACTAGCTGGAGGTGTCTGGACGGGCAAATTTAACTCTCATTTCCCACCAGGAAGAGGAATTAACCAAAGGCTCAGCATGCCGTGCCGGAACCAAATTAGGGCCTGAAGCCATCCTGTGGTGTTGCGGCCAGCTCAAAAGAAAGCGAGTTGAAGAAAGGAGCTCAGGGGCACTGTAATTCACAAACCTGCAGAGTTATAAATGACAGCTATCGTCCAAAAATATACTGAAGTAAGGCTGCCAAGAGGACTTGAAAGCGGGGCAGAATTGCAGGAAACCGATTTCAGGAGGTAGACTGGAATTGCATTGAAAGCATAGGAAAAGAGGCAGAACGTCCACAATGATGCACTTGGCCAAAAAGTGCGTATGCGTTTTTTCCTGAATATATTCAGGAAAAAACGCATACGCCCTTTTTGGCCAACCAAGCAAGCTTGCAAAGGAAATCTGCACTACAATGAAGTCTCACTTCCCCCCGGTCAAAAGGGCCATCTGAAAAAAGTGTAAAATCCAGAAAGGCAGGACAGGCCATGGAGAACTGGGAGCCTTGTTATGCTGATGGGTGGGATGTAAATTGCCAACAGACACTCGGGAGAAGTGTATGGTGTTTCCTGAAACATCTAAAAAACAAAGCAACAGAGCCTAGGGCACTTCCACTTATGGTCCTATAGCTTAGGGAAATTAAAATCAAAAAGACACAGCCACTCCAAAGTTTGGGACGCCTCTGTTTACAAGAACCTCGTTTACCCTAGAAGTTCAATATCACAGAAAGTGAAAAATGGATAAAGAAGTTGTGGTTCTTACGTACAATGCAGTATCACTCAGCAATGAAATCTATGTCATCAGGCCCGTAGCAGCATAATGAGTGGATTCAGGTACAATGATTCTAACTGAAATAAGTCACACAGAGAAAGAAACATCATAAGATATCACTAATACACGGAATGTAAACTTGGCTACACAGGAACTGAATTCCAAAACAGAACAGGGTCTCAAATTTAGAAAACCAACTTATGCTTGCTTAAGTGGAAAGGTGAGTTGAGGTGCTGCATAAAACCAGAGATTGAAATGAGCACAGATAAAGTTCCTTAAGCCAAATATGGAATAGACAAGAGCTACTCCTTGCTCAACGAAATGGACTCAAGACCCCATATTAAACGCCTAAGAATGTACCTGACTAGTAAGTATCTTAAAACCTATGGATTGCTATGTCTCCAAAAGAGAATCAAGCGTGTGTACAGGGGCATAAACGCAGCAGTGATAGGATTGGAGAGGTTCGGTAAGCAAATGAAGACCCTTTGAAGTCATATTGCATGGTACCCATTCCACGGGTCTCAACTCTCCAGGTTTAAGGTATTCTTCCTTCAGCTAAAACATGCATGTGGAACCCAGAGTATGATCAACCGTGTGAACGGGAGACGTGTTCAAATATGTCTCAGTTTTCCTCCCCTGGTACTCGGGTGCAACATTCCAGACGCTTTACTAACAGTCTCCCCACTTGGAGAGTCAGCGCCTTTAACCTCCTGTTTGGCCCAGTTTGCAATTTCTGCGGAAGATGAACAGGAATAGGGAGAACCAATGAGAGACTAGCTGGAGGTGTCTGGACGGGCAAATTTAACTCTCATTTCCCACCAGGAAGAGGAATTAACCAAAGGCTCAGCATGCCGTGCCGGAACCAGATTAGGGCCTGAAGCCATCCTGCGGTGTTGCGGCCAGGTCACAAGAAAGCGAGTTGAAGAAAGGAGCTCAGGGGCACTGTAATTCACAAACCTGCAGAGTTATAAATGACAGCTATTGTCCAAAAATATACTGAAGTAAGGCTGCCAAGAGGACTTGAAAGCGGGGCAGAATTGCAGGAAACCGATTTCAGGAGGTAGACTGGAATTGCATTTTAAGCATAGGAAAAGAGGCAGAACGTCCACAATGATGCACTTGGCCAAAAAGGGCATATGCGTTTTTTCCTGAATATATTCAGGAAAAAACGCATACGCACTTTTTGGCCAACCAAGCAAGCTTGCAAAGGAAATCTGCACTACAATGAAGTCTCACTTCCCCCTGGTCCAAAGGGCCATCTGAAAAAAGTGTAAAATCCAGAAAGGCAGGACAGGCCATGGAGAACTGGGAGCCTTGTTATGCTGATGGGCGAGATGTAAATTGCCAACAGACACTGGGGAGAAGTGTATGGTGTTTCCTGAAACATCTAAAAAACAAAGCAACAGAGGCTAGGGCACTTCCACTTATGGTCCTATAGCTTAGGGAAATTAAAACCAAAAAGACACAGCCACCCCAAAGTTTGGGACGCCTCTGTTTACAAGAACCTCGTTTACCGTACAAGTTCAATATCACAGAAAGTGAAAAATGGATAAAGAACTTGTGGTACTTACGTACAATGCAGTATCACTCAGCAATGAAATCTATGTCATCAGGCCCGTAGCAGCATAATGAGTGGATTCAGGTACGATGATTCTAACTGAAATAAGTCACACAGAAAAACAAACATCATAAGATATCACTAATACACGGAATGTAAACTTGGCTACACAGGAACTGAATTCCAAAACAGAACAGGGTCTCAAATTTAGAAAACCAACTTATGCTTGCTTAAGGGGAAAGGTGAGTTGGGGTGCTGCGTAAAACCAGAGATTGAAATGAGCACAGATAAAGTTCCTTAGGCCAAATATGGAATAGACAAGAGCTACTCCTTGCTCAACGAAATGGACTCAACACCCCATATTAAACGCCTAAGAATGTACCTGACTAGTAAGTATCTTAAAACCTATGGATTGCTATGTCTCCAAAAGAGAATCAAGCGTGTGTACAGGGGCATAAACGCAGCAGTGATAGGATTGGAGAGGTTCGGTGAGCAAATGAAGACCCTTTGAAGTCATATTGCATGGTACCCATTACACGGGTCTCAACTCTCCAGGTTTAAGGTATTCTTCCTTCAGCTAAAACATGCATGTGGAACCCAGAGTATGATCAACCATGTGAATGGGAGACGTGTTCAAATATGTCTCAGTTTTCCTCCCCTGGTACTCGGGTGCAACATTCCAGACGCTTTACTAACACTCTCCCGACTTGGAGAGTCAGTCCCTTTAACCTCCTGTTTGGCCCAGTTTGCAATTTCTGCGGAAGATGAACAGGAATAGGGAGAACCAATGAGAGACTAGCTGGAGGTGTCTGGACGGGCAAATTTAACTCTCATTTCCCACCAGGAAGAGGAAATAACCAAAGGCTCAGCGTGCCGTGCCGGAACCAGATTAGGGCCTGAAGCCATCCTGCGGTGTTGCGGCCAGCTCACAAGAAAGCGAGTTGAAGAAAGGAGCTCTGGGTCACTGTAATTCACAAACCTGCAGAGTTAAAAATGACAGCTATCGTCCAAAAATATACTGAAGTAAGGCTGCCAAGAGGACTTGAAAGCGGGGCAGAATTGCAGGAAACCGATTTCAGGAGGTAGACTGGAATTGCATTGAAAGCATAGGAAAAGAGGCAGAACGTCCACAATGATGCACTTGGCCAAAAAGGGCGTATGCGTTTTTTCCTGAATATATTCAGGAAAAAACGCATACGCCCTTTTTGGCCAACCAAGCAAGCTTGCAAAGAAATCTGCACTACAATGAAGTCTCACTTCCCCCCGGTCAAAAGGGCCATCTGAAAAAAGTGTAAAATCCAGAAAGGCAGGACAGGCCATGGAGAACTGGGAGCCTTGTTATGCTGATGGGCGGGATGTAAATTGCCAACAGACACTCCGGAGAAGTGTATGGTGTTTCCTGAAACATCTAAAAAACAAAGCAACAGAGCCTAGGGAACTTCCACTTATGGTCCTATAGCTTAGGGAAATTAAAATCAAAAAGACACAGCCACCCCAAAGTTTGGGACGCCTCTGTTTACAAGAACCTCGTTTACCGTACAAGTTCAATATCACAGAAAGTGAAAAATGGATAAAGAACTTGTGGTACTTACGTACAATGCAGTATCACTCAGCAATGAAATCTATGTCATCAGGCCCGTAGCAGCATAATGAGTGGATTCAGGTACGATGATTCTAACTGAAATAAGTCACACAGAGAAAGAAACATCATAAGATATCACTAATACACGGAATGTAAACTTGGCTACACAGGAACTGAATTCCAAAACAGAACAGGGTCTGAAATTTAGAAAACCAACTTATGCTTGCTTAAGGGGAAAGGTGAGTTGGGGTGCTGCATAAAACCAGAGATTGAAATGAGCACAGATAAATTTCCTTAGGCCAAATATGGAATAAAGAAGAGCTACTCCTTGCTCAACGAAATGGACTCAACACCCCATATTAAACGCCTAAGAATGTACCTGACTAGTAAGTATCTTAAAACCTATGGATTGCTAAGTCTCCAAAAGAGAATCAAGCGTGTGTACAGGGGCATAAACGCAGCAGTGATAGGTTTGGAGAGGTTCGGTGAGCAAATGAAGACCCTTTGAAGTCATATTGCATGGTACCCATTACAAGGGTCTCAACTCTCCAGGTTTAAGGGATTCTTCCTTCAGCTAAAACATGCATGTGGAACCCAGAGTATGATCAACCGAGTGATCGGGAGACGTGTTCCAATATGTCTCAGTTTTCGTCCCCTGGTACTCGGGTGCAACATTCCAGACGCTTTACTAACACTCTCCCGACTTGGAGAGTCAGTGCCTTTAATCTCCTGTTTGGCCCAGTTTGCAATTTCTGCGGAAGATGAACAGGAATAGGGAGAACCAATGAGAGACTAGCTGGAGGTGTCTGGACGGGCAAATTTAACTCTCATTTCCCACCAGGAAGAGGAATTAACCAAACGCTCAGCATGCTGTGCCAGAACCAGATTAGGGCCTGAAGCCATCATGCGGTGTTGCGGCCAGGTCATAAGAAAGCGAGTTGAAGAAAGGATCTCAGGGGCACTGTAATTCACAAACCTGCAGAGTTATAAATGACAGCTATCGTCCAAAAATATACTGAAGTAAGGCTGCCAAGAGGACTTGAAAGCGGGGCAGAATTGCAGGAAACCGATTTCAGGAGGTAGACTGGAATTGCATTGAAAGCATAGGAAAAGAGGCAGAACGTCCACAATGATGCACTTGGCCTAAAAGGGCGTATGCGTTTTTTCCTGAATATATTCAGGAAAAAACGCATACGCACTTTTTGGCCAACCAAGCAAGCTTGCAAAGGAAATCTGCACTACAATGAAGTCTCACTTCCCCCCAGTCAAAAGGGCCATCTGAAAAAAGTGTAAAATCCAGAAAGGCAGGACAGGCCATGGAGAACTGGGAGCCTTGTTATGCTGATGGGCGTGATGTAAATTGCCAGCAGCTGCTCTGTAGAAGTGTATGGTGTTTCCTGAAACATCTAAAAAACAAAGCAACAGAGCCTAGGGCACTTCCACTTATGGTCCTATAGCTTAGGGAAATTAAAATCAAAAAGACACAGCCACCCCAAAATTTGGGACGGCTCTTTTTACAGAAATCTCTTCTACGGCACAAGTTAAATATCCCAGAGAGCAAATAATGGATAAAGAAGTTGCGGTACTTATGTACAACAGAATACCACTCAGCAATGAAATCTATGTCACCAGGCCCGTACCAGCATAATGAGTGGATTTAGGCACGATGATTCTAAGTGAAGTAAGTCACACAGAAAAAGAAACATCATAAGGTATCACTAATACACGGAAATTGAACTTGGCTACACATGAACTGAATTACAAAACAGAACAGGGTCTCAAGTTTAGAAAACCAACTTATGCCTGCTTAAGGGGGAAGGTGAGTCGGGGTGCTGCATAAAAGCAGAGTTTGAAATTAGCACAGATACCGTTCCATAAGCCAAATATGTAATAGACAAGACCTACCCCTTGCTCAACGATATGGATTCAACAATGAGGTATCACCTCACACCTGGTAGAATAGGCATCATAGAAAATCTACAAACAAAAAATGCTAGAAAGGGTGTGGAGAAAAGGAACCCTCTTCCACTATTGTTGGGAATATAAATTGATACAGTCATTATGGAGAACAATATGGAATTTCTTAAGAAACTAACAATAGAATTACCATATGATACAGCAATCCCAGTACTGGACATATACCCAGACAAAACCATAAATCAAAAAGAGTCATTCACCGCAATGTTCATTGCATCACTATTTACAATATCGAGGTAATGGAAGCAACCTAAATGCCCACAGACAGACGAATGCATAAAGCTGTGGTACATATATAAAATGGAATATTACTAAGCCATGAAAAGGAATGAAATTGGGTCATTTGTAGAGACGTCGATGGATCTAGAGACTGTCATACAGAGTGAAGTAAGTCAGAAAGAGAAAAACAAATCTTGTATATTCATGCATATATGTGGAACCTAGAAAAACTGTACAGATTAACCATTTTGCAAGGCATAAATAGAGCAACAGATGTAGACAACAAACGTATGGACAACAAGGGGGGAAAGCTGTTGGGGGGGTGGTGGTGGGAGGAGTTGAGAGACTGGGATTGGCATGTATACATTTATATGTATAAAATAGATAACCAATAAGAACCTGCTGTATAAAAATATAAAATAAAATTCAAAATTAAAAAGAAATAAAATTTAAAAAATAAAACAGAAAAAACAATTATTCCCTGCACATACATGTATGCATATGAATAAATTATTTCCATGCTTATATCTGTAAATACAAAAAAGAGGAATAAAATCTACCTTGAACCAAAAACGAAAAAGAGAAAAAAAACACAGAACCCACCAGTTACACAGAGGAAAACCGTATCAGGGCACTTGCTCCAGTTGTAAACAATTCTGAAGTTGGTCAGTGGTGGGGAATCGTCTCCCATTCAGCCAGCAGCCCCCACGCAACAAGCGTCCTCATTGCAAAGCTGGGGCACCGTGCCGAGGCATCTGTGAGTAAACGTGAGCTGAGCCCCAGGCCAGTTGCTGCTGAACTATTCCCACCCGTCCCAGGTGAAACACCTGAATATATACAAGGACTTGAAAGCCTAGAGGAAGGGCCATAGAGCCACACGAGTGACAGCATGCCGGCCGACTTGGTGCCTGCAGGCCAGCCAGGATGGTCCTGGCCCTGGGTGCTCTTCTGGAAGATTTCCATTTCCCTGCCTGAGATACCCGTCCTGTCCCTGCCCCCACTGCTTTTTTCCTTCCTCACCTCTGCCCAGGGAGAAATTCCAGCAGCAGGTATGGGTGACACATCCTCCTCTTTAGCAGGTGGCAGCCTGGCAACTGCTGCAGAAAGTCCAGCAGAGCCCCACTCACACTGGGCCACCCACAAAGCCGTGGCCTCTCACTCCCTCCCACCAGCCCAGCCCCGAGACTGCTGACAGGGCAGAGAAAATGGTGTCAGGCACGGCTGCAGGGGCTCTTGCTGCCTGGAGTGGTATTTATATTGATCTCAACCCAGGCACACCTGGGGAGGGCTGGCTGGCACGGTAAGGCTGCCCAGGTCAGCCAATCATCACCCCTCAGGGGCTCACAGTTGCAGAAAATGGAACTTGCTGAACCGGCCAGGTCCAAGGAACAGGTGTGGGCTCCTGAGAGTCAGGATAGACAAGGGGCTGCAGTTTTGGCTTGTTTTCTAATCATTTTATCTGGCCCATGAGTGGGAGACAACTTCAAGAAAACCCTCTCCTAGTGAGAGGAACCCAGGAGTCAGGGAGAGGAGGGGTGGGTGGTGGTTGGAGACAGAGGCCTGGTGCCCCGGGTGCAGTGGAAGTCTCTGGAAGACCAGGTGGAGGGAGGCCTCACGGAGTGATGCCCAGGGTCACAGACCTGTCACAGCTGCTGTTTGTTAGTTCAAGTCCTGCTCTGAGGTGCTCTGTGTCAGCTCTGAGCGACAGGTGAGCTGGGGGTGCTCTGCAATGAGGGCTATGTGCACGGTTCCTGTGTGCCCAGCCCTGCCATGGTACCTGCAAGGGTAGCTCTGTATCCTGGGAGGGGCCTGACCACGAGAGCCCCGTGGGCTGGGGTGGGGGTGGGGTACCTGCCCAGGTGAGCTCCATATTCTGGGATTGGTCTGACCACGAGAGCCCCATGGGCTGCTGGGGACCTGGTAAAGGATGTCAGGACAGTCAGTGAAGCCACCGAGGATATACCTCCAGTTGCTCCTAATTCCTACACCCTGCTGGTCATTCTACCAACCACCAGGACATGGTATTCTGTATTAGTCTTCAATGATGCCTTCTTTTGTATTCCATTAGTCCCAGAGTCACAAGAAATTTTGGCTTGTGAGTGGCAGGACTCAACATACAACTAAAACAATACTTCCGGGCCGTCTGGCCCCAAGGGTGCAAAAATTCCCACACCGTCTTTGGGGAAAGCTTAGCTAAAGACCTAAAAGTTCTACCTCTGGAAAAGGAAACCCTCCTTCAGTACGCAGACGACATTCTGATCGCCAGCCCTACTAAGGAGGCCTCTGAACTACCAAGCCAATAAAGGATAGAAGTTGTCCAAGAAAAAGCTCAAATATCACAGACTGCGGTGACCTGCCTGGGCTTCGTTCTCACAGAAGGTCGGAGAAGCCCATCCCAGGAAAGGGAAGAAACCATTTTCAGCCTTACCCCTTTCTAAAACTAGAAGACAGCTTAGGGGTTCCTGGGGAGGCCAGGGTTTGCTGCTTCTGGATCCCTAACTACAGTCTACTAGCTGGGCCTCTATATGAAACACTGAAAGGAAAAGATGATGATCCTTTTGAATAGAATCCAGAAGTGGCCTTTCAAGAATGGAAAGAGCAGTCAATTCAGACCCTTGTCCTGGAACTCCCTAATTTAGCTAAACCCTTTGACCTTTACATTCCCGGTGAAAGGTGAATCGCCATTGGAGAATTAGTGCAAAAACTGGGACCACTTGAAACGGAACAATGCAAGAATGCCATCCAGGTAGGATAAACTACGGTCACTAAGGGGCTTGGCCCACTGCCACATCTGGCCAAGATACTGGTGGTATCTAAAAACCTGGAAATCAGCAGCCCAAAAGGCCACCTCCCTCCTAAGGGAAAAGGACCCCACGTGGTGATCCTAACCACCAACCATGCCCTGAAGTTGCAGGGTTCGCTCCGTGGGCACACCGACCTCGAGTGAGGAGGCCCTCCAACTCCAACATCCAGAGAGATAACCGGGGGCAACAGGGCAGCATGACGACTCGTGTGAACATCACTTGACCTGGAGTTTCTCTCATAAAACAACAAGAGTGTGTCCCAAAAGAGTAGACTACTGCTTGCAGGACATACTGCACCCAGAGGGGAGCTAATAATCTTGGCGGGGGAACCGTATATCACACTGTCACCATAGAAAAGCCTACAGACACCATGCTGATGGTGGCCAATAAGACCGGCTGGACTCCTGTTTACTTCAAAAGGCTGTTGACTCAGTGGCCATCATGGTCCTTGATCACCACTGACCCTGGACTGTCTGGGAGTTGAGCGGGCAGGGCTCTGACACCTGGTGCTGTTTGTACATTAATTCAGGGGCCTAATTGAAGAAAGCGCAGACTACTGGTCAGAGCATCTAGGCTGGCAGAAACGGTCAGCCGAAGGTGGCCGAACAAATGTGGGGCGGGGTGAAACCGGCCCCCACAGCGTCTCTGCACATCTCTTTCCTGGACCCTTAAAGGTCATTAGAATCTATAACACTTCCAATGCTGGTGCTCAGGTGGACGAGCAGGGAGGCAGGGGGCCTGGGGACAATCAACATCACCGGGAGGCTGCTGGGGAGAAGCCTGACCCTCACCCCCGGGTATGAGGGCTCCCAACTCAGCACTCAGCAGTTACAGAAGAAGGGTCTGCACCCTCAGCACTCCAAGAATGAGGAACGGGACAAAAGGCAGAGGAGGGGTTTGTCCCCAGCAAAGCCCATTAAAAATCCCTGGGAGATATAAATAGAATCTGGGCAATAAAGTCAAGTCTAACCTTTTTTATCCTTTGTGCTTTGTCTAATTTCATGTGCTCCTAGGGTCCCGCATGCAGAGGTTCCACACCCGGCACTTCAGACCAGATTTCCTAGTGCAGAATGGCTGGGTCGACACCTCAGCTCCTGGGGCCCAGTGCAGACTCCGCGATATAGAGCCTGAGCTGCAGCCAACCCGGCCCTCGAGAGCTCCGCCCCCTCCCTCCCACTGACTCTGACAGGATCTCTACACAGCAGCCCAGCCCACAGCCCACGGGGTAGTGCATGTTCTCACCTCTCCATTCTCTGATCAAAATATAAAGTTTCCTTTGCTTGTGAACCAAACTCAGTCTCGATCTGTTGGCCCCAATGACACTGGGCAGGGGGACACTTGTTGGGGTCCACTCTGGAGGATCAGTAACAGAAATTGAGACTATTGTAACCTCAATGAACAGATGTGTGAGCCAAACTGTAGTTAACATAGAACAGTGTATAAGGCTCGGGTAAAATAAGATGTTTCTAACACTTCCATTTGATATTTCCATCACTTTTTATAAGCAAGTTCAGTGAAAGGGTTTGTCTTATTTGTCAGGTCAATATTAGAGAAACGAAGTGATTTCTTTCCAAGGATGTACATCTAATAATCTTGGTTAAACCTTCAATCTTGTTTTAAATGCTTTTCCATTGAAAATGATACCTCTCTTTCAGCTCCCCCGTTTCTGAGAAGTATAAAATCTTATAATTTATTATTACCAAAGGGGAAAGGTGGGAGGAGGGATAAATTAACAGTTTGGGATTAACACATACACACTGCTATGTATAAAATAGATCATCAACAAGGAACTACTGTATAGCACAGAGAACTACACTCAACATTTTGCAATAACCTATAAGGGGAAATAATCTGAAAAAGAATAGATATTTTTATTGACATCATCTATCAATGACAGTTAAAGTGTAACCTAAGGGAAGCTGGTGGTGAGTGCTTCTGACCCTGAAGACTTCAATCATCTAAAGTTTGGACTCTGCCTACTTCCCAAGGCCCTTAATGAACATATGTGTAGCCGTAGCTTAAAAACGTCCCCAGTTTGGGTTTCGGGGAGACACTGGTTTTGAAAAAGCCCTGGTGTTCTCCTTACATGAATGGGACTCTTCCTACTGCTAAAACATGTCTGTCACACCCAGAGGATGGTATACCGTCTGATCGGGAAGAGTTTGGAAAAGGCATCTCATCTCCTCATCTCCTGGTGCTCGGGTTCACCCCTCCAGCGTCTTTACTAACAGTCTCCCCACTTGGAGATGTCAACACTGTCAACATCCTGTTGCGTACAGTTTGGAATTTGTCCAGAGGATGAAGCGGAAGGATGAGGAACAATGAGAGACAAGTCCTAGGTGTTCAGACAGGCACATGTCACTCTAATTTCCAATCAGGAAGACGAATTGACCAAAGGCTAGGGTTGCCCATGGAAACAGTATAGGGCTTGAGGAAATCCCGCTGCTTTTTGGCCAGTTCCCATAAACACAAGTTGAACAATGGAACTCAGGGGCAGTAAAATTCACGAAACTGCAGAGTTGAAAATATCCATCACTGACAAATGTCTTGAGGAAAGTCAGAGAAAAGGACTTGTAAGCAAGGGAGAATGGCAGGAAAGGGATTTGAGGAGGTAGAAAGGACTCGCCATTAAGCACAAGAAAAGGAGCTGAACATTGCCAACATTGCAGTTGGCCAAAAAGGGTGTATGCGTTTTTTTCTGTATATATTCAAGAAAAGGGCATACACTTTTTTAGCCAACCAAACAGGTGGGCACTGGAAGTCAATACTACAAAAGATATCACTTCGCATCAGTCAGAAGAGCCATCCTCATAAAGCGTAAACAACAGAAATGCAGGACAGGGCAAGGAGAAGAGGGAGCCCTGTGAGACTTATAGTGGAAATGTATATTGCCAACGGCCATTCTGGAGAAGTGTATTGTGTTTACTAAAGCATCTAAAAAATGAGCTACAGAGCATAGGGCACTTGCACTCATGGGCGTATATCTTGGGAAAAACAAAAATCGAGAGGACACAGGCACCCCAATGTTTACCCCCTCTCTGTTTAAAAGATCCTCGACTAGGATATAACTTAAATGTCTCTGGAGGGAAAAAATGGATAGAGATGTGGTACTTAGGTAGAGTGGAATATTATTCAGCCTGGAAATCAATGAAATATGGCCAGTTGTAACAACTCCGGAGGAGTTACGTATGATCTTTCTAAGTGACATAATTCAAAAAGAAAAAGACACATATCATAAGATATCACTTAAAGGTGGAATCCAAAATGGCTACACATGAAATAAATTACAAAACAAAAACATAGTCAAATATGTAGAAAACACGCATAAGGCTGCTAAACGGGAAAGGTGGGGAGGGGTGAGGCATCATCCAGGAGGTTGAAATTAGCAAAGATACCATTCCAAATACCAAACTGATAATCAACAAGGCCTACACGGTAGCTAAAAGAACTGCACTCAGCACACTCAAGTCACCGGAAAAGAATATATACGACTGGTAAGAATCTGAAAAAGAATTTATTGATGTCTCTCTGTACGTGAATCAAGTGGATGTACAGCAGCAAGAAACAGAGCTTTGAAAATCAGCTGTAACCAATATAGTAATAAATTGAAAAAAATAAACGACAGAGAGACAGAGAAAACCTCTTACAACTTTTCCTCAGGGACGGTGATGCAACATGGATTGAACACATCTAGACCCACAGCAGGATGAGACATAAGGCTGGAAACTGTTTGCACTAAGAGAAATGTGAGGTTGGGTGAGGAAATGCACACCCTTTAAAGTAATACTACCTGGTACCCATTCAATGGGTCCCAAATCTGCAGGTTCAAGGGATCTTCCTATAGCTAAAACATGCATGGAAAACCCAGAGGACTGTACACCATGTGATCGGGAGATGTGTCTAAAATGCACCTTATTTATCCTCTCCTGGTGCTCCTGTTCACCATTCCAGCCACGTTACTTAGAATCTCCCCACTTGGAGAATCAGCACATTTCAACTTCTGTTTCACACATTTTGCAAATTGTGAGGAGGATGAACGGGAAGAGGGGGAACCAATGAGAGAATAGTTGTAGGGCTGCTGCTCTAATTTCCCATTAAGAATAGGCTGCTGCTCTATTCCCATTAAGAATAGGCTGCTGCTCCCATTAGGCTGCTGCTCTAATTTCCCATTAAGAATAAGAATTAAAGAAAGGCTCAGCCTGCCTCGCCGGAGCCAAAATAGGGCCTGAAGCAATCCTGCGGGTTTGAGGCCAGCTCACAAAAGAGCAACTTAAAAAATGGAGCTCAGGGTCACTGCAATTCACAAACCTGCAGAGTTATCAATGAAAACTAACGTCCAAAAATATGTTGAGGTAAGGCAAAGAAGAGGATCTGAATGCAAGACAGAATTGCAAGAAACAGATTTCAAGAGATAGATTGGACTCGTCTTTCACGCACATGAAAAGCGGCAGAATTTCGACAATGATGCAGTTGGCCCAAAAGGGCGTATGCGTTTTTTCCTGATTATATCCAGGAAAAAACGCATACGCACTTTATGGGAAACGAAGCTAGCAAGCAATGCAAATGTGCACAACAAAGAAGTCTCACTTCCCACCGGTCAAAAGGGCCATCCTAAAAAATTGTAAAAACCAGAAATGCAGGACAGGCCATGGAGAACAGGGAGCCTTTATACGCTGATGGGCAGTGTGTGAACTGCCGAGAGCCACTCTGGAGAAGTGTATGGTGGTTCCTAAATCATCTAAAAAAACAGAGCTACAGAGCATAGGACACTTCCAATCATGGGAGTATATCTAGGGAAGTCTAAAAATCAACAAGACACAAGCACACCACAGTTTAGGGCTACTCTGTTTACAAGAACCTCAACTTCAGTACACCTTAAATATCCCAGGAAAGAGAACAATGGATAAAGAAGATGTGGTACTTATGTACAATGGAATATCTCTTCACCATGAAATCAATGTAATAAGGCTAGTAGAAGGATAAAGAGTGGATTTAGGTCCGATAATACTACTTGAAATAAGTCAAGCAGAAAAAGAAACATATCATAAGATATCACTTATAGAGGGAGGGTAAATATGGCTGCACAAGAAATGAATTACAGAACAGAACAGTGTCTCACATTTAGAAAACACACTTATGTCAGCTTAAGGGGAAAGGAGAGGTGGGGTGATGCATAAAACCAGAGTTTGAAATTAGCACAGATACCGTTCAATAAACCAAATAGGTATTAGACAAGATCTACACCTTGCTCAATGAACTGGCCTCAACACACCCTATACACCGCAGAGAAATATATCTGAGTAATAAGAATCTTAAAACCCATGTATTGATATATCTCCATAAGGGAATCAAGTGTGTGCAGAACGGCACAAACACAGCAGTGAAAATGAGCTAAACCCCATTATAGAAATAAATTTTAAAAACAAAACGCTGAAACAATGAAAGAGAGAAAAATTCTTACAAAATTCGCTCAGGGGCTGTGATGCAACCTGGATTGACCACATATAAACCCACAGCTGGATAAGACATAAGGCTGGACACTTGGGGCTGAGAGGATTGGTGAGCTTTGGTGAGCAACTGCCGAAAGTTTAATGCAATACTTCACGCTACTCATTCCAAGGATCCCAACACTCCAGGTTGAAGGGAATCTTCCTACAGCTAAACCATGCTTGGGAAACCCAGCGACTGGTATACCATATGATCGGGAAAGGTTTCTAAAACACACCTCATTTTTCCTCTCCTGGGGCTCCGGATCGACATTCCAGCCGCTTTACTAACAACATCCCCACATGGAGAGTCAATGCCTTTAAGTTCTGGTATCACACAGTCTGCAGTTAGTGCGGAGGATGAATGGGAATAGGGGGAACCAGTGAGAAACTAGCTGTAGCGGTTTCAATGGGCACATGTCACTCTAATTTCACATCAGTAAGAAGAATTAACCAAAGGCACAGCAAGGTGCCCCAGAAGAAGAATAGAGCTTCAAGGAATCCTGTGGTTATGGGGCAAGATCACAAAACTAAGAGCTGAAAAATGGAGCTAAGGGCCACTGCAATTCAAAAACCTGCAGAGTTATAAAGGCCAACTATTTTCAAAAAATATATTGAGGTAAGGCTATGAAGAAGCATTGAAAGCAAGGCAGAATTGCAGGAAACCGATTTCAGGAGGTACACTGGAATTGCATTGAAAACATATGAAGAGAGTCAGAACCTCGACAATGATGCACTTGGCCAAAAAGGGCGTATGTGTTTTTTCCTGAATATAGTCAGGAAAAAACGCATACACACTTTTTGGCCAACCAAGCAAGCTTGCAAAGGAAATCTGCACTACAATGAAGTCTCACTTTCCCCTGGTCAAAAGGGCCATCTGAAAAAAGTGTAAAATCCAGAAAGGCAAGACAGGCCATGGAGAACTGGGAGCCTTCTTATGCTGATGGGCGAGATGTAAATTGCCAACAGCCACTCTGGAGAAGTGTATGGTGTTTCCTGAAACATCTAAAAAACAAAGCAACAGAGCCTAGGGCACTTCCACTTATGGTCCAGAACTTAGGGAAATTAAAATCAAAAAGACACAGCCACCCCAAAGTTTGGGATGGCTCTGTTTACAAGAACCTCATATACGGTACAAGTTCAATATCGCAGAAAGTGAAAAATGGATAAAGAAGTTGTGGTATTTATGTACAATGCAATATCACTCAGCAATGAAATCTATGTCATCAGGCCCGTAGCAGCATAATGAGTGGATTAAGTACGATGAATCTAACTGAAATAAGTCACACAGAAAAAGAAACATCATAAGATATCACTAATACACGGAATGTAAACTTGGCTACAGAGGAACTGAATTCCAAAACAGAACAGGGTCTCAAATTTAGAAAACCAACTTATGCTTGCTTAAGGGGAAAGGTGAGTGGGGGTGCTGCATAAAACCAGAGATTGAAATGAGCACAGATAAAGTTCTATAAGCCAAATATGGAATAGACAAGAGCTACTCCTTGCTCAACGAAATGGACTCAACACCCCATATTCAACGCCTAGGAATATACCTGACTAGTAAGAATCATAAAAGCTATGGATTTATATATCTCTGTAAGAGAATCAAGAGTGTGTACAGTGGCATTAAAGCAGTGAAAATCAGCTAAATCCCATATTAAAAATAAATTTCTTAAACAAAACACAATGACAGTGAAATAGAGAGCAATACTTAAGTAATTCATTCAAGGCTTCTGAGGCAACCTGCATTACCATATCTACACCCAGAGCTGGGTGACACATAAGGCTGGACACTTGGGGCTCATAAGATTGGTGAGGTTCGGTGAGCAAATGCAGACCCTTTGAAGTCATATTGCATGGTACCCATTACACGGGTCTCAACTCTCCAGGTTTAAGGGATTCTTCCTTCAGCTAAAACATGCATGTGGAACCCACAGTATGATCCACCGTGTGATCGAGAAACGTGTTCAAATGTGTCTCACTTTTCGTTCCCTGGTACTCGGGTGCAACATTCCAGACGCTTTACTAACATTCTCCTCACTTGGAGAGTGAGTGCCTTTAACCTACTGTTTGGCCCAGTTTGCAATTTCTGCGGAAGATGAACAAGAATAGGGAGAACCAATGAGAGACTAGCTGGAGGTGTCTGGACGGGCAAATTTAACTCTCATTTCCCACAGGGAAGAGGAATAAACCAAAGGCTCAGCATGCCGTGCCGGAACCAGATTAGGGCCTGAAGCCATCCTGCGGTGTTGCGGCCAGGTCACAAGAAAGCGAGTTGAAGAAAGGAGCTCAGGGGCACTGTAATTCACAAACCTGCAGATTTATAAATGACAGCTATTGTCCGAAAATATACTGAAGTAGGGCTGCCAAGAGGACTTGAATGCGGGGCAGAATTGCAGGAAACCGATTTCAGGAGGAATCGGAATTGGATTGCATTTAAAACACAGGAAAAGAGGCAGAACCTCGACAGTGATGCACTTGGCCAAAAAGGGCGTATGCGTTTTTTCCTGAAATTATTCAGGAAAAAACTCATAGGCCCTTTTTGGCCAACCAAGCAAGCTTGCAAAGGAAATCTGCACTACAATGAAGTCTCACTTCCCCCCAGTCAAAAGGGCCATCTGAAAAAAGTGTAAAATCCAGAAAGGCAGAACAGGCCATGGAGAACTGGGAGCCTTGTTATGCTGATGGGCGTGATGTAAATTGCCAGCAGCTGCTCTGTAGAAGTGTATGGTGTTTCCTGAAACATCTAAAAAACAAAGCAACAGAGCCTAGGGCACTTCCACTTATGGTCCTATAGCTTAGGGAAATTAAAATCAAAAAGACACAGCCACCCCAAAATTTGGGACGGCTCTTTTTACAGGAATCTCTTCTGCGGCACAAGTTAAATATCCCAGAGAGCAAATAATGGATAAAGAAGTTGCGGTACTTATGTACAACAGAATACCACTCAGCAATGAAATCTATGTCACCAGGCCCGTACCAGCATAATGAGTGGATTGAGGCACGATGATTCTAAGTGAAATAAGTCACACAGAAAAAGAAACATCATAAGGTATCACTAATACACGGAATGTGAACTTGGCTACACATGAACTGAATTACAAAACAGAACAGGGTCTCAAATTTAGAATACCAACTTATGCTTGCTTAAGGGGGAAGGTGAGTTGGGGTGCTGCATAAAAGCAGAGTTTGAAATTAGCACAGATACCGTTCCATAAGCCAAATATGGAATAGACAAGACCTACTCCTTGCTCAACGAAATGGATTCAACAATGAGGTATCACCTCACACCTGGTAGAATAGGCATCATTGAAAATCTACAAACAAAAAATGCTGGAAAGGGTGTGGAGAAAAGGAACCCTCTTCCACTATTGTTGGGAATATAAATTGATACAGTCATTATGGAGAAAAATATGGAATTTCTTAAGAAACTAACAATAGAATTACCATATGATACAGCAATCCCAGTACTGGACATATACCCAGACAAAACCATAAATCAAAAAGAGTCATTCACCGCAATGTTCATTGCATCACTATTTACAATATCGAGGTAATGGAAGCAACCTAAATGCCCACAGACAGACGAATGCATAAAGCTGTGGTACATATATAAAATGGAATATTACTAAGCCATGAAAAGGAATGAAATTGGGTCATTTGTAGAGACGTCGATGGATCTAGAGACTGTCATACAGAGTGAAGTAAGTCAGAAAGAGAAAAACAAATCTTGTATATTCATGCATATATGTGGAACCTAGAAAAACTGTACAGATTAACCATTTTGCAAGGCATAAATAGAGCAACAGATGTAGACAACAAACGTATGGACAACAAGGGGGGAAAGCTGTTGGGGGGGTGGTGGTGGGAGGAGTTGAGAGACTGGGATTGGCATGTATACATTTATATGTATAAAATAGATAACCAATAAGAACCTGCTGTATAAAAATATAAAATAAAATTCAAAATTAAAAAGAAATAAAATTTAAAAAATAAAACAGAAAAAACAATTATTCCCTGCACATACATGTATGCATATGAATAAATTATTTCCATGCTTATATCTGTAAATACAAAAAAGAGGAATAAAATCTACCTTGAACCAAAAACGAAAAAGAGAAAAAAACACAGAACCCACCAGTTACACAGAGGAAAACCGTATCAGGGCACTTGCTCCAGTTGTAAACAATTCTGAAGTTGGTCAGTGGTGGGGAATCGTCTCCCATTCAGCCAGCAGCCCCCACGCAACAAGCGTCCTCATTGCAAAGCTGGGGCACCGTGCCGAGGCATCTGTGAGTAAACGTGAGCTGAGCCCCAGGCCAGTTGCTGCTGAACTATTCCCACCCGTCCCAGGTGAAACACCTGAATATATACAAGGACTTGAAAGCCTAGAGGAAGGGCCATAGAGCCACACGAGTGACAGCATGCCGGCCGACTTGGTGCCTGCAGGCCAGCCAGGATGGTCCTGGCCCTGGGTGCTCTTCTGGAAGATTTCCATTTCCCTGCCTGAGATACCCGTCCTGTCCCTGCCCCCACTGCTTTTTTCCTTCCTCACCTCTGCCCAGGGAGAAATTCCAGCAGCAGGTATGGGTGACACATCCTCCTCTTTAGCAGGTGGCAGCCTGGCAACTGCTGCAGAAAGTCCAGCAGAGCCCCACTCACACTGGGCCACCCACAAAGCCGTGGCCTCTCACTCCCTCCCACCAGCCCAGCCCCGAGACTGCTGACAGGGCAGAGAAAATGGTGTCAGGCACGGCTGCAGGGGCTCTTGCTGCCTGGAGTGGTATTTATATTGATCTCAACCCAGGCACACCTGGGGAGGGCTGGCCGGCACGGTAAGGCTGCCCAGGTCAGCCAATCATCACCCCTCAGGGGCTCACAGTTGCAGAAAATGGAACTTGCTGAACCGGCCAGGTCCAAGGAACAGGTGTGGGCTCCTGAGAGTCAGGATAGACAAGGGGCTGCAGTTTTGGCTTGTTTTCTAATCATTTTATCTGGCCCATGAGTGGGAGACAACTTCAAGAAAACCCTCTCCTAATGAGAGGAACCCAGGAGTCAGGGAGAGGAGGGGTGGGTGGTGGTTGGAGACAGAGGCCTGGTGCCCCGGGTGCAGTGGAAGTCTCTGGAAGACCAGGTGGAGGGAGGCCTCACGGAGTGATGCCCAGGGTCACAGACCTGTCACAGCTGCTGTTTGTTAGTTCAAGTCCTGCTCTGAGGTGCTCTGTGTCAGCTCTGAGCGACAGGTGAGCTGGGGGTGCTCTGCAATGAGGGCTATGTGCACGGTTCCTGTGTGCCCAGCCCTGCCATGGTACCTGCAAGGGTAGCTCTGTATCCTGGGAGGGGCCTGACCACGAGAGCCCCGTGGGCTGGGGTGGGGGTGGGGTACCTGCCCAGGTGAGCTCCATATTCTGGGATTGGTCTGACCACGAGAGCCCCATGGGCTGCTGGGGACCTGGTAAAGGATGTCAGGACAGTGAAGCCACCGAGGATATACCTCCAGTTGCTCCTAATTCCTACACCCTGCTGGTCATTCTACCAACCACCAGGACATGGTATTCTGTATTAGTCTTCAATGATGTCTTCTTTTGTATTCCATTAGTCCCAGAGTCACAAGAAATTTTGGCTTGTGAGTGGCAGGACTCAACATACAACTAAAACAATACTTCCGGGCCGTCTGGCCCCAAGGGTGCAAAAATTCCCACACCATCTTTGGGGAAAGCTTAGCTAAAGACCTAAAAGTTCTACCTCTGGAAAAGGAAACCCTCCTTCAGTACGCAGACGACATTCTGATCGCCAGCCCTACTAAGGAGGCCTCTGAACTACCAAGCCAATAAAGGATAGAAGTTGTCCAAGAAAAAGCTCAAATATCACAGACTGCGGTGACCTGCCTGGGCTTCATTCTCACAGAAGGTCGGAGAAGCCCATCCCAGGAAAGGGAAGAAACCATTTTCAGCCTTACCCCTTTCTAAAACTAGAAGACAGCTTAGGGGTTCCTGGGGAGGCCAGGGTTTGCTGCTTCTGGATCCCTAACTACAGTCTACTAGCTGGGCCTCTATATGAAACACTGAAAGGAAAAGATGATGATCCTTTTGAATAGAATCCAGAAGTGGCCTTTCAAGAATGGAAAGAGCAGTCAATTCAGACCCTTGCCCTGGAACTCCCTAATTTAGCTAAACCCTTTGACCTTTACATTCCCGGTGAAAGGTGAATCGCCATTGGAGAATTAGTGCAAAAACTGGGACCACTTGAAATGGAACAATGCAAGAATGCCATCCAGGTAGGATAAACTACGGTCACCAAGGGGCTTGGCCCACTGCCACATCTGGCCAAGATACTGGAGGTATCTAAAAACCTGGAAATCAGCAGCCCAAAAGGCCACCTCACTCCTAAGGGTAAAGGACCCCACGTGGTGATCCTAACCACCAACCATGCCCTGAAGTTGCAGGGTTCACTCCGTGGGCACACCGACCTCGAGTGAGGAGGCCCTCCAACTCCAACATCCAGAGAGATAACCGGGGGCAACAGGGCAGCATGACGACTCGTGTGAACATCACTTGACCTGGAGTTTCTCTCATAAAACAACAAGAGTGTGTCCCAAAAGAGTAGACTACTGCTTGCAGGACTTACTGCACCCAGAGGGGAGCTAATAATCTTGGCGGGGGAACCGTATATCACACTGTCACCATAGAAAAGCCTACAGACACCGTGCTGATGGTGGCCAATAAGACCGGCTGGACTCCTGTTTACTTCAAAAGGCTGTTGACTCAGTGGCCATCATGGTCCTTGATCACCACTGACCCTGGACTGTCTGGGAGTTGAGCGGGCAGGGCTCTGACACCTGGTGCTGTTTGTACGTTAATTCAGGGGCCTAATTGAAGAAAGTGCAGACTACTGGTCAGAGCATCTAGGCTGGCAGAAACGGTCAGCCGAAGGTGGCCGAACAAATGTGGGGCGGGGTGAAACCGGCCCCCACAGCGTCTCTGCACATCTCTTTCCTGGACCCTTAAAGGTCATTAGAATCTATAACACTTCCAATGCTGGTGCTCAGGTGGACGAGCAGGGAGGCAGGGGTCCTGGGGACAATCAACGTCACCGGGAGGCTGCTGGGGAGAAGCCTGACCCTCGCCCCAGGGTATGAGGGCTCCCAACTCAGCACTCAGCAGTTACAGAAGAAGGGTCTGCACCCTCAGCACTCCAAGAATGAGGAACGGGACAAAAGGCAGAGGAGGGGTTTGTCCCCAGCAAAGCCCATTAAAAATCCCTGGGAGATAAAAATAGAATCTGGGCAATAAAGTCAAGTCTAACCTTTTTTATCCTTTGTGCTTTGTCTAATTTCATGTGCTCCTAGGGTCCCGCATGCAGAGGTTCCACACCCGGCACTTCAGACCAGATTTCCTAGTGCAGAATGGCTGGGTCGACACCTCAGCTCCTGGGGCCCAGTGCAGACTCTGCGATATAGAGCCTGAGCTGCAGCCAACCCGGCCCTCGAGAGCTCCGCCGCCTCCCTCCCTCCCACTGACTCTGACAGGATCTCTACACAGCAGCCCAGCCCACAGCCCACGGGGTAGTGCATGCTCTCACCTCTCCATTCTCTGATCAAAATATAAAGTTTCCTTTGCTTGTGAACCAAACTCAGTCTCGATCTGTTGGCCCCAATGACACTGGGCAGGGGGACACTTTTTGGGGTCCACTCTGGAGGATCAGTAACAGAAATTGAGACTATTGTAACCTCAATGAACAGATGTGTGAGCCAAACTGTAGTTAACATAGAACAGTGTATAAGGCTCGGGTAAAATAAGATGTTTCTAACACTTCCATTTGATATTTCCATCACTTTTTATAAGCAAGTTCAGTGAAAGGGTTTGTCTTATTTGTCAGGTCAATATTAGAGAAACGAAGTGATTTCTTTCCAAGGATGTACATCTAATAATCTTGGTTAAACCTTCAATCTTGTTTTAAATGCTTTTCCATTGAAAATGATACCTCTCTTTCAGCTCCCCCGTTTCTGAGAAGTATAAAATCTTATAATTTATTATTACCAAAGGGGAAAGGTGGGAGGAGGGATAAATTAACAGTTTGGGATTAACACATACACACTGCTATGTATAAAATAGATCATCAACAAGGAACTACTGTATAGCACAGGGAACTACACTCAACATTTTGCAATAACCTATAAGGGGAAATAATCTGAAAAAGAATAGATATTTTTATTGACATCATCTATCAATGACAGTTAAAGTGTAACCTAAGGGAAGCTGGTGGTGAGTGCTTCTGACCCTGAAGACTTCAATCATCTAAAGTTTGGACTCTGCCTACTTCCCAAGGCCCTTAATGAACATATGTGTAGCCGTAGCTTAAAAACTTCCCCAGTTTGGGTTTCGGGGAGACACTGGTTTTGAAAAAGCCCTGGTGTTCTCCTTACATGAATGGGACTCTTCCTACTGCTAAAACATGTCTGTCACACCCAGAGGATGGTATACCGTCTGATCGGGAAGAGTTTGGAAAAGGCATCTCATCTCCTCATCTCCTGGTGCTCGGGTTCACCCCTCCAGCGTCTTTACTAACAGTCTCCCCACTTGGAGATGTCAACACTGTCAACATCCTGTTGCGTACAGTTTGGAATTTGTCCAGAGGATGAAGCGGAAGGATGAGGAACAATGAGAGACAAGTCCTAGGTGTTCAGACAGGCACATGTCACTCTAATTTCCAATCAGGAAGACGAATTGACCAAAGGCTAGGGTTGCCCATGGAAACAGTATAGGGCTTGAGGAAATCCCGCTGCTTTTTGGCCAGTTCCCATAAACACAAGTTGAACAATGGAACTCAGGGGCAGTAAAATTCACGAAACTGCAGAGTTGAAAATATCCATCACTGACAAATGTCTTGAGGAAAGTCAGAGAAAAGGACTTGTAAGCAAGGGAGAATGGCAGGAAAGGGATTTGAGGAGGTAGAAAGGACTCGCCATTAAGCACAAGAAAAGGAGCTGAACATTGCCAACATTGCAGTTGGCCAAAAAGGGTGTATGCGTTTTTTTCTGTATATATTCAAGAAAAGGGCATACACTTTTTTAGCCAACCAAACAGGTGGGCACTGGAAGTCAATACTACAAAAGATATCACTTCGCATCAGTCAGAAGAGCCATCCTCATAAAGCGTAAACAACAGAAATGCAGGACAGGGCAAGGAGAAGAGGGAGCCCTGTGAGACTTATAGTGGAAATGTATATTGCCAACGGCCATTCTGGAGAAGTGTATTGTGTTTACTAAAGCATCTAAAAAATGAGCTACAGAGCATAGGGCACTTGCACTCATGGGCGTATATCTTGGGAAAAACAAAAATCGAGAGGACACAGGCACCCCAATGTTTACCCCCTCTCTGTTTAAAAGATCCTCGACTAGGATATAACTTAAATGTCTCTGGAGGGAAAAAATGGATAGAGATGTGGTACTTAGGTAGAGTGGAATATTATTCAGCCTGGAAATCAATGAAATATGGCCAGTTGTAACAACTCCGGAGGAGTTACGTATGATCTTTCTAAGTGACATAATTCAAAAAGAAAAAGACACATATCATAAGATATCACTTAAAGGTGGAATCCAAAATGGCTACACATGAAATAAATTACAAAACAAAAACATAGTCAAATATGTAGAAAACACGCATAAGGCTGCTAAACGGGAAAGGTGGGGAGGGGTGAGGCATCATCCAGGAGGTTGAAATTAGCAAAGATACCATTCCAAATACCAAACTGATAATCAACAAGGCCTACACGGTAGCTAAAAGAACTGCACTCAGCACACTCAAGTCACCGGAAAAGAATATATACGACTGGTAAGAATCTGAAAAAGAATTTATTGATGTCTCTCTGTACGTGAATCAAGTGGATGTACAGCAGCAAGAAACAGAGCTTTGAAAATCAGCTGTAACCAATATAGTAATAAATTGAAAAAAATAAACGACAGAGAGACAGAGAAAACCTCTTACAACTTTTCCTCAGGGACGGTGATGCAACATGGATTGAACACATCTAGACCCACAGCAGGATGAGACATAAGGCTGGAAACTGTTTGCACTAAGAGAAATGTGAGGTTGGGTGAGGAAATGCACACCCTTTAAAGTAATACTACCTGGTACCCATTCAATGGGTCCCAAATCTGCAGGTTCAAGGGATCTTCCTATAGCTAAAACATGCATGGAAAACCCAGAGGACTGTACACCATGTGATCGGGAGATGTGTCTAAAATGCACCTTATTTATCCTCTCCTGGTGCTCCTGTTCACCATTCCAGCCACGTTACTTAGAATCTCCCCACTTGGAGAATCAGCACATTTCAACTTCTGTTTCACACATTTTGCAAATTGTGAGGAGGATGAACGGGAAGAGGGGGAACCAATGAGAGAATAGTTGTAGGGCTGCTGCTCTAATTTCCCATTAAGAATAGGCTGCTGCTCTATTCCCATTAAGAATAGGCTGCTGCTCCCATTAGGCTGCTGCTCTAATTTCCCATTAAGAATAAGAATTAAAGAAAGGCTCAGCCTGCCTCGCCGGAGCCAAAATAGGGCCTGAAGCAATCCTGCGGGTTTGAGGCCAGCTCACAAAAGAGCAACTTAAAAAATGGAGCTCAGGGTCACTGCAATTCACAAACCTGCAGAGTTATCAATGAAAACTAACGTCCAAAAATATGTTGAGGTAAGGCAAAGAAGAGGATCTGAATGCAAGACAGAATTGCAAGAAACAGATTTCAAGAGATAGATTGGACTCGTCTTTCACGCACATGAAAAGCGGCAGAATTTCGACAATGATGCAGTTGGCCCAAAAGGGCGTATGCGTTTTTTCCTGATTATATCCAGGAAAAAACGCATACGCACTTTATGGGAAACGAAGCTAGCAAGCAATGCAAATGTGCACAACAAAGAAGTCTCACTTCCCACCGGTCAAAAGGGCCATCCTAAAAAATTGTAAAAACCAGAAATGCAGGACAGGCCATGGAGAACAGGGAGCCTTTATACGCTGATGGGCAGTGTGTGAACTGCCGAGAGCCACTCTGGAGAAGTGTATGGTGGTTCCTAAATCATCTAAAAAAACAGAGCTACAGAGCATAGGACACTTCCAATCATGGGAGTATATCTAGGGAAGTCTAAAAATCAACAAGACACAAGCACACCACAGTTTAGGGCTACTCTGTTTACAAGAACCTCAACTTCAGTACACCTTAAATATCCCAGGAAAGAGAACAATGGATAAAGAAGATGTGGTACTTATGTACAATGGAATATCTCTTCACCATGAAATCAATGTAATAAGGCTAGTAGAAGGATAAAGAGTGGATTTAGGTCCGATAATACTACTTGAAATAAGTCAAGCAGAAAAAGAAACATATCATAAGATATCACTTATAGAGGGAGGGTAAATATGGCTGCACAAGAAATGAATTACAGAACAGAACAGTGTCTCACATTTAGAAAACACACTTATGTCAGCTTAAGGGGAAAGGAGAGGTGGGGTGATGCATAAAACCAGAGTTTGAAATTAGCACAGATACCGTTCAATAAACCAAATAGGTATTAGACAAGATCTACACCTTGCTCAATGAACTGGCCTCAACACACCCTATACACCGCAGAGAAATATATCTGAGTAATAAGAATCTTAAAACCCATGTATTGATATATCTCCATAAGGGAATCAAGTGTGTGCAGAACGGCACAAACACAGCAGTGAAAATGAGCTAAACCCCATTATAGAAATAAATTTTAAAAACAAAATGCTGAAACAATGAAAGAGAGAAAAATTCTTACAAAATTCGCTCAGGGGCTGTGATGCAACCTGGATTGACCACATATAAACCCACAGCTGGATAAGACATAAGGCTGGACACTTGGGGCTGAGAGGATTGGTGAGCTTTGGTGAGCAACTGCCGAAAGTTTAATGCAATACTTCACGCTACTCATTCCAAGGATCCCAACACTCCAGGTTGAAGGGAATCTTCCTACAGCTAAACCATGCTTGGGAAACCCAGCGACTGGTATACCATATGATCGGGAAAGGTTTCTAAAACACACCTCATTTTTCCTCTCCTGGGGCTCCGGATCGACATTCCAGCCGCTTTACTAACAACATCCCCACATGGAGAGTCAATGCCTTTAAGTTCTGGTATCGCACAGTCTGCAGTTAGTGCGGAGGATGAATGGGAATAGGGGGAACCAGTGAGAAACTAGCTGTAGCGGTTTCAATGGGCACATGTCACTCTAATTTCACATCAGTAAGAAGAATTAACCAAAGGCACAGCAAGGTGCCCCAGAAGAAGAATAGAGCTTCAAGGAATCCTGTGGTTATGGGGCAAGATCACAAAACTAAGAGCTGAAAAATGGAGCTAAGGGCCACTGCAATTCAAAAACCTGCAGAGTTATAAAGGCCAACTATTTTCAAAAAATATATTGAGGTAAGGCTATGAAGAAGCATTGAAAGCAAGGCAGAATTGCAGGAAACCGATTTCAGGAGGTACACTGGAATTGCATTGAAAACATATGAAGAGAGTCAGAACCTCGACAATGATGCACTTGGCCAAAAAGGGCGTATGTGTTTTTTCCTGAATATAGTCAGGAAAAAACGCATACACACTTTTTGGCCAACCAAGCAAGCTTGCAAAGGAAATCTGCACTACAATGAAGTCTCACTTTCCCCTGGTCAAAAGGGCCATCTGAAAAAAGTGTAAAATCCAGAAAGGCAAGACAGGCCATGGAGAACTGGGAGCCTTCTTATGCTGATGGGCGAGATGTAAATTGCCAACAGCCACTCTGGAGAAGTGTATGGTGTTTCCTGAAACATCTAAAAAACAAAGCAACAGAGCCTAGGGCACTTCCACTTATGGTCCAGAACTTAGGGAAATTAAAATCAAAAAGACACAGCCACCCCAAAGTTTGGGATGGCTCTGTTTACAAGAACCTCATATACGGTACAAGTTCAATATCGCAGAAAGTGAAAAATGGATAAAGAAGTTGTGGTATTTACGTACAATGCAATATCACTCAGCAATGAAATCTATGTCATCAGGCCCGTAGCAGCATAATGAGTGGATTAAGTACGATGAATCTAACTGAAATAAGTCACACAGAAAAAGAAACATCATAAGATATCACTAATACACGGAATGTAAACTTGGCTACAGAGGAACTGAATTCCAAAACAGAACAGGGTCTCAAATTTAGAAAACCAACTTATGCTTGCTTAAGGGGAAAGGTGAGTGGGGGTGCTGCATAAAACCAGAGATTGAAATGAGCACAGATAAAGTTCTATAAGCCAAATATGGAATAGACAAGAGCTACTCCTTGCTCAACGAAATGGACTCAACACCCCATATTCAACGCCTAGGAATATACCTGACTAGTAAGAATCATAAAAGCTATGGATTTATATATCTCTGTAAGAGAATCAAGAGTGTGTACAGTGGCATTAAAGCAGTGAAAATCAGCTAAATCCCATATTAAAAATAAATTTCTTAAACAAAACACAATGACAGTGAAATAGAGAGCAATACTTAAGTAATTCATTCAAGGCTTCTGAGGCAACCTGCATTACCATATCTACACCCAGAGCTGGGTGACACATAAGGCTGGACACTTGGGGCTCATAAGATTGGTGAGGTTCGGTGAGCAAATGCAGACCCTTTGAAGTCATATTGCATGGTACCCATTACACGGGTCTCAACTCTCCAGGTTTAAGGGATTCTTCCTTCAGCTAAAACATGCATGTGGAACCCACAGTATGATCCACCGTGTGATCGAGAAACGTGTTCAAATGTGTCTCACTTTTCGTTCCCTGGTACTCGGGTGCAACATTCCAGACGCTTTACTAACATTCTCCTCACTTGGAGAGTGAGTGCCTTTAACCTACTGTTTGGCCCAGTTTGCAATTTCTGCGGAAGATGAACAAGAATAGGGAGAACCAATGAGAGACTAGCTGGAGGTGTCTGGACGGGCAAATTTAACTCTCATTTCCCACAGGGAAGAGGAATAAACCAAAGGCTCAGCATGCCGTGCCGGAACCAGATTAGGGCCTGAAGCCATCCTGCGGTGTTGCGGCCAGGTCACAAGAAAGCGAGTTGAAGAAAGGAGCTCAGGGGCACTGTAATTCACAAACCTGCAGATTTATAAATGACAGCTATTGTCCGAAAATATACTGAAGTAGGGCTGCCAAGAGGACTTGAATGCGGGGCAGAATTGCAGGAAACCGATTTCAGGAGGAATCGGAATTGGATTGCATTTAAAACACAGGAAAAGAGGCAGAACCTCGACAGTGATGCACTTGGCCAAAAAGGGCGTATGCGTTTTTTCCTGAAATTATTCAGGAAAAAACTCATAGGCCCTTTTTGGCCAACCAAGCAAGCTTGCAAAGGAAATCTGCACTACAATGAAGTCTCACTTCCCCCCAGTCAAAAGGGCCATCTGAAAAAAGTGTAAAATCCAGAAAGGCAGAACAGGCCATGGAGAACTGGGAGCCTTGTTATGCTGATGGGCGTGATGTAAATTGCCAGCAGCTGCTCTGTAGAAGTGTATGGTGTTTCCTGAAACATCTAAAAAACAAAGCAACAGAGCCTAGGGCACTTCCACTTATGGTCCTATAGCTTAGGGAAATTAAAATCAAAAAGACACAGCCACCCCAAAATTTGGGACGGCTCTTTTTACAGGAATCTCTTCTGCGGCACAAGTTAAATATCCCAGAGAGCAAATAATGGATAAAGAAGTTGCGGTACTTATGTACAACAGAATACCACTCAGCAATGAAATCTATGTCACCAGGCCCGTACCAGCATAATGAGTGGATTGAGGCACGATGATTCTAAGTGAAATAAGTCACACAGAAAAAGAAACATCATAAGGTATCACTAATACACGGAATGTGAACTTGGCTACACATGAACTGAATTACAAAACAGAACAGGGTCTCAAATTTAGAATACCAACTTATGCTTGCTTAAGGGGGAAGGTGAGTTGGGGTGCTGCATAAAAGCAGAGTTTGAAATTAGCACAGATACCGTTCCATAAGCCAAATATGGAATAGACAAGACCTACTCCTTGCTCAACGAAATGGATTCAACAATGAGGTATCACCTCACACCTGGTAGAATAGGCATCATTGAAAATCTACAAACAAAAAATGCTGGAAAGGGTGTGGAGAAAAGGAACCCTCTTCCACTATTGTTGGGAATATAAATTGATACAGTCATTATGGAGAAAAATATGGAATTTCTTAAGAAACTAACAATAGAATTACCATATGATACAGCAATCCCAGTACTGGACATATACCCAGACAAAACCATAAATCAAAAAGAGTCATTCACCGCAATGTTCATTGCATCACTATTTACAATATCGAGGTAATGGAAGCAACCTAAATGCCCACAGACAGACGAATGCATAAAGCTGTGGTACATATATAAAATGGAATATTACTAAGCCATGAAAAGGAATGAAATTGGGTCATTTGTAGAGACGTCAATGGATCTAGAGACTGTCATACAGAGTGAAGTAAGTCAGAAAGAGAAAAACAAATCTTGTATATTCATGCATATATGTGGAACCTAGAAAAACTGTACAGATTAACCATTTTGCAAGGCATAAATAGAGCAACAGATGTAGACAACAAACGTATGGACAACAAGGGGGGAAAGCTGTTGGGGGGGTGGTGGTGGGAGGAGTTGAGAGACTGGGATTGGCATGTATACATTTATATGTATAAAATAGATAACCAATAAGAACCTGCTGTATAAAAATATAAAATAAAATTCAAAATTAAAAAGAAATAAAATTTAAAAAATAAAACAGAAGAAACAATTATTCCCTGCACATACATGTATGCATATGAATAAATTATTTCCATGCTTATATCTGTAAATACAAAAAAGAGGAATAAAATCTACCTTGAACCAAAAACGAAAAAGAGAAAAAAACACAGAACCCACCAGTTACACAGAGGAAAACCGTATCAGGGCACTTGCTCCAGTTGTAAACAATTCTGAAGTTGGTCAGTGGTGGGGAATCGTCTCCCATTCAGCCAGCAGCCCCCACGCAACAAGCGTCCTCATTGCAAAGCTGGGGCACCGTGCCGAGGCATCTGTGAGTAAACGTGAGCTGAGCCCCAGGCCAGTTGCTGCTGAACTATTCCCACCCGTCCCAGGTGAAACACCTGAATATATACAAGGACTTGAAAGCCTAGAGGAAGGGCCATAGAGCCACACGAGTGACAGCATGCCGGCCGACTTGGTGCCTGCAGGCCAGCCAGGATGGTCCTGGCCCTGGGTGCTCTTCTGGAAGATTTCCATTTCCCTGCCTGAGATACCCGTCCTGTCCCTGCCCCCACTGCTTTTTTCCTTCCTCACCTCTGCCCAGGGAGAAATTCCAGCAGCAGGTATGGGTGACACATCCTCCTCTTTAGCAGGTGGCAGCCTGGCAACTGCTGCAGAAAGTCCAGCAGAGCCCCACTCACACTGGGCCACCCACAAAGCCGTGGCCTCTCACTCCCTCCCACCAGCCCAGCCCCGAGACTGCTGACAGGGCAGAGAAAATGGTGTCAGGCACGGCTGCAGGGGCTCTTGCTGCCTGGAGTGGTATTTATATTGATCTCAACCCAGGCACACCTGGGGAGGGCTGGCCGGCACGGTAAGGCTGCCCAGGTCAGCCAATCATCACCCCTCAGGGGCTCACAGTTGCAGAAAATGGAACTTGCTGAACCGGCCAGGTCCAAGGAACAGGTGTGGGCTCCTGAGAGTCAGGATAGACAAGGGGCTGCAGTTTTGGCTTGTTTTCTAATCATTTTATCTGGCCCATGAGTGGGAGACAACTTCAAGAAAACCCTCTCCTAATGAGAGGAACCCAGGAGTCAGGGAGAGGAGGGGTGGGTGGTGGTTGGAGACAGAGGCCTGGTGCCCCGGGTGCAGTGGAAGTCTCTGGAAGACCAGGTGGAGGGAGGCCTCACGGAGTGATGCCCAGGGTCACAGACCTGTCACAGCTGCTGTTTGTTAGTTCAAGTCCTGCTCTGAGGTGCTCTGTGTCAGCTCTGAGCGACAGGTGAGCTGGGGGTGCTCTGCAATGAGGGCTATGTGCACGGTTCCTGTGTGCCCAGCCCTGCCATGGTACCTGCAAGGGTAGCTCTGTATCCTGGGAGGGGCCTGACCACGAGAGCCCCGTGGGCTGGGGTGGGGGTGGGGTACCTGCCCAGGTGAGCTCCATATTCTGGGATTGGTCTGACCACGAGAGCCCCATGGGCTGCTGGGGACCTGGTAAAGGATGTCAGGACAGTGAAGCCACCGAGGATATACCTCCAGTTGCTCCTAATTCCTACACCCTGCTGGTCATTCTACCAACCACCAGGACATGGTATTCTGTATTAGTCTTCAATGATGTCTTCTTTTGTATTCCATTAGTCCCAGAGTCACAAGAAATTTTGGCTTGTGAGTGGCAGGACTCAACATACAACTAAAACAATACTTCCGGGCCGTCTGGCCCCAAGGGTGCAAAAATTCCCACACCATCTTTGGGGAAAGCTTAGCTAAAGACCTAAAAGTTCTACCTCTGGAAAAGGAAACCCTCCTTCAGTACGCAGACGACATTCTGATCGCCAGCCCTACTAAGGAGGCCTCTGAACTACCAAGCCAATAAAGGATAGAAGTTGTCCAAGAAAAAGCTCAAATATCACAGACTGCGGTGACCTGCCTGGGCTTCGTTCTCACAGAAGGTCGGAGAAGCCCATCCCAGGAAAGGGAAGAAACCATTTTCAGCCTTACCCCTTTCTAAAACTAGAAGACAGCTTAGGGGTTCCTGGGGAGGCCAGGGTTTGCTGCTTCTGGATCCCTAACTACAGTCTACTAGCTGGGCCTCTATATGAAACACTGAAAGGAAAAGATGATGATCCTTTTGAATAGAATCCAGAAGTGGCCTTTCAAGAATGGAAAGAGCAGTCAATTCAGACCCTTGCCCTGGAACTCCCTAATTTAGCTAAACCCTTTGACCTTTACATTCCCGGTGAAAGGTGAATCGCCATTGGAGAATTAGTGCAAAAACTGGGACCACTTGAAATGGAACAATGCAAGAATGCCATCCAGGTAGGATAAACTACGGTCACCAAGGGGCTTGGCCCACTGCCACATCTGGCCAAGATACTGGAGGTATCTAAAAACCTGGAAATCAGCAGCCCAAAAGGCCACCTCACTCCTAAGGGTAAAGGACCCCACGTGGTGATCCTAACCACCAACCATGCCCTGAAGTTGCAGGGTTCACTCCGTGGGCACACCGACCTCGAGTGAGGAGGCCCTCCAACTCCAACATCCAGAGAGATAACCGGGGGCAACAGGGCAGCATGACGACTCGTGTGAACATCACTTGACCTGGAGTTTCTCTCATAAAACAACAAGAGTGTGTCCCAAAAGAGTAGACTACTGCTTGCAGGACTTACTGCACCCAGAGGGGAGCTAATAATCTTGGCGGGGGAACCGTATATCACACTGTCACCATAGAAAAGCCTACAGACACCGTGCTGATGGTGGCCAATAAGACCGGCTGGACTCCTGTTTACTTCAAAAGGCTGTTGACTCAGTGGCCATCATGGTCCTTGATCACCACTGACCCTGGACTGTCTGGGAGTTGAGCGGGCAGGGCTCTGACACCTGGTGCTGTTTGTACGTTAATTCAGGGGCCTAATTGAAGAAAGTGCAGACTACTGGTCAGAGCATCTAGGCTGGCAGAAACGGTCAGCCGAAGGTGGCCGAACAAATGTGGGGCGGGGTGAAACCGGCCCCCACAGCGTCTCTGCACATCTCTTTCCTGGACCCTTAAAGGTCATTAGAATCTATAACACTTCCAATGCTGGTGCTCAGGTGGACGAGCAGGGAGGCAGGGGTCCTGGGGACAATCAACGTCACCGGGAGGCTGCTGGGGAGAAGCCTGACCCTCGCCCCAGGGTATGAGGGCTCCCAACTCAGCACTCAGCAGTTACAGAAGAAGGGTCTGCACCCTCAGCACTCCAAGAATGAGGAACGGGACAAAAGGCAGAGGAGGGGTTTGTCCCCAGCAAAGCCCATTAAAAATCCCTGGGAGATAAAAATAGAATCTGGGCAATAAAGTCAAGTCTAACCTTTTTTATCCTTTGTGCTTTGTCTAATTTCATGTGCTCCTAGGGTCCCGCATGCAGAGGTTCCACACCCGGCACTTCAGACCAGATTTCCTAGTGCAGAATGGCTGGGTCGACACCTCAGCTCCTGGGGCCCAGTGCAGACTCTGCGATATAGAGCCTGAGCTGCAGCCAACCCGGCCCTCGAGAGCTCCGCCGCCTCCCTCCCTCCCACTGACTCTGACAGGATCTCTACACAGCAGCCCAGCCCACAGCCCACGGGGTAGTGCATGCTCTCACCTCTCCATTCTCTGATCAAAATATAAAGTTTCCTTTGCTTGTGAACCAAACTCAGTCTCGATCTGTTGGCCCCAATGACACTGGGCAGGGGGACACTTTTTGGGGTCCACTCTGGAGGATCAGTAACAGAAATTGAGACTATTGTAACCTCAATGAACAGATGTGTGAGCCAAACTGTAGTTAACATAGAACAGTGTATAAGGCTCGGGTAAAATAAGATGTTTCTAACACTTCCATTTGATATTTCCATCACTTTTTATAAGCAAGTTCAGTGAAAGGGTTTGTCTTATTTGTCAGGTCAATATTAGAGAAACGAAGTGATTTCTTTCCAAGGATGTACATCTAATAATCTTGGTTAAACCTTCAATCTTGTTTTAAATGCTTTTCCATTGAAAATGATACCTCTCTTTCAGCTCCCCCGTTTCTGAGAAGTATAAAATCTTATAATTTATTATTACCAAAGGGGAAAGGTGGGAGGAGGGATAAATTAACAGTTTGGGATTAACACATACACACTGCTATGTATAAAATAGATCATCAACAAGGAACTACTGTATAGCACAGGGAACTACACTCAACATTTTGCAATAACCTATAAGGGGAAATAATCTGAAAAAGAATAGATATTTTTATTGACATCATCTATCAATGACAGTTAAAGTGTAACCTAAGGGAAGCTGGTGGTGAGTGCTTCTGACCCTGAAGACTTCAATCATCTAAAGTTTGGACTCTGCCTACTTCCCAAGGCCCTTAATGAACATATGTGTAGCCGTAGCTTAAAAACTTCCCCAGTTTGGGTTTCGGGGAGACACTGGTTTTGAAAAAGCCCTGGTGTTCTCCTTACATGAATGGGACTCTTCCTACTGCTAAAACATGTCTGTCACACCCAGAGGATGGTATACCGTCTGATCGGGAAGAGTTTGGAAAAGGCATCTCATCTCCTCATCTCCTGGTGCTCGGGTTCACCCCTCCAGCGTCTTTACTAACAGTCTCCCCACTTGGAGATGTCAACACTGTCAACATCCTGTTGCGTACAGTTTGGAATTTGTCCAGAGGATGAAGCGGAAGGATGAGGAACAATGAGAGACAAGTCCTAGGTGTTCAGACAGGCACATGTCACTCTAATTTCCAATCAGGAAGACGAATTGACCAAAGGCTAGGGTTGCCCATGGAAACAGTATAGGGCTTGAGGAAATCCCGCTGCTTTTTGGCCAGTTCCCATAAACACAAGTTGAACAATGGAACTCAGGGGCAGTAAAATTCACGAAACTGCAGAGTTGAAAATATCCATCACTGACAAATGTCTTGAGGAAAGTCAGAGAAAAGGACTTGTAAGCAAGGGAGAATGGCAGGAAAGGGATTTGAGGAGGTAGAAAGGACTCGCCATTAAGCACAAGAAAAGGAGCTGAACATTGCCAACATTGCAGTTGGCCAAAAAGGGTGTATGCGTTTTTTTCTGTATATATTCAAGAAAAGGGCATACACTTTTTTAGCCAACCAAACAGGTGGGCACTGGAAGTCAATACTACAAAAGATATCACTTCGCATCAGTCAGAAGAGCCATCCTCATAAAGCGTAAACAACAGAAATGCAGGACAGGGCAAGGAGAAGAGGGAGCCCTGTGAGACTTATAGTGGAAATGTATATTGCCAACGGCCATTCTGGAGAAGTGTATTGTGTTTACTAAAGCATCTAAAAAATGAGCTACAGAGCATAGGGCACTTGCACTCATGGGCGTATATCTTGGGAAAAACAAAAATCGAGAGGACACAGGCACCCCAATGTTTACCCCCTCTCTGTTTAAAAGATCCTCGACTAGGATATAACTTAAATGTCTCTGGAGGGAAAAAATGGATAGAGATGTGGTACTTAGGTAGAGTGGAATATTATTCAGCCTGGAAATCAATGAAATATGGCCAGTTGTAACAACTCCGGAGGAGTTACGTATGATCTTTCTAAGTGACATAATTCAAAAAGAAAAAGACACATATCATAAGATATCACTTAAAGGTGGAATCCAAAATGGCTACACATGAAATAAATTACAAAACAAAAACATAGTCAAATATGTAGAAAACACGCATAAGGCTGCTAAACGGGAAAGGTGGGGAGGGGTGAGGCATCATCCAGGAGGTTGAAATTAGCAAAGATACCATTCCAAATACCAAACTGATAATCAACAAGGCCTACACGGTAGCTAAAAGAACTGCACTCAGCACACTCAAGTCACCGGAAAAGAATATATACGACTGGTAAGAATCTGAAAAAGAATTTATTGATGTCTCTCTGTACGTGAATCAAGTGGATGTACAGCAGCAAGAAACAGAGCTTTGAAAATCAGCTGTAACCAATATAGTAATAAATTGAAAAAAATAAACGACAGAGAGACAGAGAAAACCTCTTACAACTTTTCCTCAGGGACGGTGATGCAACATGGATTGAACACATCTAGACCCACAGCAGGATGAGACATAAGGCTGGAAACTGTTTGCACTAAGAGAAATGTGAGGTTGGGTGAGGAAATGCACACCCTTTAAAGTAATACTACCTGGTACCCATTCAATGGGTCCCAAATCTGCAGGTTCAAGGGATCTTCCTATAGCTAAAACATGCATGGAAAACCCAGAGGACTGTACACCATGTGATCGGGAGATGTGTCTAAAATGCACCTTATTTATCCTCTCCTGGTGCTCCTGTTCACCATTCCAGCCACGTTACTTAGAATCTCCCCACTTGGAGAATCAGCACATTTCAACTTCTGTTTCACACATTTTGCAAATTGTGAGGAGGATGAACGGGAAGAGGGGGAACCAATGAGAGAATAGTTGTAGGGCTGCTGCTCTAATTTCCCATTAAGAATAGGCTGCTGCTCTATTCCCATTAAGAATAGGCTGCTGCTCCCATTAGGCTGCTGCTCTAATTTCCCATTAAGAATAAGAATTAAAGAAAGGCTCAGCCTGCCTCGCCGGAGCCAAAATAGGGCCTGAAGCAATCCTGCGGGTTTGAGGCCAGCTCACAAAAGAGCAACTTAAAAAATGGAGCTCAGGGTCACTGCAATTCACAAACCTGCAGAGTTATCAATGAAAACTAACGTCCAAAAATATGTTGAGGTAAGGCAAAGAAGAGGATCTGAATGCAAGACAGAATTGCAAGAAACAGATTTCAAGAGATAGATTGGACTCGTCTTTCATGCACATGAAAAGCGGCAGAATTTCGACAATGATGCAGTTGGCCCAAAAGGGCGTATGCGTTTTTTCCTGATTATATCCAGGAAAAAACGCATACGCACTTTATGGGAAACGAAGCTAGCAAGCAATGCAAATGTGCACAACAAAGAAGTCTCACTTCCCACCGGTCAAAAGGGCCATCCTAAAAAATTGTAAAAACCAGAAATGCAGGACAGGCCATGGAGAACAGGGAGCCTTTATACGCTGATGGGCAGTGTGTGAACTGCCGAGAGCCACTCTGGAGAAGTGTATGGTGGTTCCTAAATCATCTAAAAAAACAGAGCTACAGAGCATAGGACACTTCCAATCATGGGAGTATATCTAGGGAAGTCTAAAAATCAACAAGACACAAGCACACCACAGTTTAGGGCTACTCTGTTTACAAGAACCTCAACTTCAGTACACCTTAAATATCCCAGGAAAGAGAACAATGGATAAAGAAGATGTGGTACTTATGTACAATGGAATATCTCTTCACCATGAAATCAATGTAATAAGGCTAGTAGAAGGATAAAGAGTGGATTTAGGTCCGATAATACTACTTGAAATAAGTCAAGCAGAAAAAGAAACATATCATAAGATATCACTTATAGAGGGAGGGTAAATATGGCTGCACAAGAAATGAATTACAGAACAGAACAGTGTCTCACATTTAGAAAACACACTTATGTCAGCTTAAGGGGAAAGGAGAGGTGGGGTGATGCATAAAACCAGAGTTTGAAATTAGCACAGATACCGTTCAATAAACCAAATAGGTATTAGACAAGATCTACACCTTGCTCAATGAACTGGCCTCAACACACCCTATACACCGCAGAGAAATATATCTGAGTAATAAGAATCTTAAAACCCATGTATTGATATATCTCCATAAGGGAATCAAGTGTGTGCAGAACGGCACAAACACAGCAGTGAAAATGAGCTAAACCCCATTATAGAAATAAATTTTAAAAACAAAATGCTGAAACAATGAAAGAGAGAAAAATTCTTACAAAATTCGCTCAGGGGCTGTGATGCAACCTGGATTGACCACATATAAACCCACAGCTGGATAAGACATAAGGCTGGACACTTGGGGCTGAGAGGATTGGTGAGCTTTGGTGAGCAACTGCCGAAAGTTTAATGCAATACTTCACGCTACTCATTCCAAGGATCCCAACACTCCAGGTTGAAGGGAATCTTCCTACAGCTAAACCATGCTTGGGAAACCCAGCGACTGGTATACCATATGATCGGGAAAGGTTTCTAAAACACACCTCATTTTTCCTCTCCTGGGGCTCCGGATCGACATTCCAGCCGCTTTACTAACAACATCCCCACATGGAGAGTCAATGCCTTTAAGTTCTGGTATCGCACAGTCTGCAGTTAGTGCGGAGGATGAATGGGAATAGGGGGAACCAGTGAGAAACTAGCTGTAGCGGTTTCAATGGGCACATGTCACTCTAATTTCACATCAGTAAGAAGAATTAACCAAAGGCACAGCAAGGTGCCCCAGAAGAAGAATAGAGCTTCAAGGAATCCTGTGGTTATGGGGCAAGATCACAAAACTAAGAGCTGAAAAATGGAGCTAAGGGCCACTGCAATTCAAAAACCTGCAGAGTTATAAAGGCCAACTATTTTCAAAAAATATATTGAGGTAAGGCTATGAAGAAGCATTGAAAGCAAGGCAGAATTGCAGGAAACCGATTTCAGGAGGTACACTGGAATTGCATTGAAAACATATGAAGAGAGTCAGAACCTCGACAATGATGCACTTGGCCAAAAAGGGCGTATGTGTTTTTTCCTGAATATAGTCAGGAAAAAACGCATACACACTTTTTGGCCAACCAAGCAAGCTTGCAAAGGAAATCTGCACTACAATGAAGTCTCACTTTCCCCTGGTCAAAAGGGCCATCTGAAAAAAGTGTAAAATCCAGAAAGGCAAGACAGGCCATGGAGAACTGGGAGCCTTCTTATGCTGATGGGCGAGATGTAAATTGCCAACAGCCACTCTGGAGAAGTGTATGGTGTTTCCTGAAACATCTAAAAAACAAAGCAACAGAGCCTAGGGCACTTCCACTTATGGTCCAGAACTTAGGGAAATTAAAATCAAAAAGACACAGCCACCCCAAAGTTTGGGATGGCTCTGTTTACAAGAACCTCATATACGGTACAAGTTCAATATCGCAGAAAGTGAAAAATGGATAAAGAAGTTGTGGTATTTACGTACAATGCAATATCACTCAGCAATGAAATCTATGTCATCAGGCCCGTAGCAGCATAATGAGTGGATTAAGTACGATGAATCTAACTGAAATAAGTCACACAGAAAAAGAAACATCATAAGATATCACTAATACACGGAATGTAAACTTGGCTACAGAGGAACTGAATTCCAAAACAGAACAGGGTCTCAAATTTAGAAAACCAACTTATGCTTGCTTAAGGGGAAAGGTGAGTGGGGGTGCTGCATAAAACCAGAGATTGAAATGAGCACAGATAAAGTTCTATAAGCCAAATATGGAATAGACAAGAGCTACTCCTTGCTCAACGAAATGGACTCAACACCCCATATTCAACGCCTAGGAATATACCTGACTAGTAAGAATCATAAAAGCTATGGATTTATATATCTCTGTAAGAGAATCAAGAGTGTGTACAGTGGCATTAAAGCAGTGAAAATCAGCTAAATCCCATATTAAAAATAAATTTCTTAAACAAAACACAATGACAGTGAAATAGAGAGCAATACTTAAGTAATTCATTCAAGGCTTCTGAGGCAACCTGCATTACCATATCTACACCCAGAGCTGGGTGACACATAAGGCTGGACACTTGGGGCTCATAAGATTGGTGAGGTTCGGTGAGCAAATGCAGACCCTTTGAAGTCATATTGCATGGTACCCATTACACGGGTCTCAACTCTCCAGGTTTAAGGGATTCTTCCTTCAGCTAAAACATGCATGTGGAACCCACAGTATGATCCACCGTGTGATCGAGAAACGTGTTCAAATGTGTCTCACTTTTCGTTCCCTGGTACTCGGGTGCAACATTCCAGACGCTTTACTAACATTCTCCTCACTTGGAGAGTGAGTGCCTTTAACCTACTGTTTGGCCCAGTTTGCAATTTCTGCGGAAGATGAACAAGAATAGGGAGAACCAATGAGAGACTAGCTGGAGGTGTCTGGACGGGCAAATTTAACTCTCATTTCCCACAGGGAAGAGGAATAAACCAAAGGCTCAGCATGCCGTGCCGGAACCAGATTAGGGCCTGAAGCCATCCTGCGGTGTTGCGGCCAGGTCACAAGAAAGCGAGTTGAAGAAAGGAGCTCAGGGGCACTGTAATTCACAAACCTGCAGATTTATAAATGACAGCTATTGTCCGAAAATATACTGAAGTAGGGCTGCCAAGAGGACTTGAATGCGGGGCAGAATTGCAGGAAACCGATTTCAGGAGGAATCGGAATTGGATTGCATTTAAAACACAGGAAAAGAGGCAGAACCTCGACAGTGATGCACTTGGCCAAAAAGGGCGTATGCGTTTTTTCCTGAAATTATTCAGGAAAAAACTCATAGGCCCTTTTTGGCCAACCAAGCAAGCTTGCAAAGGAAATCTGCACTACAATGAAGTCTCACTTCCCCCCAGTCAAAAGGGCCATCTGAAAAAAGTGTAAAATCCAGAAAGGCAGAACAGGCCATGGAGAACTGGGAGCCTTGTTATGCTGATGGGCGTGATGTAAATTGCCAGCAGCTGCTCTGTAGAAGTGTATGGTGTTTCCTGAAACATCTAAAAAACAAAGCAACAGAGCCTAGGGCACTTCCACTTATGGTCCTATAGCTTAGGGAAATTAAAATCAAAAAGACACAGCCACCCCAAAATTTGGGACGGCTCTTTTTACAGGAATCTCTTCTGCGGCACAAGTTAAATATCCCAGAGAGCAAATAATGGATAAAGAAGTTGCGGTACTTATGTACAACAGAATACCACTCAGCAATGAAATCTATGTCACCAGGCCCGTACCAGCATAATGAGTGGATTGAGGCACGATGATTCTAAGTGAAATAAGTCACACAGAAAAAGAAACATCATAAGGTATCACTAATACACGGAATGTGAACTTGGCTACACATGAACTGAATTACAAAACAGAACAGGGTCTCAAATTTAGAATACCAACTTATGCTTGCTTAAGGGGGAAGGTGAGTTGGGGTGCTGCATAAAAGCAGAGTTTGAAATTAGCACAGATACCGTTCCATAAGCCAAATATGGAATAGACAAGACCTACTCCTTGCTCAACGAAATGGATTCAACAATGAGGTATCACCTCACACCTGGTAGAATAGGCATCATTGAAAATCTACAAACAAAAAATGCTGGAAAGGGTGTGGAGAAAAGGAACCCTCTTCCACTATTGTTGGGAATATAAATTGATACAGTCATTATGGAGAAAAATATGGAATTTCTTAAGAAACTAACAATAGAATTACCATATGATACAGCAATCCCAGTACTGGACATATACCCAGACAAAACCATAAATCAAAAAGAGTCATTCACCGCAATGTTCATTGCATCACTATTTACAATATCGAGGTAATGGAAGCAACCTAAATGCCCACAGACAGACGAATGCATAAAGCTGTGGTACATATATAAAATGGAATATTACTAAGCCATGAAAAGGAATGAAATTGGGTCATTTGTAGAGACGTCGATGGATCTAGAGACTGTCATACAGAGTGAAGTAAGTCAGAAAGAGAAAAACAAATCTTGTATATTCATGCATATATGTGGAACCTAGAAAAACTGTACAGATTAACCATTTTGCAAGGCATAAATAGAGCAACAGATGTAGACAACAAACGTATGGACAACAAGGGGGGAAAGCTGTTGGGGGGGTGGTGGTGGGAGGAGTTGAGAGACTGGGATTGGCATGTATACATTTATATGTATAAAATAGATAACCAATAAGAACCTGCTGTATAAAAATATAAAATAAAATTCAAAATTAAAAAGAAATAAAATTTAAAAAATAAAACAGAAAAAACAATTATTCCCTGCACATACATGTATGCATATGAATAAATTATTTCCATGCTTATATCTGTAAATACAAAAAAGAGGAATAAAATCTACCTTGAACCAAAAACGAAAAAGAGAAAAAAACACAGAACCCACCAGTTACACAGAGGAAAACCGTATCAGGGCACTTGCTCCAGTTGTAAACAATTCTGAAGTTGGTCAGTGGTGGGGAATCGTCTCCCATTCAGCCAGCAGCCCCCACGCAACAAGCGTCCTCATTGCAAAGCTGGGGCACCGTGCCGAGGCATCTGTGAGTAAACGTGAGCTGAGCCCCAGGCCAGTTGCTGCTGAACTATTCCCACCCGTCCCAGGTGAAACACCTGAATATATACAAGGACTTGAAAGCCTAGAGGAAGGGCCATAGAGCCACACGAGTGACAGCATGCCGGCCGACTTGGTGCCTGCAGGCCAGCCAGGATGGTCCTGGCCCTGGGTGCTCTTCTGGAAGATTTCCATTTCCCTGCCTGAGATACCCGTCCTGTCCCTGCCCCCACTGCTTTTTTCCTTCCTCACCTCTGCCCAGGGAGAAATTCCAGCAGCAGGTATGGGTGACACATCCTCCTCTTTAGCAGGTGGCAGCCTGGCAACTGCTGCAGAAAGTCCAGCAGAGCCCCACTCACACTGGGCCACCCACAAAGCCGTGGCCTCTCACTCCCTCCCACCAGCCCAGCCCCGAGACTGCTGACAGGGCAGAGAAAATGGTGTCAGGCACGGCTGCAGGGGCTCTTGCTGCCTGGAGTGGTATTTATATTGATCTCAACCCAGGCACACCTGGGGAGGGCTGGCCGGCACGGTAAGGCTGCCCAGGTCAGCCAATCATCACCCCTCAGGGGCTCACAGTTGCAGAAAATGGAACTTGCTGAACCGGCCAGGTCCAAGGAACAGGTGTGGGCTCCTGAGAGTCAGGATAGACAAGGGGCTGCAGTTTTGGCTTGTTTTCTAATCATTTTATCTGGCCCATGAGTGGGAGACAACTTCAAGAAAACCCTCTCCTAATGAGAGGAACCCAGGAGTCAGGGAGAGGAGGGGTGGGTGGTGGTTGGAGACAGAGGCCTGGTGCCCCGGGTGCAGTGGAAGTCTCTGGAAGACCAGGTGGAGGGAGGCCTCACGGAGTGATGCCCAGGGTCACAGACCTGTCACAGCTGCTGTTTGTTAGTTCAAGTTCTGCTCTGAGGTGCTCTGTGTCAGCTCTGAGCGACAGGTGAGCTGGGGGTGCTCTGCAATGAGGGCTATGTGCACGGTTCCTGTGTGCCCAGCCCTGCCATGGTACCTGCAAGGGTAGCTCTGTATCCTGGGAGGGGCCTGACCACGAGAGCCCCGTGGGCTGGGGTGGGGGTGGGGTACCTGCCCAGGTGAGCTCCATATTCTGGGATTGGTCTGACCACGAGAGCCCCATGGGCTGCTGGGGACCTGGTAAAGGATGTCAGGACAGTCAGTGAAGCCACCGAGGATATACCTCCAGTTGCTCCTAATTCCTACACCCTGCTGGTCATTCTACCAACCACCAGGACATGGTATTCTGTATTAGTCTTCAATGATGCCTTCTTTTGTATTCCATTAGTCCCAGAGTCACAAGAAATTTTGGCTTGTGAGTGGCAGGACTCAACATACAACTAAAACAATACTTCCGGGCCGTCTGGCCCCAAGGGTGCAAAAATTCCCACACCATCTTTGGGGAAAGCTTAGCTAAAGACCTAAAAGTTCTACCTCTGGAAAAGGAAACCCTCCTTCAGTACGCAGACGACATTCTGATCGCCAGCCCTACTAAGGAGGCCTCTGAACTACCAAGCCAATAAAGGATAGAAGTTGTCCAAGAAAAAGCTCAAATATCACAGACTGCGGTGACCTGCCTGGGCTTCGTTCTCACAGAAGGTCGGAGAAGCCCATCCCAGGAAAGGGAAGAAACCATTTTCAGCCTTACCCCTTTCTAAAACTAGAAGACAGCTTAGGGGTTCCTGGGGAGGCCAGGGTTTGCTGCTTCTGGATCCCTAACTACAGTCTACTAGCTGGGCCTCTATATGAAACACTGAAAGGAAAAGATGATGATCCTTTTGAATAGAATCCAGAAGTGGCCTTTCAAGAATGGAAAGAGCAGTCAATTCAGACCCTTGCCCTGGAACTCCCTAATTTAGCTAAACCCTTTGACCTTTACATTCCCGGTGAAAGGTGAATCGCCATTGGAGAATTAGTGCAAAAACTGGGACCACTTGAAATGGAACAATGCAAGAATGCCATCCAGGTAGGATAAACTACGGTCACCAAGGGGCTTGGCCCACTGCCACATCTGGCCAAGATACTGGAGGTATCTAAAAACCTGGAAATCAGCAGCCCAAAAGGCCACCTCACTCCTAAGGGTAAAGGACCCCACGTGGTGATCCTAACCACCAACCATGCCCTGAAGTTGCAGGGTTCACTCCGTGGGCACACCGACCTCGAGTGAGGAGGCCCTCCAACTCCAACATCCAGAGAGATAACCGGGGGCAACAGGGCAGCATGACGACTCGTGTGAACATCACTTGACCTGGAGTTTCTCTCATAAAACAACAAGAGTGTGTCCCAAAAGAGTAGACTACTGCTTGCAGGACTTACTGCACCCAGAGGGGAGCTAATAATCTTGGCGGGGGAACCGTATATCACACTGTCACCATAGAAAAGCCTACAGACACCGTGCTGATGGTGGCCAATAAGACCGGCTGGACTCCTGTTTACTTCAAAAGGCTGTTGACTCAGTGGCCATCATGGTCCTTGATCACCACTGACCCTGGACTGTCTGGGAGTTGAGCGGGCAGGGCTCTGACACCTGGTGCTGTTTGTACGTTAATTCAGGGGCCTAATTGAAGAAAGTGCAGACTACTGGTCAGAGCATCTAGGCTGGCAGAAACGGTCAGCCGAAGGTGGCCGAACAAATGTGGGGCGGGGTGAAACCGGCCCCCACAGCGTCTCTGCACATCTCTTTCCTGGACCCTTAAAGGTCATTAGAATCTATAACACTTCCAATGCTGGTGCTCAGGTGGACGAGCAGGGAGGCAGGGGTCCTGGGGACAATCAACGTCACCGGGAGGCTGCTGGGGAGAAGCCTGACCCTCGCCCCAGGGTATGAGGGCTCCCAACTCAGCACTCAGCAGTTACAGAAGAAGGGTCTGCACCCTCAGCACTCCAAGAATGAGGAACGGGACAAAAGGCAGAGGAGGGGTTTGTCCCCAGCAAAGCCCATTAAAAATCCCTGGGAGATAAAAATAGAATCTGGGCAATAAAGTCAAGTCTAACCTTTTTTATCCTTTGTGCTTTGTCTAATTTCATGTGCTCCTAGGGTCCCGCATGCAGAGGTTCCACACCCGGCACTTCAGACCAGATTTCCTAGTGCAGAATGGCTGGGTCGACACCTCAGCTCCTGGGGCCCAGTGCAGACTCTGCGATATAGAGCCTGAGCTGCAGCCAACCCGGCCCTCGAGAGCTCCGCCGCCTCCCTCCCTCCCACTGACTCTGACAGGATCTCTACACAGCAGCCCAGCCCACAGCCCACGGGGTAGTGCATGCTCTCACCTCTCCATTCTCTGATCAAAATATAAAGTTTCCTTTGCTTGTGAACCAAACTCAGTCTCGATCTGTTGGCCCCAATGACACTGGGCAGGGGGACACTTTTTGGGGTCCACTCTGGAGGATCAGTAACAGAAATTGAGACTATTGTAACCTCAATGAACAGATGTGTGAGCCAAACTGTAGTTAACATAGAACAGTGTATAAGGCTCGGGTAAAATAAGATGTTTCTAACACTTCCATTTGATATTTCCATCACTTTTTATAAGCAAGTTCAGTGAAAGGGTTTGTCTTATTTGTCAGGTCAATATTAGAGAAACGAAGTGATTTCTTTCCAAGGATGTACATCTAATAATCTTGGTTAAACCTTCAATCTTGTTTTAAATGCTTTTCCATTGAAAATGATACCTCTCTTTCAGCTCCCCCGTTTCTGAGAAGTATAAAATCTTATAATTTATTATTACCAAAGGGGAAAGGTGGGAGGAGGGATAAATTAACAGTTTGGGATTAACACATACACACTGCTATGTATAAAATAGATCATCAACAAGGAACTACTGTATAGCACAGGGAACTACACTCAACATTTTGCAATAACCTATAAGGGGAAATAATCTGAAAAAGAATAGATATTTTTATTGACATCATCTATCAATGACAGTTAAAGTGTAACCTAAGGGAAGCTGGTGGTGAGTGCTTCTGACCCTGAAGACTTCAATCATCTAAAGTTTGGACTCTGCCTACTTCCCAAGGCCCTTAATGAACATATGTGTAGCCGTAGCTTAAAAACTTCCCCAGTTTGGGTTTCGGGGAGACACTGGTTTTGAAAAAGCCCTGGTGTTCTCCTTACATGAATGGGACTCTTCCTACTGCTAAAACATGTCTGTCACACCCAGAGGATGGTATACCGTCTGATCGGGAAGAGTTTGGAAAAGGCATCTCATCTCCTCATCTCCTGGTGCTCGGGTTCACCCCTCCAGCGTCTTTACTAACAGTCTCCCCACTTGGAGATGTCAACACTGTCAACATCCTGTTGCGTACAGTTTGGAATTTGTCCAGAGGATGAAGCGGAAGGATGAGGAACAATGAGAGACAAGTCCTAGGTGTTCAGACAGGCACATGTCACTCTAATTTCCAATCAGGAAGACGAATTGACCAAAGGCTAGGGTTGCCCATGGAAACAGTATAGGGCTTGAGGAAATCCCGCTGCTTTTTGGCCAGTTCCCATAAACACAAGTTGAACAATGGAACTCAGGGGCAGTAAAATTCACGAAACTGCAGAGTTGAAAATATCCATCACTGACAAATGTCTTGAGGAAAGTCAGAGAAAAGGACTTGTAAGCAAGGGAGAATGGCAGGAAAGGGATTTGAGGAGGTAGAAAGGACTCGCCATTAAGCACAAGAAAAGGAGCTGAACATTGCCAACATTGCAGTTGGCCAAAAAGGGTGTATGCGTTTTTTTCTGTATATATTCAAGAAAAGGGCATACACTTTTTTAGCCAACCAAACAGGTGGGCACTGGAAGTCAATACTACAAAAGATATCACTTCGCATCAGTCAGAAGAGCCATCCTCATAAAGCGTAAACAACAGAAATGCAGGACAGGGCAAGGAGAAGAGGGAGCCCTGTGAGACTTATAGTGGAAATGTATATTGCCAACGGCCATTCTGGAGAAGTGTATTGTGTTTACTAAAGCATCTAAAAAATGAGCTACAGAGCATAGGGCACTTGCACTCATGGGCGTATATCTTGGGAAAAACAAAAATCGAGAGGACACAGGCACCCCAATGTTTACCCCCTCTCTGTTTAAAAGATCCTCGACTAGGATATAACTTAAATGTCTCTGGAGGGAAAAAATGGATAGAGATGTGGTACTTAGGTAGAGTGGAATATTATTCAGCCTGGAAATCAATGAAATATGGCCAGTTGTAACAACTCCGGAGGAGTTACGTATGATCTTTCTAAGTGACATAATTCAAAAAGAAAAAGACACATATCATAAGATATCACTTAAAGGTGGAATCCAAAATGGCTACACATGAAATAAATTACAAAACAAAAACATAGTCAAATATGTAGAAAACACGCATAAGGCTGCTAAACGGGAAAGGTGGGGAGGGGTGAGGCATCATCCAGGAGGTTGAAATTAGCAAAGATACCATTCCAAATACCAAACTGATAATCAACAAGGCCTACACGGTAGCTAAAAGAACTGCACTCAGCACACTCAAGTCACCGGAAAAGAATATATACGACTGGTAAGAATCTGAAAAAGAATTTATTGATGTCTCTCTGTACGTGAATCAAGTGGATGTACAGCAGCAAGAAACAGAGCTTTGAAAATCAGCTGTAACCAATATAGTAATAAATTGAAAAAAATAAACGACAGAGAGACAGAGAAAACCTCTTACAACTTTTCCTCAGGGACGGTGATGCAACATGGATTGAACACATCTAGACCCACAGCAGGATGAGACATAAGGCTGGAAACTGTTTGCACTAAGAGAAATGTGAGGCTGGGTGAGGAAATGCACACCCTTTAAAGTAATACTACCTGGTACCCATTCAATGGGTCCCAAATCTGCAGGTTCAAGGGATCTTCCTACAGCTAAAACATGCATGGAAAACCCAGAGGACTGTACACCATGTGATCGGGAGATGTGTCTAAAATGCACCTTATTTATCCTCTCCTGGTGCTCCTGTTCACCATTCCAGCCACGTTACTTAGAATCTCCCCACTTGGAGAATCAGCACATTTCAACTTCTGTTTCACACATTTTGCAAATTGTGAGGAGGATGAACGGGAAGAGGGGGAACCAATGAGAGAATAGTTGTAGGGGTTTGGACGGGCACATATCACTCTAATTTCCCATTAAGAATAAGAATTAAAGAAAGGCTCAGCCTGCCTCGCCAGAGCCAAAATAGGGCCTGAAGCAATCCTGCGGGTTTGAGGCCAGCTCACAAAAGAGCAACTTAAAAAATGGAGCTCAGGGTCACTGCAATTCACAAACCTGCAGAGTTATCAATGAAAACTAACGTCCAAAAATATGTTGAGGTAAGGCAAAGAAGAGGATCTGAATGCAAGACAGAATTGTAAGAAACAGATTTCAAGAGATAGATTGGACTCGTCTTTCACGCACATGAAAAGCGGCAGAATTTCGACAATGATGCAGTTGGCCCAAAAGGGCATATGCGTTTTTTCCTGATTATATCCAGGAAAAAACGCATACGCACTTTATGGGAAACGAAGCTAGCAAGCAATGCAAATGTGCACAACAAAGAAGTCTCACTTCCCACCGGTCAAAAGGGCCATCCTAAAAAATTGTAAAAACCAGAAATGCAGGACAGGCCATGGAGAACAGGGAGCCTTTATACGCTGATGGGCAGTGTGTGAACTGCCGAGAGCCACTCTGGAGAAGTGTATGGTGGTTCCTAAATCATCTAAAAAAACAGAGCTACAGAGCATAGGACACTTCGAATCATGGGAGTATATCTAGGGAAGTCTAAAAATCAACAAGACACAAGCACACCACAGTTTAGGGCTACTCTGTTTACAAGAACCTCAACTTCAGTACACCTTAAATATCCCAGGAAAGAGAACAATGGATAAAGAAGATGTGGTACTTATGTACAATGGAATATCTCTTCACCATGAAATCAATGTAATAAGGCTAGTAGAAGGATAAAGAGTGGATTTAGGTCCGATAATACTACTTGAAATAAGTCAAACCGAAAAAGAAACATATCATAAGATATCACCTATAGAGGGAGGGTAAATATGGCTGCACAAGAAATGAATTACAGAACAGAACAGTGTCTCACATTTAGAAAACACACTTATGTCAGCTTAAGGGGAAAGGAGAGGTGGGGTGATGCATAAAACCAGAGTTTGAAATTAGCACAGATACCGTTCAATAAACCAAATAGGTATTAGACAAGATCTACACCTTGCTCAATGAACTGGCCTCAACACACCCTATACACCGCAGAGAAATATATCTGAGTAATAAGAATCTTAAAACCCATGTTTTAAGGTTTAAGGGATTCTTCGTTCAGCTAAAACATGCATGTGGAACCCAGAGTATGATCCACCCTAACCCTTCCCCGAAGCCTTACACTAACCCATTCCCAAGTCCTAAACCGTACGCTAACACTAACCCATGCCCTCACACGTACGCTCACTCTAAACCTTTTTCGTACCCGCACCTGGACCCTAAACCGTACTCAAACCCTAACCCTAACCCTAGCCTGAACCCTAACCCTAACACTTCCCCGGAGCCTTCCCCTCACCCGTCACCTAATCCTAACCCATACGCTAAAACTAAACCATGCCCTCACACGTACGCTCCCCGTGAACCGTTGTCGTACCCTCACCTGGACCCTAAACCGTCCCCGTCACCTACCTCTAACCCTAGCCCGAACTCTAACACTAAACCTTCCCCGAAGCCTTCCCCTCACCCGTCCCCTATTCCTAAGCCGTACGCTAACACTAACCCATGCCCTCACACGTACGCTGCCCCTATAACGTTGTCGTACACTCACCTGGACCCTAAACAGTCCCCATCCCCTAACCCTAACCCTAGCCCGAACCGTAACCCTAACTCTTCCCCGAAGCCTTCCCCTCACCCGTCCCCTAATCCTAAGCCGTATGCTAACATTAACCGGTGCCCTCACAAGTACGCTCCCCCTAAACTGTTGTCGTACACTCACCTGGACCCTAAACCATCCCCATCCCCTAACCCTAACCCAAGCCCGAACCCTAACCCTAACCCTTCCCCGAAGCCTTACCCTCACCCGTCCCCTAATCCTAACCTCTACGCTGACACTAACAAGTGCTCTCACATGTACGCTCCCCCTAAACCGTTGTCGTACCTTCACCTGGACCCTAAACCATCCCTGTCCGCTAAACCTAACCCTAGCCTGAACCCTAACTCTAACCCTTCCCCGAAGCCTTCCCCTCATCTGTCCCCTAATCCTAACCCGTACGCTAACACAAACCCATGCCCTCATATGTACGCTCACCTAAACCGTTGTCGTAAAATCACCTGGACCCTAAACCGTCCCCGTCCCCTAACACTAACCCTAGCCCGAAACCTAAACCTAACCCTTCCCCGAAGCCTTCCCCTCATCCGTCCCCTAATCCTAACCCCTACGTTAACACTAACCCGTGCCCTCAAACGTACGCTCCCCCTAAACCGTTGTCTTACACTCACCTGGACCCTAAACCGTCCCCGTCCCCTAACCCTAAACGTAGCCCGAACCCTAAACCTAACACTTCCCCGAAGACTTCCCCTCACACGTTCCCTAATCCTAACCCGTACGCTAACACTAACCCGTGCCCTCACACGTACGTTCTCCCTAAACCGTTGTCGTACCCTCACCTGGACCCTAAACAGTCCCCGTCCCCTAACCCTAACACTAGCCCGAACCCTAACCCTAACACTTCCCTGAACCCTTCCCCTCACCCATCCCCTAATCCTAACCCGTACACTAACACTAACCTGTGCCCTCACAGGTACACTCCTGTTAAACTGTTGTACCCTCACCTGGACCCTAAACCGTCCCCGTCCCCTAACCCTAACCTTACCCCGAACCCTAACCCTTCCCCGAAACCTGACCCTCACCCGTCCGCTAATCCTAACCCGTACGCTAACACTAACCCGCGCCCTCACACGTACGCTCCCCCTAAAGCGTTGTCGTACCCTCACCTGGACCCTAAACCGTCCCCGTCCCCTAACCCTAAACCTAGCCCGAACCCTAACCCTAACCCTTCCCCGAAGCCTGAACCTCACCCGTCCCCTAATCCTAACCCGTACGCTAACACTAACCCGCGCCCTCACACGTACGCTCCCCCTTAAGAGTTGTCGTACCCTTCCCTGGACCCTAAACCGTCCCCGTCCCCTAACCCTAACCCTAGCACGAACCCTAACCCTAACCATTCCCCGAAGCCTGACCCTCACCCGTGCCCTAATCCTAACCCGTACGCTAACACTAACCCGCGCCCTCACACGTTCGCTCCCCCTAAAGAGTTGTCGTACCCTCACCTGGACCCTAAACCGTCCCCGCCCCCTAACCCTAACCCTAGCCCGATCCCTGACCCTAACCCTTCCCCGAAGCCTGACCCTCACCCGTCCCCTAATCCTAACCCGTACGCTAACACTAACCCACGCCCTCACACGTACGCTCCCCGTAAAGTGTTGTCGTACCCTCACCTGGACCCTAAACCGTCCCCGTCCCCTAACCCTAACCCTAGCCCGAACCCTAACCCTTCCCCGAAGCCTGACCCTCACCCGTCCCCTAATCCTAACCCGTACGTAACACTAACCCGCACCCTCACACGTACGCTCCCCCTAAAGCGTTGTCGTACCCTCATCTGGACCCTAAACCCTCCCCGTCCCCTAACCCTAACCCTAGCCCGAACCCTAACCCTAAGCCTTCCCAGAAGCCTGACCCTCACCCGTCCCCTAATCCTAACCCGGACGCTAACACTAACCCGCGCCCTCACACCTACGCTCCCCATAAAGCGTTGTCGTAACCTCACCTGGACCCTAAACCGTCCCCGTCCCCTAACCCTAACCCTAGCCCGAACCCTAACCCTAACCCTTCCCCGAAGCATGACCCTCACCCGTCCCCTAATCCTAACCCGTACGCTAACACTGACCCGCGCCCTCACACCTACGCTCCCCCTAAAGCGTTGTCGTACCCTCATGGATCCTAAACCGTCCCCGGCCCCTAACCCTAACCCTAGCCCGAACCCTAACCCTAACCCTAACCCTTCCCCGAAGCCTGACCCTCACACTTCCCTTAATCCTAACCCGTACGCTAACAGTAACCCACGCTCTCACACCTACGCTCCCCCTAAAGCGCTGTTGTACCGTCACCTGGACCCTAAACCATCCCCGTCCCCTAATCCTAACCCTAGCCTGAACCCTAACCCTAACCCTTCCCTGAAGCCTGACCCTCATCCGTCCCCTAATCCTAACCCGTACACTAACCCTAACCCACGCCCTCACATGTACGCTCCCCCTAAAGCATTGTCGTACCCTCGCCTGAACCCTAAACCGTCCCCGTCCCCTAACCCTAACCCTAGCCCGAACCCTAACCCTAAGCCTTCCCCGAAGCCTGTCCCTCACCCGTCCCCTAATCCTAACCCGTACACTAACACTAACCCGCGCCCACACACCTACGCGCCCCCTAAAGCATTATCGTACCCTCCCCTGGACCCTAAACCGTCCCCGTCCCCTAACCCTAACCCTAGCCCGAACCCTAACCCTAACTCTTCCCCGAAGCCTGACCCTCACCCGTCCCCTAATCCTAACCCGTACGCTAACCCTAACCCACGCCCTCACATGTACGCTCCCCCTAAATCGTTGTCGTACCCTCCCCTTGACCCTAAACCGTCCCCTCCACCTAAACCTCACCCTAGCCCGAACCCTAACCCTAACCCTTCCCCGAAGCCTGACCCTCACCCGTCCCGTAATCCTAACCCCTATGCTAACACTAACCCGCGCCCTCACACCTACGCTCCCCCTAAAGCGTTGTCGTACCCTCACCTGGACCATAAACTGTTCCCATCCCCTAACCCTAACCCTAGCCCGAACCCTAACCCTAACCCTTACCTGAAGCCTGACAATCACCCGTCCACTAATCCTAACCCGTACGCTACCACTAACCCACGCCCTCACACCTACGCTCCCCCTAAAGCGTTGTCGTACCCTCTCCTGGACCCTAAACCGTCCCCGTCCCCTAACCCTAACCGTAGCCCGAATCCTAAACCTAACACTTCCCCGAAGCCTGACCCTCACCCGTCCCCTTATCCTAACCCGTACACTAACACTAACCCGCGCCCTCACACGTACGCTCCCCCTAAAGCGTTGTCGTACGCTCCCCTAGACCCTAAACCGTCCCCGTCCCCTAACACTAACCCTAGCCCGAACCCTAACCCTAAACCTTCCCCGAAGCCTGACCTTCACCCGTCCCCTAATCCTAACCTGTACACTAACAATAACCCGCGCCCTGACACGTTCACTCCCCATAAAGCATTGTCGTACCCTCCTCATGAGCCTAAACCGTCCCCATCCTCTAACCCTAACCCTAGACCGAACCCTAACCCTTACCCTTCCCCGAAGCCTGACCCTCAACCTTCCCCTAATCCTAACCCGTACGATAACTCTAACCAACGCCCTCACACGTACGCTCCCCCTAAAGCATTGTCGTACCCTCAGCTGGACCCTAAACCGTCCCCGTCCCCTAACCCTAACCCTACCCCGAACCCTAACCCTTCCCCGAAACCTGACCCTCACCCGTCCGCTAATCCTAACCCGTACGCTAACACTAACCCGCGCCCTCACACGTACGCTCCCCCTAAAGCGTTGTCGTACCCTCACCTGGACCCTAAACCGTCCCCGTCCCCTAACCCTAACCCTAGCCCGAACCCTAACCCTAACCCTTCCCCGAAGCCTGAACCTCACCCGTCCCCTAATCCTAACCCGTACGCTAACACTAACCCGCGCCCTCACACGTACGCTCCCCCTTAAGAGTTGTCGTACCCTTCCCTGGACCCTAAACCGTCCCCGTCCCCTAACCCTAACCCTAGCACGAACCCTAACCCTAACCATTCCCCGAAGCCTGACCCTCACCCGTCCCATAATCCTAACCCGTACGCTAACACTAACCCGCGCCCTCACACCTACGCTCCCCCAAAAGCGCTGTCGTACCCTCACCTGGACCATAAACCGTCCCCGTCCCCTAATCCTAACCCTAGCCCGAACCCTAACCCTAACCCTTCCCCGAAGCCTGACTCTCACCCGTCCCATAATCCTAACCCGTACGCTAACCCTAACCCGCGTCCTCACATGTACGCTACCCCTAAAGCGTTGTCGTACCCTCCCCTGGACCCTGAACCGACCCCGTCCCCTAACCCTAACACTAGCCCGAACCCTAACCCTAACCCTTCCCCGAAACCTGACTCTCACCCGTCCCCTATTCCTAACCCGTACGCTAACACTAACCCGCGCCCTCACACGTACGCTCCCCCTAAAGCGTTGTCGTACCCTCACCTGGACCCTAAAGCGTCCCCGTCCCCTAACCCTAACCCTAGCCCGAACCCTAACCCTAACCCTTCCCCAAAGCCTGACCCTCACCCGTCCCCTAATCCTAACCCGTACGCTAACACTAACCCGCGCCCTCACACCTACGCTCCCCCTAAAGCGGTGTCGTACCCTCCCCTGGACCCTAAACCGTCCTCGTCCCCTAACACTAACCCTAGACCGAACCCTAACCCTAACCCTTTCCCGAATCCTGACCCTCACCCGTCCCCTAATCCTAACCCGTACGCTAACCCTAACCCGCGCCCTCACACGTACGCTCCCCCTAAAGCATTGTCGTACCCTCCCCTCGACCCTAAACCGTCCCCGTCCCCTAACCCTAACCCTAGCCCGAACCCTAACCCTAACCCTTCCCCGAAGCCTGACCCTCACCCGTCCCTTAATCCTAACCCGTACGCTAACACTAACCCGCGCACTCACACGTACGCTCCCCCTGAAGCGTTGCCGAACCCTCACCTGGACCCTAAACCGTCCCCGTCCCCTAACCCTAACCCTAGCCCGTACCCTAACCCGAAGCCTTCCCCGAAGTCTGACCCTCACTCGTCCCCTAATCCTAAACCGTACGCTAACACTAACCTGCGCCCTCACACGTACGCTCCCCCTAAAGTGTTGTCGTACCCTCACCTGGACCCTAAACTGTCCCCATCCCCTAACCCTAACCCTAGCCCGAACCCTAACCCTAACCCTTCCCCGAAGCCTGACCCTCACCCGTCCCCTAATCCTAACCCGTACGCTAAAACTAACCCGCGCCCTCACACCTATGCTCTCCCTAAAGCGTTGTCGTACCCTCACCTGGGCCCTATCCGTCCCCATCCCCTAACCCTAACCCTAGCCCGAACCCTAACCCTAAGCCTTCTTCGAAGCCTGACCCTCAACCGTCCCCTAATCCTAACCCGTACGCAAACACTAACCCGCGCCCTCACACGTACGCTCCACCTAAAGCGTTGTCGTACCCTCCCCTGGACCCTAAACCGTCCCCGTCCCCTAACCCTAACCCTAGCCCGAACCCTAACCCTAAACCTTCCCCGAAGCGTCACCCTCACCCGTCCCGTAATCCTAACCCGTACGCTAACACTAACCCGCACCCTCACACGTATGCTCCCTTAAAGCATTGTCGTACCATCCCCTGGACCCTAAACCGTCCCCGTCACCTAATCCTAACCCTAACCCGAACCCTAACCCTAACCCTTCCCCGAAGCCTGACCCTCACCCGTCCCCTAATCCTGTCTCGTACGCTAACACTAACCCGCGCCCTCACACGTACGCTCCCCCTAAAACGTTGTCGTACCCTCTCCTGGACAATAAACCGTCCCCGTCCCCTAACCCTAACCCTAGCCCGAACCCTAACCCTAAACCTTCCCCGAAGCCTGACCCTCACCCGTCCCGTAATCCTAACCCGTACGCTAACACTAACCCGCGCCCTCACACGTACGCTCCCCATAAACCGTTGTCATACCCTCCCCTGGAGCCTAAACCGTCCCCATCCCCTAACCCTAACCCTAGACCGAACCCTAACCCTTACCCTTCCCCGAAGCCTGACCCTCAACCGTCCCCTAATCCTAACCCGTACGATAACTCTAACCAACGCCCTCACACGTACGCTCCCCCTAAAGCGTTGTCGTACCCTCAGCTGGACCCTAAACCGTCCCCGTCCCCTAACCCTAACCGTACCCCGAACCCTAACCCTTCCCCGAAACCTGACCCTCACCCGTCCGCTAATCCTAACCCGTACGCTAACACTAACCCGCGCCCTCACACGTACGCTCCCCCTAAAGCGTTGTCGTACCCTCACCTGGACCCTAAACCGTCCCCGTCCCCTAACCCTAACCCTAGCCCGAACCCTAACCCTAACCCTTCCCCGAAGCCTGACCCTCACCCGTCCCATAATCCTAACCCGTACGCTAACACTAACCCGCGCCCTCACACGTACGCTCCCCCTTAAGAGTTGTCGTACCCTTCCCTGGACCCTAAACCGTCCCCGTCCCCTAACCCTAACCCTAGCACGAACCCTAACCCTAACCATTCCCCGAAGCCTGAACCTCACCCGTCCCATAATCCTAACCCGTACGCTAACACTAACCCGCGCCCTCACACCTACGCTCCCCCAAAAGCGCTGTCGTACCCTCACCTGGACCATAAACCGTCCCCGTCCCCTAACCCTAACCCTAGCCTGAACCCTAACCCTAACCCTTCCCCGAAGCCTGACTGTCACCCGTCCCCTAATCCTAACCCGTACGCTAACCCTAACCCGCGCCCTCACATGTACGCTACCCCTAAAGCGTTGTCGTACCCTCCCCTGGACCCTGAACCGACCCCGTCCCCTAACCCTAACACTAGCCCGAACCCTAACCCTAACCCTTCCCCGAAACCTGACTCTCACCCGTACCCTAATCCTAACCCGTACGCTAACACTAACCCGCGCCCTCACACGTACGCTCCCCCTAAAGCGTTGTCGTACCCTCACCTGGGCCCTAAAGCATCCCCGTCCCCTAACCCTAACCCTAGCCCGAACCCTAACCCTAACCCTTCCCCAAAGCCTGACCCTCACTCGTCCCCTAATCCTAACCCGTACGCTAACACTAACCCGCGCCCTCACACCTACGCTCCCCCTAAAGCGGTGTCGTACCCTCCCCTAGACCCTAAACCGTCCTCGTCCCCTAACACTAACCCTAGCCCGAACCCTAACCCTAACCATTTCCCGAATCCTGACCCTCACCCGTCCCCTAATCCTAACCCGTACGCTAACCCTAACCCGCGCCCTCACACGTACGCTCCCCCTAAAGCATTGTCGTACCCTCCCCTCGACCCTAAACCGTCCCCGTCCCTTAACCCTAACCCTAGCCCGAACCCTAACCCTAACCCTTCCCCGAAGCCTGACCCTCACCCGTCCCTTAATCCTAACCCGTACGCTAACACTAACCCGCGCCCTCACACGTACGCTCCCCCTGAAGCGTTGCCGTACCCTCACCTGTACCCTAAACCGTCCCCGTCCCCTAACCCTAACCCTAGCCCGTACCCTAACCCGAAGCCTTCCCCGAAGCCTGACCCTCACCCGTCCCCTAATCCTAAACCGTACGCTAACACTAACCTTCGCCCTCACACGTACGCTCCCCCTAAAGTGTTGTCGTACCCTCACCTGGACCCTAAACCGTCCCCATCCCCTAACCCTAACCCTAGCCCGAACCCTAACCCTAACCCTTCCCCGAAGCCTGACCCTCACCCGTCCCCTAATCCTAACCCGTACGCTAACACTAACCCGCGCCCTCACACCTATGCTATCCCTAAAGCGTTGTCGTACCCTCACCTGGGCCCTAAACCGTCCCCGTCCCCTAACCCTAACCCTAGCCCGAACCCTAACCCTAAGCCTTCCTCGAAGCCTGACCCTCAACCGTCCCCTAATCCTAACCCGTTCGCAAACACTAACCCGCGCCCTCACACGTACGCTCCCCCTAAAGCGTTGTCGTACCCTCCCCTGGACCCTAAACCGTCCCCGTCCCCTAAACCTAACCCTAGCCCGAACCCTAACCCTAAACCTTCCCCGAAGCGTCACCCTCACCCGTCCCGTAATCCTAACCCGTACGCTAAAACTAACCCGCGCCCTCACACGTACGCTCCCCCTAAACCGTTGTGGTACCCTCCCCTGGACCCTAAACCGTCCCCGTCCCCTAACCCTATCCCTAGCCCGAACCCTAACCCTAACCCTTCCCCGAAGCCTGACCCTCACCCGCCCCTAATCCTAACCCGTACGCTAACACTAACCCGCGCCCTCACACGTATGCTCCCTTAAAGCGTTCTCGTACCCTCCCCTGGACCCTAAACCGTCCCCGGCCCCTAACCCTAACCCTAGCCCGAACCCTAATCCTAACCCTTCCCCGAAGCCTGACCCTCACCCGTCCCCTAAACCTAACCCGTACGCTAACACTAACCCGCTTCCTCACACGTACGCTCCCTTCAAGCGTTGTCGTACCATCGACTGGCCCCTAAACCGTCCCCGTCCCCTAACCCTAACCCTAACCCGAACCCTAACCCTAACCCTTCCCCGAAGCCTGACCCTCACCCGTCCCCTAATCCTGTCTCGTACGCTAACACTAACCCTGCCCTCAAACGTACGCTCCCCCTAAAGCGTTGTCGTACCGTCTCCTGGACAATAAACCGTCCCCGTCCCCTAACCCTAACCAAAGCCCGAACCCTAACCCTAACACTTCCCCGAAGCCTGACCCTCACCCGTCCCCTAATCCTAACCCGTACGCTAACACTAACCCGCGCCCTCACACGTATGCTCCCCCTAAAGCGTTGTCGTACCCTCACCTGGACCCTAAACCGTCCCCGTCCCCTAACCCTAACCCTAGCCCAAACCCTAACCATTCCCCGAAGCCTGACCCTCACTCGTCCCCTAATCCTAACCCGTACGCTAACACTAACCCACGCCCTCACACGTACGCTCCCCCTAAAGCGTTGTCGTACCCTCCCCTGGACACTAAACCGTCCCCGTCCCCTAACCCTAACCCTAGCCCGAACCCTAACCCTAACGCTTCCCCGAAGCCTGACCCTCACCCGTCCCCTAATCCTAACCCGTACGCTAACACTAACCCGCGCCCTCACACGTACGCTCCCCCTAAAGCGTTGTCGTACCCTCCCCTGGACCCTAAACCGTCCCCATCCCCTAACCCTAACCCTAGCCCGAACCCTAACCCTAACCCTTCCCCGAAGCCTGACCCTCACCCGTCCCCTAATCCTAAACCGTACGCTAACACTAACCCGCGTCCTCACACGCACGCTCCCCCTAAAGCGTTGTCGTACCCTCCCCTGGACCCTAAACCGTCCCCGTCCCCTAACCCTAACCCTAGCCCGAACCCTAACCCTAAACCTTCCCCGAAGCCTGACCCTCACCCGTCCCATAATCCTAACCCGTACGCTAACACTAACCCGCGCCCTCACACGTATGCTCCCCCTAAAGCGTTGTCGTACCCTCTCCTGGACCCTAAACGGTCCCCGTCCCCTAACCCTAACCCTAGCCCGAACCCTAACCATTCCCCGAAGCCTGACCCTCACCCGTCCCCTAATCCTAACCCATACGCTAACACTAACCCGCGCCCTCACACGTACGCTCCCCCTAAAGAGTTGTCGTACACTCCCCTAGACTCTAAACCGTCCCTGTCCCCTAACCCTAAACCTAGCCCGAACCCTAAACCTAACCCTTCCCAGAAGCCTGACCCTCACCCGTCCCATAATCCTAACCCGTACACTAACACTAACACGCGCCCTCACACGTACGCTCCCCCTAAAGCATTGTCGTACCCTCACCTGGACCCTAAACCGTCCCCGTCCCCTAACCCTAACCCTAGCCTGAACCCTAACCCTAACCCTTCCCCGAAGCCTCACCCTCACCCGTCCCGTAATCCTAACCCGTACGCTAACACTAACCCGCGCCCTCACACGTACGCTCCCCCTACACCGTTGTGGTACCCTCCCCTGGACCCTAAACCGTCCCCGTCCCCTAACCCTAACCCTAGCCCGAACCCTAACCCTAACCGTTCCCCGAAGCCTGACCCTCACCCGTCCCCTAATCCTAACCCGTACGCTAACACTAACCCGCGCCCTCACACGTACGCTCCCTTAAAGCGTTGTCGTACCCTCCCCTGGACCCTAAACCGTCCCCGTCCCCTAACCCTAACCCTAGCCCGAACCCTAACCCTAACCCTTCCCCGAAGCCTGACCCTCACCCGTCCCCTAATCCTAACCCGTACGCTAACACTAACCCGCGCCCTCACACGTATGCTCCCTTAAACCATTGTCGTACCATCCCCTGGACCCTAAACCGTCCCCGTCCCCTAATCCTAACCCTAACCCGAACCCTAACCCTAACCCTTCCCCGAAGCCTGACCCTCACCCGTCCCCTAATCCTGTCTCATACGCTAACACTAACCCGCGCCCTCACACGTACGCTCCCCCTAAAACGTTGTCGTACCCTCTCCTGGACAATAAACCGTCCCCGTCCCCTAACCCTAACCCTAGCCCGAACCCTAACCCTAACACTTCCCCGAAGCCTGACCCTCACCCGTCCCGTAATCCTAACCCGTACGCTAACACTAACCCGCGCCCTCACACGTACGCTCCCCATAAACCGTTGTCATACCCTCCCCTGGAGCTTAAACCGTCCCCATCCCCTAACCCTAACCCTAGACCGAACCCTAACCCTAACCCTTCCCCGAAGCCTGACCCTCAACCGTCCCCTAATCCTAACCCGTACGATAACTCTAACCAACGCCCTCACACGTACGCTCCCCCTAAAGCGTTGTCGTACCCTCAGCTGGACCCTAAACCGTCCCCGTCCCCTAACCCTAACCGTACCCCGAACCCTAACCCTTCCCCGAAACCTGACCCTCACCCGTCCCCTAATCCTAACCCGTACGCTAACACTAACCCGCGCGCTCACACGTACGCTCCCCCTTAAGAGTTGTCGTACCCTTCCCTGGACCCTAAACCGTCCCCGTCCCCTAACCCTAACCCTAGCACGAACCCTAACCCTAACCATTCCCCGAAGCCTGAACCTCACCCGTCCCATAATCCTAACCCGTACGCTAACACTAACCCGCGCCCTCACACGTACGCTCCCCCAAAAGCGCTGTCGTACCCTCACCTGGACCATAAACCGTCCCCGTCCCCTAACCCTAACCCTAGCCCGAACCCTAACCCTAACCCTTCCCCGAAGCCTGACTCTCACCCGTCCTCTAATCCTATCCCGTACGCTAACCCTAACCCGCGCCCTCACATGTACGCTACCCCTAAAGCGTTGTCGTACCCTCCCCTGGACCCTGAAACGACCCCGTCCCCTAACACTAACACTAGCCCGAACCCTAACCCTAACCCTTCCCCGAAACCTGACTCTCACCCGTCCCCTAATCCTAACCCGTACGCTAACACTAACCCGCGCCCTCACACGTACGCTCCCCCTAAGGCGTTGTCGTACCCTCACCTGGACCCTAAAGCGTCCCCGTCCCCTAACCCTAACCCTAGCCCGAACCCTAACCCTAACCCTTCCCCAAAGCCTGACCCTCACCCGTCCCCTAATCCTAACCCGTACGCTAACACTAACCCGCGCCCTCACACCTACGCTCCCCCTAAAGCGGTGTCGTACCCTCCCCTAGACCCTAAACCGTCCTTGTCCCCTAACACTAACCCTAGCCCGAACCCTAACCCTAACCCTTTCCCGAATCCTGACCCTCACCCGTCCCCTAATCCTAACCCGTACGCTAACCCTAACCCGCGCCCTCACACGTACGCTCCCCCTAAAGCATTGTCGTACCCTCCCCTCGACCCTAAACCTTCCCCGTCCCCTAACCCTAACCCTAGCCCGAACCTTAACCCTAACCCTTCCCCGAAGCCTGACCCTCACCCGTCCCTTAATCCTAACCCGTACGCTAACACTAACCCGCGCCCTCACACGTACGCTCCCCCTGAAGCGTTGCCGTACCCTCACCTGGACCCTAAACCGTCCCCGTCCCCTAACCCTAACCCTAGCCCGTACCCTAACCCGAAGCCTTCCCCGAAGCCTGACCCTCACCCGTCCCCTAATCCTAAACCGTACGCTAACACTAACCTGCGCCCTCACACGTACGCTCCCCCTAAAGTGTTGTCGTACCCTCACCTGGACCCTAAACTGTCCCCATCCCCTAACCCTAACCCTAGCCCGAACCCTAACCCTAACCCTTCCCCGAAGCCTGACCCTCACCCGTCCCCTAATCCTAACCCGTACGCTAACACTAACCCGTGCCCTCACACCTATGCTCTCCCTAAAGCGTTGTCGTACCCTCACCTGGGCCCTAAACCGTTCCCGTCCCCTAACCCTAACCCTAGCCCGAACCCTAACCCTAAGCCTTCCTCGAAGCCTGACCCTCAACCGTCCCCTAATCCTAACCCGTACGCAAACACTAACCCGCGCCCTCACACGTACGCTCCCCCTAAAGCGTTGTCGTACCCTCCCCTGGACCCTAAACCGTCCCCGTCCCCTAAACCTAACCCTAGCCCGAACCCTAACCCTAAACCTTCCCCGAAGCGTCACCCTCACCCGTCCCGTAATCCTAACCCGTACGCTAACACTAACCCGCGCCCTCACACGTACGCTCCCCCTAAACCGTTGTGGTACCCTCCCCTGGACCCTAAACCATCCCCGTCCCCTAACCCTATCCCTAGCCCGAACCCTAACCCTAACCCTTCCCCGAAGCCTGACCCTCACCCGTCCCCTAATCCTAACCCGTACGGTAACACTAACCCGCGCCCTCACACGTATGCTCCCTTAAAGCGTTCTCGTACCCTCCCCTGGACCCTAAACCGTCCCCGGCCCCTAACCCTAACCCTAGCCCGAACCCTAACCCTAACCCTTCCCCGAAGCCTGACCCTCACCCGTCCCCTAATCCTAACCCGTACGCTAACACTAACCCGCTTCCTCACACGTACGCTCCCTTAAAGCGTTGTCGTACCATCGACTGGACCCTAAACCGTCCCCGTCCCCTAACCCTAACCCTAACCCGAACCCTAACCCTAACCCTTTCCCGAAGCCTGACCCTCACCCGTCCCCTAATCCTGTCTCGTACGCTAACACTAACCCTTGCCCTCACACGTACGCTCCCCCTAAAGCGTTGTCGTACCGTCTCCTGGACAATAAACCGTCCCCGTCCCCTAACCCTAACCCTAGCCCGAACCCTAACCCTAACACTTCCCTGAAGCCTGACCCTCACCCGTCCCCTAATCCTAACCCATACGCTAACACTAACCCGCGCCCTCACACGTACGCTCCACCTAAAGCGTTGTCGTACCCTCACCTGAACCCAAAATCGTCCCCGTCCCCTAACCCTAACCCTAGCCCGAACCCTAACCCTAACCCTTCCCCGAAGCCTGACCCACACCCGTCCCCTAATCCTTACCCGTACACTAACACTAACCCGCGCCCTCACACGTACGCTCCCCCTAAAGCGTTGTCGTACCCTCTCCTGGACCCTAAACCGTCCCCGTCCCCTAACCCTAACCCTAGCCCAAACCCTAACCCTAAGTCTTCCCCGAAGCCTGACCCTCACCCGTTCCATAATCCTAACCCGCACGCTAACACTAACCCGCGCCCTCACACGTACGCTCCCCCTAAAGCGTTGTCGTACCCTCCCCTGGACCCTAAACCGTCCCCGTCCCCTAACCCTAACCCTAACCCGAACCCTAACCCTAAACCTTCCCCGAAGCCTGACCCTCACCCGTCCCCTAATCCTAACCCGTACGCTAACACTAACCCGCGCCCTCACACGTACGCTCCACCTAAAGCGTTGTCGTACCCTCCCCTGGACCCTAAACCGTCCCCGTCCCCTAACCCTAACCCTAGCCCGAAACCTAACCCTAACCCTTCCCCGAAGCCTGACCCTCACCCGTCCCCTAATCCTAACATGTACGCTAACAGTAACCCGCGCCCTCACACATATGCTCCCCCTAAAGCGTTGTCGTACCCTCCCCTGGACCCTAAACCGTCCCCGTCCCCTAAACCTAACCCTAGCCCGAACCCTAACCCTAACCCTTCCCCGAATCCTGACCCTCACTCGTCCCTTAATCCTAACCCGTACGGTAACACTAACCCGCGCCCTCACACGTACACTCCCCCTAAAGCGTTGTCGTACCCTCCCCTGGACCCTAAACCGTCCCCGTCCCCTAACCCTAACCCTAGCCCGAACCCTAACCCTAACCCTTCCCGAAGCCTGACGCTCACCCGTCCCCTAATCCTAACCCGTACGCTAACACTAACCCGCGCCCTCACACGTACGCTCCCCCTAAAGCGTTGTCGTACCATCACCTGGACGTTAAACCGTCCCCGTCCCCTAACCCTAACCCTAGCCCGAACCCTAACCCTAACTCTTCCCCAGAACCTGACACTCACCCGTCCCCTAATCCAAACCCGTACACTAACACTAACCCGCGCCCTCACACGTACGCTCCCCCTAAAGCGTTGTCTTACTCTCCCCTGGACCCTAAACCGTCCCCGTCCCCTAACCCTAACCCTAGCCCGAACCCTAACCCTAAGCCTTCCCCGAAGCCTGACCCTCACCCGTCCCCTAATCCTAACCCGTACGCTAACACTAACCCGCGCCCTCACACGTAGGCTCCCCCTAAAGCGTTGTCGTACCCACACCTGGACCCTAAACCGTCCCCGTCCCCTAACCCTAACCCTAGCCCGAACCCTAACCCTAAGCCTTCCCCGAAGCCTGACCCTCACCCGTCCCCTAATCCTAACCCGTACGCTAACACTAACCCACGCCCTCACAAGTACGCTCCCCCTAAAGCGTTGTCGTACCCTCAACTGGACCCTAAACCGTCCCCGTCCCCTAACCCTAACCCTAGCCCGAACCCTAACCCTAACCCTTCCCCGAAGCATGACCCTCACCCGTCCCCTAATCCTAACCCGTACGCTAACACTAACCCGTGCCCTCACACGTACGCTCCCCCTAAAGTGTTGTCGTACCCTCCCCTGGACCCGAAACCGTCCCCATCCCCTAACCCTAACCCTAGCCCGAACCCTGACCCTAAGACTTCCCCGAAGCCTGAACCTCACCCGTCCCCTAATCCTAACCCGTAAGCTAACACTAACACGCGCCCTCACACGTACGCTCCCCCTAAAGCATTGTCGTACCCTCCCCTGGACCCTAAACCGTCCCCGTCCCCTAAACCTAACCCTAGCCCGAACCCTAACCCTAACACTTCCCCGAAGCCTGACCCTCACCCGTCCCCTAATCCTAACATGTACGCTAACACTAACCCGCGCCCTCACACGTATGCTCCCTTAAAGCGTTCTCGTACCCTCCCCTGGACCCTAAACCGTCCCCGTCCACTAACCCTAACCCTAGCCCGAACCCTAACCCTAACCCTTCCCCGAAGCCTGACCCTCACCCGTCCACTAATCCTAACCCGTACGCTAACACTAACCCGCTTCCTCACACGTACGCTCCCTTAAAGCGTTGTCGTACCATCCCCTGGACCCTAAACCGTCCCCGTCCCCTAACCCTAACCCTAACCCGAACCCTAACCCTAACCCTTCCCCGAAGCCTGACCCTCACCCGTCCCCTAATCCTGTCTCGTACGCTAACACTAACCCTTGCCCTCACACGTACGCTCCCCCTAAAGCGTTGTCGTACCCTCTCCTGGACAATAAACCGTCCCCGTCCCCTAACCCTAACCCTAGCCCGAACCCTAACCCTAACCCTTCCCTGAAGCCTGATCCTCACCCGTCCCCTAATCCTAACCCGTACGCTAACACTAATCCACGCCCTCACACGTACGCTCCCCCGAAAGCGTTGTCATACCCTCCCCTGGACCCTAAACCGTCCCCGTCCCCTAACCCTAACCCTAGCCCGAACCCTAACCCTAAGACTTCCCCGAAGCCTGACCCTCAACCTTCCCCTTATCCTAACCCGTACGCTAACACTAACCCGCGTCCTCACACGTACGCTCCCCCTAAAGCGTTGTTGTACCCTCCCCTGGACCCTAAACCGTCCCCGTCCCCTAACCCTAACCCTAGCCCGAACCCTAACCCTAACACTTCCCCGAAGCCTGACCCTCACCCGTCCCCTAATCCTAACCTGTACGTTAACACTAACCCGCGCCCTCAAACGTATGCTCCCCCTAAAGCGTTGTCGTACCCTCACCTGGACCCTAAACCGTCCCCGTCCCCTAACCCTAACCCTAGCCCGAACCCTAACCATTCCCCGAAGCCTGACCCTCACCCGTCCCCTAATCCTAACCCGTACGCTAACACTAACCCACGCCCTCACACGTACGCTCCCCCTAAAGCGTTGTCGTAACCTCCCCTGGACACTAAACCGTCCCCGTCCCCTAACCCTAACCCTAGCCCGAACCCTAACCCTAACGCTTCCCCGAAGCCTGACCCTCACCCGTCCCCTAATCCTAACCCATACGCTAACACTAAACCGCGCCCTCACACGTACGCTCCCCCTAAAGCGTTGTCATACCCTCCCCTGGACCCTAAACCGTCCCCGTCCACTAACCCTAACCCTAGCCCGAACCCTAACCCTAACCCTTCCCCGAAGCCTGACCCTCACCCGTTCCCTAATCCTAAACCGTACGCTAACACTAACCCGCGCCCTCACCCGTACGCTCCCCCTAAAGCGTTGTCGTACCCTCCCCTGGACCCTAAACCGTCCCCGTCCCCTAACCCTAACCCTAGCCCAAACCCTAACCCTAACCCTTCCCCGAAGACTGACCCTCACCCGTCCCCTAATCCTAACCCGTACGCTAACACTAACCCACACCCTCACACGAACACTCCCCATAAAGCGTTGTCGTACCCTCCCCTGGACCCTAAACCGTCCCCGTCCCCTAACCCTAACCCTAGCCCGAACCCTAACCCTAAACCTTCCCCGAAGCCTGACCCTCACCCGTCCCCTAATCCTAACCCGTACGCTAACACAAACCCGCGCCCTCACACATATGCTCCCCCTAAAGCGTTGTCGTACCCTCACCTGGACCCTAAACCGTCCCCGCCCCCTAACCCTAAACCTAGCCCGAACCGTAACCCTAACCCTTCCCCGAAGCCTCACCCTCACCCGTACCGTAATCCTAACCCGTACGCTAACACTAACCTGCGCCCTCACATGTACGCTCCCCCTAAACCGTTGTGGTACCCACCCCTGGACCCTAAACCGTCCCCGTCCCCTAACCCTAACCCTAGCCCGAACCCTAACCCTAACCCTTCCCCGAAGCCTGACCCTCACCCGTCCCCTAATCCTAACCCGTACGCTAACACTAACCCGCGCCCTCACACGTACGCTGCCTTAAAGCGTTGTCGTACCCTCCCCTGGACCCTAAACCGTCCCCGTCCCCTAACCCTAACCCTAGCCCGAAACCTAACCCTAACCCTTCCCCGAAGCCTGACCCTCACCCGTCCCCTAATCCTGTCTCGTACGCTAACTCTAACCCGCGCCCTCACACGTACGCTCCCCCTAAAACGTTGTCGTACCCTCTCCTGGACAATAAACCGTCCCCGCCCCTAACCCTAACCCTAGCCCGAACCCTAACCCTAACACTTCCCCGTAGCCTGACCCTCACCCGTCCCCTAATCCTAACCCGTACGCTAACACTAACCCGCGCCCTCACACGTACGCTCCCCATAAACCGTTGTCATACCCTCCCCTGGACCCTAAAACGTCCCCATCCCCTAACCCTAACCCTAGCCAAAACCCTAACCCTAAGACTTCCCCGAAGCCTGACCCTCAACCTTCCCCTAATCCTATCCCGTACGCTAACACTAACCCGCGCCCTCACACGTACGCTCCCCCTAAAGCGTTGTCGTACCCTCCCCTGGACCCTAAACCGTCCCCGTCCCCTAACCCTAACCCTAGCCCGAACCGTAACGCTAACCCTTCCCCGAAGCCTGACCCTCACCCGTCCCCTAATCCAAACATGTACGCTAACACTAACCCGCGCCCTCACACGTATGCTCCCTCTAAAGCGTTGTCGTACCGTCACCTGGACCCTAAACCGTCCCCGTCCCCTAAACCTAACCCTAACCCGAACCCTAACCCTAACCCTTCCCCGAATCCTGACCCTCACCCGTCCCCTAATCCTAACCCGTACACTAACACTAACCCCTCGCCCTCACACGTACGCTCCCCCTAAAGCGTTGTCGTACCCTCAACTGGACCCTAAACCGTCCCCGTCCCCTAACCCTAACCCTAGCCCGAACCCTAACCCTAACCCTTCCCCGAAGCATGACCCTCACCCGTCCCCTAATCCTAACCCGTACGCTAACACTAACCCGCGCCCTCACACGTACGCTCCCCCTAAAGTGTTGTCGTACCCTCCCCTGGACCCGAAACCGTCCCCATCCCCTAACCCTAACCCTAGCCCGAACCCTGACCCTAAGACTTCCCCGAAGCCTGACCCTTACCCGTCCCCTAATCCTAACCCGTACGCTAACACTATCCCGCGCCCTCACACGTACGCTCCCCCTAAGCATTGTCGTACCATCACCTGGACGTTAAACCGTCCCCGTCCCCTAACCCTAACCCTAGCCCGAACCCTAACCCTAACTCTTCCCCAGAACCTGACCCTCACCCGTCCCCTAATCCAAACCCGTACACTAACACTAACCCGCGCCCTCACACGTACGCTCCCCCTGAAGCGTTGCCGTACCCTCACCTGGACCCTAAACCGTCCCCGTCCCCTAACCCTAATCCTAGCCCGTACCCTAACCCTAAGCCTTCCCCGAAGCCTGACCCTCACCCGTCCCCTAATCCTAAACCGTACGCTAACACTAACCCGCGCCCTCATACGTACGCTCCCCCTAAAGTGTTGTCGTACCCTCACCTGGACTCTAAACTGTCCCCAAACCCTAACCCTAACCCTAGCCCGAACCCTAACCCTAACCCTTCCCCGAAGCCTGACCCTCACCCGTCCCCTAATCCTAACCCGTACGCTAACACTAACCCGCGCCCTCACACCTACGCTCTCCCTAAAGCGTTGTCGTACCCTCACCTGGGCCCTAAACCGTCCCCGTCCCCTAACCCTAACCCTAGCCCAAACCCTAACCCTAAGCCTTCCCCGAAGCCTGACCCTCACCCGTCCCCTAATCCTAACCCGTACGCTAACACTAACCCGCGCCCTCACACGTACGCTCCCTTAAAGCGTTCTCGTACCCTCCCCTGGACCCTAAACCGTCCCCGGCCCCTAACCCTAACCCTAGCCCGAACCCTAACCCTAAGCCTTCCCCGAAGCCTGACCCTCACCCGTCCCCTAATCCTAACCCGTACGCTAACACTAACCCGCTTCCTCACACGTACGCTCCCTTAAAGCGTTGTCGTACCATCCCCTGGACCCTAAACCGTCCCCGTTCCCTAACCCTAACCCGAACCCTAACCCTAACCCTTCCCCAAAGCCTGACCTTCACCCGTCCCCTAATCCTGTCTCGTACGCTAACACTAACCCTTGCCCTCACACGTACGATCCCCCTAAAGCGTTGTCGTACCCTCTCCTGGAAAATAAACCGTCCCCGTCCCCTAACCCTAACCCTAGCCCGAACCCTAACCCTAACCCTTCCCTGAAGCCTGATCCTCACCCGTCCCCTAATCCTAACCCGTACGCTAACACTAATCCGCGCCCTCACACGTATGCTCCCCCGAAAGCGTTGTCATACCCTCCCCTGGACCCTAAACCGTCCCCGTCCCCTAACCCTAACCCTAGCCCGAACCCTAACCCTAAGACTTCCCCGAAGCCTGACCCTCAACCTTCCCCTAATCCTAACCCGTACGCTAAAACTAACCCGCGCCCTCACACGTATGCTCCCCCTAAAGCGTTGTCGTACCCTCACCTGGACCCTAAACCGTCCCCGTCCCCTAACCTTAGCCTGAACCCTAACTCTAATCCTTCCCCGAAGCCTGACCCTCACCCGTCCCCTAATCCTAACCTGTACGCTAACACTAACCCGCACCCTCACACGTAGGCTCCCCCTAAAGCGTTGTCATACCCTCCCCTGGACCCTAATCCGTCCCCGTCCCCTAACCCTAGCCTGAACCCTAACCCTAACGCTTCCCCAAAGCCTGACGCTCACCCGTCCCCTAATCCTAACCCGTACGCTAACACTAACTCGCGCCCTCACACATAAGCTCCCCCTAAAGCGTTGTCGTACCCTTCCCTGGACCCTAAACCGTCCACATCCCCTAACCCTAACCCTAGCCCGAACCCTAACACTAACCCTTCCCTGAAGCCTGTACCTCACCCGTCCCCTAATCCTAACCCGTACGCTAACACTAACCCACGCCCTCACACGTACGCTCCCCCTAAAGCATTGTCGTACCCTCCCCGGGACCCTAAACCGTCCCCGTCCCCTAACCCTAACCCTAGCCCGAACCCTAACCCTAACCCTTCCCCGAAGCCTCACCCTCACCCGTCCCGTAATCCTAAACCGTACGCTAACACTAACCCGCGCCCTCACACGTACGCTCCCCCTAAACCGTTGTGGTACCCTCCCCTGGACCCTAAACCGTCCCCGTCCCCTAACCCTAACCCTAGCCCGAACCCTAACCCTAACCCTTCCCAGAAGCCTGACCCTCACCCGTCCCCTAATCCTAACCCGTACGCTAACACTAACCCGCGCCCTCACACGTATGCTCCCTTAAAGCGTTCTCGTACCCTCCCCTGGACCCTAAACCGTCCCCGGCCCCTAACCCTAACCCTAGCCCGAACCCTAACCCTAACCCTTCCCCGAAGCCTGACCCTCACCCGTCCCCTTATCCTAACCCGTACGCTAACACTAACCCGCTTCCTCACACGTACGCTCCCTTAAAGAGTTGTCGTACCATCCCCTGGACCCTAAACCGTCCCCGTCCCCTAACCCTAACCCGAACCCTAACCCTAACCCTTCCCCGAAGCCTGACCCTCACCCGTCCCCTAATGCTGTCTCGTACGCTAACACTAACCCTTGCCCTCACACGTACGCTCCCCCTAAAGCGTTGTCGTACCCTCTCCTGGACCCTAAACCGTCCCCGTCCCCTAACCCTAACCCTAGCCCGAACCCTAACCCTAACCCTTCCCTGAAGCCTGATCCTCACCCGTCCCCTAATCCTAACCCGTACGCTAACACTAATCCGCGCCCTCACACGTACGCTACCCCGAAAGCGTTGTCATACCCTCCCCTGGACCCTAAACCGTCCCCGTCCCCTAACCCTAACCCTAGCCTGAACCCTAACCCTAACGCTTCCCCAAAGCCTGACGCTCACCCGTCCCCTATTCCTAACCCGTACGCTAACACTAACATGCGCCCTCACACGTACGCTCTCCCTAAAGCGTTGTCGTACCCTCTCCTGGACCCTAAACCGTCCCCGTCCCCTAAACCTAACCCTAGCCCGAAACCTAACCCTAACCCTTCCCCGAAGCCTGACCCTCACCCGTCCCCTAATCCTAACCCGTACGCTAACACTAACCCGCGCCCTCACACGTACGCTCTCCCTAAAGCGTTGTCGTACCCTCCCCTGGACCCTAAACCGTCCCCGTCCCCTAACCTTAACCCTAGCCCGAACCCTAACCCTAACCCTTCCCCGAAGCCTGACACTCACCCGTCCCCTAATACTAACCCGTACGCTAACACTAACCCTCGCCCTCACACCTACGCTCCCCCTAAAGCGTTGTCGTACCCTCACCTGGACGTTAAACCGTCCCCGTCCCCTAACCCTAACCCTAGCCCGAACCCTAACCCTTCCCCAGAGCCTGACCCTCACCCGTCCCCTAATCCTAACCCATACACTAACACTAACCCGTGCCCTCACACCTACGCTCCCCCAAAAGCGTTGTCGTACCCTCACCTGGACCCTAAACCGTCCCGGTCCCCTAACCCTAACCCTAGCCCGAACCCTAACCCTAACCCTTCACCGAAGCCTGACCCTCACCCGTCCCCTAATCCTAACCCGTACGCTAACACTAACCCACGCCCTCACATGTACGCTCCCACTAAAGCGTTGTCGTACTCTCCCCTGGACCCTAAACCGTCCCCGTCCCCTAACCCTTACCCTACCCCGAACCCTAACCCTAAGCCTTCCCCGAAGCCTGACCCTCACCCGTCCCCTAATCCTAACCCGTACGTTAACACTAACCCGCGCCCTCACACGTACGCTCCCCCTAAAGCGTTGTCGTACCCTCACCTGGACCCTAAACCGTCCCCGTCCCCTAACCCTAACCCTAGCCCAAACCCTGACCCTAACCCTTCCCCGAAGCCTGACACTCACCCGACCCCTAATCCTAACCCGTACGCTAACACTAACCCGTCCCCTCACACGTACGCTCCCCCTAAAGCGTTGTCGTACCCTCACCTGGACCCTAAACCGTCCCCATCACCTAACCCTAACCCTAGCCCGAACCCTAACCCTAACACTTTCCCGAAGCCTGAGCCTCACCCGTCCCCTAATCCTAACCCGTACTCTAACACTAACCCGCGCCCTCACACGTACGATCCACCTAAATCGTTGTCATACCCTCACCTGGAACCGAAAACGTCCCCATCCCCTAACCCTAACCCTAGACCGAACCCTAACCCTAATGCTTACCCGAAGCCTGACCCTCACCCGTCCCTTACCTAAACCGTACACTAAGACTAAACCGTGCCCTGACATTTACGCTGCCCCTAAAGCGTTGTCGTACCCTCAACTGGACCCTAAACCATCCCCTTCAGTTAACCCTAACGCTTCCCCGAAGACTGACACTCACCCATCCCTAATCCTAACCCGTACGCTAACACTAACCCGCGCCCTCACATGTACGCTCTCCCTAAAGCGTTGTCGTACCCTCACCTGGACCCTAAAACGTCCCCGTCCCCTAAACCTAATCCTAGCCCGAACCCTAACCCTAACCCTTCCCCGAATCCTGACCCTCACCTCTCCCCTAATCCTAAACTGTACTCTAACACTAACCCGCGCCATCACACGTACGCTCCCCCTAAAGCGTTGTCGTACTCTCACCTGGACCCTAAACCGTCCCCGTCCCCTAACCTTAGCCTGAACCCTAACTCTAATCCTTCCCCGAAGCCTGCCCCTCACCCGTCCCCTAATCCTAACCTGTACGCTAACACTAACCCGCACCCTCACACGTAGGCTCCCCCTAAAGCGTTGTCATACCCTCCCCTGGACCCTAAACCGTCCCCGTCCCCTAACCCTAGCCTGAACCCTAACCCTAACGCTTCCCCAAAGCCTGACGCTCACCCGTCCCCTAATCCTAACCCGTACGCTAACACTAACTCGCGCCCTCACACATAAGCTCCCCCTAAAGCGTTGTCGTACCCTTCCCTGGACCCTAAACCGTCCACATCCCCTAACCCTAACCCTAGCCCGAACCCTAACCCTAACCCTTCCCTGAAGCCTGTACCTCACCCGTCCCCTAATCCTAACCCGTACGCTAACACTAACCCACGCCCTCACACGTACGCTCCCCCTAAAGCATTGTCGTACCCTCCCCGGGACCCTAAACCATCCCCGTCCCCTAACCCTAACCCTAGCCCGAACCCTAACCCTAACCCTTCCCCGAAGCCTCACCCTCACCCGTCCCGTAATCCTAACCCGTACGCTAACACTAACCCGCGCCCTCACACGTACGCTCCCCCTAAACCGTTGTGGTACCCTCCCCTGGACCCTAAACCGTCCCCGTCCCCTAACCCTAACCCTAGCCCGAACCCTAACCCTAACCCTTCCCAGAAGCCTGACCCTCACCCGTCCCCTAATCCTAACCCGTACGCTAACACTAACCCGCGCCCTCACACGTATGCTCCCTTAAAGCGTTCTCGTACCCTCCCCTGGACCCTAAACCGTCCCCGGCCCCTAACCCTAACCCTAGCCCGAACCCTAACCCTAACCCTTCCCCGAAGCCTGACCCTCACCCGTCCCCTAATCCTAACCCGTACGCTAACACAAACCCGCTTCCTCACACGTACGCTCCCTTAAAGCGTTGTCGTACCATCGACTGGACCCTAAACCGTCCCCGTCCCCTAACCCTAACCCGAACCCTAACCCTAACCCTTCCCCGAAGCCTGACCCTCACCCGTCCCCTAATGCTGTCTCGTACGCTAACACTAACCCTTGCCCTCACACGTACGCACCCCTAAAGCGTTGTCGTACCCTCTCCTGGACCCTAAACCGTCCCCGTCCCCTAACCCTAACCCTAGCCCGAACCCTAACCCTAACCCTTCCCTGAAGCCTGACCCTCACCCGTCCCCTAATCCTAACCCGTACGCTAACACTAATCCGCGCCCTCACACGTACGCTACCCCGAAAGCGTTGTCATACCCTCCCCTGGACCCTAAACCGTCCCCGTCCCCTAACCCTAACCCTAGCCCGAACCCTAACCCTAAGACTTCCCCGAAGCCTGACCCTCAACCTTCCCCTAATCCTAACCCGTACGCTAACACTAACCCGCGCCCTCACACGTACGCTCCCCCTAAAGCGTTGTTGTACCCTCACCTGGACCCTAAACCGTCCCCGTCCCCTAACCTTAGCCTGAACCCTAACTCTAATCCTTCCCCGAAGCCTGACCCTCACCCGTCCCCTAATCCTAACCTGTACGCTAACACTAACCCGCACCCTCACATGTACGCTCCCCCTACAGCGTTGTCATACCCTCCCCTGGACCCTAAACCGTCCCCGTCCCCTAACCCTAACCCTAGCCTGAACCCTAACCCTAACGCTTCCCCAAAGCCTGACGCTCACCCGTCCCCTAATCCTAACCCGTACGCTAACACTAACCCACGCCCTCACATGTACGCTCTCCCTAAAGCGTTGTCGTACCCTCCCCTGGACCCTAAACCGTCCCCGTCCCCTAAACCTAACCCTAGCCCGAAACCTAACCCTAACCCTTCCCCGAAGCCTGACCCTCACCCGTCCCCTAATCCTAACCCGTACGCTAACACTAACCCGCGCCCTCACACGTACGCTCTCCCTAAAGCGTTGTCGTACCCTCACCTGGACCCTAAACCGTCCCCGTCCCCTAACCTTAACCCTAGCCCGAACCCTAACCCTAACCCTTCCCCGAAGCCTGACACTCACCCGTCCCCTAATACTAACCCGTACGCTAACACTAACCCGCGCCCTCACACCTACGCTCCCCCTAAAGCGTTGTCGTACCCTCACCTGGACGTTAAACCGTCCCCGTCCCCTAACCCTAACCCTAGCCCGAACCCTAACCCTTCCCCAGAGCCTGACCCTCACCCGTCCCCTAATCCTAACCCATACACTAACACTAACCCGTGCCCTCACACCTACACTCCCCCTAAAGCGTTGTCGTACCCTCACCTGGACCCTAAACCGTCCCCGTCCCCTAACCCTAACCCTAGCCCGAACCCTAACCCTAACCCTTCCCCGAAGCCTGACCCTCACCCGTCCCCTAATCCTAACCCGTACGCTAACACTAACCCACGCCCTCACACGTACGCTCCCACTAAAGCGTTGTCGTACTCTCCCCTGGACCCTAAACCGTCCCCGTCCCCTAACCCTTACCCTACCCCGAACCCTAACCCTAAGCCTTCCCCGAAGCCTGACCCTCACCCGTCCCCTAATCCTAACCCGTACGCTAACACTAACCCGCGCCCTCACACGTACGCTCCCCCTAAAGCATTGTCGTACACTCCCCTGGACCCTAAACCGTCCCCGTCCCCTACCCGTAACCCTAGCCCGAACCGTAACGCTAACCCTTCCCCGAAGCCTGACCCTCACCCGTCCCCTAATCCTAACCCGTACGCTAACACTAACCCGCGCCCTCACACGTACGCTCCCCCTAAAGCGTTGTCGTACCCTCCCCTGGACCCTAAACCGTCCCCGTCCCCTAACCCTAACCCTAGCACGAACCCTAACCCTAAACCTTCCCCGAAGCCTGACGCTCACCCGTCCCCTAATCCTGACCCGTAGGCTAACACTAACCCGCGCCCTCACACGTACGATCCACCTAAATCGTTGTCATACCCTCACCTGGAACCGAAAACGTCCCCATCCCCTAACCCTAACCCTAGACCGAACCCTAACCCTAACGCTTACCCGAAGCCTGACCCTCACCCGTCCCTTACCTAAACCGTACACTAAGACTAAACCGTGCCCTGACATGTACGCTGCCCCTAAAGCGTTGTCGTACCCTCAACTGGACCCTAAACCATCCCCTTCAGTTAACCCTAACGCTTCCCCGAAGACTGACACTCACCCATCCCTAATCCTAACCCGTACGCTAACACTAACCCACGCCCTCACACGTACGCTCTCCCTAAAGCGTTGTCGTACCCTCACCTGGACCCTAAAACGTCCCCGTCCCCTAAACCTAATCCTAGCCCGAACCCTAACCCTAACCCTTCCCCGAATCCTGACCCTCACCTCTCCCCTAATCCTAAACCGTACGCTAACACTAACCCGCGCCATCACACGTACGCTCCCCCTAAAGCGTTGTCGTACTCTCACCTGGACCCTAAACCGTCCCCGTCCCCTAACCCTAATCCTAGCCCCAACCCTAACGCTAACACTTCCCCGAAGCCTGACCCTCACCCGTCCCCTAATCCTGACCAGTACGCTAACACTAACCCACGCCCTCACACGTACGCTCCCCCTAAAGCGTTGTCGTAACCTCACCTGGACCCTAAACCGTCCCCGTCCCCTAAACCTAACCCTAGCCCGAACCCTAACCCTAATCCTTCTCCGAAGCCTGACCCTCACCCATCCCCTAATCCTAACCCGTACGCTAACACTAACCCGCGCCCTCACACCTATGCACCCCTAAAGCATTGTTGTAACCTCACGTGGACCCTAAACCGTACCCGTCCGCTAACCCTAACCCTAGCCCGAACCCTAACCATAACACTTCCCCGAAGCATGACCCTCACCCGTCCCCTAATCCTAACCCGTACGCTAACACTAACCCGCGCCCTCACACCTACACTTCCCCTAAAGTGTTGTCGTACCTTCCCCTGGACCCCAAACCGTCCCCGTCCCCTAACCCTAACCCTAGCCCGAACCCTAACCCTAACCCTTCCCCGAAGCCTGACCCTCAAACGTCGCCTAATCCTAACCCGTACAGTAACACTAACCCGCGCCCTCACATCTACACTCCCCCTAAAGCGTTGTCGTACCCTCCCCTGGACCCTAAACCGTCCCCGTCCCCTAATCCTAACCCTCTCCCGAACCCTAACCCTAACCCTTCCCCGAAGCCTGACACTCACCCCTCCCCTAATCCTAACGCGTACGCTAACACTAACAGGCGCCCTCACACGTACCCTCCCCCTAAAGCGTTGTCGTACCCTCACCTGGACCCTAAACCGTCCCCGTCCCCTAACCCTAACCCTAGCCCCAACCCTAACGCTAACCCTTCCCCGAAGCCTGACCCTCACCCGTCCTGTAATCCTGACCAGTAGGCTAACACTAACCCGCGCCCTCACACGTACGCTCCCCCTAAAGCGTTGTCGTACCCTCACCTGGACCCTAAACCGTCCCCGTCCCCTAAACCTAACCCTAGCCCGAACCCTAACCCTAACTCTTCCCCGAAAACTGACCCTGACCCGTCCCCTAATCCTAACCCGTACGCTAACACTAATCCACGCCCTCACACGTATGCTCCCCCTAAAGCGTTGTCGTACCCTCACCTGGACCCTAAAACGTCCCCGGCCCCTAACCCTAACCCTAGCCCGAACCCTAACCCTAAGCCTTCCCCGAAGCCTGACCCTCACCCGTCCCCTAATCCTGACCCGTACGCTAACAGTAACCCGCGCCCTCACACCTACGCTCCGCCTAAAGCGTTGTCGTACCCTCCCCTGGACCCTAAACCGTCCCCGTCCCCTAACCCTAACCCTACACCAAACACTAACCCTAAGGCATACCCGAAACCTGACCCTCACCCGTCCCTTACCTAACCCGTACGCTAACACTAACCCATGCCCTCACATGTACGCTGCCCCTAAAGTGTTGTCTTACCCTCAACTGGACCCTAAACCGTCCCCGTCCCCTAACGCTAACCCTAGCCCGAACCCTAACACTAACCCTTCCCCGAAGCCTGACCCTCACCCGTCCCCTAATCCTAACCCATACGCTAACACTAACCCGCGCCCTCACATGTACGCCCCCCCTAAAGCGTTGTCGTACCCTCACCTGTACCCTAAACCATCCCCTTCACTTAACCCTAACGCTTCCCCGAAGCCTGACACTCACCCGTCCCTAATCCTAACCCGTACGCTAACACTAACCCGCGCCCTCACACGTCCACTTCCCCTAAAGCGTTGTCGTACCCTCACCTGGACCCTAAACCGTCCCCGTCCCCTAACCCTAACCCTAGCCCGAACACTAACCCTAACCCTTCCCCGAAGCCTGACCCTCACCCGTCCCCTAATCCTAACCCATACGATAACACTAACCCGCGCCCTCACACATACGCTCCCCCTAAAGCGTTGTCGTACGCTCACCTGGACCCTAAACCGTCCCTGTCCCCTAACCCTAACCTAGCCTGAACCCTGACCCTAACTCTTCCCCGAAACCTGACACTCACCCGACCCCTAATCCTAACCCGTACGCTAACACTAACCCGCGCCCTCACATTTACGCTCCCCCTAAAGTGTTGTCGTACCCTCACCTGGACCCTAAACCGTCCCCGTCCCCTAACCCTAATCCTAGCCCGAAACCTAACCCTTCCCCGAAGCCTGACCCTCACCCGTCCCCTAATCCTAACCCGTACGCTTACACTAACCCGCGCCCTCACATGTACGCTCCCCCTAAAGCGTTGTCGTACCCTCACCTGGACCCTAAACAGTCCCCATCCCCTAACCCTAATCCTAGCCGGAAACCTAACCCTAACCCTTCCCCGAAGCCTGACCCTCACCCGTCCCCTAATCCTAACACGTACGCTAACACTAACCTGCGCCCTCACACGTACGATCCCCCGAAAGCGTTGTCATATCCTCACCTGGACCCTAAACCGTCCCCATCCCCTAACCCTAACACTAGCCCCAACCCTAACCCTAAACCTTCCCCGAAGCCTGACCCTCACCCGTCCCCCAATCCTGAGCAGTAGGCTAACATTAACCTGCGCCCTCACACGTACGGTCCCCCTAAAGCGTTGTCGTACCCTCACCTGGACCCTAAACCGTCCCCGTCCCCTAAACCTAACCCTAGCCCGAACCCTAACCCTAACCCTTCCCCGAAGCCTGACCCGCACCCGTCCTCTAATCCTAACCCGTACGCTAACACTAACCCACGCCCTCACACGTACGCTCCTCCTAAAGCGTTGTCGTACCCTCACCTGGACCCTAAAACGTCCCCGTCCCCTAACGCTAACCCTAGCCCGAATCCTAACCCTAACGCTTCCCCGAAGCCTGACACTCACCCGTCCCCTAATCCTGACCCGTACGCTAACACTAACCCGCGCTCTCACACGTACGCTCCCCCTAAAGCGTTCTCGTACCCTCACCTGGACCCTAAAACGTCCCCGGCCCCTAACCCTAACCCTAGCCCGAACCCTAACCCTAACCCTTCCCCGAAGCCTGACCCTCACCCGTTCCCTAATCCTAACCCGTACGGTAACACTAACCCGCTCCCTCATACGTATGCTCCCCCTAAAGCGTTGTCGTACCCTCACCTGTACCCTAAACCATCCCCTTCACTTAACCCTAACACTTCCCCGAAGTCTGACACTCACCCGTCCCTAATACTAACCCGTACGCTAACACTAACCCGCGCCCTCACAAGTCCGCTTCCCCTAAAGCGTTGTCGTACCCTCACCTGGACCCTAAACCGTCCCCGTCCCATAAACCTAACCCTAGCCCGAACCCTAAACCTAAACCTTCCCCGAAGCCTGACCCTCACCCTTCCCCTAATCCTAACCCGTACGCTCACACTAACTCGCGCCCTCACACGTACGCTCCCCCTAAAGTGTTGTCGTACACTCACCGGGACTCTAAACCGTCCCCGTCCCCTAAGCCTAAACCTAGCCCGAACCCTAACCCTAACCCTTCCCCGAAGCCTGAATCTCACCCGTCCCCTAATCCTAACCCGTACGCTAACACTAACCGCGCCCTCACACGTATGCTCCGCGTAAAGCGTTGTCGTACCCTCACCTGGACCCTAAACCGTCCCCTTCCCCTAACCCTAACACTTCCCCGAAGCCTGGACCTCACCCGTCCGCTAATCCTAACCCGTACGCTAACACTAACCCGCGCCCTCACACGTACGAACCCCCTAAAGCGTTGTCGTACCCTCACCTGGATCCTAAACCGTCCCGGTCCCCTAACAAAATCCCTAGCCCGAACCCTAACCCTAACACTTCCCCGAAGCTTGACCCTCACCCGTCCCCTAATCCTAACCCGTACACTAACAGTAACCCGCGCCTCACACGTACGCTCCCCCTAAAGCGTTGTCGTACCCACACCTGGACCCTAAACTGTCCCCGTCCCCTAACCCTAACCCTAGCCCGAACCCTAACCCTAACCCTTCCCCGAAGCCTGACCCTCAACCGTCCCCTAATCCTAACCCGTACGCTAACACTAACCTGCGCCCTCACAGCTACGCTCCCCATAAAGCGTTGTTGTACCCTCACCTGGACCCTAAACCGTCCCCGTTCCCTAACCCTAACCCTAGGCCGAACCGTAACCCTTCCCCGAAGCCTGACCCTCACCCGGCCCCTAATCGTAAGCCGTACGCTAACACTATCCCGCCCCTTCACACGTACGCTCCCCCTAAAGCGTTGTCGTACCCTCACCTGGACCCTAAACCAACCCCGTCCCCTATCCCTAAACCTAGCCCGAACCCAATTCCTAAACATTACCTGAAGCCTGACTCTCACCCGTCCCCTAATCCTAACCCGTACGCTAACACTAACTCACACCCTCACACGTACGCTCCCCCTAAAGCATTGTCGTACCCTCACCTGGACTCTAAACCGTCCCCGTCCCCTAACCCTTACCCTAGCCAGAACCCTAACCCTAACCCTTTTCCGAAGCCTGACACTCAACCGTCCCCTAATCCTAAACCGTACGCTAACACTAACCCGCGCCCTCATAGCTAAGCTCCCCATAAAGCGTTTTCGTACGCTCACCTGGACCCTAAACCGTCCCCGTCCCCTAACCCTAAACCTAGGCCAAACCCTAACCCTTCCCCGAAGCCTGACACTCACCCGGCCCCTAATCCTAACCCGTACGCTAACACTAACCCGCTCCCTCACACGTACGCTCCCCCTAAAGCGTTGTCGTACCCTCACCTGAACCCTAAACTGTCCCCATTCCCTAACCCTAACCCTAGCCCTAACCCTAACCCTAAAACTTCCCCGAAAGCTGACCCTCACCGGTCCCCTAATCCTAACCCGTACGCTAACACTAAACCGCGCCCTCACACCTACGCTCCCCTAAAAGCGTTGTCGTACCCTCACCTGGACCCTAAACCGTCCCCGTCTCCTAACCCTAACCCTAGCCCGAAGCCTAACCCTAACCCTACCCCGAAGCCTGACGCTCACCCGTCCCCTAATCCTAACCCGTACTCTAACACTAACCCGCGCCCTAACACGTACGCTCCCCCTAAAGCGTTGTCATACCCTCACCTGGACCCTAAACTGTCTTCGTCCCCTGACCCTAACCATAGACCGAACCGTAACCCTAACACTTCCCCGAAGCCTGACACTCACCCGTCCCCTAATCCTAACCCGTACGCTAACACTAACCCGCGCCCTCACACGTACGCTCCCCCTAAAGCATTATCATACCCTCACCTGGATGCTAAACCGTCCCCGTCCCCTAACCCTAACCCTTCCCCGAAGCCTGACCCTCACCCGCCCCCTAATCCTAACCCGTACTCTAACACTAACCCGCGCCCTCACACGTACGCTCCCCCTAAAGCGTTGTAGTACCCTCACCTGGAACCTAAACCGTCCCCGTCCCCTAACCCTAGCCCGAACCCTAACCCTAACCCTTCCCGGAAGCCTGACCCTCACCCGTCCCATAATCCTAACAAGTACGCTACCACTAACCCGCGCCCTAACACGTATATTGCCTCTAAAGCGTTGTTTTACCCTCACCTGGACCCTAAACCGTCCCCGTCCCCTAACCCTAACCCTAGCCCGATCCCTAACCCTAAACCTTCCCCGAAGCCTGACCCTCACCCGTCCCATAATCCTAACCCGTATTCTAACACTAACCTGCGCCCTCACACGTACGCTCCCCCTAAATCGTTGTCGTACCCTCACCTGGACCCTAAACCGTCCCCGTCCCCTAAACCCAACCCTCGCGTGAACCCTAACCCTAACTCTTCCCCGAAGCCTGACCCTCATCCGTCCCCTAATCCTAACCCGTACGCTAACACTAACCCGTGCTCTCACAGCGACGCTCCCCATAAAGCGTTGTCGTACCCTCACATGGACCCTAAACCGTCCCCGTCCCCTAACCCTAACCCTAGCCCGAACCCTAACCCTAACCCTTCCCCGAAGCCTGACCCTCACCCGTCCCCTAATCCTAACCCGTACGCTAACACTAACCCGCGCCCTCACACATACGCTCCCCCTAAAGCGTTGTCGTACCGTTCCCTGGACCCTAAACCGTCCCCGTCCCCTAACCATAACCCTAGCCCTAACCCTAAACCTTCCCCGAAGCCTGACCCTCACCCGTCCCCTAATCCTAACCCGTACGCTAACACTAACCCGTGCCCTCACACGTACGCTCCCGCTAAAGCGTTGTCGTACCCTCACATGGACCCTAAACCATCCCCGTCCCCTAACCCTATCCCTAGCCTGAACTCAAACCCTAACCCTTCCCGTAAGCCTGACACTCACCCGTTCCCGAATCCTAACCCGTACGCTAACACTAATCCGCGCCCTCACACGTACGTTCCCCCTAAAGCGTTGTCGTACCCTCAACTGGACCCTAAACCGTCCCCGTCCATGAACCCTAACCCTAGCGCGAACCCTAACCCTAACACTTCCCCGAAGCCTGACCCTCACCCGTCCCCTAATCCTACCCTGTACGCTAACACTAACATGCGCCCTCACACGTACGCTCCCCCTAAAGTGTTGTCGTACCCTCACCTGGACCCTAAACCGTCCCCGTCCCCTAACCCTAACCGTAGCCCGAAATCTAACCCTAACACTTCTCCGAAGCCTGGCCCTCACCCGTCCCCTAATCCTAACCCATACGCTAACACTAACCCGCACCCTCACACGTACGCTCCCCCTAAAGCGTTGTCGTACCCTCACCTGGACACTAAACCGTCCCCGTCCCCTAACCCTAACACTTCCCCGAAGCCTGACCCTCACCCGTCCCCTAATCCTAACCAGTATGCTAACACTAACCCGCGCCCTCACACGTACGCTCCCCCTGAAGCGTTGTCGTACCCTCACCTGGACCCTAAACCGTCCCCGTCCCCTAACCCTAACCCTAGCCCGAACCCTAACACTAACCCTTCCCCGAAGCCTGACCCTCACCCGTCCCCTAATCCTAACCCGTACGCTAACACTAACCCGCGCCCTCACACGTACGCTCCCCGTAAAGCGTTGCCGTACCCTCACCTGGACCCTAAACCGTCCCCGTCCCCTAACCCTAACCCTAGCCCGAACCCTAACACTAACCATTCCCCGAAGCCTGACCCTCACCCGTCCTCTGATCCTAACCCGTACGCTAACACTAACCCGCGTCCTCACACGTACGCTCCCCCTAAAGCGTTGTCGTACCCTCACCTGGACCCTAAACCGTCCCCATCCCCTAACCCTAACCCTAGCCCGAACCCTAACCCTAACCCTTCCCCGAAGCCTGATCCTCACCCGTCCGCTAATCCTAACCCGTACGTTAACACTAACCCGCGCCCTCACACGAACGCTCGCACTGAAGCGTTGTCGTACCCTCACCTGGACCCTAAACCTTACCGTCCCCTAAGCCTAACCCTAGCCCGAATCCTAATCCTAACGGTTCCCCGAAGCCTGACCCTCACCCTTCCCCTAATCCTAACACGTACGCTAACACTAACCCGCGCCCTCACACGTACGCTCCCCATAAAGCGTTGTCGTACCCTCACCTGGACCCTAAACCATCCCCGTCCCCTAGCCATAACTCTAGCCCGAACCCTAACCCTTCCCCGAAACCTGACACTCACCCGTCCCCTAATTCTAAACCGTACGCTAACACTAACCCGCGCCCTCACATGTACACTCCCCCTAAAGTGTTGTCGTACTCTTCCCTGGACCCTAAACCGTCCCCGTCCCCTGACCCTAACCCGAACCCTAAACCTAACCCTTCCCCGAAGCCTGACCCTCACCCGGCCCCTAATCCTAACCCGTACGCTAACACTAACCCGCGCCCTCACACGTACGCTCCCCCTAAAGCGTTATCGTACCCTCACCTGGACGCTAAACCGTCCCCGTCCCCTAACCCTAACCCCTCCCCGAAGCCTGACCTTCACCCGTCCCCTAATCCTAACCCGTACGCTAACACTAACCCACGCCCTCACACGTACGCTCCCCCTAAAGCGTTGTCGTACACTCACCTGGAACCTAAACCGTCCCCGTCCCCTATCCCTAGCCCGAACCCTAACCGTAACCCTTCCCGGAAGCCTGACCCTCACCTGTCCCCTAATCCTAACATGTACGCTAACACTAACGGGCACCCTCACACCTATCCTCCCCCTAAAGCATTGTTTTACCCTCACCTGGACCCTAAACCGTCCCCGTCCCCTAACCCTAACCCTAGCCCGAACCCTAACCCTAACCCTTCTCCGAAGCCTGACCCTCACCCGTCCCCTAATCCTAACCCATACGCTAACACTAACCCGCGCCCTCACACGTACGCTCCCCCTAAAGCGTTGTCGTACCC